>NC_057863.1:382587522-383234710 GCF_019393635.1 Dromiciops gliroides
TGCTTTATCCACTGCACCACCTAGCTGCCCCTACAATTTGTTTTTACATGTAAGGTGGGAAAAATGAAAATAAATAGATAGATAGATAGATAGATAGATAGATAGATAGATAGATAGATAGATAGATAGATAAATGGATGGAGGGAGGGAGGGAGGGAGGGAGAAGGAAAGAAAAGGAAAGAAGGAAGGAAGGAAGGAAGGAAGGAAGGAAGGAAGGAAGGAAGGAAGGAAGGAAGGAAGGAAAGAAAGAAAGAAAGAAAGGGGGTATGAATAGGTCTTCTAATTCCAGAACAAGTTCAATTGTAATACCCTTGTTAGTTAGGCAATTAATTTTATCTGATAGGGTCTGATTTTCTATATCTATGAAATGAAGGTGTCAGATTACATGGCATGCAATGTCTTTTCTAGCTCTAAATCCTTTGAGAGTGATTCAGTAATATTACTCACTAAAGCATAAATCTCTAATGGTAGATTTTCAGTATCCGGCCTGTATTATTGTGGAAAAACATAATAGACCAACATGAAGGGACCTGAATTCCAATCCTGCATTTACTACTTCTATCAGCACTGACATTGGAAATGTTTTTTTGTTTAAACAACTCAACCTCAATTTCCTCATTTGTAAAACTGAATGATGGGATTAGAATAGGTGACCTCTGAGATCCCTTCCAACTCTATACCCTAGATAAATTTAGTAAAATGATGAAAGGGACAAACTTGAAGACAAAAAGATTTGGATTTTAACCCAACTTCTGATACTTATTAGCTGCGTGATCATAGACAAGTCACTCAAGTTCTCTGAATCTGTTTATTACTTTGAAAAATGAGGATAACAAAAATTATGAGGTCTGAATGGAATTATATGGTCTTCAGGGTGTGGTCTAAGGATGTCTGGGGGTCCCTGAGATGATTTTAGCGGTTCTACAGGGTCAAAACTATTTTAATAATAATTATTGTTATTATAATTATAATAAACAATAATGATAGCATAATCAACAACAACAACAAAAAGATAAATCAGTGAATGAAGAAAGAAATAAATGATGTGTTTTCATTTCAAATAATATATCTATTACCCACATAAACAAAAGGTCTTGGGGATACTCACTAATTTTTAGGAGTATAATGTGGTCCTAAGAACTACTGTACTATACATGGCAGTTTTAATTAAATTTCTTATGATCATGCTAAAAAGATTCAGCAAAGAGGAAGAAAATAGTTCCTGTGACCTCCCCCCTTAAATCTTTTTACATAAGTGCTCTTTATATAGGTGGAGAGCCCTGAGTTTATACATGTCCCTTTTTTTTTTTTTGCAGTGCAATGAGGGTTAAGTGACTTGCCTAGGGTCACACAGGTACTAAGTGTCAAATATCTGAAGCCAGATTTGAACTCAGGTACTCCTGAATCCAGGGTCAGTGCTTCATCCATTGCATGACATAGTTGCCCCCAGAACCCATTATTCTTGAAGGCATTGCTTCTGAATAATTAGGTTATTGTTATTCATCCATTTTCAGCCATGTCCAACTCTTTGGGGTCCCATTTGTGGTTTTCTTGGCAAAGATAATGGAACAATTTGCCATTTCCTTCTTTTTTTCTTTTTTTTTCTTTTTTTTAACAAATGAAGAAACTGAGACAATTTTAAGTGACTTGCCAAGAGTCAGAAACCAAGGTTTTGCCTCTCCCAAGGACAAGAAGTATATTCTGAAATTTTATATATAATATATATATATACATATATATATATATATATACTTTAAGAAACCTTATTAATTAATATATAGTTTGAACCTAGCTTTATGGGGCTCAAAAATTGTCCAACCCAAAGCTTATAATAGAGGTCAGGACAACCTCAGAGACACTTTAGTAAAGCCAGATGGAAGCTAGAAAAGCTTAGATACTACCTGGGTCTTGTTTTAGATCTACCCAAAGCTTGAGTTTTGAGTTCCCCACCTTCTTTGAATAGTTTATATATATATATAAACTATTATATATATATATATATAAACTATTATATATATATATATATATATATAAACTATATATGTGTGTGTATGTGTATACATATATATATATGTATACACATACACACACACATACATATATACTACATATGCATATACATACACACACAAATATACATATATATACATATCAAACTGACATTATCTAGAAACTGACTACTGTCTATGTGTAGCCAACCAGGCAAATGTCCTTTTGCCCTCATCTGAACTCTATATAATGTAACCTCACAAAGACTGGATGGAGCCCCACTTTTTTCTGGCTCACTCTTGGTAGTTGGCCTAATAAAATTCTATCTAAAACTATTTCAGATTTGGGGGTTTGTTCTCTACTAACACTAATGCAGTCCATGTTTGTTCCAGAAGACTAACCAACAGCCCCATTATCTCTTGTTAGCTTTTGTCCCACCCCAGAGTTTGATTAAAAGTTCTCTTGATGGGGCAGCTAGGTGGCACAGTGGATAGAACACCGGCCCTGGATTCAGGAGGACCTGAGTTCAAATCTGGCCTCAGACACTTAACACTTACTAGCTGTGTGACCCTGTGCAAGTCACTTAACCCCAATTGCCTCACTAAAAAAACAAAAACAAAAAAAACGTTCTCTTGAATAATGCTTAAATACAGTTCATGTCCAGGTTTCTGCAAAGTTCTTTAAGAGGGTCCTCAACTTTCATACAGTCACTTAATTTATAATATGGAAATGAGGCATGTGATAACCTTTAATTTATCCATTACCAAAAAAAGCAGATGACAAGGAACCACAGAAGGGAGTCATCAAATATATAAAGTACTCAACTATCTTCCCAGAAGCATAAGACCAAATCCATTAACACATACCAAATATAAGGCGACTTTTGGGGATTTTTAGTAAACATTCCTCATTCACTTTCTACCAGGATTGTCTAAGCAACTCATGGCGATATCATGGAGATTTGAAAGCCCCATCTAGTTCCCTTTTGACATGGTTAAAGTACTCCAGATACAGGTGTTTCATTGGAAGTTCTTTTCCTCCTCCAAAAGAAAATGCTGTTAAGTCATTCCCCAATTGAGAAATGGTCAGTGTAATGTGAACAGGCAATTTTCAGAGGAAGAAATCAAAGCTATCTATTGCCATATGAAAAAAATGCTCTAAATCACTATTAATTAGTGAAATGCAAATTAAAACAACTGTAAGGTACTATCTGACACCTATCAGATTAGCTAATATGACAAAAAAAGGAAAACAATACATGATGGAGAATCTGTAGAAAAATTGGAACATTAATGCAATGTTGGTGGAGTTGTGAACTGATCCAACCATTCTGGAAAACAATATGGAACTATATCCAAAGGGCTATAGAACTTTGTATAACCTTTGACATAGTAATATCACTACAAGGTATGTATCCCAAAGAGACCACAAAAAATGGAAAAGGAGCCACGTGTCCAAAAATATTTATAGCAGCTACCTTTGGTGGTGGCAAAGAATTAGAAATTGAGGGAATGTCCATTAGTTGGGGAATGGTTGAACAAGTTGTATTATATGAATGTAATGGAATACTAATGTACTGTAAGAAATGATGAGCAGGCAGATTTCAGAAAAAACCTGGAAAAACTTAAGTGGACTGATGCTGAATGAAGTGAGCAGAACCAGGAGAACATTGTACACAGTAACAACAATATTTTGTGATGAGCAGGTTTTATAGACTTAGCTCTTCTCTTCAATACAGTGTTTCAAAACAGTTCCAAAGGACTCATGATAGAAAATGCTCTCCACATCCAGACAAAGAACTATGGAATCTGACTGCAGATTGAAGCACATTATTTATATTTTTTTCTTTTTTGAGGTTTTTCCTGTTTGTTCTGATTCTTCTTTCACAACATGAGTAATGCATAAATATGTTTAATGTGATTGTACATATATAGCCTATATCAGACTGCTTTCTGTCTTGGGGAGGAGGGAGGGAGGAAAATTTGGAGCTAAAAATCTTGTGCAAACAAATGTTGAAATCTATCTTTACATGTAACTGAAAAATAATAAAGTACTTTTATGATAAAAAAACAATATGCTGTTAAAGAAATCTTCTCCCCCTAGGACGGGTTCTTAAGCTGTGTGTGTGTGTGTGTGTGTGTGTGTGTGTGCGCGAGAGAGAGAGAGAGACATACAGACAGACAGACAGAAAGACACAGAGAGAGAGAAACAGAAAGACAGAGAGACAGAGAAACACAGAGAGAGACAGAGACAAAGGAAAGAGACAGAGAGAGAGAGAGAGAGAGAGAGAGAGAGAGAGAGAGAGAGAGAGAGAGAGAGAGAGAGAGATCCCTTTCCTAAACTGGAGATGCCTATGGACCCCTTTTCAGAATAAAAATATTAAATACATGGAGTAAAATATATATTATTACAAAAGAAACCACTTAGATTAAAATATAACTTTCAAAATGTTTTTAAAGAAATAAAATATATAGGTTGTGACCCTGTTCTAAAATTATCAGTGGAAAAGTTTTCAAACTATGAAATTCTTTAACTTCAGAAATCTAAGACTCAATTTCATCCACAAGGTGACAACCAAGGCTAGGAAGGCTCATTCTAATGTACTAATATCTCTAAGCTTTGCTTAAAAGGGTGTGTGTGTGTGTGTGTGTGTGTGTGTGTGTGTGTGTGTGTGTGTGTGTGTTTGTATAGAAATAAAAATGAAAAAGAAGGAAGCCAGGAATCGGAAGTCCGCAAACTTCCCTCTTGTTTGCCACATGCTCAAGTCCTAGCTCCTCCATGAACCTTTTTCCCCACCCCTCCCACCCACATCCTCTTTGTCTGACCTAAAAACCATGTTTGATAAAAACATGCTCACACATACACAGTATCCTCCCTACAAAACAAACAAAAACCCCTAACAATTTGCTAACTGAGTAGAGCTCAGCTATTCATCTACAACATGTTCTTATCCCATTCATTTGGTACTTAACACTTTTATCGTTTGAACTGACTGGGGTATATAAGTATGCATGCGTTATATCCTCAATAAAATTGTTATCTTCTAAAACTGTAATTTTTAACCTGGGGTCCACAGATACTAGGATCTTTGGGTGACTTTCAGGGGGCTATGATAATTTGAATGACAATAAACAACTTCTTTATATATAAACAGTTATTCCATTATTGCTTTCAAATTTTTTATCACTTATGTGTTTTATCTTACACATTTAAAAACAATATTCTGAGGAGGGGTCGTTACATTTTACCAGAATGCCAAAGGGGTTTATTCTATAACCCAAAAGAGATTAAGAATCTTTGTCCTAGAGATATCATGTTACTTATACCAGAGTTCTACAGTTTTGCATTTGCAATAATATTCCATAGAGTCAATTCAGAACAATAAACTAGTATTTACGATATGTTAGAAATTGTGCTAGTTACACATATACAAAAGATTAATATAACAAGCTTGACCTCAAGACTGATAATTTTTCCCCTATTATCTCCAGTTATAATTTAGATGATTCTTACTTGATGAATAGTCTTACCTGACACGGATTGACTAAACCAAATATTTAGTTAGGCTTTGCTCATGCATGGTTCATAGAAAAATAAGAACATAATAATAATAATAATAATAATAATAATAATAATAACTACAATAAAAATAATAGGTAGTATGATAGTAGTATGATGTGGTATTTTAAGCACTTCAAATACACTTTCATTGGGGCAGCTAGGTGGTGCAGTGGATAAAGCACCAGCCGTGGATTCAGGAGGACCTAAGTTCAAATCCAGCCTCAGACACTTGACACTAGCTGTGTGACCCTGGCCAAGTCATTTAACCCTCATTATCCCACAAAAACAAAGCAAAACACAAACCACAAAATAAACAAACAACAAAAAAACAAAAAAGGACAGTCTATCAATTGTCTATCATCCATCCATTCAATTTGCTCCTTCTATTATCATCTACCATTGTTATCATCAATTCAGTTCTTCCTAAGTCCAAATCCTGTATTCTACTATTCCACCTAACTGCCTCCAAACTATGTTACTGATATTTACACTACAACTTCCGTGCAGGATATACTTTTTGCTAACTAAATAAATGCAAACACACACATATGCAATCTAATAGTCTTTAGACGCTAAGGAGAGAGTGCTAATGAATTTCAGACATGGGAATGACCTTATATAATTCAATTCATACTGAAATGGTCATCTAAATTTTGATTGAAGACCTGTGAGTGAGAATCTCCTTACTGTCAGTCACCTTCCTCCCCTCACTTTGTGTAGTCAAGCGTCCCCTTTTACTCATCCTTCTATTAGGGCATTCTTTTCTCTTTAGTTACCCCTTCAGCCATTCTCTTCTGAGGGCTTTCAAATCTAGCCACAAAGAGACATTAATGCTAGATCTCTAATACATTAACAGCCAACGAGCATAATGTTACTGACTCATTTTGAGCCTGGGAAGAATATTCTTTGTTCTGGGAAGTTAAATCAATCATTTCTTTCTCTGAATGTGAGCTTGCAAGGAACAGACACTAGCAACACAGTAGTCTAAAACTCCTGCCTTTTAAGATGGTTGCCATTTGCCCTCCTTAATTGACCATCCAAACAGCAGTGCACACAGTATAACAATTCTGTTGATTAAGAAGTTTATCACATCTGTGAGGTCAATAAAGAAAGTAAACTTTTCAAGCAAACTTTTCAAGCTTTGCAAATGACCTTGCAAGCCCAGAGGAAAGTGTCAGGTTCAAAGTGAGAAAAAATCCACCAGACAACCACCAAGAAAAAGAAACTGATCTTTGTCTCCCGCCCAAAATAGAACCCATCTTGAGGATTGGGGCAGGACAGAGTTCACCCCAAATATAGCTTATACTTGCATTATCCTCATTACCCTTGCCAGCAATGCCTAAAGTTGCTTGTGACTTCCTAAATAGATAACATAAATCTGCCTTCTCTCCTTATTTCTTGGTGTCTCTACATAATATATTATTTCTGCTGGGATCCTCTTGGCCTTACTCTTGCTGCCACCAGTCTCTTCAACCTCAAGATGATAGAAAAACAGGGCGGCTAGGTGCCACAGTGGATAAAGCACCGGCCCTGGATTCAGGAAGACCTGAGTTCAAATCCAGCCTTAGCCACTTAACACTTACTAGCTGTGTGACCCTGGGCAAGTCACTTAATCCCAACTGCCTCAGCCAAAAAAAAAAAAAAAGATGATGGAAAAACTTTCTGGAAGCATGAAAAATTAGATACTGGGAAATATGTGCCCCAAACTTTGCAGAAACCTGGACATGAACTGTATTTAAGCTTTATTCAACATTGGCCATGTCCAAAAAATAATATGGCTTGTTTTTCACTGCAAGTCTCTCTCCTCTCTATCATTAAGTGCATACTATGTTTCATCATTAGTCCTTTAGAATCATGATTGGGCATCAGGCTTGATGTATTTTTTCTTTAATCTGGATGCTCTGATATTTGGAAATGATATTCCTGAAAGGTTTCAGTTGGGTTTTCTTTCACAAGGAGACCAACGTATTCTTTCTATTTATATTTTGCCCTCTGGTTCTAAGAGAGCTGAGCAGTTTTCTTCTAAGATTTCTTGAAATATGATGTATAAACTGGTCATGGCTTTCAAGTAGTTTAATGATCTTAAATTATCTCTCCTTGATCTTTTTTCCAGTTATTTTCAGTTGTTTTTGCTATGGACGTGTTAAAAATTTTCATTTATATTTATAAGGATTTTCACATTTTTTTCAGTCTTTTGACATTATTTGAATAGTTCTTGTTATCTCATGATATCATTGTTTTTTGTTTTGTCCACTCCAATTTTTAGGAAGTTTGTTCTTTGAGAAAGGTTTTCTGATTCTTGTGCAAAACTACTGATTCTCTTTCCATTTGTTTCTTCTGTAGTTCTTATTTCTTTTCCACTTTTTTTTTTACTTTAGTAATTCCATTTCATTTATTAAAACAAGCAAACAAGCAGATTCTTTTTTAAAGTTTTGCTTTTTCTTCCTTAGGAATCCTAGTTAAATTTGCGTTTGGACTGTGTTTTTCTTTGACTGCTTGCTTGTAGATGATTTTCATAATTTCTTTCCTGTGCATTTGTATCTTCAGGGACTCTGTGACCACACCTTTATATGGTAGGGTTCTTTTTTTAGTTTTTGTTTGCTCATTCTTCTAGCCCACTTCCTGATGTTGGGCTTTATTTTGAAACATACTCTCACCACTTCTAGAGGACATTTCTTAGATTGTCCTGCTGCTACTGCTTTTGTGGAGTTTGGGGTGTTCTGTTATTGTAGGATCACAGGAATAATTCAGTCTAGGGACCTGAAAACTTTCAGTATTCCAAGAGTGCTCTGATCTAGGGCAAATCTGACTTCTTTCATTCTCTAAGCTCTGCAAGTTCTTGACTTGTATTTAGGTCAGAGAAACAACAGACCTATGGCTTCCTTCCTTTGGAGTTTCAATAAACTATAGTTGTATTCAGTCACTGGCATATGGAGACTATAGATTCAGTGTTAGAACTACAGTCATGTTTATTTCACTGCAGCCTTCATACTGGGGTGGAAGTATAGTTGAGACCCTGTTCTGTTAAGAGTCACATAGATTTTGCTTGTTTCTGAATTTATTACTTGTTTTGTAAACAACTGAGATCCTGTGACTGCTCTTTACCCTACATGCCAAGGAATGGCATTATTAGGTCCCTGCTCTGTGCACTGTGGATCTGTTATGTAACACTGGTACTGATTGGTAAAACTGTCAGCTGGCAACTTTTCCTGCATCCTGCACAAGTTCATGGTACCCTGATATGGGTCAGGGACATCTTTTGGTTCTTGGGCTCATCATTGCCCTTCTTTCAGTCTCTGAGTGATACAAAGTCTCATTTCAAGAGCTCCCTGGATTACCCTGTCCCCAGTGTCCACAGACCTCTCTATCTTTCTCTGTTAACATGGGCTGGAAAGTGACTAACTGTTTTTTTCTTATATTTACCTATCAGGATTCTCTCTGGTTTATTTTCTTTCTTTTTTTTCAGGGCTATGGGGGCTATGTGACTTGCCCAGGGTCACACAGCTAGTAAGTGTCAAGTGTCTGAGGCTGGATTTGAATTCAGGTCCTCCTGAATCCAGGGCTGGTGCTTTATCCACTGTGCCACCTAGCTGCCCCTCTGGTTTATTTTCTAGATCTGTGTAAAAGAGATTCTATTCTCCATAGTTTCAGGATGGAGAGAATGGGAGAAAACTCAGTGTACCTCCTTCTACTCTGCCATCTTGGTTCAGTTCCTGTATCCATAGCTGATTAAAAAATATCATATGACTTCCACACTTTTATATAGTTCTTTAGGACTCTAACCAATAAAATAAGATGTTTATTATTTTTGTTATAGTTCTTATTCAATATATTTTTATGATAAACATTTTATTTAAAGTTTTAAGTTTAAAATTCTATCCCTCTTTCTCCCTCTTCCCTTTCCCCTCCACGACACAATAAATAATATTGCTATTACTTTGTACACAGTTCATTTCAATTTGTATCAGCTCATGTGAGTCTTTCCAGATTTTTCTGAGAGCATCCTGCACATCATTTCTTATATCACAAGCGTGATCTATCATAATAACATGCATAGTTTATTCGGCCATTCCCCAATTGATGGGCATCCCCCCCATTTCCAATTATTTGCCACCAAAAAGAGATGCTATTTTTGTACACATAGGTACTTTTCCTTTTCCTTTTTTAATCTCTTTTTATTTACAGACCTAGTAGTGCCATTGCTAGGTCAAAGAGTATGCATGATTTTATATCCTTTTGGTCATAGTTCCAAATTTCTCTTACAGAATGGTGAATCAATTTATAACTCCACCAATAGTGCATTCTTATGTCATTTTCCCCACATTCCCTACAATATTTGTCATTTTCCTCTGATGGTTTATTATCCAGTCCAATAGGTATGACAAAGTACCCCCAAATTTTTTGGTTTTCATCTTTCCAATAAATAGTGAGGTAAAGAATTTTTCATATGACTAGAGATAGCATAGATTATTTGATCATATATCAATTGGGGAATGACTCATTTTAATAAAATTGACTCCGTTTTCTATATGTTTATGAAATGAGGCCTTTATCAGACAAACTTGAGCAGTTTTTTTTAATTACTGTTGCTAACTGAATTTCCCTCCATCCTATTCCTTCCCTATGCCATTTATTCTATTTTCTATCTCCTTTCACTCCGTCTCTCCTCGAAAATGTTTTGCTTCCAACTACCCTTTCCCCAATCTTTCCTTTCTTCTATCACCTCCCTATCCCTTCCCCTCCTACTTTCATTCAGGATAAGATAATAGTTCTATTCCCAATTGAAAATTATTCCCTCTTTGAGCCAATTATGATGAGTGTAAGGTTCACTCACTCCCCCTAACTTCCCACGTTTTCCCTCCACTGTATAAGTATTTTCATGCTTCTTTCCTGTGAGATTATTTACTCTATTCTACTGATCTCTTTTCCTTTCTCCCAGTGCATTCTTCTTTCACCTCTTAATTTAATTTTTTAAATATCATCCCTTCATATTCAACTCATACCTGTGCCTTCTATCTATATATACTCCAGCCAGCTGCCCTAATAATGAGAAAGTTCTTAATAGTTACAAATATCATCTTCCCATGGAGAAATGCAAACAGTTGAACCTTTTTAAACTCCTTATGATTTCTTTTTTCTCATTTGCCTTTTTATACTTCTCTTGAGTCCCACATCTGAAAGTCAAATTTTTTTATTTAGCTCAGAACTTTTCATCAAGAATGCCTGAAAGTCCTCTCTTTCAATGAACATCCATTTTCTCCTTTGAAAGATTACACTAAATTTTAATGGCTAGGTGATCCTTGCTTTTAATCTCAGTTCCTTTCCCTTTAGGAATATCACATTACAAGCTTTCCAATCCTTCAGTGTAGAAGCTTAAAATCTTGTCTTATCATGACAGTGGCTCCACAGTGCTTGAACTGTTTTCTTTTGGCTGTTTGCAATACTCTCTCTCCAACACTGGGAGTTTTAATCCTGTGATTTCTTTCAGGAGGTGATTGATGGATGGCTTAAATTTTCATTCTACCCCCTAGTTCTAGAATATCAGGACAGTCCTCTTTGACAATTTCTTGGAAAATGATGTCTAAGCTCTTTTTTTCCTGATCATTGCTTTCAGGTAGTCTAACAATTTTCAAATTATCTCTCCTGGCTTTATTTTCCAGGTCAGTTGATTTTTAATGAGATATTTCACATTGTCTTATATATATTTTTCCATTCTTTTAGTTTTGTTTATTGTTTCTTGATTTCTCATGAAGTCATTAGTTTCCATTTGCTCATTTCTAATTTTAAGGAGTTATTTTCTTCAGTGATCTTTTGTCCTTTCTTTTCCATTTGGCCAATTTGACATTTCAAGGCATTCTTTTGTTTACTGGTTTTTTTGTACCTCTTTTACCATTTGACATAGTCTGTTTTTTTTTTAATTTTTTAATTTTGTTTTAGTATTTTTTGTCTCCTTTACCAAGCTGTTGGAGTTTTTTCATGTTTTTCTTATATCACTCTCATTTATCTTCCCATTTTTTTCCTCTACCTCACTTATGTTATTTTTCAAGTCATTTTTGAACCTATCCATGGTCTGAGACCAATTCATATTTTTCTTGGAAGCTTTGGATATAAGCCTTTTGACTTTGTTATCTTATTCTAAGGGTGTGTTTTGATTTTCCTTGTCACCATAGTAACTTTCTATAGTCAGATTTTTTTTCTTTGTATCCTCATTTCCCCAGCCTATTTCTTGACTTTTAACTCTGTGAAAAAAGTAGAAATCTGCTTCTAGGGTGGAGGACACACTGTCCCAAGTGTCAGGGGGTTTTTGCAGCTGTTTTTAGAGATAATTCTAGGGACCTGTAAGTTTTCAGGTCTTCCACTGTGGTATCATCTAAGGAAAGGTGTATTTAGGACTCTTTTATTCACTGGAACTGTGAGGAGGGTCCCATTCTACTGGGACCACAAGCTCTGGTTTGCTACTACTGTTCCTTTTTCACTCTGGGACTGCCACCTGGATCTGAAGGTGGACAAAACAACAGAGTCCTACCTCAATGCTATCAAAGAGACCCCTGTAATCTCCTTCTGGCCAGTTGTTTGACCCCACCCTTACCATTTGAGGGCTAGAAATTCCAGAAGGAGTTGCTGCTATTGCTGATTCAATGCCTCCCAATGTCTGCTCTTGGTTTGCTGGGGCTTTGTCTGTTCTTGTATGGGATACACTAGACTATGATCCATTCTCACCCATGTGCAATAGACCTTTCCTGCTGACCTTCTACATTGTCTTTGTTGGAAAACTATTTCACCTTGTCATTTTGTGGGCTCTGATGCTCCACAAATTATCTTATGGCATTATTTGAAGTGATTTGGAGGGGTCTTGGGGAGAGCTCAAGTGAGTTACTGCCTTTCCTCTGCCATCTTGGCTCCATATCTGCTTGTCATTTTTATAGCACAATAAAAATTCATTACAATCATGTAACACAGCTTGTTTTCCCATTCCTCAATTGATGAGCATTCCTTTGGTTTCCAATTCTTAGCCACCTTAAAATGAGCTGCTTTAAATATTTTGTAAAATAGGTCTTTTTTGGGGATATCTTTGGGATATAACCCTCTCAGTGGTCTTTTCTGGATCAAAGAGTATGCACAGTTTTAAAGTCTTTTGGGCATAGTTCCAAATAGTTTTCCTGAATGGTTGGATCAGTTCACAACTCCACCAGCAGTGGAGTAGTGTTCTAGTTTCCCCACAACCTCTCCAACATTTTCCATTTTTGTTTTATTTTTCACTCTGACAGGTATGAGATGGTACTTCAAAGTTGTTTTAATTTCTATTTCTCTGATAAATAGTTATGTTGGGCATTTTTTCATATGAGTATGAATAGATTTTATTTCTTTGTCTGAAAAATGCCTATTCATCTCCTTTGACCATGTTATACTTTTTTGTGTGTATATATATATATGTGTGTGTGTGTGTGTGTGTGTGTGTGTGTATAAAAACTTTCTTTCCCTATACCATGACTTGATTCGAAAAGTACTAGGGTAAATCTTTCCTGATCCTCTTTTGGGAAATACAAAACAAAACAAACAAGCAACAACAACAACAACAACAACAACAAAACACAAAAGGTGATTTTATCTGATTTTGTAAAGCTTTTCAAGTGGAAGACTGGAAATTAGGGTACCCAGAAAATTCTCAAATAAGTTTATAATATGAATAGCTGGCATTTTATTGTCTATTATGATTTAGATATTTCTTTAGATATATTTTATGTACTTGTATCCATATACAGGTCTCACTCTATATTTATTAAATTTTATTTAATTTTCACCAAAACCCTATAGAGTAGGCTTTGAAGTTATTGTTATCATCATTTTATAGATACTCTGTCAATTTGGAATATAAAGCTTCCCTAGTAAACAGCTGATCTAGAATATGAACCTGTGAGTTTGATATCTCTACTTTAAGAAACCAAACATAATATATAAAAGTGGGAATTTACAAATCAAATCAAGTCAAAATCAAATAAACAATTTTCTTTGGCAAATAATTTATTTTTTGTTCACCAAAAATAGCTGAAGATATAAATTTATAAAACATAGTTACAAATTAATTCTTCAGGACAGCTAGGTGGCGCAGTGGATAGAGCACTGACCCTGGATTCAGGAAGACCTGAGTTCAAATTTGGCCTCAGACACTTACATTTACTAGCTGTGTGACCCTGGGCAATTCACTTAACCCTCATTGCCCTGAAAAAATATTACATTACAAATTAATTCTTCAAAAGGACTTTTAAACATACTAAATATATGTTGCACCTAATTAAATTAAAATCAGAACAATTAAAAAATGGTTCACATCCAATTTTTCAAGAAAACACATTGATTTTTTCAAGCAACAAATCTTAAGCATGTGTCTAGTATATGAATCGTAGTACCATCTATGTGCTAAGAAAAAAAGATAGAAATGAATTGTTTCTGTTCTTAAGAGACTTTTATTTTGCATTTACAGTTAAAATGTAGAATATATATAAACACATACACAACATACACACATATAAATATATACATATGATATGTCCATACACATGCATAAATTATTTGTATGTGTATATATATATATCTGTTTACACATATGTATATAATTATGCTGAAATATAAATCATTGCTTAATTTTAAGAATACTACTTAGGAACACAACTGAATTGGATGTAGTTTTGTAATACTTACATTCTTTGTTCAGCTTTTCAGTGTATACTCAGAAATGACCTGGAATCTGGGAAAAGTTTAGGAGTCATATGTAAATAATTTGGGAGTTATTTCTACTGTCAATTAAATAATAAGGACTTTACTATTACAGCCTAATTCTGCATGCTTGAACCAAGGCATTCATATTTTGAAACTAGAAATCGCCCTATTCTAAAAAAGAGCTTAAGATAATGTTAGATGTGCAAGTCTTTTGATAGTCAGAATTATCTTGTTATGTTTTGGTTGATACAGTAATCAGCAAAAGGACAGACACATGTTTTATTATAAGAGCAAACAGAGTGCATCTGCTCCAGGGATCAGAGAGAAAAAGAGATGGGAGATTTGACAGCTGTAGACTTCAGCAGCAGGCTGGCCTGAAATGAACATTTTGGGGGAATAAGAGATGTTAGTATTGTGACAATCAGTGTACATCTAAATAATAGCATTTCTACCAAAGTCAGCTCAGAAATAGTGACATTTTAATAAGATTTCTGCATGTTTGTATTTGTACAAACATGAACAGAGTGACGAACCCCACATCAAGATATGACATAATTTTGCCATACTTTGTGTTATAAGAATATCAATTAGGGAGAAAGGAAATTACAATGTCAGCCCTTGATAACACAGGAGTAAATGATAAAGTGAACTGCCATGACCGTAAAATCATTATGCTAACCGTACCATACATTGCGATGACTATTGTTTACTCCTTTGCCTTGTGGGTTTTATCTGATCCAAGCATTCCTGTATCTAGTCTTTTAAAATGATTAAAAGCTATAATTTTTCCTCAAATAGACGTTCAGTCACTAATTACATTCTACAGAGTTGACATCCTTATTTTCATGGCTGTTTGCCTCAGTTATATAATATACGCTCTATACACTCAATGATTTAACTTTTATTATGTGGTTATTGCTGCCTGTGTTTAATAGTGGAAAATCTGAAGGTGTATTCCTTACTTCTAAAATATGTTATTGACCACCTTGGGAGGCATAATTGTAAATGTGTTTCAAGAGAGAAATGGGAGTACATCGTTTATTCTTCATCTGAACAGAATTTAAAGTTGTGTCATTTATGAGGTACCACAAATATTTGGTATGGTGTGATGTAGAACTCATCTGCAGTGCACTCTACTAAGCACAATTTGGGCTCTGAATTACCAACAGGTTCAAAAATATCTTGCAATGTTCCTGTTCCCTGAGTCTCTGGCACCACCTTCTTTTATTGTCTCAATGTATCTCTTTGTTATGATCTACCTGCCCAGTAGGAATATTCTACAAAACCTCTTCTTCTAGGTCCTCCCCCACTAAACCTCAGCATTTTTGTCATGTGTCCTTCTGCCATTGCTGTTTGCTCCATGAACCTGATGCTACTAGCTGAAACAATTTAGAAAAAAAAAGTCTGCCTTGGGAGTAAGGGAGATTGAATTGCATTCTAGAGTTAATACAATCTCCAAACACGCACAAGGTCAGTAGCTTAGATAAAGAAGGTCATGTGGGAGCAGTGAAAAGCCATTGCCCCATAAAATAAAGTAGGAAACTGTCAAAACAAGGTATAGTGTGCATTTATGGCAGGTACACTCAGGAAAAACAGATGAGACTGAGTGTATCCAATAGCTACCTCAATAAAACTAATCAAGAGGAGGGTAAAAGAGCAAATGTTTCTCCATTGACAATACTCTATTAAACTTTGCTCTTTGTTCTAATCAGTGCCAAGGGGATTTTTTTTTTTTTTGCAATATCAAAGTAGAATAACTCATAGATAAACTTATACAAGGTCCCGGATCTTATGGGATTCATCACGAGAGGGTTTTTTTAAAGTTTATTTCCTTTAATCCTCCATTGAGTGATTTTATATGTCTCCTTGGGATTTCCTACCCTGATATTTGTGATATGATCCACTCTATGGTTATTGGAAATCAATTTAAAAAAACATTTGTTTTTCAAGTACCCACTACATGTAGACTGTATTAGGTGCAGAAGATACAAATTAAAAAATTCAAATGGTAGCTGCCCTGAAAGAGCTTACATTCCATCAGAGGACCTGCACATAAATAAATGCATATACAATATGCCTGTCTATATTTTCTATCTATCTATCTATCTATCTATCTATCTATCTATCTATCTATCTATCTATCTATCTATCTTTCTAGACAGCTAGATGGCACAGAGTCAGGAAGACTCATCTACATATGTTCATATCTGGCCTCAGAACCTTAGTAGCTCTGTGACCATAGGTAACCATTTGCCTTATTTTCTTCATCTGTAAAATGAGCAGGAAAAGGAAATGGCATACCACTCCAATACCTTTGCCAAGAAAATTCCAAATGGGGTCACAAAGAAACAGACATGAAAAACTCAACACCAAATATCTTTGTCATATTCAGAATATACATATGTATTTATGGCTCTGTATGTATATATGTAAGTGTGTATAGGTATACATGCGTATATATGCATATGCATGCATACATATATACATGAATGTACAAAGTATGTATACACACTTTCATACAAACACACACACACAATGATACAAGGTCATTTTAGGAAGGTAGGCACCAATTCCACAGGACATAAGGAAAGGCTTCAAGTAGAAGATGGTGTTGTGCTGTGCCTTGAAACAAACAGAAGATTCTATGAGGTTGAGACATGAAGGGATTAAATTCTATGCATGAGGAATAACCAGTGCAGAATCTTAGACAGGAGGTGAAGTGTCATTTGTATATAATGGCAAGAAATTGGAGAACTTTTATTATCTTGATATGTTTCCTCATCATGCTATACATGCCTAATATATTTGTTCTCTAAATTCTGCTCTTCTAGGTTTCCCCCTAAACTTCCTGGTTTCTCTCAAAATATCCTTTCCAAGAATCATTTCTATTCCATTTTGAGTCAGATGCTACTCTCTGAGATGAGTGAGTGGAAGGTTTTCCTTCTGCTGAGAAAGATGAATTTTACCTTTTCTTGTCCTTGTGTAGCAGCAAAAAAAAGGTAGTCCTTTATAAGACTCAGAGGCTCCATCTCCATTGGCTGATTAAATGTTTATCTCTAAAGCTTCTCCTATCCTCACTCTAAGGAATCTTAAAATAGGAAAGGAAACAGCTTCCAGAGGCTTATTTTATCCTGAGAAAGTTTTTTTCTTTGAAAGAATCTTGATCATTGTTTCAAACAGTTGTAGCATCTTCAAACATAGTGAATCCCCCAAATTACTTAGAAGATGGTAGAATACATTTTAGCAGCCTGCCATAGCCTGTCAATTATTTCACACCTGTTCCAAATGACACAGACCCAATGTTAACTGACAGATGAAAGTTAACCTTCCAGCTGCCACCAACTAATTAACATGCATATTATCATTCTCATTGCAATTGCAACCTACATGGGCATCTGCCAAGAAAATTAACAATCAAATGCTATTTCAAAAGAATTCAACAAGAAAGATCAGTGAAGGCATGAGTCTAGGAGCAGCAGTCTTACATCTAACTCGGAACTCTGCACAGCCTGACCAGCAACCTAGATTTCTCAAGGATCAGCTGATTGTGAATGTCCTTAAGGAAGAGTAGGTTTCCTGTAATAAGATCACTGTTGTTGGGGTTGGTGCAGTTGGCATGGCATGTACCATCAGTATCTTAATGAAGGATTTGACTTGCTCTAGTTGATGTCAAACTAAAGGGAGAGATGATGGATCTCCAACGTGGCAACCTTTTCCTCAAAACACCAAAGACTATTTTTGGCAAAGACTACAGTGTGACTACAAACTCAAAGCTCGTTGTTGTTACTGCTGAAGCACAACAACAGGAAGGAGAAAGTCATCTTAATTTGGTCCAGCATAATGTAAATATCTTTAAATTCATCATTCCTAATAGTGTTAAATATAGTCCTATTTGCAAGCTATTTGTTTTCAAGCCAGTGGATATTTTGTCAGATATGTCCTGGAAGCTAAGTGGCTTTCCTAAAATTTGAGGTATTGAAAGCAGTTGAAATCTGGATTCTGCCCATTTCCATTACCTAAAGGGGGAGTCACTTGGTGTCCATTCTTCAGGTTGTCATGGATGGGTACTTGGGGAAAATAGAGACTCCAGTATTCCTGTGTGAAGTGGTGTGAATGGTGATGGTGTCTCTAAAGAATCTTTACTCTGTTTTGGGAACTGACTCTGATCCAGAGAATTGGACAGAGGCTCAAAAACAGGTGGTTGAAATTGCTTACGAGGTGATCAAGGTGAAGCACTGCACTTCATGGGCCATTGGCTTCTCTGTGGTAGATCTGGCAGAAAGCATTATGAAGAACCTTTGGAGAGTGCATCCAATTTCCACCACGATTAAGGGCCTATTTGACATTAATGAAGATGTCTTCCTTAGTGTTCCATGTGTCTTGGGTCAGAGTGGCATTTCAGATATGGGGAAGGTAACCTTGAATCAGGAGGAGGAAATCCATTTAAAGAAGAGTGCAGATATTCTTTGGGGGAATCCAGAAGGAGCTGCAGTTTTAAATCCCTTTAACATGTTGCCACTTTACAGCCTAGAGAACATGACAGTGATTAAGGGGTTATGTATGATGCAGTTTTGGAGTACGTCAAATCTTTCTTCTCATCAGTGATTGAACACCAGAAATATAAAAGCTACAAGCACACTCTAATCTCTTCTTAATGTTAGAAATGTGGGGGATAGTAAAGTGTGACTACTGTTTGTTAAACCCTGTTGTTTTCATAGTGATGTTGGATATGACTTTGTACTGTCTTGAAGTAGTGGCTGCCAAGCACAGCCAGCAATCCACAGGTATATAACTGTATGTCTTGTAGGTGCTACAGGTTCCTTTAGGTCCAGAAGACAACATTCCTGGACACAAAACACCATACAGTAGTAATATTATGTTGATGCACTGATTACCTTTGTGCTCCCCTCCTTTCGGGTTCTACAGCATGACCCCATGGATCATCTTTCCAGAGGACCTGATTTTGTCTGTCTGTCTGTCTTTCTGTCTATCTCTCTCTCTCTACCTACCTATCAATAGTTGTAAATTTCCATATTTTATAGAAAGATCTACCTATATATAATGATGCAAGAATTTTCTCAAGTATCATACTAACCCAGATACTAAATAAACAAATAACTGATTTAAAAAAAAAAGATCAGAGAAACAACTAGAGTAACTGACATAAGGAGAACTGAGGCAATGTTGGTATAAAATTACTCTTTGTGATGACATGATATTAAAGAGAAACAATTTGGTCAGATCAATGAATTGCTAATTTTGATGACAAAAATTAAAACTATCATTCGAATTAAATTATCAATTTTAGCCAAAACATATTTATAAACTTTGTGTTATATTTCTGGAGGATATATGAAAGATAGAGATGGCTAATAAGATATAAATAATTATTGTGATTTTGTGGCCTTCATCTTATTACATCTTCCTTTGCTATAGTTTTTTTTTAAGCGGGGCAATGAGGGTTAAGTGACTTGCCCAGGGTCACACAGCTAGTAAGTGTCAAGAGTCTGAGGTCAGATTTGAACTCAGGTACTACTGAATCCAGGGCTGGTGTTTTATCCACTGCACCGCCAAGCTGTCCCCTGCTATAGCTTTTTAAATAGATTTCTTGCTGATTGATTTCAGCCATAAAAATGATGTGATGTCATTATTAGTTCTTGTGAGAGGTTTATGTTTTAGAGTAATACATGCAGCATTTTACATGAAAAAAGGAGAATGGAAATAATGATTTTGCAAGGTTGTATTTAACCCTATAATTTAAAAGTAAATTTGTAGGTGCCTACACATCAATTCCAATGTGTTGGTACTTTGTTATATGTAGGCAATTTATTCCCAGCTTTTGCTGACTGTCCAAATGTGGCCAATATGTTCAATAACATCTCTTAAATCTTCACATCATTAAATTTATTATTAAATCTATTGCTTATAGGTATATGTAAGATGGCCTTTCCCCAACTCTTACGGTAATTTCTGAACTCAAGCAACTTTGCCATGTAGAGTCTGCCTCAGAGGAGGCTGCTATTAGGATAGCTCCATAATTTTTCAACAGCAGAACTTTAGGCTAAATAATTCACATGTGTGAAGTGAATTTATTTGGGCTATGATAAGATATCGCAAATCCAGTAAACAAACATTAAACACTGGTTAAGTTCCATTAATTGGGCTAAGTTCTGGGGGAGAAAATATATAAACAATTATGTACAAACATATATTGGACAAATAGGAAATAATCAACCAAGGGAAGGTACTAGATTAAGGATTGGTAAAGATTTCCTGTAGAAAGTAGAATTTTAACTGGAATTTAAAGAAATCAGGAAAGCCAGGAGGCATGGATGAGGAGGGAGAGGATGCCATCCATAAGGGAGAGTGAGTGAAATTAACCAAAGTTGAGAGATAGAATATTTTATTCATAGAACAGCAAAGAGGCCAGTGTCACTGGACTAAAGAGCATGTAGGTAGCTACAAGGAGCTAGCTTATAAAGAGCTTTGGATGCCAAAAATATTTTATATTTGATCTGTGACCTACCACCATGGCCCTCACATCCTGAAGGCCCAGTATGTTATATTTCACCTCTCTCCTCTTTGTTCTCTGGTACCTTTAAGAGTCTTTGGGGTATCTATACTCTTTGCTAAAGGCTCCAAACCCCACTGACAGTCTTCCCAAGTGTTGGGTGTGGGTCTCTTTCTGTGTGTCACTAAAAATCAGATTCAGCTTTACACACACACACACACAAAAAAAAAATACTTCAAAGGCTATACTTAGATATATACAAATTTATTCCTCCAAAATATGTGAGGCATTATCCTCCTCCTCCCCTCTACCACCTCTGTTTCTGGGGAGAAGAAGGATATTGAATAGGTTTATAGCTTAGCTTAGTACCTACAGAGCAGTCCCAGTTTCAAGTCAAAAACCCCTCTCAATTTTAAGTAACAAGCATTCTGGCTTTTTTAGGGCTTCTTTGTCAAGTGGACTGGCTGCACTCTCCTGTATGCAATCCTGGTTCGAATTCTTCAAGGTTTGAATTCCTGAATCTCTTGGAGATCACCTCTAGCACTTTAAACTGAGAACAAACAACACAGACCAGAAGCAAATAATTTTCAGGGCCATTTTTCAGAATTAGGGAAAAAGAGAGGGAACAGAGGAAGGGAAATTCCTGTCATTTCTGCAGTTCAGTTCACGGTATCCTCTCAATGAGTAAACTGTGATATTCACTCTCTGGACAACAAAGATAAGAAGTGAAGAGTGATAAAAAAAAATGCAGCAACAACTCTGAGTTACAATCTCATACCTATCAGAATGCCAAATGTGACAGAAAAAGAAAATGACAAATGTTGGAGGGGATGTGGGATGTGGAAGAATTGGGAAACTAATGCATTTTAGTAAAGTTGTGAACTGATCCAACCATTCTGGAGAGCAATTTGGAACTATGACCAAAGGGCAATCAAACTGTACATACCTTTTGATCCAGCAATACCACTTCTAGGTCTGTATCCCAAAGAGATAATAAAAGGGAAAAGGACCTCTTTGGTTTTTTTTTTTCCTTTTTTGAAAAGGACCTATTTATTCAAAGATATTTAGAACAGCTTTTTATGGTGGCAAAGAATTGGAATTTAAGGGGATTTCCATCACTTAGGAAATGGCTGAACAACTTGTAGTACATGATTACAATGGAATACTATTATGATATAAGAAATATGAGCAAAAAAGACTTCAGAAAAACTTGAAAACACATGAACTGATGCAAAGTGAAGTGAGCAGCACCAGTAGAAAAATGTACACCATAAAAGCAATATTGTATGATAATCAATTGTTAATGACTTTGCTATTCTCATTAATACATTGATCCAAGGCAATACCAAAGGACTCATGAAGAAAATGCTATCCACATCCAGAGGAAGAACTGATGGAGTTTGATTGCAGATTAAAGTATACTTTTTTCCACTTTTTTCCTTTTGGTCTGTTTCTTCTTTTAAAATATGACTAATATAGAACTGTTTTACATGATTGCACCTATATAACCTATATCAAATTATTTACTATTGTAGGGAGGGGGAGCTGAAGGAAAGGAGAAAAATTGGTACCCATTTTTTTCCTTTTTTAAAAATTGAATTTATTTTTATTATTTTCCAGTTACATGCAAAGATAGTTTTCAACATTTGTTTTCATAAGATTTTTAGTGCCAAATTTTTGTCCCTTGTTCCATTCCCTCCCCCTTCCCCAAGACAGAAAGCAATCTGATATACGGACAATCATATTAAACATATTTCTGCATTACTCATGTTGTAAAAGAAGAATCAGAACAAAAGGGGAAAACCTCAAAAAAGAAAAAGAAAAAACAAAAAAAAAATTAGAAACAGTATGACTCAATCTGCATACAGAATCCACAGTTCTTTTTTTCTGGATGTGAAGAACATTTTGCATCATGAGTGCTTTGGAATTGTCTTGGATTATTGTCTTGCTGAGAAGAGCTAAGTCTATCACAGTTGATCATCACACAATATTGTTGTTACTGTGTACAATGTTCTCTTGGTTCTGCTCACTTCAATCAGCATTAGTCCACTTAAGCCTTTCCAGGTTATTCTGAAATCTTCCTGCTCGTCATTTCTCTTATTTTTTAAGCATTCATTTTTTATTTTAGTTTTTTAAAATTTATTTTTTGCAGGACAATGAGGGTTAAGTGACTCTCCCAGGATCACACAGCTAGTAAGTGTCAAGTGTCTGAAGCTGGATTTGAACTCACGTCCTCATATATTGAAGGCTGGTGCTTTATCCACTGTGCCACCTAGTTGCCCCTGCTCATCATTTCTTACAGCACAATAGTATTCTATTATATTAATATACAACAGCTTGTTCAGCCATTCCTCAACTAATGGCCATTCCCTCAATTTCCCATTCTTTGCCACCACAAAGAGAGCTGCTATAAATAGTTTTGTAAATGTGAGTCCTTTTTCCCTTTTTTATGATCTCTTTGGGATACAAACCTAGTAGTGATATTACTGGGTCAAAGGTTATGCACAGTCCCATAGCCCTTGGGACATAGTTCCAAATTGCTCTCCAGAATGGTTGGATCAGTTCACAACTCCACCAACAATGAATTAGTGTTCCAATTTCTCCACAGCTTCTTCAACATTTATTATTTTCCTTTTTTGTCGTATTAGCCAATCTGATAGGTGTCAAGTGGTACCTCAGAGTTGTTTTAATTTGCATTTCTCTAATCAATAGTGATTTAGAGCATTTTTTCATATGACAAAAGATAGCTTTGACTTCTTTATCAGAAAACTGCATGTTCATATCTTTTGACCATTTCTCAATTTGGGAATGACTTGCATTCTTATAAATTTGATTTAGGAACTCAAAAATTATTAAATGAATGTTTAAAAATTGTCTTTATACGTAACTGGGAAAAATAAAATACTACATAAAAAAGAAAAGAATGCAGAAGAAAAAAAGAGTGATAGCAGAAAGGATGACAGGTTCAGTTTTGCCAGTTTAAAGATTCAAGCAGACAATTCAAAGAGGCCATCTTGACCAATGTCATGGGGAATGCTGAGGCATTCATGGTAGGTAATCAGTGCATTTTTCAAAGGCTTCTCAATAGCTGCTTCATGTTACTTAAATTAGTCATGCCCAGATAAGTCCATGATGGAGTTTTTGGAGGTAATAATGAAGCATTAAAAATTATTAGGGGGCATCTAGGTGGTGCAGTGGATAGAGCACCGGCCCTAGATTCAGGAGGACCTGAGTTCAAATCTGGCCTCAGACACTTGACACTTACTAGCTGTGTGACCTTGGGCAAGTCATTTAACCCCAATTGCCTCACCAAAAAACCAAAATTATTAGGGGTAGCTTCATGACATAGCTTGGAGCAGAGTTTTAGGAAAATCCCTTTATCAGTTGATTGGAGGATGGACAAGAGTGGTGAGAGATTTATGGCAGGGAGACTAGTTAGTTGGCTGTTATAACAATCCTGGCATGAGGAGGTGAACGTGCAGATCATAATGGTGGCAGTATCAAATGAGAGAAGAATGAAAAGTCAAGAGATATTGCAAAGGTAAAATTGATAGGTTTTGGCAACAGATTTAATATGGAAGAGACTGCAAGTACAGAGTTGAGGATGAACTACAAATTGCTAGCCGGGGGGAGAGGGGCAATAGTGGTACTCTCAAGGAGAGAGGGGGGAATCCTCCATATTTTCCTAAAGAAGATAAATTTCACTAAATAGGCACCTGAATTTCAAAAAATGAAAATTTTTTGAAGCCTCTGCAAAATACTGAAAGTAAATGAAATGGAATTACAATATATGGTGATGAGGCAGATGTGCACTCCTTTTCCCCTGTATAAGTTCATGGGCCACTTGTTCAGGAGGTCCGCCTGACATTTACATTTGAGTCAATTCACTGGATTATAAGGAAAGCATCTGTTGTTGGAATGACAATACCAAAATACAATACTGTGAAGAAATCTAATTGTTATTAGCTATTGAGCTGGAATGCCAATGAGGAAGGCTGCATTGTTTGGGAACTGGCATTGGCAAAGATATTAAATTGGTTGGCTCATCAGGGAATATAGTACATTAGTGAGCTATTCAGCTGTATCTGAGTGTGTGCATTAAAATGAATGCCTCCAAAAGTTTGCAACACCATAAATCAAGGTAAGATTTAATGCCCAACACATGCAGGAAGGAGCTGTGGTATATTTCACAAGACAGCTCAAGTCAGTGCAACTTTAATCATAGTGGGGGAAGCATTTCATTTTTATAATTTGCTACATGTTATTGTCATGCTTATTGCATTTAGTCCTTAGAACAGAGAACTTTGCCTCTAAAGACAAAGGGACTCAAGAACAATCAAAAAAATTATCCCTGAAGATTTCAGTTGGGGAATCCTCTGTGCTCAGTAACTAAATTGTACTTTTATGTCTTTTAATTACATATTTTTAAAAAGATCATAAACTTACCAACTTTATTTTCATTTCCCAGTGTGCCTCCAAAAGTAATTACCGTAGGAGATATAAAACTGAATATGATAAGACACCCTAAAGCTCGACCCCAAATTAAAGAGTCTAGTAAAGAAGGGAGGAAGAAATGGTTCTTAATTTAATGAAATCAACCAAAATCTAACATTTTAAAGCAATTTCATTAAAAATATCAAATAGGGAAATTTTAAAACTATCTCACAGCTGGTACATTATATATAAATCAACACCAAAGCATTTCAAAGGTTACTAACTAGTTTTTCAGTCTTTATTACATAGTTTAGTACTATAAACATGAACTATTCATACAGATAGCTACATTAACTCAAAAAACAGGTACTCAATTATACCTTAGCAGAATATCATTAGAGAGATCATTACAATTGGAGGTGTGTTTTTCCTTAAAGTAAATCTTCTCTGATTATATTTAGAAATATTCATTCTTGGAATTTTACCTTCCCCATAGCAAGGTCATATCACAGGGCTATACTGATATTGATTTGGTAGAATAATACTCTATGAATATAGGACAAATATATTGGGGAGAGGTACATTGTGGTATAGTGGAATGAGATGTGGCATTGAGTCAAGGGACCTAGCTTGTAGTAATAGTTTTCTCACAAAACACATCTTTGAAAACTGGACAAGTAATTTCCAATATCCATGCTTCATTTTCTTCATTTGAAGTTGATTGTACTGGATGAGTTCTTAAGGGTCATCCTAAATTGAATCTTTCTTATATGATCCCAAGTCTTTGACTAAAAATCTCTTTAGTCTTTCTTCTATGATCATTCTTACATTATTTCTTGAGAATGCATTTGACATTATGCTAAGCACTATGGAGAAAGGAAGTGGGAAAGGGAATAAAGAAGAGTATATAATAGTTTCTGGCCAACAAGCCTTAACCATCGTAAGAACAGATTATGTATTAATTTACTGATTTGCAGAAAATATTAAGAACTATTTAATTCAATCTCCAAATTAGTCTAACTTATTGATATAGCACAATATTCCTAAAGGAGGCAGTAACATGTTAATTTCACTGTATTATAACATTGCATTCCTGGGTAAAGTTCTGATCTAAGACTAACACCTTTCAGATATTTACCTATCAAATCTTTTTTTTTTTAATTTTTCTTCCTGTTATGTTAGTATCACTAAAAGAAAGGGAAAATAGGGCTTCAACATGACTGAACCTTATTATTGTATAAAATAATTTCAGATAATTCCAACATTCAACTAGAATACCTCAAATGGTTTAGAAAAAAGCAGGCACTCAAAGAAAAGAAGTATATTGGTGTGAATTCCATAATCCTGCCGTGTGGGGATGATCATAAGCTAAAATGAAGCTCTAATTGACCTTTCCTCCATACTATAACACAATTTTCTACCCTATTCTTACCTGTCTAGTCATTCAACTAAAAAGTAAATATATTTCAGCAATAATTATGTAAAATTAATTTCATTCTCATTCTCTATCACTGTCTCTCTGTCTCTCTCTCCTTCCCTCCTTCTTTCCCATCTTCCTGTTATCTGATAAATATATGAGATGTTCCCAAATTCTTAGTATATTGTTAAGCTTTAATAGATCTTACATACATTCTCTTATCTTCTGGGCTGCAGTTTTAAGCTTTAATAGCTGTAACTTTCTTTCATCTCCTGGACTGCCATGTTTAGAAAGTGACTTCCTGGCAGGAAAACCTACATCTCTTTTAATGCTTAGCCAAGAACTATGAGCCACCATGCCCAGTCACTCAACAGAAGATAGTAGAATGTGCCAGGATAAGATTAAATCTAATGTTTTTGCTGCTTTTTGTCTGATTCTGTGGTAACTGGTAAATATCTGAGTTTAGGATTATAGTGATTCTTCTCTACTAATGTTTAATCTTCTAAGGTGTCTCTGTTCATGAAAACAGTACCCCCCAAAATTCCACAGAAGCCCTGAGTCATACAAATCAAATAATCTATCTCTCAAGAGCCTCTTTTATTGGTGAGGAAAGGAAGGTAGGACAGTGAAAAAAGTTAAGGTAAGGAAGTAGAGGCCATTACTTTCCAGTACCCTGTTCCATTCTTTTCCTCCTTTGACATTTCTGACGTTAATATGCATATCTAGTGGTTACAATACATCACTGGAATTATTTTTCTTTTCTTACCACTTCTTAGTACCAAGGCACTGATTCTCTGCACCATATAAGAAGATAACTTATGATCATCCTGGTATATTGGAAGGATGTAGAAAATATAGATAGGTGGTAATGATATACCATGTCATAGGCCAACTATGGTTCCCTCACTCCTGTGCCTGAGAATATTTACAAGAACTAACTCATTTAGAGGAAACATGCTGGCTTTTTCAAGTAGCAAGGACATGGAACAACTCTAATATAATATATGTTATATTTGAACATGTATAAACATACACATATATGTATTTTATATGGATATATACATACATATTTCTGTATATACACATATGTGTATATTTGTCATATGCAGATACAATCTTATTATCTATAAGTAAGACCATTTTTTAAATGAAAACCCACCAGTAATAATAAGAATAACATATTTGAGAATTGTGACAGGCTATCCCCCAAGCAATTTCTGCTCCAGTGGAATTTCATTTTAAGAAAATACAGTATGCTATTCACTCCCTGGATAGTCAGTATAATAGGATGACATTTCTGTGAGTTGCAATCTTCTAGCAACTGGACATTTGCTCAAGCCCAAGTGGCCCTGTGAAAGAAATATGTAACACGGATAAATAGCTGACTATGGGTAAGGCTTAAGTCAAGGCTTTGGGTCATAATGATTCTAGATTTACTTTAATAGAATGTTTTAAATTAAATATCATTTTATAGGTAGTCATATACATGAAGAAATGAGATTTGTTTGTTTAAGCATGTATTTCAATGTTATTATTGTGGACAATTAAATATTATTATTAGTTAATAATGCTTCTTCATAAGTGAGTGTGGAATATTGAGGCATTCAGCCCAGCATATCTAAATGGGCACCCTAGGACTTGGAGATTTACTGCATTTGTGTTTTTTTTGTTATAGACTAAAAGCAGTTTGAGAAGGATTAAATCACTTCTTATTTTATTCAATTAAACTCAATAATATTAATCAGATATCTAGGGTGTTTAAGTCACTGTGCTAGACTCTGAGATCACTCAGTCAAAAATGAAGAGTGCTTTCCCTCAAGGAGTTTATGTTCTGCTAGAGTATTTCTTTCCCCACCCCATGCCAACTGGTATACAACTGTACCCAAAGTGAAGACTCTGGAAAATGTTAAATCGGTCATAATGAAAATATTTGGGTTGTGCCAACTGCCCTTTGAGATAAAGGGAGTTTAAAGCAACCAGAACTTATTTCAAATTGCTGAAGATATGAATCTCTCAGCACCTATTAGCATAATCTATTTATATAAAATATATAAAAGCAGAAAGAACAGGACTGCAAAATGATTTGCTGGACTCTATTGTTGAGCCCTAATTTAAATCACTTGGTTTTCTCAATTATTATTCCAATGCCTCATCTGAATCCTTATGACATTAAATGTATTTTATGGGGGCAATATATTCCTATAACTTGCAAAATCTTTAATGCAGGATTTATATATCTACTGCAAGATGGATGAGAATAATTATTTGGGGCTTGTTAAATTCCCTTCAAAGAATGTTCTTTCACTTTTGTATAATAGAAAGACTGAAAATATACCAGGAAATATTTTTGGTGGATAACAATTCTAGTTTTAAAACAAATTTCAAATGCAGTATTTTAATGGATTTGTTTTGTGTGTATATCTATTGATCTATTGAGAGAATTGAGTGTGTGTGTGGGAGAGACACAGAGAGAGAAACAGAGACAGAGACAGAGAGACAGAGAGAGAGAAAGCTAAAAGATAATGAGGACAATATTACAAGGTTTTTTTGTTATTGTTTTGTCTTTTTAATTTTTTTGCTAATGTGAACCAATTAATGACAAATTATTCCACATTCATAGATTGTTTAGTATCCTTGTCTGGTCACTGTAAATCATGCTACAAATCATAAGGGATACTGGGTAAAAGCATGCAGATACAGCAGCAAAAGACACACACCCCTTCTGTTTAAATAACTCAGAATGAATTTGGGTGTTTTTGGATATGAAAAACAACATATTATATACAAAGAAAAGTTTTCTGCCAAGGACAGTGTGTCTTACTAGATAAATCATGAGACTTGGAGTCAGGAAAATGTGAGTTCAAATCCTGTCTTCAGTATTTCCTGACTGCAATACTGAAAGAATCATAAGATAATAGAATCATATGTTAAACTGCTTGCATCCTTATGAGGGAGGATAATATTTTTTTTGGTGAGGCAATTGGGGTTAAGTGACTTGCCCAGGGTCACACAGCTAATAAGTGTTAAGTGTGTGAGACCAGATTTTAACTCAGGTCTTCCTGAATCCAGGGCTGGTGCTCTATCCACTGCACCACCTAGCTGCCCCAAAGATAATACTTTTAACTCTTGGGATCTATATCTCTGTTAAGGTATTGCTATTAAATCAAATTTGATATAATGATATAAAGAAACTTAAGGGGAAGAATAAAAAAAGACTAGGGGGAAGAGAGGAAGGGAGAGGTGGAATGGGGTTAATCACGTCATATGAAGAGGCACAAAAAGAGCCCATTACAAGAGAGGGAAAGAAGGGAGGAGTGAGAATTATTGCAACCTTACTCTCATCAGATTTGGTTCAGGGAGGTAATAAAATACACTCCCATTTGTATAAAGTAACTTAGTTTACTCTTTATGGAAACAAAAGGGGAAGGGGGAAAAGGGTGGTATTGAAAGAAGGAAGGGCAGAAGTGGGAGAAAAGGGGGCAAGAAAAGAAAGGGCAGCTGATAAAAGGGAGAACAGATTGAGGGAGGCAGTGGTCAGAAGCAAAACACTGGTCAAGAGGAATAGGGTGAAAGAAGGGAAAAAAGAGTACAAACAAAGGGGTAAAGAAGATGGAGGGACATAAACAGTTAATAATTTTAACTATGAATGTGAAAGGGATGAACTCTCCCAAAAAAAGGAAGCGAATAGCAGAGTGGATTAAAAATCAGAATCCTACAATATGTTGTTTACAATAAACCCATATGAAGCAGAGATATACACCCAGAATAAAGGTAAAAGGTTGGAGCAAAATTTATTATGCTTCAGCTGATGTCAAAAAAGCAGGGGACACCATTCTTATCTCAGACAAAGCAAAAGCAAAAATAGTGCTAATTAAAAGAGATAAGGAAGGAAACTACATCTTAGTAAAAGGTATGATAGATAATGTAGTAATATCAATATTAAACATGTATGCACCAAGTGGTATAGCATCCAAATTCTTAGGGGAGAAGTTAAATGAGTTACGAGAGGATATAGACAGCAAAACTATACTAGTAGGTGATCTGAATCTTCCCCTCTCAGAATTAGATGAATATAACTGCAAAATAAATAAGAAAGAAGTTAAAGAGCTAAATAGAATATTAGAAAAGTTAGATATGATAGACATATGGAGAAAACTGAATGGGGATAGAAAGGAATATACCTTCTTCTCAGCAGTACATGGCACATACTCAAAAACTGACCATGTATTAAGGCATAAAAACCTCACAGTCAAATGTAGAAAGGCAGAAATAGTAAATGCATCCTTCTCATATTATGATGCAATAAAAATTACATGTAGCAAAGAGCCATGGAAAGGTAGGCTTAAAATTAATTGGAAACTAAACAATAACATCCTAAAGAATGAGTGAGTCAAACAACAAATCATACAATCAATAACTTCATCCAAGAGAATGAAAATAATGAGACAACATATCAAAATCTGTGGGATTCAGACAAAGCAGTGCTTAGGGAAAATTTTCCATCTACAAATGCTTACATCAATAAAAAAAAGAAAGAAGAGATCAATGAATTGAGCATGAAGCTAAAAAAGCTAGAAAAAGAACAAATTAAAAATCCCCAACTAAATACTCAATTAGAAATCCTGAAAATCAAAGGAGAAATTAATAGAACTAATCAATAAAACTAAAAGTTGGTTTTATGAAAAAAACAATAAAACAGACAAACCTTTGGTTAATTAGATTAAAAAAAGAAGAAAACCAAATTACCAGTATCAAAAATGAAAGGGGTGATTTCACCACAAGTGAAGTGGAAATTAAGGCAATAATTAGGAGCTATTTTGTCCAATTGTATGCCAACAAATTTGACAATCTAAATGAAATGAATGAATATTTACAAAAATACAAATTTCCCAAGTTAACTGAAGAGGAAATAAAATTCTTAATAGGTCCATTTTAGAAAAAGAAATTGAAAAAGTCATCAATGAACTCCTGAAGAAAAAATCTCCAGGGCCAGATGGGTTTACAAGTGAATTCTACCAAACATTTAAAGATCAATTAATTCCAATGCTATACAAACTATTTGGAAAAATAGGAGAAGGAGTTCTACCAAACTCCTTTTATGACACAAATATTATGTTGATACCTAAACCAGGCAGAGCCAAAACAGGGAAAGAAAATTATAGACCAATTTCCATAATGGATATCAATGCAAAAATCTTAAATAAAATATTAGCAAGGAGATTGCAGCAAGTGATCACCAGTATAATACACTATGACCAGGCGGGATTTATTCCAGGAATGCAAAGGCGGGTTCAACATTAGAAAAGCTATTAATATAGTCAACCACATCAATAAGAAAACTAACCAAAATCATATGATTATCTCAATAGATGAAGAGAAAGCATCTGACAAAATACAACACTCATTCTTATTAAAAACACTAGAGAGCATAGGAATAGGTGGCGCTTTCCTTAAAATAATAAGCAGAATCTACCTAAAACCATCAGCAAACATTATATGTAATGGGGATAAGTTAGAGGCATTCCCAATAAGATCAGGGGTGAAACAGGGATGTCCATTATCACCTCTATTACTTAATATTGTATTAGAAATGTTAGCTATAGCAATAAGAGAAGAAAAAGGAATTAAATGAATTAAAATAGGCAAGGAGAAAACAAAACTTTCACTCTTACAGATGATATGATGGTATACTTAGAGAATCCTAAAGAATCAACTAAAAAACTGCTTGAAATAATTGACAACTTTAGCAAAGTTGCAGGATATAAAATGAACCCACATAAATCATTAGCATTTCTATAGATGACCAACAAAGTCCAGCAGCAAGAGATCGAAAGAGAAATTCCATTTAAAGTAGTGGTAGACAATATAAAATACTTGGGAGTATACCTGCCAAGACAAAGCCAGGAACTCTATGAACACAATTACAAAACACTTTTCACACAAATAAAATCAGATCTATGTAATTGGAAAAAATATTAATTGCTCATGGATAGGCCAAGCTAATATAATAAAAATGACAATTCTACCTAAATTATTTTATCTATTCAGTGCCATACCAATCAAACTACCAAAAAAATATTTTATAGAGCTAGAAAAAAATTAAAAATTCATCTGGAAAAACAAAAAGTCAAGAATATCAAGAGAATTAATGAAAAAAATGCATAGGAAGGTGGGCTAGCCATACCAAATTTGAAGCTATACTATAAAGTGGCAGTCATCAAAACTGTGTGGTACTGGCTAGGAAATAGAGTAGTGGATCAACGGAATAGGTTAGGCACAGGAGATACAGTAGTAAATGACTTTAGTAAGATACTGTTTGATGAACCCAAAGACTCCAGCTTCTGGGATAGGAACTCAGTATTTGACAAAAACTGTTGGGAAAACTGGAAGATAGTATGGCAGAAACTAGGAATAAACCACCTTATACAAAAATAAAGTCAAAATGAGTTCAAGATTTAGACAATAAATTAGGAGAGGAAGGAGCAATTTATCTCTCAGATATATGGAGAGGAAAACAATTTATGTCCAAACAAGAAATAGAAAATATTATGAAATGCAAGACGGAAGACTTTGATTACATTAAATTAGAAAGCTTTTTTTTTTTTTTACAAACAGAAGCAATACAGCCAAAATTAGAAGAGAGGCAGAAACCTGGGAAACAATTTTTACAGCCAGTTTTTCTGATAGAGGTCTCATTTCTAAAATATATCATGAACTAAATCAAATGTATAAGAATCCAAGGCATTTCCCAATTGAGAAATGGTCAAAGGATATGAACAGGCAGTTTTCTGATGAAGAAGTCAAAGCTATCTATCTATTGCCATATGAAAAAATTATCTAAATCACTATTGATCAGAAGAATGCAAATTAAAACAACTCTGAGGTACCACTTCACAACTACCAGATTGGCTAATATGACAAAAAAATGAAAATAATAAATGTTGGAGAAGCTGTGGAAAATTTGGAACACTAATGCATTGTTGGTGGAGCTGTGAACTGATCCAACCATTCTGGAAAGCAATTTGGAACTATTCCCAAAGGGCTATGGGACTGTTCATACCCTTTGACCCAGTGATACCACTGCTAGGTCTCTATCCCAAAGAGACCATAGAAAAGGGAAAAGGACCCACATGTACAAAAATATTTATAGCAGCTCTCTTTGTAGTGGCAAAGAATTAGAAATTGAGGGAATGCCCAGCAATAGAGGAATGGGTAAACAAGTTGTGGTATATGAATGTAATGGAATACTATTGTTCTGTAAGAAACGATGGGCAGGAGGAGTTCAGAGAAATCTGGAATTACATGAACTGATGCTGACTGAGAGGAACAGAACTAGGAGAACATTGTACATAGTAACAGCAACATTGTGTGAGGAACAATAGGGATAGACTTGGCTCTTCTCAGCAGTACAACAATCCAAAAAAGTTTCAAAGAACTCATGATGGAAAACATTCTCAACATCAAGAAATAGAACTGAAATTATGAATGCAGATTCAACCATACTGTTTCTACTTTTGGACTGTTTTATTTTCCTTCTTGTTTGAAGTTTTTCCTTTGTGCTCTGATTCTTCTTTCACAATATGACTAATGTAGAAATATGTTTAATGTTATTGTACATGTACAACCTATATCCAAAATATATGTAAAAACAAAATTTTAACATCAATTTTTAAAAAACTTTGTGTTCCAACTTCTCTTTCCCCCTCCATTCACACCCCCCATCCACAAGAACTCAAGCAAATCAAAATAAGTTATACAGGAGTAATCATGGAAAAATTCCCATATTAGCTAGTTGTGAGAGAAAACAGTCAAAAAAACCAAAACGTCAAATTAAGGAATTGTACAACCTATATCAGACTGCTTTCTGTCTTGGGAAGGAGGCAGGGAAGGGGGAGGGAGAAAAAAATTTGGAACTAAAAATCCAGTGAAAACAAATGTTGAAAACTATCCATATATGTAATATGTACCTGGAAAATAATAAAAACAAATTTTAAAGATAATAGGATCATAAATGTAAAGTAGGAAAGGACTTTAAATTTTATCTATTCTTTCTCCCTTAGTTTGCCTTAAATGACTAAAACAATTGCTCAATTTATATTCTCCCTCTGCCTCAATTCCCTTATGTGTAAAATGAGGATAATTATTACACAAGATTGTCATGAGGATTAAATGAGATGTGTGTATGTAATATATCATTCTTTATTCAACCTATGTTGAGTAAATAAAGCTCAATTTTTAAATATAGTTATTATATATCTAAATGTCCATCTATTACTGTATCATTAATATAATTTTTTGGTCATAGAGTTTTAGTAGTAACTCAGGATACAGCCATTGGAGATCTCTAATGAGTTATAAGTTTATTTTTTCAACATTATTTCACTATGCCTATGACTAAATAATGGGCAGCTAGGTAATGCAGTGTATACAACATTGGGCTTGGACTGAAGACTCATTTTCACGAGTTCAAATCTGGCCTCAGACACTTACTACCTGTGTGACCCTGGGCAAGTCACTTAACCTTATTTGCTTCAGATCCCTCATCTATAAAATGAGCTGGAGAAGGAAATGGCAAACTATTCCAGTAGCTTTACCAATAAAATCAGAAATGTGGTCATGAAGAGTCAGGCATGACTAAAAAGACAGCAATAAATGTGTTAATAATGTGAAACACCAGTACGATAACTTGTCAAATATATGGGGTTTTTTGAAGATGTAATTGCAATTATATTACTGTGCTACAGCACCTGAAATCTTGACTACTTTTGTCAGTTTCTGTCTCTGGCCCCGTGTTGGGATAACAGACCTAAACATCATAGATAATTCAAAGTCAGGTTGTATTACCTGTATGTTGTTTCTTTTGCATAGAGATGGAGCTGACAAATATCAAAGGTGGGAGTATATTCTAACAAAGACATAAGTACAGTGTATAAAAATGGTGTTCTTCCTTTCAGAAAAACAATCTTTATTAAAGTTAATGACCAGGTCAAGACTGTCCCTGAATAGCTGCAACTTGCTTCCTATTAATTAGCTATAAGTATATTTTAAGCAATGATTTACTGTGGAATTCAATAAAATATGAATACCAGTGCCAGAAGCCATGGCAACTCATTGGTCTATATGACATGTGTGAAATAAGAAAGAGCCCTCCCAAAGACAGACTTGTAAAGAAAGAAAGTGAAAACACCAACAATTTATACTGCTGAAAGGGTGAAATATTTTATTAAATGACTCACTGGTGACAACAGAGTCCACACAAAAAGTGTGGATCCAAGAAAGAGTGAGGTGGGATAGTGAGTAGTTTAGGAAAATGCTAGGCAAAAATTATTTGTGCCCTTTGAAGTCTCACTATAATTGTATTTATTAAGACTATGGAGGAGAGAATATGATTTAAATGAATGTCCTAAATTGAAAGAGCTTGCTTTACCTGTAATACATTACAATGGCAGAGCAATTTCTTTTCCTGTGTTCATAGAGAACATGCTGGTTTAATGTGTCAGGGTTTAAAAAATACAAGGAATAAACTAAGGTGGTAGCCCAGATGCAAAACAATGAATCTCTTTAGTAATGATTTTTTATATTTTTAAAATAATAAACTTTTATTTATAGTTTGGGGGAACAACTTTTAAATTTTCAACCCCCTTTCCTTCTCTCCCCTCCCCTCTCCCTTAGGCAGCAAACAATCAGATATTGGTTATACATGTATGATTATATAATACATTACCATAGTTGTCATTTTCTACAAGCAAACTTGATTAAAAGAAAAAAATGAAAGTGAAAAATATCATCCTTTAATCTGTTCCATCTATACCAGTTCTTTATTTGGAGGTGGATAGTATATTTCATCAATAGTTCTTTGGGATTATCTTGAATCATTGTATTGCTGTCTCTGGGTACAATGTTCTCTTGGTTCTCTTCACTTCACAATTCATCATTTCATACATGTCTTTCCAGGCCTTTCTGAAGTCATCCTGCTTGTCATTTCTTACAGTAAAATACTATTCCATCGCCATTATATACCATAGTTTGTTTAGCCATTCCCCAATTGGTGGGCATTCCTTTGATTCCCAATTCTTATCCACCACAAAAAGAGCTGCTATAAATATTTTTGTACAAATAGATCTTTTTCTATTTTGGAGGATATCTTTGGAATATAAACCTAGAAGTAGTATTGCTGGATCAAAGGGTATACACAATTCTGTAGCCCTTTGGGCATAGTTTCAAATTGCTCTCCTGAATGTTTAGATCTTTTCACAACGCCACCAACAGTGGATTAGCACCCCAGCTTTCCCACATTCCCTCCAATGTCCAATATTTTCCATTTTTGTTATATTTGCCACTCTGATAGGTGTGAGGTGATTCTTCAGAATTGTTTTAATTTGCATTCCTCTGATCAAATAATGATTTAGAGCATTTTTTCATATGATTGTAGATAGCTTTGATTTCTTTATCTGAAAACTGCCTGTTCATATCATTTCACCAATTATCAATTGGGGAATGACTTGTATTTTTATAAATTTTACTCAGTTCTCTATATATTTGAGATATGAGGCCTTTATCAGAGATGTTTGTTTCAAAAATTATTTTCCAATTTTCTAATTACCTTGTAACCTTGGTTATGTTAGGTTTCTTTGTGTAAAAGCTTTTTTAATTTTATATAATCAAAATTATCTATTTTACATTTAATTTTATTCTTTATATCTTCTTTTTTCCTAAATTCTTCCCCTGTCCATAAATCTGACAAATAAACAATTCCACGCTCCCTTAATTTGCTTATGGTATAATCCTTTCTGTGTAAATCATGTATCCATTTTGAACATATTTTAGTATATGGTGTGAGATGTAGCTCTATATCTAGTTTCTGCCATACTGTTTTCCAGTTTTCCCAGCTGTTTTTGTTAAACAATGAGTTTTTGTTTCAAAACCTTGGATCTTTGGGTTTATCATATACTAGATCACTATAGTCTTTTGCTACAGTGTAATTTCTATCTATTCTATTCCATTGATATACCTTTCTATTTGTTAGCCAGTACCAGACTGTTTCCATAATTACTGGTTTATAATACAATTTGAGATATGGTACTGCTAGACCAACTTCTTTCATATTTTTTTCATTGATTCCCATGATATCTTTGAACTTTTGTTTTTCCAGATGAATTTTGTTATTATTTTTTCTAGCATTATAAAATATTTTTAATAGTTTGATTGGTAGAGAACTAAATAAATAAATTATCTTAGGTAGGACTGTCATTTTTATTACATTGGCTCTGCCTACCCATGAGCAATTAATATTTTTCAAATTGTTTAGAGCTGATTTTATTTCTGTGAAAAATGTTTTGTAGTTCTGGTCATATAGTTACTGTGTTTGTCTTGACAGGTAGACTCCCAAGTATTTTATATTGGCCATATATATTTTAAGTGGAATTTCTTTTTCTGTCTGTTGTTGCTGGACTTTATTGGTCATTTATAGAAACGATGATTTATATAGGTTTATTTTGTATCCTGCAAATTTGCTAAAATTGTTAATAATTTCAACTAGCTTTGTACTTGATTCTCTAGGATTTTCTAAGTATAATATCATATCATTTGCAAAGAGTGATAGCTTTGTTTCCTGATTACCTATTCTAATTCCTTTTATTTCTTTTTCTTTTATTATTGCTTTAGCTAACATTTCTAATACATTATTAAATAATGGAGTTGATGATGGGGATCCTTGCTTCACCACTGATTGTATTGGGAAGGGTTTTAGGTTATACCAATTAAAGATAATGCTTGCTTATGGTTTTAGATAAATAGTACTTATTATTTTAAGGTAAGTTCCTCTTATTTCTATATTCTCTAGGGTTTTTTTTAATGTATAAGGTATTTTATTTTTTCCGATACATGTAAAGATAGTTCTCAACTTTTGTTTATACAAGCTTTACAATTTCAGATTTTTCTCCCTCTCTCCCCTCCCTCCCCCCCTCCCCTAGACAGCAGGTAATCTGATATAGGTTATATCCATATATCTCTATACATATACATATATATATATTCACACACATATATATATATACACATAATAACATTAATCCTATTTCTGCATTAATCCTGTTACAAGAGAAAAAATCAGAGCAGTGATGCAAAACCTCAAAATAGAAAAAAAAAAAACAACAGCACCCAAAACAAAAGAAATAGTATGGTTCAATCAGCATCTATACTCCACAGTTCTTTTTTTTTTTTTTTCTTGGATTTGGAGATCCTCTTCTATCATGAGTTCCCTGGAACTCTTCTGTACCATTGCATTGGTGAGAAGAATATAGTCCATCACAGTAGATCAACACTCACTGTTGATGATACTGTGTACAATGTTCTTCTGGTTCTGCTCATCTCACTCATCATCAGCTCACGTAAGACCCTCCAGGTTTCTCTGAACTCCTCCTGCTCATCATTTCTTACAGCACAATAGTATTCCATTGTATTCATATACCACAACTTGTCCAGCTATTCCCCAATTGATGGGCACCCCCTCAACTTCCAATTCCTTGCTACCACGTAAAGAGCAGCTATAAATATTTTTGTACACGTGGGTCCCTTTACCCCTTCCATGATTTCTTTGGGCAAAAGACCTAAAAGTGGAATTGCTGGGTCAAAGGGTATATTCTCTATGGTTTTTAATAGAAATGGGTGCTGTATTTTGTCAAAGGCCTTTTTGGCATCTATTGAGATACTCATATGATTTATGTTGCTTTTGTTATTGATATGGTAAATTATGCTGATAGTTTTCCTAATATTGAACCAGCCCTGAATTCCTGGTATAATGAAAACCTGGCCATAATGTATGATCCTTTTGATATATTTCTATAATCTATTTGCTGATATTTTATTTAAAATTTTTGCATCAATATTCATTAGAAAAACGGTCTATAATTTTCTTTCTCTGCTTTGGCTCTTCCTGGTTTGGGTATCAACACAGTATTTGTCTCATAAAAATAATTTGGTATGACTCATTCTTCACTTATTTTTTTCAAATAATTTATATAGTATTGGGATTAATTGTTATAAATATTTGGTAGAATTCACTTCTGAATCTATCTGATCCTGGGGATTATTCTTTAGGAAGTTCATTGATGGCTTATTAAATTTCTTTCTCTCAAATTGGGTTATTTCAATATTTTATTTCTTCTGCTAATCTGTGTAATTTATATTTTTGTAGATATTCTTCCATTTCATTTAGATTGTCAAATTTATTGGCCTATAATTGTGTAAAATAGTTCCTAATAATTGTCTTAATTTCCTCTTCATTGGTGGTGAGTTCACCCCTTTTATTTTTGCTACTACTAATTTGTTTTTCCTCTTTCTTTATTTTGATCAAATTAACCAATGGATTATCTATTTTATTGATTTTTTCATAAAACCAACTTCTAGTTTTATTTATTATTTCAATGGTTTTCATACTTTCAATTGTATTAATATCTCCTTTGATTTTCAGGATTCCCAATTTGGTGTTTACTTAGGGATTTTTAATTTGTTTATTTTCTAATTTTTCGGGACAATGAGGGTTAAGTGACTTGCCCAAGGTCACACAGCTAGTGTCAAGTGTTTGAAGCCAGATTTGAACTCAGGTCCTCCTGAATCCAGGGCCAGTGTTCTATCCACTGTGCCACCTAGCTGCCCCTCGTTGTGACATTCTTATGCCCTAATACATGGTCAATTTTCTTGTAAGTCCTATGTACTGTATAGAAGAAGGTATATTACTTTCTATTCCCATTCAATTTTCTCCAGAGATCTATCATATCTAACTTTTCAAGAATTTTATTCATTTCCTCAACTTCTTTCTTGTTTATTTTTTGTTGTTAGATTTATCCAGTTCTGACAGGGGAAGGTTAAGGTCCCCCACTAGGATAATTTCATTATTTCCTCCTGTAACTCATTCAACTTCTTCAAAAATTTAGATGCTATACCATTTGGTGCATATAGGTTAAGTATTGATATGACTTCATTGTCTATGGTACCTTTCATCAAGATATACTTTCCTTCTTTATCTCTTTAAACTAGATCTATTTTTGTTTTTGCTTTGTTTGAGATCATGATTGCTACCCCTGCTTTCTCTGCTTCAGCTGAAGCATAAAAGATTTTGTTCCAACCCCTTAAATGTACCCTGTATGTATCTCTCTGCTTTTAAATGTGTTTCTTATAAACAAAATATTTTAGGATTTTGGTTTTTAATCCATTTTGCTATCTGCTTTTGTTTAATGGGTGAGTTCATCCCATTCACATTTGTAGTTATGATAATTGTTTATTTCTCTCCATGTTATTTTTAACCTGTTTATCCCACCCACTCTGACCCCCTACCCTCTACCTTCTCACAAGTGTTTTACTTGTGATCACTGCCTTCACTAATATCCCCTCCCATGCATCAGTCCCCTCTCCCTCTTCTACTATCACCGTCCCTTTTAAAACTTCCTTGCTATTCCCTCTTTGATCCAACTTTGATGAGAGTAAGGCTTAATCTTTGCCCCTGCCCCCATCTTTCCCTACATTATCATAGTTCTTTTATGCCTCTTTGTGTGTGGGAGGGGGCAGGGGGGTGGAATTTACCCCATTCAATGTCTCCCTGCAAATTTGCTAAAGTTGTTCCCTCTTCCATCAATTTCACTTTATGACCACACCCTCTGTCTACATATACTTCTTCTAATTATTCTTATAGTAAAGTTGTTAAGACTTACACATATTATCATCCCTTCAATATTACCTTATGACCACATTCTCTTTACATATACTCCTAATTGCTCTTATAATAAACTTATTAAGACAATTATCTCATCATACAAAACTAGAAACAGTTTAAACCTTATTAAATTTCTTGCAGTTTTTCTTTCTTGTTTCTTGTTTACCTTTTTGTCTCTTTTGAGTCTTGAGGTCACATTTTTTTTTATTCTTGCCTTTTAATCAGAAATGCTTAAAAGTCCTCTATGTCATTAAATATCCATTTTTCCCCTGAAATAATATATTCAATTTAGATGGGTAGGTGATTCTTGGTTGTAAATTTAACTCTTTTGTGTTCTAGTATATTATATTCCAAGCCCTGCGATTCTTTAGTGTGGAAGCTGCCAAATCATGTATAATTCTGACTGTAGCTCCATGGTAAAATTGTTTCTTTTTGGCTACTTATAATGATTTTTCTTTGATCTGTGAGCTTTGAAATTTTGCTATAATGTTCCTGGGAGTTTTCATTTTGGTACCTCTTTCAGGTGGTGACCAGTGGCTTCTTTCAATTTCTATTTTGCCCTCTGGTTCTAATATTTCAAACAGTTTTCTTGAATAATTTCTTGAAAGATATTGTCCAGGTTCTTTTTTTTGGCCTTGGCTTTTAGGTAGTCCAATAATTTTCATATTATCTCCCCCTGGATCTATTTTCTAGTTCAGTTGTTTTTCCATTGAGAAATTTTACATATTCTTCTATTTTTTTTTACTTTTTTTATTTTGTTTTATTGTATCTTGATATTTCATAAAGTCATTAGTTTCCATTTGTTCAATTCTAATTTTTAAAGAATTATTTTCTTCAGTGACCTTTTGTACTTTTCCATTTGGCTAAACCTGTATTTTAGGGAGTCATTTTCCTCAGTAAATTTTTGTATTTCTTTTTCAGTATTTTTTATTTCTTTCCCTAATTTTTCTTCTCCTCTAATTTGAATTTTAAAGTCCTTTTTAAGCTCCTCCAGGAATTATTTTTGGGCCTGAGACCAATTTGTATTTTCCTTTGAAGGTAGCCATTTTGTTACTGCCCTCCCCTATGTTAATGCCTTGATATTCCCTATCACTGCAGTAATTGTCAATGGTCAAGCTTTTTTAATTGTTATTTTGCTCATTTTTGTGCCTTGACACTTTTATTTGATTTGGGATCTCTTCCTAAACTGTCTCAAGGTTTCTGCTAAGGCTCTGGGTCTTATTGGAGGTTTTCACTGGGCTTCTGGCTTATCTGATTGCTTTTGCTGGGTTACTAAAGTTAACAAAGTCTTTCTGACTGCAGGCCCTGCAGGAGCAATCTTGTTGTTGTATTGCCCCTGGGGTAGTGCCTTTCTGCTGGGTTACTCTGTTAGCCCTCTGTTAGGAGGCCTTGGAGGAGTAATTTTGTTTCCAATCTGCCCAAGTGTGTATGCATGTGTGTGTGTGGGGGGGGGGGGCTGTCATGTGGCTGGGTTGCTATGGTAACCAGTCACTCTACTAGCAGGCCCTGGAAGGGTAATTTTGTTGCAATCTACTGGGGTGGGAACTTGCTGTTGACCTGCTTGGGTGGGGCTTCACTACTGGTCAGCAGTGGGGTCAAAGCCTCCCTGGTGGTCTCTACTAGCTGTGGGGTGCCTGGTTAGAGTCCCTGCTGTGCTGCCTAGACTGCTCACCTGTCCAGGGAGCTGCTGGTTTTCAGGTGGGTGGAGCCTCACTGGTGGATTGTCCCAGGCTAAGAACCCTGCTTCAGGCCCCCTGCTGTGAGCCTAGAAGTTTATGCTGCTACTCCTGGACCTCACTTCCCACCCACCCAGGTAAGACAGACCTATCCTCCTGGGCTTGTAGTCTGTTTCCCTGCTCCTTGGGATGCTTCAGAGGAAGTTTTATATTGATTTGGTGAGGAAATCTGGGAGAGCTTCAGTGGGTTACTTCCTCACTAGGCCATCTTGGTATAGGAATTCCTTCAGTAATGATTTGATTGAAAAAAAATAGAAGCAAGACTGGTAGCAGTTTTAATCCCTTTTGAATATTAACCCCCCTTACAAAAACAATTAAAATAAGTCATTCCAGTTAAATGTAAATATGTTTAGTTATTTTGTTTTATTTATTTATTTATGTTTGTTTGTTCATTCATTCATTCATTCATTCATTCATTCACTTTATTTATTTATTTATTTATTTTGTGAGGCAATTGGGATTAAGTGATTTACCCAGGGTCACACAGCTAGTAAGTGTTAAGTGTCTGAGGCTGGATTTGAACTCAGGTCCTCCTTACTCCAGGGCCAGTGCTCTAGCCACTGCACCACCTAGCTGCCCCAATATGTTTAGTTATTAAAATGCATGGTTCATTAATATTTGTATATGTGACAAAGAGATCCATAGTTAGTAGCATATTATTTTTTTTTTACAGTCAAACATTCAGTCAACAAGCATTGATCAAATGCTTACTATCTATGTGCCAGGTAATGTGCTAAACTAAGACAAAGGAGAGCAATATCTCTGCTCAAAAGAAACTCAAAGTCTAATGGGGCATACACCATGCAAATAGTTATGTCCTTAAAAGGTATTTACATTATAAATGGCAGGTAAAGGAAAGGCGGGATAGATAAAGAACTACTTTAGAAAGTAGAATTTTGAGCGTAATATTGAGAGACATCAGGGAATTTAGGAGTTGTAATTGATGAAGTAGAGAATTCTAGGATTGGAAGACAGAATATACAGACAGAAAGTTGCGAGATAAAGTTTCATGTGTGTGGAATAGCAAACAAGTGAGTGTTACTGGGTCCTAAAGTACACTGAAGGGATTAAAATGTAAGAGGGTTGGAAGGATAGGAAGAGGTTCACTATTGAAAGGCTTTATATGCCTAACATGGGATTTTATATTAGATGCTTGAAATAATAGAGAACCAGTGGAGTTTTATTGACTAGAAAGACGACACGGTCAAACCTCAGCTTTCAGAAAATCATTTTAGTACCTGGGTGGAGGAGAGATTGGAATAGAAAAAGTATTGAGGCAGAGAGACCAATTAGGAGACTGTTCAGTAGTGCTGGGGAGAGATGATGAGGGTCCCAGTACTGGTCATGTGAGTGGAGATAGATGATTTATACAAGAAATTGTGAAGGTAAGAATGATGAGATTTGACAATAGCTTGGATAGGTAGGGTGAATGAGAGGACATAGTTGAGGAATATATTGAGGTTTAAAGAGTGGGTTACTATGAAAGTGGTAGTATCTTTCTACAGTTTTGTTAGAAATATCAAATCATATAATATATATGAATGCATTCAAATAAAAAGTACACAATCCTTCACTTATAAAATTTTGTTTACCATATTATCACTATCATACTCATTAGAGGCACTTTGTTGTGATGAAAAGAGAAATTCATATAAAATAAGGAAAGAACTGGGTTAAAATCTCATGACTGAAAGAAGATATGACCATGCCTATATCATTTAAACACATTAGCTGAATACTGGTTTCCTCATCTGTAAAATGTTTATCAATTGTTAGCCTTTTGATTACAATCAAATTTGATATGTGGTAAAAACTACCAAAGTTAAATCAGTATGTATGTATATCAGTTTTATTATAGAAAATAATATATTTTAGCAGCTAGGTAGTACAGTAGATAAAGCACTGATCCTGGATTCAGGAGAACCCGAGTTCAAATCAGGCCTCAGACACTTGACACTTCCTAGCTCTGTGACCCTGGGTAAGTCACTTAACCCTCATTGCGCCATCAAAAATAAATAAATAAACACTACAGTGGCCCCTTTGGAGACAGCTGGTGTCTCAATGAATAAAGCCCTGGCCCTGGATTCCAGAGGACCTGAGTTCAAATCAGGCCTCAGACACTTGACACTTACTAGCCTTGTGACCCTGGGCAAGTCACTTAACCCTCATTTTCCACAAAATAAATAAATAAGTAAATAGTATATTTTTAAAACTCCCTCAAGGAGCAGAGACAAGATGGAGGAACAAGGGCAGGGATTCATCTGAGTTATCCCAAATTCCCCTCAAAGCAACTTTAAAATAACCCCTAAGTGTAAATTTAGGAGTGGCAGAACAACAAGACTATGGGGTGAAATATTTTTCCAGCACAAAACAACTTAGAAGCTCATAGAAAAGGTTTGTGTCACTGGCGTGATAGAGAAGTGCAGTTTAGCTCAGGTTGGCACCCTGACAAGGAAGCAGCAGGCTTTGGGAATGCCTGAATCATCAATAATTGTTTCCTGAGCTCGAAGTCCGCAGTAGGTAAGGGGATCAGACAAACTTTCCTGACAGTAGTTGCAGGACTCTGTTGAATTGCACATACATTGTTCTGGGTCACAGTCCTAGGACCAGAAGGAGCACTAATGAACTAGAGCATAATGCCACAGGGGAATGGTGAAACTGGTCACAGATTTAGGGAAGAAAAGAGTACTTGTGGTCACTCACAGACAAAAGCACAGACTAGGAGAGCAGTGACCACATGTATGCTTAGGTCATACCATTTTGGAAGAACTGAAAACTTTAAAATCCTTAGAACTATTTCTGAAATGAATAGCATGAAAAACCTGAAGCTTGGTATAGTGGCCCTGCCACCCTGGGAAGAGAGCACAACTTTAACATAAAGTTCAAAATCAATAAATAGACTAGAAAAAATAAGAAAAAAACAACAAAAATAACTTGACCATAGAAAGTTACTATGGTGACAGGGAAGATCAAAACACAAACTCAGAAGACAAAAACGTCTAAATTGATACATCCAAAGTCTCAAAAGAAAATATGAATTGGTCACAGGGCTAATGAGAATTCCTTAAAGAGCTCAAAAATTATTATTTTTTTAAATCAAGTAAGAGTGGTACAGGGAAAATTGGGAAAAGAAATGAGAGTAAGTCAAGAAAATCATGAAAACAGCCAACTTGATAAAGAGGACACAAAAATACTGAAGAAAATGATACTTTTAAAATGGATGCAACAAATGGCAAAAGAAACACAAACATTCACTGACGAAAAGAACTTCTTAAAAAAGAGAACTGATAAAGTGCAAAAGGAGCTACAAAAGCTCACTGAAGAGCATAAATTCTGAGCTGAAAAATAGATCAAGAAGAGATGTTTTAAGAACTACTGAGCTACATAAAAGCCATGATAAAAAAGAGCTTAGATAGCATATTTCATGGAATTATAAAGGAAAAATTCCCCGATTTCTAAGAACCAAAGGGTAAAATAGGCATTTTGATATTCGCTTGTTACTTCCTGAAAGAAATCCCAAAATGAAAACTGTCAGGAATATTATAATCAAATTCCACAGCTCTCAGGTCACAGAAAAAAATAGTGTATGTAGCCAGAAAGAAACAATTCAAATGTCATTAAACCATAATCAAGGTAACACAAGATTTAGTAACTTCTATGTTAAAGTATCAGAGGTCTTATAATATGATATTTTACAAAGTAAAGGATCTAGGATTACAACCAAGAATCACCTACCCAGCAAAACTGAATATAATTCTTCTTGGGAAAAATTTATATTTAACAAAATAGAAGCCTTTAAAGCATTCTTGATGAAAAGGCCAGAGCTGAATAGAAAATTTGACTTTCTTATTTCTTCTTTTTTTATCTTTTTTTTTCTCTTGAGTCTTATATTTGGAGGTCAAATATTGTACTCAACTCTGGCCTTTTAATCAGAAATGCTTGAAAGTCTGCTATTCCATTAAATGTCCATTTTCCCCTTAAAGAATATATTCAATTTTGCTGGGTTGGTGACTTTTGTTTGTAAACCTAACTCCTTTGACATCTGGTATATTATATTACAAGCCCTGTGATTCTTTAATGTGGAAGCTGCCAAATCCTGTGTAATTCTGACTGTAGCTCCATAGCATTTGAATTGTTTATTTTTGGCTTCTTATATTTTTTCTTTGATCTGTGAACTTTGAAATTTTTTCTATGATGTTCCTAGGAGTTTTCATTTTGGGATCTCTTTCAGGTGGTGATCAGTGGATTCTTTCAATTTCTATTTTGTCCTCTGGTTCTAATATTTCAGGGCACTTTTCTTTGATAATTTATTAAAATATATTGCCCAGGCTTTTGAAAATTTGACTTTCAATTGCAAGACTTGAAAAGCATAGAAAGGTAAACAGGAAAGAGAAATCATAAGGGATTCAATAAGGTTAAACTATTTCTATTTATACATGAGAAGATGATACTTTTAATTTCTAAGAATTTTATCCTTATTAGGGCAGTTAAAAAGAGCACACCTAAACAGAGGGCAGGAGTGTATATTAACAGTGATGGGATGATATCTAAAAAAATAAATTGAGGAGTGAGAAAGAGAAATGCATTGTGAGAAGTGGGAAGGGAGAGGTAGAACAGGATAAGTTATCACATGTAAAAGATCCACAAAAGAACTTTTAAAGTAGAGATGAAGATTTGCAGGGGCGAGGGGTCCATTGGAATTGGCTCAGAGAATAAAATACCACTGAATTTGGTATAGAAATATAACTTACCTGTATGGAATTAGAAAGGGAAGGGCATAAGAGGAGGGGAGGGGTATGATAGAGGAAGGACAGATTGAATAAGGCTTTGGGCACAAGCAAAGCACTTCTGAGGACGGAAATGGTGAAAGAAGAGAGAAGGATAAACTGGGGGAAACTATGATGGAGGAGAATAGTTAATAATCTGTGTGTGTGTGTGGGAATTATATAAAGTTCCTCTGATAAAGGCTTTATTTCTCAAATATTCAGAGAACTGAACTGAATTTGTAAGAATATGTCATTCCCACATGAATATATTTTGAATGGATATGAACAGGCAGTATTCAGATAAAGTAATCAAAGTTGTCTATATTCATAAAAAACTATAAATCATTACTGATTAGAGAAATGCACATTTAAATAAGTTTGAGGTAAATTGCAAATGTAGGAGGGGATGTGGGAAAATCAGGAAACTCATACACTATTGGTGGAGTTGTGAAAAGACCCAAACATTCTGGAGAGCAATATAGAACTATATCCAAGAAGTTATAAAATCATCCATACCCTTGTACCCGGAAATACCACTACTAGTTTTTTATCTCAGTTTTTTAAAGGAAAAGGAGATACATACATACAAACATTTTATAGCAGCTTTTTTTGTGGTGGCAAAGAATTAAATATTGAGGGCATGTCCATCAGTTTGGAAATGGCTGAAAAAGTTATATTACATGATTGTGATAGAATACTATTTTTCTATTAAAAATGAAGAGCAAGATGCTTTCAAGAAAAAAAAAACCTAGAAAGACTTACATGAACTGATACAAAGTGAAGAATAGTGTACATAGTACCAATAATATTGAATGATAATCACTTATGAATGTCTTGGCTATTCTGAGCGATACAGTGATCTCAAATAATTCCTAATGATTTTTGATGAAAAATCTTATCCACCTTCAGAGAAAGAACTGATGGAGAGTCTGAATGCAGATCAAAACACACACACACACACACACACACACATATATACATAAAACCAACTCCTGCAAGTATAGATATTTTACTTGCTGACTTGTCTTGCCTAGACATAGTGTATAAGCTGTCATTTCTGTAAGATGACCAACAAAATAGTTTCCTTCACGTATCCTGTAGAAGAATGATGTCTTGATTGATGTAGAGCAAAGTGAGTAAATTTTAGAGAAATAATTAGGTTTTTTTCTACCTATCTATCACCTATTTATCTATATAGACGTACACATACATATACACACAACATGCATATAGACACACATACACATATGTGCAGTATAAGTATGTAACATATATGTATGTGATATGGAATAGGATATGATTAATATAATATAATAATACAAAACAATACAACACAAAGTAATATAATATAACATATATTATGACCAGACTTGGGGTTCATTCTAGAGATTTACTTAGGGGAAAGTTACAGACATGCATGGGCATTGAACAAATGGCAATGGTCTTATATGTTCCAAAAACTAATCATATGAAGTAACAAGTCCATACAGAATTTACTGTTCTGTGTTAATATTATAGTTTTTTTAATAGGTTGTCTCAAACAAATACTGTGGTCATGGATCTTTATTGGTTTAGACACACGATACACTTAGATGAGTGGCAATCTGTCCAAGTAATGTCTATATGAAATGAAATGATTCGTTTTGTGTGATCAATATCATATTAAATATAACTGATAAAAATAAGAGTGCTTTCCTTTATTATTGGTAGGTTAAGAAGAGCATGTGGTAAACTACAGCAACAGTTACTTGGCTAATTTGCTAAGGATCACAGGCCTAACTAAAAAATTCAGACAGATAAAGAAACTGGGAGGCTGACTGAAACAGTTTTGATACCAAATAAGATATAACCTGCATTGAATCTTAGAGTTGTTTCATATCGCAAATATGCCTTCATCCCTTTTAGTATACTTATATACAAACTGCTATTTTATGTTGTAGAAGAGGTATCTGATTTTCTATAATCCCTGCTACCTGCTCCCTTTTGACTTTTCAAAAGAGACAAAAACTTTTCACTCTACTTTCTATAGAAAAAAGAATGGGGAGCAGCTAGGCTGCACAGTGGATAGAGCACTGGCCCTGGATTCAGGAGGACCTGAGTTCAAATCCGGACTCATACCCTTGACACTTACTAGCTGTGTGACAACCCCAATTGCCTCACCAAAAAAAGAAAAAAAAAAGAGAATGGGCTTAAGAAGTCAGCCATTGGTTTAAAACACATTTTTGAGAGGCATTAATAATGAGGCTACTAGGGGCCAAATATATCTCTGCATTTGATTCTGGGAGAGGGGGGAAGAGAACAGGAACAGAAAGGAGAGGCTAGGAGGATTTATTTTTTAATTAAAAAAAAAAATTTTTTTTGATGGGTCAATGAGGGTTAAGTGACTTGCCCAGGGTCACACAGCTCGTAAGTGTCGTGTCTAAGGCTGGATTTGAACTCAGGTCCTCCTTATTCCAGGGCCGGTGCTCTATCCATTGTGCCACCTAGCTGCCCTGGCTAGGAGGATTTATACAGTCCATCAACTAACAAACTTTTAGTGCTTCTTATGGGCTGGGCTCTGCTATACATTAGGAATGCAAAAAAAATTAATGATTTAATCAATCTATATGTTATATAAGCCACCTGTAGGAAGATATAGACTTGAACATTATTTTTGAATGGCAATAATCCTTAGCAAATTACTATCCCATAGTAGTTACTTTATGAATGAAGATTGACTGTCTTATCGCCAGGTTTGGTTAGGGATGACTTCTGCATACAAGAACTATAGTTGACTTTAGCATACAAATAGTATGATCCAGGGACATAAAGTCAACTCCTTTATTTGAACTATTCATCAAATGAACATTTTTTCAAACCAAAGTAAAATTTTATAAAGAGCTTCTCCAAAGCACTGAGTGATATAGTTTTAGCACTTGTAACAAGATATTTGAATTGAACAGCTGGAAATGTTAGCCCCCATTACCCAATTTCCATCTTTTATGAAGAACGAACTAAGAATAATTCATTTTCCTTTTGCTCTGGGTCATTAAATATGTTGAGATGATCATAAATTGATGAGAGTTTGTCCCATTTCACTCAATGTTGGCATTCTGGACTTCAATCTTTGGTTTATTCTCACAAACTTATATGATAAAATTCAGAGGGATTTAAACAAAGAACTGGTAATTTGGGGGGATTACTTACTTTTGTGTTCAATTTTATTAACAATTTAAGGAGACAATCTAGTGGACTAGAAAGAGTAAGGATCATTTAATTTTCAGACCTTACTTTGTCATATACTAGTTGTGTAACTGTGAACAATCCACTTATCTGCTAAGTGCCCAGAAAATTATCTTCTACAATAAATACAAATGAGTTTTCAGTGTATGTGTATACATTTACATACTACATATGTGTATGCATGTGCATATGTGTGTACATACATCTATGTGTGTGTATATATATACACATTAGCCACAAAGACAACCAAACATACAAAATAAGAAAAATATTACATAAATCTCATCCTATTTATTAAAGTAGACAAAAAAGTTAATAGAATAAGTAATGCATAACCAATTTTCTAAAAATTCATATATGATGTGAAATATTTACTCTGATTAACACTTTTCAAATAAAGTTTTAAATAAGCGTTTCAAAAACACAAACATTGAGTGTGAAAAAGTCAAATTAGTGTTTCTAATTGTAAAAAATAAATTTGCAATTTATTAAAATATTTCTCAATGTGATGCCATCATAATATTGCAGAGATATTACAATTTCCTGGTGAGGCAAATAATGCCTTACTTTATCACCCAGGTTGTTTCTAACATATGAGTCAAGTTGCCTCATATTTATTATTGATAAGTAAACACTACAACAACCTCAAAAATGTATCAACTGGGAAATCATAAAGTTTTCATTCTATATCAATAATAAAATATGCATTTCTATTACAATTAGAATTTATAGTTATATAGTGCTTTAATGTTTAAAAAGCACAGTACATATATAATACTTGGGGAGCATATCCCAACTCTCAGGACAGGCTCCTCTACAGATTACTACCTCAGTTTCTCTATGGAGCTGCATCCATAAAATAATACTTCATAAGTTCTTACCATTTTATTTACTTTTATAGTCAGTCAGGGGACACAGGCAGTTTACAGTAGAGAAAATTAAATGATATAATAACATAGTAAGATGAGTAATGACAACATATTTATAACTACAAAACATTTCACCAATAAGCCTTTGGGTGAACTCCCCAACAAATACACACTGCATCATTGGGAAGCGTGGACGCATATCAATAATGTGTGGCCAAGCAGACACAAAGGGAATATGTTTGGTCAGAGAGTGAAGTGGAAAGGTACATATATAAAGAAAACATATTGTTAGAGCACAATCATGGCAGGGTATGCAGGAAGGGAACATGTGTGGCCAGTGCATAAATCTGGAGGGGCAACTCATGCCTCTAATGATGGAGGGGGTTGGGATTAGGGTTAGTGCCAAGCAATGTACTAAGTGCTTTACAAATATTTTCTCATTTGATAATATTCCAATGTTCCAGTTTTGCAAGGCTGCTGATTCCTGTTTCTGAAAATAGGGATTTAATGTTTCTTCCATTTCTACTTATAGGATGCTAAGTGCCTAATCGCCAATATATGCTGCTTGGCTGTAATTTCTGCAAATTGATACTGCTATACCAGATTTGGCTTAAATAAATGCAGTCTTGAACTACTGACTTAGCTGAAATCCAAGGCTATTTTTTCAGAGAAATAGCAGGTGATTGCCATATTCTTTTGGCCCAAATAAAGTTCCTAGACTCTTGTGAGATTCTTTAGAGAAGCTTGAAAAGCCATGGTATAGGTTGAGCAAAAAAGTCTCTCCTTCCTATTGCCTCTGTACCTGAACTCCTGAGTTACCTCTTCTTCCTTGAAGAGAATACTTAGCCATAGGTGTTAGGCTCTTTAGAGAAAAGTGCAGGATTCTTTGAGATAACAATTTTCTTTGGAATCCTTCTTCTTGTTCAATGATATGTGTTCTTCTGTCAGAGACCTCACTCTGGTAATGGTGAATGTTCCATATATATATTGCGGGATAATGGGGGTTAAGTGACTTGCCCAGGGTCACACAGCTAGTAAGTATCAAGTGTCTGAGTCTGAATTTGAACTCAGGTCCTCCTGAATCCAGGGCCGGTACTTTATCCACTGCGCCACCTAGCCGCCCCCTGTTCCATATATTTTCATAGTATGTCTCTGAAGGCTAGGCTACAAATCACAAAATGGTTATTTACTTAATAATTATCAAACAGGTCTATGGTTTTTTAAAGAAATAATTGTTATTTGAGGTTCTGTGCCTCAGCGCGCACTGGCCTGGGGCTCCGCAACCCCTTCCACCTAGAATGACCAATTCTCCTCCCCCAAACCTAGAAACACCCCACACAGCCCCAGCCAATGGGATGGTCACTCTGACAGTCACATGACTGCCCTCACTAGGTTTGCAAACATTATAATTTTGCCAGGCCTGTGTGGCAATGGCTACAACCAGTGCGTGGAGCACGGTGTGGTTTGCGGAACCCCAGGCCAGTGTGGGCCAAGGCATAAAAACCTCAAATAACAATTAATTCTTTACAGTTTGTGTTTCCTCCATTTTCAAATCTGAAGTCACTTTGATTCTGCCATACAGATGAATTGATAGAGAAATGGACACCAAGGTGAGAAAGGTTTTGGGGAAGGTCATGGTTTTTGTATGTCCTTTGCAATGTTATTGGCCTTTCTTACATATGTGTGTATAACACCTCTGAGTTCTTATATGGCCATATTTATATCTAGCTAGCTAGCTCCACTAAATCTGATAATCTGAAAACCTGTAAGGATTTACATGAACTAATGCTGACCGAGAAGAGCAGAACCAGGAAAACATTGTACGCAGTAACAGCAACATTCTATGATGAACAACTGTGATAGACTTGGCTCTTCTCAACAGTTCAATTATCCAAAACAATTTAGAAGAACTCAGGATAGAAAATGTTCTCAACATCCAGAAAAAAAAAACAAACTAGTATTTCTACTATTGGGCTGCGTTTTTTCCTTATTTTTGAGGTTTTCCCCTTGTGCTCTGATTCTTTTTTCACAATATGACTAATGCAGAAATATGTTTAAAGTGACTGTACATATATAGCTTATAGCAGATTGCTTTCCTTCTTGAGGAAGAGGGAAAGAAGGAAAGGTGGGAGAAAAATTTGGAACTAAAAATCCTATGAAAACAAATGTTGAAAACTATCCTTACATGTAACTGGAAAATAATAAAATACTTTTACTTAATTTTTTTGAAAATTTTGCTTGCTAGTGCTGTGTATGATTTGCCAGTCAAATATTCACTAAGTGAAACATACCAGAATGGGCATGTGTCTAATAAAAACTACTATATTCAACAGAGAATTATGCTTGTCTCAGTTATAATCATTTCTTTTTCATGGTTGCAGACTATTTCCCCCATTCTGTTAGACACTATTTTAAAAAGTTACTTTACATCATAAATTGTTAATATTTTTTAAAAAGGCCTTGCATTTATTAGTCATTTATTTTCCAATTACATGTTTTAATATAAAAATTTAAATAAAATAATAAAATCCTTATTGTATTAGAAATCTATGGAAATTTAATACATAATATTGTCTTCTAAATTGGAGTTTTATGGTCATACAATTTAAATGTTATTTTAAAATATTTTGAACAATTATAAAATATTTGTTTATCTTTGATTTTTCCTTCTTGCTTCCACAAGTCTAATAATTCACAAAGTTTTATCATTTTATCTTTCCCATCTCTCTTACTTCTATTCCCTTGTTACCCTTATCATTTTCACCACCCTGGTTCAGACACTCAAAACCTGTCATCCAGATTATTAAAATAGCCTCTTAACAGGTTTTCTTGCCTTCAATATCTCTCCTCTCCAGTACATGCTACCCACCATTGTGGGTAGCACATTGCCAGCTTAATCTTCCTAATAAACAGGTCTCATCATTTTACTTTGCTGCTTAAAAGGCTTCAATGTCTCTATATTGCCTACTAAAGAAAGTTTAGAAGCATAGTCTGTTATTCAAGAACATATGCTGTATATCTCCAAACTACCTTTCCAACTTTATTTCACATTCATTCCTTAAACAAACTGTATGATTCACCCAAATTGTACTACTTACCATCACACTGCTAGAGTCAGCTAGCTAGTATAGTGGATAGAATGCTGGAATAGAGTCAGAAAGACCTGAGGTCAAATATGGTCTCAAACACTTACTAGCTGTGTGACCCTAGACAAATTACTTAAACTCTGCCAGCCTCAGTTACCTCAATTGCATAATTGGGATAATAATGACACTGACAATTTTGTTGTGCCATCATTATTGTGAGAATCAATTGAAATAATATTTATAAAACACAACACAGAAGGCATTTAATGGTTTCTTCTTTCCTCTTTCCCTCCCTCCCTTCCTCCTTCCCTACCTCCCTCCCTACCTCCCTTCCTTTCTCCCTCCCTTCCTCCTTTCCTCCCTTCCTCCTTTCCTCCTTTCCTCCTTTCCTCCTTTCCTCCTTTCCTCCTTTCCTCCTTTCCTCCCTTCCTCCCTTCCTCCCTTCCTCCCTTCTTTCCACTACAGCACCAACTTAACCATATCTATGCCTTCACTCAGATGGTTTTGTAAGTTAGGTTTGCTGTCACCATTTTTCTTCCATCTCTATGACTACATGTTAAAATCCTATCTGGCCTGCAAAAAACAAAAACAAAAACAAAAACAAAAAAACAGGGCAGCTAGATGGCGCAGTGGATAGAGCACCAGCCTTGGATTCAGGAGTACCTGAGTTCAAATCCGACCTCAGACACTTAACACTTACTAGCTGTGTGACCCTGAGCAAGTCACTTAACCCAAATTGCCCCGCAAAAAAAAAAAAAAAAAAAATCCTATCTGGCCTTCAAGATCAAACACAAGTGACACTTTCTCCACAAAATAGTCTATGTTTCACCAAGACAGAAGTGACCTTTCACTTCTTTGATATGAAAGTATTTTGTACTTTTCTAATGAACCTATAAAATTCAATCTGGATTGTTGTATCTGTCCTCATGTTTTCTCCTTTGCCATATTGCAAGCTTCATGAGGGCAGGGGACTTTAAATGATGTATTTATGTATCTCCCCCAATGTCTGGTAGTGTGTGCGCCATATATTAAAGGAGCTTAACTAATATTCATTAAATTAATGACTTAAAATGGTAATTACTCCATTAAAAATATAACTATTGACAAAGTTTTATCACTGAAGTTCCATAAAAACCCTGTAACATTAATAAGAGATTTATTATATATACAGCTTACATTTTATTTATTAAAAAACAACAACTAAAGGTCCAAAAAAAGCCACAGGAAAAACAACAATAAATTGTGAAATAATGCTTCATAGCTCTAATGTTGTACTAATTCCTTAGAATTTTGCATTGTTCATTAACAGTAGCTAATTATTGTCATTGTAAACCTGTTTTTAAATTAATGTGGTTTCACTGATTATAATCAAGATATTAAGTTTCAAGAAAGCTCTAATCCATCAATATTCTCCTCTACTTCAAATGAGCAAAGGGATCATCCATAATACTTAAATTTTATTGTCCCATTAAAATATTATTCTTATAAATTACCTACACACCATTAATTGTTGTTTCCATGATCTATGCCCACTTTTTCTCTGATAACAGCATTCCTGACAGTCTTCAGAGCTCCAATAATGCATCATAAACATGACTAACTATTTAGTTAGTTGTCTGTTGTGCCAACAGACCAAAATAGATGTGTAGTGAACAGCTACAGAAATCAGTGCAATGGAAATTTGTTTTGAATAACATTAAATCAAAGTTACTAGATGATTCCATCTTCCCTATTAGAAATATCTAATTAGGTGCATTTGTGGGAAACTTTGACATAATTCCTAGACACTTGATATTTAAGACTGTTTTATAATTAGGTGTCATATAATAAAAGCTCTTCTGGCATGTGCATTAACTGTTATTAACTGATTTCAAATTTAATATCATAAAACTTAATATGCACCGCAATGGGGAATATTCCTTAAATCTTAACTAATAAACAGTTGACATATAGACACCACTACTGAAATATGATGCATTTTTGCTGAGGTCTAATTTTTTTTTCTCATTTAACAATGTTTTATGGCATTATAAGACAATTGATTCAATTTAGCGATATAAGCTCTTTTGCCCATTAGGGCATAAATTGCATTCACTATTTTCAGATGGCCTACACACAGCTCAAGACTTCACATAGGGTTTAAAATGATGAGTGAATTATCATGTTCTGGGTCCAAATGACCACAGAATAAAGGGAAGAAACCAAAATGAGGAAAATTAGTTTCTTTTACGCATTAGAAAGAGTTTGTCACTAATAGAGTCCAGTCCAAGACCAAATGAATGGCATTATCATGGTATATTAGAAAGAGCAATGCACTTGGAGTAAGAAGTCCTAAGGTAAGGGGGCGGGTAGGTGGCGCAGTAGATAAAGCACTGGCCCTAGATTCAGGAGTTCCTGAGTTCAAATCCGGCCTCAGACACTTGACACTTACTAGCTGCGTGACCTTGGGCAAGTCACTTAACCCCCACTGCCCCGCAAAAAAAAAAAAAAAAAAAAAAAAACGATAACAGAAGTCCTACGGTTTAATGATGACTCCACTATTAACCAGCTGTGTGACCTTAGTCATCGATTCATTTACTTTTTCTATGACTGAGTTTCCTAATCTACAAAAAGAAAAGATTGGGCTAAATTCCCTTCTCTAAATTATCTTCTAATTCTAAAGGTTGTATTAAAGGAAGGAAGGAAGGAAATACACATTTATTACATATCAACTGTGTGCAAGGTGCTCTCCTAAGCACTTCATAAATATTATCTCATTATTACCCCCATTTTATGGTAAGGAAACTAAGTCAAATAGAGGTTAAATTACTTAAGCAGCATCACACAGTGACTGAGTGTCTGAGGCTGGATTTGAAAATGCCTTCCTTACTTCAGGCCCAATGCTCTACCCATCATACTGCTTAGCTGCTCACAAGCACAACTTAGCTGTTTCAGTCAATGGTGTCAGTAAACCATGATTGAATTACTTCACCCAGAGATCATGAAATCTACCCAGGCCAGGGTCAGATCCTTAAGAACTAAATAATCCTGGCTAAACTTTTTCATATGTGGTTTTAGAATATAAAAACATATATTATGGTTGATCCTTTTCTACAACCACTAAAAATCAAATGCTTGCTTATAATCTTTGGTGAGCCTGAGTCCTGTGGAGGACAAATATACTGGTGACCCTCTAAAGTCAGCATCTTCTATGTGCCTTACTCAACATTAAATGATAAGATGTATTCCAGAAAAATGTAGCTTTTGATGACAGTATTTTTATCAAGATCGAAATGGTATTCATTGTAATATAATTCCACTGGGCTAGATTTGTAAGGAACAGAGTTTTAACTAGGAATTTTGGCACCTGAGTCAAAGACCACAAAACATACCTAGGAAGAACACTCTTGGTGGGGATGGATAGGAAAAGATACTATCCTTTGCATGGAGACAAAGATCCTAAGATACCGTTAGGTCTTTGTTAGAGAAGCTTCCTACTTCCTTGGGAAAAAAGAACCATTTGTTTAGTTATTATTTCAATGAATTCTTCCTATTAGTGAGCTTTTAATTAGTTACATATTCATGCTTAACAATCAAGAATGTGATTTTAGGAAAATGGGGTGAATTATTATCTGAACAGAGGGATGCTTTTAGGGAGTGGGTTAAAAAAGGAAATAAACAAGTTCTCTTACCATGTCACATCTGTGAACTTGGCCAAAGCACCTCCCTTATATGGGGCCTCAGTTTTCTACTTTGGAGAATGAAGGAATTAGAAGTGATGATTCCTAGAATGTCAATAGCTCCAACATGATACTACTGTGTCCAATCATTTAATTTTGTAGAGGAGAATAAAGAGTCCAGAAGTTGTGTTCACAGCAGGGACTAGTACTCATAACTTCCTGACTTCCTTTGTAATTCACAGTTCTTTGATCCAGGTTAATGAAATTTGGTTTCCTTTGTGGTTATGCAGGGGAAAACATCCTCTTTCCAGGATGGCATATTCGGGTCTCATGACACAGGAAAATCAGTTGAGGTGAAGGGGACAGTTCAGTGATGATCTTTAAGTGATTCTAAGTCATAACTGGTCATCAGTTCACCATTCAATTATTTTCCACTCCAGAAAAGTTTGGTAATCGTTAAAGGGGAAAGAAAAGCTTCCTGGTCTTGGGGATTCAAAGTATACCCCCAAAAGGCATGGCCTTTCACTAGAGGCTCAGGGACTGCCTCTTTCTCATGTTTTTCTCTTCCTTCGGTGGTCCCTTATTCTCCACCTCCTTCCTTTTTCTTGGGGGGTGAATGATTAAGAAGTAGTCATGGTCAAGAATGCTTAAGTTTGTGAAAGTATTATTCTCCTCTGGCAAGCCAAACTCCTCGTTGTTGTTTCACAGGGCAGCCAGCCAACATTTTGACCTGATTCTCTTGCCAAAACCAAAATGCCAATAGAGAAGTTTGAGAAACTGAAGAGATCAAAATTTCTTGGGGAAGAAAAGATCCATAAAATTGCTACCCCTCTATTCACAAAACTACATTGTTCCTTCACATGAACTGAAAGGCTATATTTCTTATTCTTCCTTGCTTTCTGTCTGAAAAGCCACCCCTCGGGCTGTCCACTAGTCCTTGGGTGGTCTGGCCACTCTGCTTTGCCTCACATATTGACATAGGTGAGATTCGTGGTGATGCTTCTGAAGGGAAACTGCTATTAGCATTGAAGATCTTGGTTTCCTGGTGTAGCAAAGGCCTCAATTTTGCCTAGGCCCTTTCAACCCCTTCAACTGGGGAACTTGGAAGTAAAGGAGAGCTATTTCCCCCTAGCTGGAACCTGCTCCTATTTCCACTGCCACCATTCTGATACCAGGTCTATTGAACGAAAATATATGTTCCCCTATGGAAAGTTCTGTCCCCTTTTTTTCTTAGAGGAGTATTAAAATTGTCAGCAGCCATTTAAACACTTTACTATGCTACAGTGAAATAAATTGGTCATTCTAGGAGAAAACCCTTTCCATTCTATCCAGTGCGTGTGTTGGGGGGGGGGGTGTATGTGTGTAGGCAAGTAGTGGAGAATGAATGGTCCATTAGCACAAATTAGCACAAATACATTAATATTAAGACTAGATTTTAATGGTAGAGAATTTTTCAGTATGTATAACATTTTCTTTATGTTAGCCTTGTGATGTAGGCACTGATAAGTATTGTCATCCCCATTTTAGAAATGACAAAGCTGAGGCTCAGAATGATCAATTAATAATTCTAAAATCATATAGTTAATACATGTTATAACAATGATAAGAACCCAGGATTTCTGACTCTAAGTATAATGTTCCATCTTCTATATCATGCTGCTTCTTAGGTTACAACTACCACAAGAGAGGTGCTTTCTGAGCAGCATTAAGAAGTAAGGAGCTGGTTTGGAAGAAAGGTTTAAAGATAAGAAGGAAGCGTAAAAAACAGAATTGTTTACAATATGGTCAACTTTAGGTTTAGAGTATTGAAAATCTCAAGAAATCTGTGACTAAGGAAAATTGAATGATTGGTTGTGCCAATGATTTGCTCTGTGGTCTTGAACAAAACATTCTAACCTTTCTGATATTTGGTTTCTTCATCAGTAAAAGAAGAGGGTAGTCTTAGATCTCTAAGGTCTATTCTAGTTCAGAAATTCTATTAAATTGATCACGTTTAATAATGTATTATATTTGGCTATAATTTTCAGATATCAAAGTGCTTTCAAGTACCTTATCTACTTTTCATAAATCATTCACTCTTGAAGGATATCAGAGCTGGTAGAAACCTTTGAGGTCATCTAACCCATTTGCCTCATTTGGTAATGGAGGGGATGAAGTAACTTTATGGGGGTTACAAATGCAAGTATTGGTAGTTAGGACATAGAATTACATTTCTTGTCTCCTGAAATGCTACATTGATTTTTTCTTTGCTCTTAACATTAATCTTATAAGGTAGGCTGGTCAGATAGTAATATGTGGAAATACAATGAGGCTGGAGTTATTGGGGTTTTCCTACGAGTGTTGGAATTGAGAGGATGATGGCAGCACTTCTACTGATAAGAGTACAAACAACTAAACTTACTAAATAATTAATTAAAATTAGTTAAATGGGAAGATACTTGATGGCAGGTGCTTCCTACCTCCAGCTGTTTAAATACAGTGCTTTCCTTATCAGATCCCTTTCAGAATCATCACTTCCATATACATCTATGTTTGGCTTGGTGTGTCTATGTTCCTCTGTCAAATGAATTTTTCTTAAGAGAATAACTAGATGTTAGAATTCTTTTTTGCAACTGATTTTAGGTGTATTTTGTAAAGCTTATCTTGGACATGGAATTTTAAAAAAACACTAGTTATAAACCTCCCATTATCTTAATTTTACAGAAGAGGAGATAAGAAGGAAAAATGGAATAGTTTGCCCACAGTCAAGTAAATAGTAAATGACAGCTTACAAAATAGAATCCAGGTCTAACTGGTAATTCAGTGCTCTTTTCATTGTATACATTGTCTTTCATATTAACATTAAAAGGTCACATGCACAAATATTATCTCTAATGTCTAGAGAAAAGAACTATACATGTTATTAATTACTTTTTATATCAGGTTTTTGTTATTGACAATTACCATTTGAAGGACATGATTTGTCATTTTATATCTGAATCCATGCAATAATAGTGTCCTAGTATAACAGAAAGTATGCACACATATACCTTTAGTTTCACCTTTTAATTTAATGGAATACTCCAGTTGATATTTTGTCACAATTATTGTTTTATTTTTTAATTCTTAGCATTCGGTTATAATACTGTCATAATTTTTAAAAAGGAAAATGGATTTTTAAAGTGAACTTTGAAATAAATTCAGCTACTTGTATGTTGTCAGAACTTGAAAATTTCAACTGAAAGCCTTAAAACTTGGTGTCAGATTAACTAAAGATATACTCTGTGATATGGCTGTCAAATTGCGTGGTTGGCAATCTTTGAAATTGAAATGGTTGCACATAATACATGTATCATATTTGATACAGCCTACCTTCAGGAGCAATGGAATTAATTTTGGTTAAATAGCATATTTATTTCAACTTCCAAGAAGTTGTAATAATTAAATACTAAATTTTACACTTGTAATAGATGCCAATTTTTTTTTTAATTTCAAGTCCAATAAATCCATCTTAAAACCCTCAAAAACCAAGGAGACCTGAATTGAATTGTCTTTTAAATAGATACTTTACAAATGAAAGAATTACTTTCAATTTGGACTGGTCTTGAGTAGCCAGTAATCAACACAAAATTTAATTAAGGCTTAGCAAGCTTTTAAGGAAGATGACAATGCAGTCATCTTCTTTACAGAATGCTTAGCTATATTGCTCACACCCACTTTTCCATGTGTCGATTTTTCAAACTCCTGGACATCTTTACTTGGGGAGGAGAGGAATTGTTGAGATTTAGTTTAATATTTTGATCATTGTTTTATTTATAACTCCCAGTGTTAGCCAGATCCTCAAAGAAGTGCTTAGGTATTGAAAATGAACCTGCTATTATAAAAATGAAAGTAAAAAATCATTCTACATTTTATTGAAAAGGGCTCAAAGAATGTAGACAAATAGCTTCATTTAATTGTAAAGGTAGAGAGAAATTGTGGATGCTTTAGTATGCATGAGAGGTTAAACCAGTCTCTTCATTAATGATCTGCATTTTCTAATTGACCATCAAGGTTTTTACATGGTCAGCATATTATATCTGTATCAGAGGCCCTGAGAGAACCTTGTTCACTGAAGGCCCCCTGCCCTTTTTTGAATAATAGAGGAATGTAAAGTCACAGAATTATCGTATTGGAGAACTGGAAGGGACTTCAGTGGTCATCTAGGCCAATCCATACACAATAGGAGTCCCCATTACAACTTACCTTAAGAGTTATCCAGGGGCAGCTAGGGGGCGCGGTGGATAGAGCAACGGCCCTGGAGTCAGGAGGCCTGAGTTCAAATCCAGCCTCAGACACTTAACACTTACTAGCTGTGTGACCCTGGGCAAGTCACTTAACTCCAACTGCCTCGCAAAACAAAACAAAAAACAAAACAAAAGTTATCCAGCCTCTGCTTAACAACTTCTAAGTAGAAGGAGCCCACCATCTCTTGAAGTAGCCCATTCTCTGTTGGCAAGTTTTAATTGTTAGGAAGTTTTTATCCCCTGATATTGAGCCTAGATCTGCCTCTTTACCACTTCCATTCATTGCTCTTGGTTCTATCTATTGGTTCCAAACAGCACAATCTAATTCCTCCTTCACATGGGTTTCTTTTCTCTTGGCCAAATAAGCCCAGTTTCAACTGATACATCATGGACTCAAGGCTTTCATCATCCTATTTGCTCTTTCCTGGGCATTCTCTGGTCTATCAATGTTGTTATTAAACTCTGGCACCCAAGACTGCACACAATATTCCAGATAATGTCTGATGAGGGTAGAGTATACTGAGAATCATCACCCTATTATAGAGATGTCTGATGTTGTTATTCCAGTTCAAGGTTTCATTAGCTTTCTTGGATTCTACATTATGATACTGGCTTATGCTGAGCTTGCCTTCCTCATTTTATACTTGTGAAGTTGATTTTTTTATACTCAAGCATAAGATATTATATTATCTCTATTGAACTTCATCTTAGATTCAGCCCAATGTTCTAGTGACTACTCTAATCTGTTAAGACTCTTTTGGATCCTGACTCTGTCTCTCACTCTGTTAGCTATACTTCTCTGCTTTGTGTTATATGCAAATTGTATGAGAAGACCAGGAATGCCATTATTTAAGAGAGTGATTAAAATTTTTAAAAATAGTAGATTCTAACACATATCCTTAGAGTACTCACCTATAGATTTCAGACAAGTTGACACTGAACCATTAATGACTTCTTTTTGTGACTAGCTCTGCAAACATTTCTGAATCTGATTGTACTAATTGTCTAATCCATATCTATTCATTTTCTTAATCAGAATAATACAAGATGCTTTATCAAAAGTTTTCCTAAAATATAAGTAAATTATGTGCACTACATATTATGTGGTAAATTATGTGCACTACAATTGTGTATAATACTAGCTCTAGTTTTAAAAAATAATAATATCCCCAAATGACAATATATCATGATATGGAGATCTAGTAGCACTTTCTGGGAAATTAGAGCAAACATTTTAAATACTTAAACTAGCCTTCTGATGAAGCTAAAGAAGGCAGAAAATACCATTAATGTTGACCTTGCTGAAAGGTCCACTGCCATATTAGATATTGTCTGTAACAAAGTTGGTGCTTTGTTATTACCTTATGGTTAATAGGTGACCCTAAAGTGGTCATCACTAGATTATCATCGAGAATATTATATTTGGATTCTCTTTTAACATCTCATCATTCCTAATGAAACTTAAGCCTTCTCTTGCTCCTGGAACCTGCCAATAATGTTGCAGCTCATGGTGATTACTCTTGAGTCTCATCAAAGGGATCTTTTGGAGATGAGAGGCTTAGGTTAATAGTTGAATTTCTGGGAATAAGGATGAGAAAAAGGAAAAGGAACTCATGTGTGATTGAGCAAAGGAAAGAGAGGAAAAAGGAACTAAATAAAAGACTACAGGGGAAGGGGCTATTTTGTTATTGAAATTAGCTAATTGTACAATATACAAGGAATTTTAGAAGTTTTCCGAAAAAATAGCTGTGTGTTCTTTCTGGTTTCGAGTATTTTAAGATTGTACCACATAGAGACCATAGCGTCATAGATTTAGAACTAGAAGAGACCTTGGGGACCTTCTAGTCTAATCCCTCCATTCTCCAGATGAGGAAACTAAGACCCAGGTAGATCAGTTATTTGATATGCCAAAGGTCATCCTGATGTTTATTTTAACATATGTTTTGCCTCCCAGTTCAGTGGTCTTTATACTATAGTATATTGCTACTAGATTGTAAACTTATATAACTATTCCCCCTTCAAGGCATTCTTTTTTTTGTTCTTAGATACATTTATTGCTTACTTGAGGATATCACATGCATTGAAATTACAATTAAAATGGAGATATAATTATCTTTTTAAAGCAAGAATACCACAGAAAATAAAATTTACTTGCATTTAGACACTTGAGATTATTTTTACTGTTCCTGCATCCCAAAGTTATGGTCTATAATTAAATGTTAGTATTTTTCTACTTTAAACTTACAGTTCCCTTGAAAGAGTGTTCATCTGCAACTCCACTGATGACTGGAGCAAATACATATTACCTCTGAAGTTTCAGGAATGATTTTTCTAAATGAGCATTTTTTTAACAATAAATAATTAATGTACACTCCCCAATGGAATAAAACCGTTGTTATTCACTCCATGAGATGAACAGGTCTTTCTCATCTTAATGTTCTATTGCTTTCTGAAAATTCTGTATCATCTGGCCAGAAGGATCATGAAGCCTGATGGATGGGGAATAAATGTCCCCCAAGGCAGGGCCAATCTCTCATTCTTTCATGGGAGTGGAGGAAAGGAAATTTTTCCTTTGTAGCACTGAAGAAGAGGCAAAAAGTCTCTGAGCTACTGTCAGCTTCCTCAATACAGGGGTCAAAACAACCAGAAATGAAATGAAAGGCTGAGCAGCCTCAGCAGCAAGTCTGTCCCTTAAGGCTAGTAGGGAGTTCAATGACAAAGCAATAAACAGCCTTCTGGAAGAGCTTAGGCTAAATTGGGGTTCAAGTTAAAAGTCACAAAACAAAAGCAAAGAGAAAATCAGAGTAAAGGAACAAAAAGAAGGGATTACTGAGCTCAAAAACCTTGGGTACTATGTTAATGGTGCCTCCACATCCCTCTCAAAGAGGTGTTTCTGTATTTGAGGCTATAAATGATACTGATAGACAAGGATAGGGACAACACAGCTCTTTTGAGGGTAAGGAGAGACTATTTGACTTTCGTTTTGTTTTTGTATGACAGCTCTTACACTTTCCTTCTCTGTCTTGTTTTTTCTTTGCTATTGGAGCAGGGAAGGGGACATACATGACCCAGTATGGTAAAGTATTCCATATTCCCTTGGAGTTTTGCTATTTTTCCATTTTACTCCCCTCCTATTAAAAAAGGAAATAGATCTTGCTTTGTCAAGAGTATTTTCCAAGCAATCTCTATAGTCAATCACTTATTTGTTTTTCTTTGAAGCTATTTGAGTAAATTTGCTTCCTTGACAGACAAAACCAACTTTCTTTCATATCCTTCAAGATATGTATATATGTCTGCATGTACAGAGGTCTCTGTGTATATGTGTGTATTCATGTTTTAAATGGATAAAAACTATAGATTTTTCCAACATCTCGCAATTAACTTAAAATTAGTAAGTCTCATCTTGTATGGAGGATTTCTATCCAATTACCTCTTTGATATAACTGTGACAGAACATTTACCAAATCTTTTAGAGGGATTGATTTACTGGTGATTCATATTTTTTCTAATTCTCTGTGTCATTATCACTAATTTGCTGATACTCTGATTTTGAATTTATTACTGTTCTGTGCAACCATTTCTACAAACAGTTCATTTTCAGACTGATAGTCTATATTATGGGCCCCTGGGTACCTCAGAAGTTTTCTGGGGGTAAATCAAAGAACCTTCTCCTTGAGAAACTAAACCAAAAGGCAAGACACACCTAAAGAGAAAAGTGGTACCAGATCAGGCCTGAGCTAGCTCCAGGAGCACTGCCCTTCATTCCAGTCTCTCACACCCCTCAGGAAGATAAGATTAGGTGTGGCTGCTGCCTTTGTGGCATGTGGAGGACAGAGATGGCTTGAGAGATCCTGAGCCACCATTCATCAAACTTCCCTCAGCCACCACCAGTGAAGGATAGTCCTCCCCCAATAGGGGAACTTTCCACAATCAGATGATCACCCCCATCAGTCCTCTACAAAAGGATTTCCTGTCTCCGGCTCCAGGAGAAAGGTATCTCAGAGAGCCATGCCTCTGTACCATACCTTCTCCGCATGAGAACTCCGAGGATTTCTGTCTTGGTTTCCTTTCCCTAGCACCTAAATAAACTATTATTTTATTCTAATAGGATTTGTGTGCAAGAGTGTGTAATTCTTTAAAGAGGAATTCCTAAGAACCCCTTCCATAAACCCCCACCAATTTCCCCCATAACAGTCTGCCTAATTACCACCCAGTCTTAGTATTTCCTTTTCTATCCTCTCTCTTCAGTCATTTCTTTGCAACATTTTCCTTGACTTATTTCAAAGTGGAAGGCTCCTGGGTCAGAGCATAGAAATCACTTTACAACTGCTAGATTGATTTTTCTCAATGATAGTTTGCTCTCCCTTCTCATCTTCTTGACCTCACTTCAGCTTTCAGAGATGTAAACTGAAATTCCTCTGTTTAGGATATGGTTCTTCCGTTCTTTTCAATGGTATTTTGCTCTGTATCATTAACGTCTTCTTGAATGGCACATAGCAGGCACTTAATAAATGTTTGCTGGCCTAAGCTGCCTTTTAATTCTCTTGTATCATCTCTTAGGGTGAGGCTATTTTTAGTACTTAGGACACCATTGAGACTATAAAAATTTATCAAGAAATTTCAGTCTAGTTATACATGCTATGGAACAATTATCTTCCTTTGCTTTAAAGGAAGACATTTTAAAAGGATGGGGGAATGGGGGAATTGATCATGTCTATAATTCAGTGAAACAGAGGCAGATGTTATATGAACCAAGACATTTGGAAACTTGAGATTTTGTATCATAGCATAGAAGAGATGTTAATCTTAGCATTTACATTGTCTCATTTAATTAGCTAGCCTTTACTTCTTGGCCACGTTTTTCCTTGAGAAAGTTGATTTATGCAGTCACCACTCTGACATTTAGAATATTAGTGAATTTTAGAAAGTCACTTAACATCTCAAGATGAAACTCAGTTTTCTCATATGTACAATGAAAGGTTCGGATGGGATGACCTTTAAAGTCCATTTTGGGATTTATGGGTATTCAGGGAAGAGTAGTACCTCTGATATGAGGGCTGCCTATCCCCTTTCAGGGCTGCTTTCCACTTTTGGTGTCCACCTGCCGCCCATCTCTCACCTGTGGCTCTAAGAAGCTATGGTGTGTTCAGCAGCCACACTGTGCTAAACCATTTTGGCAGACAGGCTAAATCAGGTTGAGGGTAACTAAAGGGGTTCAGATGCATCAGTGAGTTAGGGTGTGTCTGCCCCAAGCATATGAAGACTTCCTCAGTTAAATAGGTAGATGTGAACAATTTGTTCCAGCAGACCATGAATGTGATGGAATAAGTTGCTGTAGAACACTTAGAGCTTGGTTAGACACTGAAAATGACAAGATCATCCACCACTGCTTCCTGGGCCATTGCCAGTTGTCTTAACTTTTGCCTTTCCACTGTACTGTGATGACTGGAAGAGAGAATAAGGCCAATGACTGTGCAACTGTACCTCATTTAAATCCAATTTATGTGTGAGTTGAAAGACATCAGTCATACCATTTTACCATTTTCACCTACCTCCAAGTCCTACAAAGCAGTAGGTGTAGTTATACTAGCAGCTGTAGTCACAATCCAGCACAATGTGGACCAGGCCATAGGGTCATCTTCTCACTAGACTGAAGCAGCAGTGAGATCATTAGACTCCTGGGTGTCTGAGGAGCCTTTTTAAGGACTTGTACTGCTGACCTCCTGGCATGAGGATGGAGCTAGAATAAATAGGTGCCCTAGAACTCAGAATGTTGTAGCAGAAGTGATAGAAAATGTTCTAGATTGGAGGGTAGTTTTAGAAATGGAAAAGAAGCAAATGCAAGACTCCTTGATAAAGAATTATCAAGAGACAAGGACTGCTTAGGTGATGAGTGGAGAGTAGTAGGGAGTTTAGGAAATTAAAGTGATTGATGGGGCGGCTAGGTGGCACAGTGAATAAAGTACCGGCCCTGGATTCAGGAGTAACTGAGTTCAAATCCAGCCTCAGACACTTGACACTTACTAGCTGTGTGACCCTGGGCAAGTCACTTAACCCCCATTGCCTCACCAAAAAAAAGAAAGTGATTGGTTGGTTTTGAGTCCCTGGCATCTGAAATGGTGCTGCTGTTGAAACTGAGCATTATTGATAGAGGTCACTATATCTCTTTACATATACTCATGTTGTGTGCCCTATCCTCTTAACTTCCAAGCACCCAGTATATGTGTCAAAGTTTTGAAAATTATAAACATATTGGCCATATCATCTGGAGGAAATAATATCAAAATTCTACCAATATATTCTGCCAAACAGATAGACAAAAAGAATACCCAACAACCTAAATGTCAGTTTAAAATAAGTCAGTCATCATCAATAAGCATGTATCAAGCACATACCATGTGCCAGGTACTCTTATAGGTGCTGAGGATACAGACAAAAATAAAAACATTATTACACTGAAGGAGCATACATTCTAAGAGCAGGGTGGCTTGATTGGAATGACAAGTAGATGACAACAGCTACTTCTATAAGAATATAAAACAATACAAACATATCAGAGATAATGTAAATCTATGAATCTATCATTTATCTATCAATCTCTCATCTATCCATCTATCTATCATCTATCTATCTGCTATCTATCTATAATCTATCATCCTCACAATTGTATCACTAATTTCACAGAGAGGCTCATTGTAATCACTTAATAAATATCAGTTGCCTGACTTATTGTAGCAATACAGAACAGGATATGATCAGAATAAAGGAGGGATATAAAGTAATTTTAGAAATTTTGAGGGAAAAGAGAAGAATTTCAGCTGGTATTGCTTTCTGGGGGTTGAAGGGTTTGGAGACTCATGAAACATTTTATAGAGGAGGTAGCACCTCTTCATGAGCCATGAAAGAGAAAATATTTCATAGTTAGCAGAGTCTTTGCAGATACCAAAACCACATCTTTTTTACTTTCTTATATAGAGTTTTCATCTCTTTGCACAATGATTGTTAGATGCAGTTTCCAATGACCTTAATTCTTCTCTACCTAGTGGAACTTTTAGCAATGCCCAACCTATACTAAATGTTGGAAGATATTTATTGTCCTAGTAGAATTTATTCAAATCATTAAAAAAAAAGCCCAACAAAACCCAAGCCTTTGTGGATAGTTAATAAAAATGTACTTTCCCTCATTTTGTTGATTTCCCATTTATTAAATTCAACTGTTTCTTCCCCTTTTCTTCTTTCCCCATTGCAGGAAATCCTTAGAAAAAGTCCCCAGGACCTTTAGTATAGGTTGGGTATTGCTAAAAGCTCCACTAGGTGGCAACCAAGAGCCAAACATATACAGACAAAAAGAGCAGTATAGATATAGATTCAGAGAAAGAGATCTTAGATGTCATCTCATCAAAACATTTCATGTTACAATGTTATTCAGAAAGGTTAAGTGACTTGGCCAAGGTCACACTGGTGGTTAGTAACAATTAATATTGGAATCTAGGTCCTGTGATTCCAAATTTAGCATTCTATATACTGTAGCATATTGCCTCCTAATATGATATTAACTCATGAGATACCATCTTCATCCAGCTCCAACTATCGGAAAAGAGGATGCTAGGAGCAGAGAAAGGGTTCACAAACAATTGCAGTATATGTCCCTGGACAACTCAGGGAAAAATTTGGGAAGGAAGTGGCTAGGTTATTAATAATGACATTAACAATATAAACAACAATTTACCAAGAAAAATGGAACTAAGAAGGAGCAAGTCAGATAGAAACTAAAGAATCCACGTTGGCTGAAACACTGATGTATAGAAGTTAGTAAGTCTAAAGGAAGGCAGGGAACCTACCTTTAAAAAAAGAACCCCGGGGGCAGCTAGGTGGCCCAGTGAGTAAAGCATCAGTCCTGGATTCAGGAAGACCTGAGTTCAAATCTGGCCTCAAATACTTGACACTTGCTAGTTGTGTGACCCTGGGCAAGTCACTTAACCCTCATTGCCCTGAAAAAAAGAAAATATATAAAAAAATAAGCCTACATCTATATTATAGAGAGCCCAGACTAGGGGCAGTGAATTAGCAAAGGTCCAACTCTCACAATCAGGTGTCAAAAGGAGAAAAAAAGTGGAATCTGATGAGCAAAATGTTTCACTAAAGTGGTTTGGAATCAATGCGCTTTGAAGTAAAAGCAGTGGTCCATTGACTATAGATATCTAGGATTTAAAGGGTTCTCCATTTAGATAATAACATGAAGTCTAACAATAATAATCAAAAAGTAAAAGTTCAACTCAAACCCACAAACCAAATACATCCATTTTTGAGAAAAATGAGATGATAGGTTTCCAATATCAGACCACAGATTAAATGCATCTTTAATTTTTATGTTTAGTTGACAAATAATATTTTATTTTCATAACCATCACTTTCCTTTTTAAGAACATGCATGTAACTGTATAGTGGTTCTTATAGTTTCATTGTGCTCTGTCAATCAGACTCAACTACTGGGGGGGGAGGGGAAGAGAATAATCACATAGCCTTGACTATTTTCTATTTTCTATTATGTGAAGCTTTCATTTTTTTATAATAAACATTTTTATTTAAAGCTTTGAGGTTCAAATTCTATCTCTCCTTCTCCCTCCCTAAGGTGACAAGCAAAACAGGGTTATACATGTGCAATTATGTAAAACATTGCCATATTAGTGATTTTGTATGAGAAAACAAAAAAGAAAGAAATGAATGAAAGTGAAAAACAGCATGCTTCAGTTTATGTTCAGTTGATATCAGTTCTTTCTTTGGAAGTAGATAGGATGCTTCATCATTATTCCTTTGGGATTGTCTTGAATCATTGTTTTGTTGAAAATACTTAAGTCATTCATAGTCCTTCATCCAATGATATTGTTGTTACTGTGCACAATGTTCTCCTGGTTCTGCTCACTTCCTTATACATAAATTCATATAAGCCATTCTAGGCCTTTCTGAAACCATCCTGAAACCTTAATTTTATTTATTTATTTAATTAATTATTTACTTATTTACTTACTTACTTGTTTGTTTGTTTGTTTGTTTGTTTATTTTTAGTGAGGCATTTGGGGTTAAGCGACTTGCCCAGGGTCACATAGCTAGTAAGTTTTAAGTGTCTGAGGCCGGATTTGAACTCAGGTACTCCTGAATCCAGGGCTGGTGCTCTATCCACTGCGCCATCTAGCTGCCCTGAAGCCTTAATTTTTAAAGTGAAAAATATTGAATTTGTTAAATTCTCAAGGCTGAAAGAACATTTGTAACATTGTAATGCATAGACAATTACCAATGACATTTTTTCTTGAGTCATGTAAACTTTAGTGTATGTTAGAAACAAACAAACAACAACAAAAACTACCAAACTTTGATCCCTTCAACTGGAAGAAGCTCACTAAGGAAAGTGTATTGCATTTTATCTTTATATTTTGTATGTTTTTGTTATATGTATGTGTTTTCTCCCCTCATAGAGTGTAGGCTTCTTCAGGACAGAACCGTTTTCATTTTTGTGTATGTATTATAAGAGTCTAGTGTGGTTTCTGACATACAGTGGACTCTAAATAAATGCTTTTTGATTTAATATTGATTTATTCTGAAAATATATAGTTTTGTTGTGGTGGTCATGCCCTCCACTATTGCAAGCTGTGATTTCATTATGACACAGCCAACCTTTTGTCTACAAGACTTTCTAAACTGATCTTAAAATTCCAAAGACCAAATGAGTTAAAATTGCATGTGTGTGTGTTTGTGTGTAGAGGGTGCTAGAAGCAGAAAAAGGGTGGTTAACATATAATGGCATACATATACACGCACACATACACACACATATATATGTCAATTTAGAAAGCCTCTCTCTCTATCGGTTTGTCTGTCTGTCTGTGTCTGTCTGTATATCTATCTATCTATTGAGCTTTAGAAACCCCAATCACTATTAAATAGTATTAGGAAAATATTATCATAATCGTAATCATCATAATCACTTGATTCTATTTTCCACATTGAGATCAGGCTGAAATAGTACAAGAACAAGCTATTATCTTGCTAAACGTTTTTTAAAATATGTTTAATATTACATGGGATCTTGCACAAGTAGAGAAAGTAGTTCCTTTTTAATAAGTGACTATGATAATGTTAGTTTCTGTTCTGTGGGTGCACTGAACCCATTGTCAGTACAATTAGAGACGTAGACGGGGCAATAGAGGTATGCTTCTGGCATATATTTTGAAAGATTTAAATTCCATGTATTTTAGGGATTTATAAGGATTTGCTGTCACAACATCTATTAAAACATTTGTTATCAATAATATGTCTTGGTTATCATGGGCAATAGTTCATTGTATAATATTGATTCAGATGTAGTATAGTTTTATTGGTTGAGCTCTCCATGTTATTTTGAGGTCTATATTTGTTGGTTGGGGATTTGTCATCTATCAATTTGGGAAAGATAGTGAGATTCAGATTTTAATGCTAGTAATCTCATCATGTCTTGAGAAGTATACTTTAGTGCTTTTTTTTTTTTTTACAGCCAGCAGAAACTGATATCTTCTTTTGATAATCTATGTTGAGCACTAAGACCTATATCCTTACAAAAAAAATTTTATACAATTTCTTATTGGGAATTATCTGGTCTCAAATTTCCTTTACAAACATCTATTTTTGACAAAAATTTGAATTACCAAGTCTTTTTTTTAATTCTTTTTTTGTCAACATGTGGTTGAGTCCATGCAGATGTTGTCTTTGAAAAGTCATTTTATTCCAGTCTTAGATATTCATAGGTTTTATCTTGACAAACCTAGTGTCCAGTTATTAGTTTTTACTAGTGCTCAGGAAGTGCTATATGCTTGTTCCAAAAAAATTATTTCTGTGGATTTTTCACCTAAGACTTTTCCAATACTCTTCTTCCTTTCTGGGTAAGAACAATTTAGTCTTTGCACAGTTGTCTTAGAGTTTGGGATCGAATAGACTAAGCTTAGATCTAAGACTATTCACTATAGATTGTACCTATGTTTCATTAGTATTATGTAGCTTTTTGTTAAAATAGTTTCTAAATTTTCTGTGATCTGTATTATAGTTTAAGTGGTTGACAAGAAGCCTGGTATTGTAGAATGATTAATTTTAATGTGTGCCATAACTTAGATTTCTGAATTTAAAAATCTCTTAGGAGCAGCTAGGTGGCACAGTGGATAGAGCACCGGCCCTGGAGTCAGGAGGACCTGAGTTCAAATCTGGCCTCAGACACTTAACACTTACTAGCCGTGTGACCTTGGGCAAGTCACTTAACCCCAACTGCCTCACTAAAAAAACAAACAAACAAAAACAATAAAAGTCTCTTGTCTTTACTCAGAAATTCTTCAATATTGATATATTTATTTTTGATGTGTCTTTCCCTGAGTTTCGCAGGTTGTTTGTACATATTAATTTTATCTAATGGTTCAATGAAGTCTACAAATTGAAGTTTTAAGTTTTTAGTATCTATCCCTTATCATTTTCATTATCAACTAGAAGTATTTATTAAATACTTACTACATGTCAGGTACTATGCTAAACATGAAATATAAAGAAAGTAAAAATCATGGGAAATGCCCTCAATGAGCCAGTATTCTAACAAATAATTAAATAGTATTATTTATTAACAGAAAAAGTTAGGTACGTTAAAGATATATACAGTATAAATGTCATAATAACATAAATTAACTTTTTTCTATATTTCTACATTCAAATGATTTCATTTTATAATTAAAAATATAACAAGTAGTCCACATTCAAGACTACATGGATAAGGGCAGCCAGGTGGTGCAGTAGTTAAAGCACCAGCCCTGGATTCAGAAAGACTTGAGTTCAAGTTCTTGACACTTGACACTTACTAGCTGTGTGACCCTGGACAAATCACTTAACCCTCATTGCCCCACAAACAAACAAACAAACAAATAAAAAACAAACAAACAAAACTACATAGTTGCTAAAAAGTATAAAGAAGAAACATAAAAATTTTCAATTCATCCTGTTACAATCCAAATGTGTCATTGTCATAAAAGTCTTCCAAAAATGAAAATTCATTTTTGATTAAAAAAAAAGAAAATCAGGGAATATTAAAGGAATCCTTTGATTATTGCAGCCTGAGATTAAAAAAAAAAACCTTCCTAATTTTGACATGTTCTACCTCACAAAGAAAACCCTGAAACTTTATAGAAGAAGAAATTGTTTCAAGCATCTTGTTTCAAGCATCTCCTATAATAATAATAAGCTATGACTGGCTCATTGTCATTTCAGAATTACTGAGGTCTGCTAAAGTGAAATTCTGGTGCAATGACTGAAAATAGAAATGACCTATTTGAGGGTTATATGATGTGATATGAATATACATAGCTTTAAAATATTGTGACTACTCACCAACTACATAACCAGTTCTGTTGATTTTTTCTTCTGTCATACTTGATTATTCTCCTTTGGTAGAATTTTCTTCTAGTAGACTTAATTTGAAATGTTTTTGTTTTCACGTAGTAACATTAGAAAATTGCCTTACATATGATAAAATGTGTTATGCTTGCAGTAGATTAGACTTTTAAATCCCACCATTTTTAATACATTCTGACAAATGATTAATTTTTACAGAGATGAATGTCAGCACAATTTAAGCAATTTTCCACCTGTAGTGTTCAGTTTTGATTTTTTCTTGGCATTGAATTTCTGTTCATTAGTAATTCATATTAGCCTATTGATTTTGGGGGATTTTGTAAAAGATATCTCTAGCTCACTCTCATATAGTTCATATTTATATAGAACTGTCTTTACAACAACCGTTAGATAGTTGATGTATTATTAAACCCATTTCACAGGTAAGGAAACTGAAGCTAAGTACCCTGTCTATTGTCTCACAAGAAGTGTTGAAAGCAGCCTTCAAATTTTATGAAGCAGGTCTCCCAATTTTATGTCTGATACTTTTTTTTTCTATTTTAACACTTTAGTTACCCATAATACACCTTGTTTTGTTAACAAAATATTAATTATTTTAATGATGAGCCAACTAGTATATTCTAAGCACAACAATTGACTTCTGCTTGGCCCCAGCTGACAGAATCAGGAGCATGTATAAAAGATATAATGAATAAAACAAGAGTATTTACATAAAGTAAACTTTGTGTGAAGTGCTAGGAATGAGCAGAAAAGACAAAAATGAAAAGTAATATAGTAACTATCCTCAAAGAGCTTACATTCTTACAAAAGTTATAGAATATGTAGGTAAGGAGAGAGAGTGCTGTTTGGTTTGGAAATTTATAGGGCCAATGAACACAGCCATACGAAGATAAACCAATCTACCCTTGCTAGTAATAGGCACAGAATTAATTTGATTATAATTTCAGAACTGCAAAATGAGAGAAGGGATGTTCAGAGGTCAGTAAGGTGGCTGATAAGGATATAAAAGTGAATAATATCAAGCATAGCTAGAACACCTGGCCTTATGAGGGCATCAGTGATCCTAGGGATGAAAAAAATTTTTTTAAAGTGTATCCAGCACAGATGTCAAACAGCAAGCACTGGCTAAATATGGCCCACAGCACTTCCTAGGGTATTTCAGATCTTATTAAAATGTAACTAACTGGAAGGGGGCAGCTAGGTGGTGTAGTGGATAAAGCACTGGCCCTGGATTCAAATCTGAGTTCAAATCTGGCCTCAGATACTTGATACTTACTAGCTGTGTGACCCTGGGCAAGTCACTTAACCCTCATTACACCGCCAAAAAAAAAAGTAATTGGGAAACATTTAACAAGATAAAAAATAGATAGTAATACATTTCAAAACTAAGTCAATATGTAGCCCATAGAGATTCTTATATATGGTTTAGCGCTCCCCCTCCATTTTAAGTTTGACACCACTGTTCCAGGGCGTGATCTCTGGTTCAGTTGACTGGGGAATTAGCCAAAAAGATTTAGCTTTGATACAGGGAAGAATATTCTAGCATTTAGTATCCCCAAATTTGAATTCACTTCCCCAGGACTTGATGGTTTCTCCATTACTGGAGATACTTAAGCCAACATTCATTCTAGTGGAACATACAATCCCTGAATATTTTCTTTCCTTCTTCCTTCCTTCCTTCCTTCCTTCCTTCCTTCCTTTTTTCATTTATATTTTAGTTTCCTTTCTTTACTTTTTGTATCCTTTTGCTACATAGATGGCACTTAATTACTTGTTTGCAATTGAATAGATTGCCTAAGTGAATATTTGTCAGGTATATTATAGATGAGATACTTGTGAAAATGTGTTGAACTACATGGTCTCTGAATTTCTTAACTGGGAGATCCTTTGCTGCTGTGAAAAAATTTGGGGATAGTGATTCAGGACAAGGTATTCAGGATCCCTATGCTGAAACCACTTACATTGTGTTGTTGGAGAAGGATAAGCCAAAGTGAAAAAAGCAGATAATAAATAAAATAAAATATACAGACAATTAGAAATACCCCTCATTCATCAAAAATAGCCTTTCTGAAAACATAATCAATTTTAAAATGGGAGGAAAATTAGTAGAAAAATTTAAAGGTCAATATAGTTGTAAATATTGACCTACACATATAGAAATTTGTATGCCCTATATACATAAGAAACTGTGTTGTAGTGGATAAAGAGGCAAGGCTTGAAATCAGGAAGATCTGGGTTCAATTTTTTCCTCCTATTAATGTTGCCCCTCTAATTTGTGGCCAGTCACTTAACCCCTTGGTTAACAAACCTAACTTTTTAAAAAATGTTGTCTCTCTCTCTCTGTATGTGTGTATACATACATACATACACATTCCATATGTACACACAGATATAGACATAGCTATCTATACACACATATATATGAATATATAGATAACAATTTTTCAAGAACACATAGATAATACTAATATTAATAAAATATAAAATAATTTTAAAATGTTACTCAACTCATAGACAATTTTTTCCATCATATATTTTTCTCAGTCAGGGAAATTAATCATATATCTATGGCTTGGCATGTGAGATACAAAGAATGACAAAACACACATTTGGAGTTTACTAAGTGACAAACGTGCTAAATTCTATAGCTGCAAAAACAAAGTGAAGTCACTGTCCTCAAAGAGCTTATATAATAAAAAAGAAAGACAATACATAGTTAAGTGATGACTAGGTAGGAATATTCTCGTTTGAAATGTTACAGTATTGGTGAGTAGAGCAACAGAGGAAGAGAGTGATATATCCTTTCCAGTATCCAAAAGTCTTGATATATATTGTGTTGAATACTTGAGATACTGACACTGTGAAATAATTTTGGCCTCAAAGACCTTACATTCTAAACAAAGCATGCTAACACCTGAAAAATTGGAGGGGGGAATAATATAAAATATATGTGCAGTGGGTATCAGAGAATAATTATATGCACTAAAGGGGAGAGGGCAACGGTCTCTCCATTATTCGTTTCCAGAAGCCAGCTCACTAATCATCCATGTATATTGGTGGCTGGAAGATATTGTAAATGAACTAATAGCTGGGAACTCATTGGTCAATCTTCCTGTCACATATTATACATGCATATACATACACACATTCATGCTCATACAAGTATATGTTTATTTATGGTTGTATATATATGTGTATGTGTATACACATTTATATGTGTATTTACATATATACCTTCATACATACATGCATGCATAAACATATCCATACCTGCATTTATGTATCTAAATGTTAGGGAAACGTTTTATGATGCTAGAAATCTTACTTTTAAGCAACTTCCTATTCTATCTATGCATAAAATTGGCCATGGCTATGGTCCCAAGTAAGTAAAGCAGTGTGTTTTTTTTCCTTAATGGTTTTCCAGTCAGTCATATCCTCTGTTAGGTTGCCAAAATAGTAGTATATTTCACTGGTTCCATGTATTACTCAAAAGCTACTCATAAAGCTGACTGCTGAGATCCACTTTTTAAAATAGATCATCTAGGGGCACCTAGGTGGTGCAGTGGATAGAGCACAGGCCCTGGATTCGGGAGGACCTGAGTTCAAATCCAGCCTCAGACACTCGACACTTACTAGCTGTGTGACCCTGGGCAAGTCTCTTAACCCCCATTGCCACACACACACACACACACACACACACACACACACACACACTAATAAAAATAATAAATAAATATAAAATAAAACAGATCATCACTTCTCTTCTTTCTACTATTTTTTTCTCTCAAAGTGAACGAAGCTAGGTTCTGTCCACTTTCAGTATAAGCTACATGCATAACTTAAGTGACTTCCTCCAGTATCCTGCAGTTTACAAAGTGGTTATCGCCATCTGTGTTTTCAGAACAAAAAATACATCTACAAATGTTTGAGGCAGGCAGGTGTAACCAAATAGAGAATGCTTCCAGTCTTGTGTGGAAGATGGAAACCAGGCCCCTAGGAAATAGATGTGGGAAGATTAGGAAATAGAAGTTTAGGGCTGTTTGAGGAGGATGCTGTGACTCCCTTCCCCCCTAAATAAATTTGCTCTCAAGAATTGCAGGAATCAATCTATGTAAGGCTAGCTCTCTAAGCTGCTAGTCCCAAAGTAATAAACATCCAGCTTAAGGACTAGTGCGGAAGCTGAAAGGTTTGCTTTTTTTCCAAGGGATTTAATTTATTTTTAATATCACAGGTGGCTTGAGGCAAGCTGTAATCATATGTCATTCTTTAGTTAAATCACATTCCTTCAATTCTGAAATATTCATTCATCTCACTACCTGTAAATCACATTCTGCTTTATTTGTCAGAATAGCTACTTTACACATGTAAAAATGGCCTCAGAGATTGGGCACTCTATTGGTGAAATATGTTTTTAAAATGTTATGGAGAGCATGAGCAGTAACTGACACTAAGTCCAAGCTCTGCTTAGGTGTACACTTTTATATTTAACTATTTAAGTACCCTGAAAATAAAATATAAAATAATAGGCAATAATAGTAGTCACAGAATATAAGCTTTGTGGTAGTTTAAAATTTGCTCAATAATTTCAAGGGATATTGTTCACATCATATCTATTTTTCATCTGTTTTTAATCAACATTGACTGAGTGTTAATCACCTTGAAGAAGATTAATGAAATAATTAAAGATGTTAGAGGAAAAAATAATAACTATAGCACTCCATGCCTTGTAGGTGTTTATAATCTAAATGGAGGTGAAATGAAAACAAGATAAAACACAAGACACAGATAAGGAATCACAGAACTAAGACATAAAGAGTAATAAATGAGTTAACCACTATAAATTTATTGAAAAAGTGTCCTGATCCATTTCCCCAAATCAATGAATTAGTTTGTGAACAGAGAGAGAGAGAGAGAGAGAGAGCACTATGGCTGAAATATACACACACTCACATACCCACCCCTACCCCTTATTTTGTCCAAATTAACTGATAGGTATAACCAAATTATTGATTTATTTGAAATATATTGGTTACATGCTTACTCTCTACAAAAGCTGCTTTCTTCAATTACATGTGGGTCACTTCTAAGATCAGCTAAAAGAAGTGGAGATGTTTCATTTGGGAAAAAGGAAACCTGGAGTGGTGGCAGGGAAAGCAAGATCCCAACCTTCAGTTTTTTGACAGGTTTGACATGGAAGAGGCTGTTCAACTCTTAGGACTATGGCACAGAGCTAGAAACAGCAGGTAAAAATTAGAAAGATATAAGATTTCTGTTCAATATGAGGCAGAATTTCATAATAATTAGGGATGTTCAAAAGTATAATAGGCTGTTTTGAGAAATAGAGAATATCCTATTCTGGGAAGTGATCTAGCCAATGATTTATGATCTCTTATTGGGCTTATTTTGGAGCCTAAGTCAGAGGGACTTCAATGCCATTATCATTCAAAAAGTCTATACTAAGTATTTATTATGAGTTGGACACTGATTAGCATGGGTGGGGGATAACAAAGAAAAGGAAAAGGCAGTTCAGGCTCTCAAAGACCTCACAATCTAATGTCTATTCTACTCTAACACTATACAATTCATTGCCTTAGTTATTTTATTTTCTAGATTCCTGTAGGAATTTGTGGAGAATATATTTTGCTAAACTCATGTGCTGGACGAATTATGGAGAAATTAATAAGGAAAGACTTTTTCTTCTGGTTCTCCTACCCCATCACCTAATATAGTACATGGCACAAAGCAATTTTTTTTTGTTTTGTTTGTTTGTTTGTTTGTTTATTTTAGTGAGGCAATTGGGGTTAAGTGACTTGCCCAGGGTCACACAGCTAGTAAGTGTTAAGTGTCTGAGGCCAGATTTGAACTCAGGTACTCCTGACTCCAGGGCCGGTGCTCTGTCCACTGTGCCATCTAGCTGCCCTCCAAAGCAATTTTTTTAAAGTCTATGTATTCAATTGGTTGATTGATTCATCAAATTTTGAAAGAGTAACTGTAAAAGGTGGTAAGAGGACATTTAGATAAGGTATCTGGATATTTCTCAGGTATTTGGGAAAATTTTGAATACAGTTTTATTTATTATTCCACTAGTATTTACTAGTTGCCTACTGCATGCTTAGTTTGGTTGCTAGGAGTTTGGGGACATACAAGAGGAAGAGATTGCTACTTTCTTGAAATAGCTTATTCTAATGTTTGAATTCATATGACCCATTTAGTCAAAACTTTACTCAAAAATTTGAAAGAAACGAAACATCTGGACTGGGTGATTCCCCCCCACCCCAGACACCAAATGTCTCAATTATGTAGCAGTATCAACATATAGAATTATGATTCCAAAGAACAGAATTTCATTCCCAGGTTTGTTCATTTATTTCTGTTAATTCTGCAGATTTCAAAAATAATTCCTTGGGGCCTTTGTAGTATATTATAACTTCCTACTTCCAAGGTTGGGAGAAAAAACAATATCCTTCCATACAAATAACATGTGGATGTATGAATATTTAATGCTGGGGCTGCTGGGAATATGACAAGAGGACATCTTGATAATCTCTGATCATGAAAAAATAGGCCAAAAAATAGGCCACCCTCCTATACCAAACACTGCAAAATTTATAACATATTCTGCTCTCCAGTGACACTTAAAATGGTATTCAATATTAAGAGAAAACAACTGAACCTGAGACCATGTGAAAACTGCCTGCCCTGGATCAAACTGTGAAGCAGATAAAGCATATTTTATTCCTTTCATCTTCCCCCCCTTCCAGCTTTCTTTTCAGTTCTCTCAACCCCTCTCCTCACAGTACACATATACATTCAACCCTGCTTATCCCTGTTTCCAAAGAGAACTCTATACTCCTGATGTTGCCTTAACCACTTCCCACCATCAGCCTTCCCCATGCCCCCATTGATTCCCACAGGCCAAAAATGCATATTAATAGATATAGCATTTCCTTCTCGTGTTACTCATTTCTGGCCACAAAATGCCTAAATCTCATGAAATTATACACAACTACAGGAATTCTCACCTACTCTGATGTTTCCTTGTAACATAAAAGTGACCTGGGAATCTTAAAATCCCAGGATTTCAGATTCAGAACATGCTTCAGAGATGAACTAGTCCACCATATTTGACCAAGGAATCCTCCTACCATGATACTTATAAGCATCACTTTCTTATAAGAAAGACATTTTCTAGTATCTGCTTGAAATTCTTTAGTGAAGAGGAATGCATTAATTCCCAAGGCAGTCCATTCCACTTTTGGACAGGTCTAGTTGTCAAGATGTTTCTCCCTATATTAAGCTGAGATCTGCCTCATTAAAATTTCCAGCCATTGTTCCTAGATCTGCCCTCTGGGGCCCAAAACAGCACATCTAATTTCGATTTCAAATGACAGCTTTTCAAATACTTAGGGACAGCTATCATACATCCCCAGAGTCTTCTTTTCTTCAGGATACAATCTTCATTTTCTTCAACTGACCTTTGTATAGCATGGTTTCTAGACCCTTCATCATTTGAATCACTCTCTCCTAGACATTGCTCAGTTTACTGAGGCCTTTTTAAAATTTTGGTGCCAAAAAGTGAAGACGATACCCCAGATGTGTCACTGACTGGGGCAGAGTAAAACAGAAGAATTTCCTCCTCAGTGTAGACACGATGACTCTAGGATACTTCCTGTTCTCCATTCACTACCACTTCCAAAACCACCTTTTGCCTTCCCACATAAGAGATCACACCCTGTAGAAACTTTCATCTTGGGTATTCACTCTCCTGATTAGTGACTGTTTCTTCCAAAAGACTACTTCAGGAATGTCTTGGTTACCTCCTTCCTGCTATATGCAAAGCTACTTTTTCAACATCCTAACTGCTGACTTCCTACCCTACCCTCATCTTGCATCCACCCCCTGCAACCATAAATCATGATCAGATCCACTCTGATAAAATTCCTGAATGAGGTGGTGGTGGTAGGGCATTGATCTCCTTCTATATGACCCCATTCACTGTCCCTGCGACTTTCTGTTTCATAGTGCTTCTTCCTGAACACTACTGTCCCCTGAATATTGTTTTTACCATTAAAGTGTTAGCACTGACAGACTTCAGTTCTGTATTTTTATCCCAAGTGTTTTGCATTGTGTAGAGGAAGTATTTAATATTCATTCATTCATTCATTCACTCCCTCAGGCATTTATTTATTCCTGATGAAGTCTAAGACTACAGGACACTATTGACTTACATTAATTCATTCTAAAGTCTCCAAATCCATGTAAACTATTAACTTGCCACACCATAGTAGCAAAAGATAAGATCTGAGAAATCCTACAAAGATATAAAGACCTGGCAATGGACTGTGTCTGATGTCTGAAGACAACCTATCTCCTTTTGGAAATGTACTTTTATTATACTACATTTTCTGAATGAAATCAAATGTAAAGTAATGGCATAAAATCTACTAGGACATGAATAAACCAGAATTAGTTTTGATGCTTGAACTTGTCCCAACTTTTATCCTTCTCTTCCAGTGCTCTGCCTCTGGAAAACATTACTGAGATGAATGATTTCTCACAGGGTTATGACATTTGACTTCAGCAACTCTGCAACCCAGTCTACTAAGTTGTAGATAGTCAGTGAACTGCAGCAGTAAAAGGGCACCTTCTCTGGGAGTAAAATCCTAGGTCTTTAAGTTATTGCAATAATCTTTATATAGAAAAGCACTTTCAAAATTATTACTAAATTGTGAGCACCTTAACATGGAGGGAGGTTTTCCTTCTGGTACCCCTCAACCATACCAGATAGGCAACTACTTGCATTATCTTTTTAGAGGGCTAACTGCCTTTCTGACTTCTGTGTTGAGGTCATTCATTCATAAGGCTTGGGCAAGGTATTTTGTGGAAAGAGAAGTAAGGAGGGAATGAGGGATCAAAGGGAATAGAGAGACAGAGAGACAGACACAGTCCCAGAAACAGAGAGAATTAAAGACATCAACTATACAGGATTCTCCCTTTTCAATGTCTAAACTGTACAGTAGAAGGTATTAGAAGATACATACACACACACACACACACACACACACACACACACACACACACAGTCTCATGGCAACCCTCAGGAACATCCACATATGTGTAACTGGGGAAAAAAAAACACAAAAACATATCCCTATCCAGTAAAGAAATGTCGCTGATGAAATTGAGGGCTGTCCTACTTTTTGACTTGATTATGCTGTAACTGAGCCTAGAAAGGCATGGCTATGTGGTGCAGTAGATAGAGCACTGGCCCTGGAGTTGGGAGGACCTGAGTTCAAATCTCACCTCAGGCACTTACTAGCTATGTGACACTGGGCAAGTCACTTAATCCCAATTACCTTAAACAACTGGGGCCATCTCCTGTAGTCTTGATAGATATCTTTCCCCTGCACCCAGATGGCTCTGAAGGAGAGTGTGAGGTTGCTGACCTTGCCTCTGGACCCTCCCTCTCTTAAATCCAATTAAGTGCAAGTCATGACATCATCCTGATTTCCTGGTCCTTTTCAAGAACAAAGGACAAACAACAATAACAACTGAGCATAGATGTTTTTAGTTTTGAATAATCAACTTTGGGCCTAAATACAGAAGCATGGTACTTAACAACTACACTTACTAATTCTGAATGGATTTTTGCTGAAATAAATCAGAATAAAAGAACTTTGTTATTAGGTAACCAGTCAGGAAAAAAAATGAATTAGATGATTAGCTGTTAAGGAATGAAACACAGAGAGGAAAAACTTCCTCCATATAAATTTATAAAACAGATTATAAAAAAAATGATTTAACTATGTTTTTGGGTATTACTCTGTTTATTATGTCCAAAAAAAAAAAACCCTCCATAAATTTTCTTCCCGTTATCAATTGAAAATTTCTATAAGAGAAACTGAGTCCAAAACCCATCATTAAGATACCTAAAAAATATACCCCCACAGGAGGAAGTCATTTAACACCTCAGTGACAGGGAAGGAATCTGCTTGAGAGAATCCTGGGATGCCCATTTTTCTAAACAGTTCTTGGTTCATCAACAAGCACGGGTCTGTTGCATGCTCAGTCAAACATCAGGGCTATGCTATGACCTGGTCCTGGTGCTAGCACAGACAATGATGGATGCTAAGCTTGCTATGGCCTGGCCTTTCTCTTATTTAACTTTTAAATATTAATTAATACTGATAACAAAAAAAAATCCTCACAAACTGAGGAAAAAATAGGCTATAAAACACATTTTATGGCGGAAATATAGTCATACTTCCTAAGCCAGGGAATGATAAATATAGACCAATAAAAAAAGAATATTAAATAAAAAATAGATTCTGAAAAATATGGCAATAACTATTCATAAAAATAAGACATTCATGATGATCAAGTCCTATTTATAACAGAAGGCAAGTATGGTTCAACAATAAGAAAACAATATAATTAACCATAATAAACAAACATTCAAAACTGCACAATTTTATTAATTAATACAGGAAAAACAATCTTTCACAAAACAAAATACCAATTGGAGCTAAAACTCTTTAGAACATAGAAAAGGAACTTTTTAATCATAAAATATGTCTAAAACCAAAACCTAAGATTACATGAAATGGGGAAATACTAAAAGCTTCTCAAATATAGGAGTAAAGTAAAAAAAGATTCGTTTTCCCACGTTATTTGTCACAGTTCTAAAAACTTTAATACAATATCACCAAGACAAAGGAAAGATAGTAATAGAATAAAGATAGACAAAAAGGATATAAAACTATCCCTACCTCCTGATGATATAATGATTTACTTACAATATCAACACACTCAGCAAAGAAACTAATTGAAACAATTAATAGCTTCAATAAAGATGCAAGCTGGAAAATAAGCCCACACAAATCAACCTCATTTCTACTCAGTAAAAGATAATAGCAGAAAGGGAGTTCCCATTCAATATAATTATAAAACACATGAAATGTTTGGCAGCCAATCAACCAAAGTATGTGTAATATTTATATAGATAATATTACAAAATACTACTTTATGAAATGAAAGACAACTTAAACAATTGAAAGGATATTCAGTGCTCATGGCTTGACCACGTCAATCTAATGAAAAATGACAATACTACTGAAATTATTTATGAATTTAGTAGTATAACAATCAATTTTCCAAGGGGATATATTATAGAACTAGACAAAATAATGTCAAGACTCATTTGGAGAAACAACAATAACAAAATGTCAAGAGAAATAAAGAGGAATTTTTTAAAAGCAGTACTCAAGGGAGACTATCACTTTTAGACCTCAAAGTACATTACAAAGCAGCAACTATCAAAATCATTTAGTACTAGTTAAAACATGCAGCTGGGTGGCACAGTGGATAGAGTGCCAGGCCTAGACTCAGGAAGAATCATCTTCCTAAATTTGAATCTGGCCTTAGACACTTAGTTGCTTTGTTACCCTGAGCAACTCACTTAACCTTGTTTACCTCAGTTTCCTTATCTGTAAAATGAGCTGGAGAAGGAAATGGCAAAATACTTTAGGATCTTTGCCAAGACAATCCAAAATGGACAGGACTGAAAAATGACTCAACAACAAAAAAAGTTAAAACAAAATTTTATCAGAGAAATATAATATATATATTATATAATATATAACATGTAATATATTATATAATATAATTTCTAAGGTACATGATATGGTAGTAAAAAATGGACCAGTATAATAAATGGATATCCAATAACATATTTAAATTCTTACAAAAAAGATAATAGTAATTTATAAAAATTAATCATTCGTGATTATCATTTTACTTATGAAAAGATGAAAGGATAAACATTACAAATGATAAGATTTTGACTAGGTCTAGATATCTGGAACCAATTAGGAAAAAAAATAATTGAACCCAATGATCCAGTGTTCAATGAACCTTGAAAAAAATGCCATATATTATATAGGATGGGAGCAGCTAGGTGGTGCAATAGATAAAGCACTGGCCCTGGATTCAGAAGGACCTAAGTTCAAATCCAGCCTCAGACACTTTACACTTACTAGCTATGTGACCCTGGGCAAGTGACTTAACCCTCATTGCCCCACAAAAAACACACACACACACACACACACACACACAAAACAAAAATAAATTATATAGGATAGATATCCTTTTTTGAGAAGAATAACTTGGAAAACTGGAATATATTCTGACAGAAATTATATCTATAACAACTTTCAAAAAATATCTAATTTCAAAATTATGTATACTAGGTGCCTTCTACCAAGGAGGGCTGCAATACAGCTATACCTCAGTCAACCGTTCCCATGAGTTTCTGTAGACAAAAGAAAAAAAATCACCCAGTGACCAACTTACTTGTGATCAATATTTCTCAGCTTAGCTAAACTGGTGCTTGGATAGCTGGACCTCTCATCATATCCAGCTTACTAATACCTAAAAGAATTGACATGCCACCATTACCACTTTTGAAAACTCAAGGTTAGTCAGTCAGTTGACAAACTCTATTTAGTGTTCAGTACATTTTAAGTGCTTTGGTAAGATCAGGGTATTACCAAAAAAAAAAAAAGTAAACATAGTTCCTATTCTTAAGAAAGTTACATGATGATACAGCAGAAAATATACAAATGACTGGACATGTGAGATAGACACAGTATGAATGAAAAGTTATCAGAGGGAGGAGGAGACAAGAGAACAAGGAAAGGCATCTGTAGAAGGTAGTATTTGGACTAAATCTTGAATGAAAACAAAGTTTAAAAAAATAGGAGAATTGAGGGAAAATCAAAGAAAATTCATGGAGTCAACAAAAGTATAGAGTCAGGAGACTGATTTCCTATGCAAGAAATAGCAAGTAGAGCAGAGTAGGGAGGGTAGGCCATAGAATGTGGGAAGAGGAGTGGAGTATAAGAAAACTTTTAGAAATGTAGGAAGGGGGAATGGTATGAAGAGCTTTGGATGGCAAACCTAGTATGTTATATCTTAGAGGTAATAAGTAGACAATGTGCTTTATCGAATAGAGGTGGGGAGACATAGTCAAACCTGTGCTTTAGGAAAATCATTGTGGCTGCTGAGCAAAGAATGGTTTAAAGGCGGGGAGGGGGGGGACACCTGAGGCAGGAAACTCTTTAAAGAAGCTATTTCAAAAGTCCAAAAGAGAAGATATCAAAAAAAATCTTAGAATAATGTGGTGACTGCATTAGTAGAGAGAAAAGGATGTTTAAGAAAGTTGTTGTACAGGCAAAATGATAAAATTTAAAAGCAGATATAAAGAATTGTACTAGTGAGAAGACAAGGATAACAGTGAGGTTTTGAGTCTGACTGAAAGGATGGCAGTATAAATAATGATAGGAAAATTGTATTAATGAGAATTTTACAGTTGAGATGCTTATATGACATAAAATTTGAAATATTCAAAAGGCAATTGATTCCACAAGACTAAATCTCAAGTAAGACACAGTGACTAGCTGTATACTGGCTGTGAGTAATCGGTAGAGATATGATAGTTAAACGCATGAGATTTGATGTTATTATGTAAGAAAGTATAGAGGGAGAAAAAACATCAGGGCCTTGGATGACACCTTGGGATTTACCCCTGGTTAGTGGTGTGACATAGATGAGGATCCCATGAAAGAGAGTGAGAAGGAGCAGTGAGACTAGAAGGAAGAGCACAAGAAAAAAAAAATAATACCATAAAACTTATGGAGGAGAAATTACCAAGGAAGAGAGGGTGAATGACACATTCAAAAACAGCAAAAAGGTCTAGAAAGATGAAGATTGATAATGGACCATTACATATGTCAATTAAGGGATCATTGGTAATTTTGGAGAGGTTTCAGTGGAATGATGAGGTCAGAAGCTTGATTGCATATAGAAATATAATGAAATAGAACTTTGCAATTTTTGACAAAAGCCATCCTTATGTGGCACTAAATGACCACGATTAATAGTCAACATTTTGTTCTTACAAAGATAAAGATGCTACTAATAGCCTGCTAGTAGAATGGTCCAATCACTCTGTAAAACAACTTTCAGTGATGGAAAAAATGTGACTCAACACTCCATCACTTTGTACCTAGATATCTACTGATTGGTATATAAACTGAGGTGGTCAAAAAAAACTTTTGTAGTATTGAAGAGCTGTAAACTAAGTGGCCATCTATAAATTGAAGAATAATCCATTTATAAAATATGGAATAATATTACATTGCAAGAATATTATGAACTTATGGATAGTGAAACAAGCAGAATTAGGGAAACTATATGATACTGACAACAATATAAACAAGAAGACTAAAAACTAATCAAGAAATATTTGTAAATTGTCTACTATTTGTCATACACTTCATAAATACTATGTCATTTGTTTCTAACAAAAGCCCTTTGAAGTATGTGCTATTATTCCCATTTTACAGTTGAGGAAACTGAGGCTAATAGGTTTAGTGACTTTAGCAGAGTCACTCAGTAAGGGTTTGAGGCTAGACTTGAATTCAAGTCTTCTTGACTCCAGACCCAGCTTCCTATTCACTGTGTAACCTAGCTCTTAAGATACAACATATTCTAATAAGAGCAGTAAGGAACTGGGAGTCAGAAGTACTGGGATCTACTGTGGCATCTCTCACTACTTAATTATGTTACCTAAATATCTTAGAATACCTTTTGTTTAATCTCAGTTTCTTCATTTGGCCAATGAAACTAATGATATCTATTCTAACCACTTTGCACAATTACGGTGAAGTTTGAATGAGATAATTAATGTCAAAATATATAGAAAAAATACAAATTTGTAAGGGGAGAAAAGTTACACAATTAATTAAAGAAAGAAATAGGCAGGTAGGTGGCACAGTTGATAGAACACTGGGCCTGTATGAACAGGCCCTGAGTTCAAATTTGTCCTCAGACTTTTATTAGCTCTGAGACCCTGGGCAAAACATTTAACCTTACTTTTCTCAGTTGTCAAAACACTCCATTATCTTTGGCAAGAAAATCCCAAATGGGGTCACAAAGAGTCAGATGTGAGTAATTGACCAAACAATACCAACAACAAAGCAAAGTAGAGAAAAAGTAGGAGTTATTTTGTTCCTGGTCTAAATCTAACATATTGTTCCCAATCCAGTGTCATTCTCTTTTAAATAGGAGGGATTGTTAATAAAGAAGTTCACCCCACCCTTCCGTCTAGTAACATCCCACTTTATTTTTTGTTGCTCACTAGGTACTAAGCTCTACTGTTTCAATACTGCTAAGAGACTAAAAGTTCAAGCAGTATCCTCCAAATTTTCATACTGGGTGAATGCTCTGGTCATTTCATCCTATGTACTGATCTATTTCTTGATCACAATATGCCATAGGTTTTACCAAGAGTGAATCTAAGATAGGTGAGCAGACACCAGTTGGTACATTTTTTCAAAAACAAGATCCAATTGATTAAGCATTTATCAGTTTGTGCTGTGCACCCAATATAGTCCTAGATGCCAAATAAACAAAGGACACAGTCCTGAATTGTGAATTGTGATTAGCAACATTTCCATGGCTTTTGGATGACCAAATGCATGGAATAAATCCTTCTGGAAGAGCCACGCATTTTAGTGCTGAGAATAAAACCTCTAGTTAATTCTCCCCAAAGTTTTCTCAGTACCTATAGACAAGAATAAATTTGAATCTTTTATATTGGTTCCTTTTGTCATTACAGTAAATAGCCTTGGATCATAATAACCCATTCTACTGCTCATAAAACCTGCTGGATCTGTGTTTATCACTTGCTCTGTAAGTCATTCTACTTTTTTTATTTGTTATCAGAGTTATAAAATACACAGCCAAACAGTTCTTAAACACACAATAGGATATAAAAGATATCTAGATGGTTACATTAAACAATTTTAATGTTGAAACAATTGAGACTGATTGCCCATTTTTGCTGGGTTTTTAGAAGGTGATACAGCATGAAAAAAGAATGTAAAATTTCCAAGGATTCTTTTTAGCATATCTTAGCACTTTAATCCCTAACCTAATTAATACCTTTCTGTTATACTGAAAGAAAATAACTAATGGCTCATTAGTTTCATTGGAAGAATTCATTTTATGGCTAGAAAATGTCATTAGGTGCCTGGTTTTGACACAAGGACAGAACATAATCAATTGTAGGTGACTGGCAGCTTGGTAGCAAAGTGAATAGATGGCTGAATTTTGAGTTAGGAAGAACTAAGATCAAACTGTACCACAAATACCATAAGAATAACCCTGGGCAAGGCACAAAGTTTCTATGCCTCAATTTCATCATCTGTAAAATGGAAATAATTCTATCATGTCACTCACAGTGTTGTGAGAGTCAAGTGAGATAACATATTAAAGCACTGTATAAATGCTGTTATTATTATTGTTGTTATTATTATTATAGACTACTTATGTGCACATAACTCCTTTTACAAGATCTAGAGAGCACTTTGACCAGTTACTTGACTCTCATTTTTGTGCGATTGCTGTCTATCTCATACATTGAATGGCATGACACAAGGTCCAGTAGCTTTCTTTTCCCTTCTAGGATCAAATAACCTCCTCCTCTATTTGATATTTAAAGCTCTTCACAATTTCCTTTCTTACCTTTCTAGTTTTTGTATACCATTCTCCCCCTTAACACACTCAATGATCTAGCCATATTAGCTTGTTTATTGGCTTCCACATAGTTCCATCTCTTCTCTCCATACCTTTATACTTGCTATCCCCTAATTTGTTTATGGTATCACCATTTATGTCCACATAATGTATTCATTTTTAGCTTATTTTGGGAATTTTTGGACTTAAACTACCAGTTATATTCACATTTTTTAAATGAAGGGGAGGGGCAGCTAGGTGCTATAGTGGATAAAGCAGTGGTCCTGGATTCAGGAGCACTTGAGTTCAAATCCAGCCTCAGACACTTGACACTTACTAGCTGTGTGACCCTGGTCAAGTCACTTAACCCTCATTGCCCTGTAAAAATAGATAGATAGATAGATAGATAGATAGATAGATAGATAGATAGATAGATAGATAGATAGATAGATTAAATGAAGGGGAATTTTTTATTTTTTTATTTTTTTCAGGAAAATGAGGGTTAAGTGACTTGCCCAGGGTCACACAGCTAGTAAATGTCAAGTGCCTAAGGCAGGATTTGAACTCAGGTCCTCCTGAATCCAGGGCCAGTGCTTTATTCACTAAGCCGCCTAGCTTCCCTGAAGGGGAAATTTAAAACAACAGCAACAACAACAATGAAGTGATGGACTCTAAGTATAGAATGAAACATAACATTTTTGGGCAAGGTCAGTAAAGGAACTTTTTTTCTTGAATATGAAAAAAAAAAAAAGAATGAAGGGATTTCCCAAAAGGGCTCTTCTTTTTGCACAACTCCAATCCTCTCTCTTATGACTGTCTAATAATAGACACAGTAATATAATGTTTGCTTCCTTATGCATGTAAATATTTATTTGTATCATGAAATTGCCTTCAATATAGAGGTGGTTAGCAGGTGTTAGGTGGAGATACAAAACAATTTAAATTGGGTCACAGAGTCAAATATCCTTCTGAATTTTTTTCTAATTGGACTCTAATTGGGTGATTGTATGAATAACTTTTAAACCCATATAAATGACATAAAATAGCAAAGGGGTGAACAGAATACTTGAAGTCCATCGTATTGCATTTAGTTTTAAAAGTGAGTTAGTTATTTTTTAAAGGGTGCTTCTAAGAAGTAGGAAGAAATAGGGAGTAGAAGGTGGTTGAAGAAAAGATCACACGCTAAATCACCCTCCAAGGAAGAGATAAACTTTAGGTTCAAAATAAAGTGTCAACCAGTTAACTGTATATTATAATATCCAATAGAGTTTCATAAATATATGTGACAGCCACCTATAGCCACATGAAAAAATCCTCTAACTCATTATTGATTGGAGAGATTTAGGTCAAAACAATTCTGGGTACCACCTCATACCTAGTGGATTGGATAACAGGACAGCTGATGAAAATGACAAATGTTACGGGGGACATGGGGAAAATGAAACATTAATACATTCTTGGTAAAGTTGTAAACTGATTCAAACATTCTGTAGAGCAATTTGAAACTATGGCAAAAGGACTATAAAACCATGCATACTCTTCGACCTAGCAATACTACTACTAGGTTGGTATCCTAAAAGAGATTAAAAAAAGGTTGAATTTGACATTGGAATGATGCCCATCAATTGGGAAATGGCTGAACAAATTGTGGGATGAGATTAGGATGGAACAATATTGTACTCTAAGAAATGATGAGCAGGATGTTATCAGAAATTCATATGAAAAATGCAGTCCAACTACAGAGAAAGAACTGATGGTATCTGAATACAGATTGAAGTATAATTTTTTGTTCGTTCCTTGTTCTAAAGGTTTTTTTTCTGTGTTCTTTCACAACCAGAGTAATGTGGAAATGTTTTGCATGACCGCACATTTATAACATATTGAATTGCTTGAGTTCTTAAGGGGGGATGGGGAGAGAGGGAAGAAGATAATTTGGAACATAAAGTTTTAAAAATTGATGTGAAAATTTGTTTTTGCATGTAACTTGGGAAAAATTCTAAATAAATAAACAGATAGATGAAAATAAATGTGGATGGATGATTGAATGAACAAATGAACAAATAAATAAATGAATGAGTAAATAAATAAATGAATGAATAAATAAGAAAAATAAGCAAATGGATAAATACATAAATGGATGGATGAACAAATACACGAATGAAGGAACATATAAACTAATTAATTAATTGATTGATTAATGAGTATATGAATGCATGAATGATTAAATATATGTGACATAAATACCAGAGAACACAAGCCAATGGGGGAAATCAAGAAAGGTTTAAAGTTCAAGATGGCATTAACTCCCATACCTCAATGCCGCCTGAATACCAGTTCCCCAGAGAATAGGTTTGTGCTCTCTTTACTGCCTCTCTCCTGAACCATCAGCTGCTTTTATTTTTTCACTATTGCCAGGTAAAATTCTAAAGCTTGTCTTATCACAAAAGTGCAAATAATCAGGGTATCATAATGGTATGAATGTGCTTTACACATCGGAGATTCTAATAGATACTTGCTTAATCTGTACCTGATAGAGCAATATTCCTAAAGATAGTTAAAGAAGAGGAAAGCCTAATATCAGGATGAGGAAATTCAACTAGGTTTGTCCACTTTGGTATTTTAAAGTGTTTTATATCATGAACCACAAAAAAGAAAAATAGAAGCCAGGTAAACCTTTGACACGTGGAAATCAATTAATCAATAATATTTATTAAATTCTATTATGTGCTAATCATTGCATAAAGCAAGGGGATAAGAAAAAAACAGCCAAAAAAAAAGCCCCTGCCGTCAGAGAGCTTATAGTAGAATGAGGGAGATAGCACAAAAACCTATAAAATCAAACCTTATACAGGATAAATAGGAATAATTAATGGAGACAAGGCACTGGGATTAAGAGGGATTAAAGGAGGCATCATATAGGTGAAATTTCTATGGCGTCTTGAAGTCATGGAGGTCAGGAGTTGGAATGGAGGGGGGAAAAACACAGAACAGAGAGATAAACTATTTTGTTTTTGAAATTGTTGGGAAGCTGGTGGTGTCACTGGATCAAAAAATATTGGGGAGAAATGTGTAAGAAAACTGGAAAGGTAGGAGATGGCTAAGTTATGAAGGTCTTTGAATGTCAAACAGCAGAGTGTTTTGTATTTGCTCCTGAAAGCAACAGAAAGCTCCTCCCTCTCTTCCTACTTTCTTTCCTTCCTTCCTTCCTTCCTTCCTTCCTTCCTTCCTTCCTTCCTTCCTCCTCCCTCCCTCCTTCCTTTCCTACCTTCATTTCTTTCTTCTGAAACTTTTAACAAAAGACAAGTTTGAAATATGAATGCTGTCAGCATCATTGTTTTATGTTCCTGCATCAATGCTCATATTATTCTCTCTATCTGAGAGGCATAGTGGCGTAGATGAAAGATCACTTTTTGCGTACAAAAGGCCTGTCTTTAAGTGCTGCCTCAGATGCTCATTAGCTAGTGTCTGGTATTACCAGGGAAGAGAGTTGTTCAGAGATGCTGTCCTAGAGGATTACTATTAACTATGGCTATGTGGGCTTTATTATCTTAATGATCTTATTGATTTCATGTTTCCTGTACTTTCCTGAGGGCTCACACTAATAGGTTGGGGCTCTGGGCTAGATTAACTTTTATGCAACTATGATGGAACTCTTGTAAAAAGCCCATTTGTGGGAGAAGAAGAAAAGTCCAGGACCAACTAGAGGTAACAACATTCTTACAGGCAAAGCAGGGAAGTGTTTGGTGGTATCAGATAGTGAATAGATTTTCAGAGTGTATTCCTTGCCCTAATTTTTTTTTTGTTTCTGTGAATTATAACAAGATCATTTCAGTCATCAATACTTAAAATCTCATAAAAACCTTTAACTCTGCCCCTTCCCTGCCTCTTCTCATATAATTATTGGCAGGTCTGGTCAGTTGTACCTTTGTAATATTTCTCGTATCTTTTCCTTCTTTCTACTTCCACTTCGTTCTATCATCTCTCTCCAGGAACATTAAATAGTTTCTGAACTCATCTTTCTGTTTTCATTATCAGCCTTTGAATTTTTTCTTGATATAATCATTGTAAATCAGCTTTGAAAATAATAATAGCATTTACATAGCACTTTAAATTTTGCAAAAGCACTTTTCACACATTAACTCATTTGATCCTCATATCAAACCAGGAAGATAGGAACTATTATTAATTTCATTATATAAATGAGGATATTGAGGCTGATAAAAGTTAAGAAACTTGCCCATGAAGAAGGTGGCAGCTAGGTGGCACAGTGGATAAAGCACTGGTCCTGGATTCAGGAGGACCTGAGTTCAAATCCAGCCTCAAACACTTGACACTTATTAGCTGTGTGACCCTGGGCAAGTCACTTAACCTTCATTTCCCCACAAGAAAAAAAAAAGAAAGAAAGAAACTTGCCCAGGGTTACATAGCTAATGTCTGAGGAAGATTTTGAATTCAGACCCTCCTGATTCTGACAGTATGCCCCTATCTACTCCATTACTTTCCTGGACTATCACTTCCTGGTTAACATCTCTTTACTGACTAATAAAATAAAGAAAAATTTACCCAGATATTCAAAACTCTATAATGTAAGTCATACTTAGGATTTTGGCCTTATATCATATTACATTCCTTTCCATAGTCTATGTTTTGGTTAACTTTAACTGTCTTTTCTTCCCCTAAACTTTTCAGGCTACATTTCTTTTTCTTCAAGGAATTCTCATGCTAGAAATGTCTATGAAGTCCATCCTTTCTACTAATGTCCTACTCTCCTGGCCCAAAATTGAGAATAAGAGGTCCTTAGAGTTATAAGGGTTCTTGGAAGTCTTCTATTATAAATTATTCATTAATGCTTTTAAAAATAATATCATTATCAGTAATAATCCAGCCTATGATTGAATACTTCCAATTGAATGAAAAAGAAAAAAAAACTCATTGTCTTCCTGGGTAGTCCATTTCATTTTTTTTGGAATCACCTATAACTATAATGTAGTTGTTTTTATGCCTACCTGAAATCTGTCTCTATAAATTCTACCCAGGAAACCCAAGTGTCCTCTGTTCCCACATACAACAGTTTTGTTCCTCTTCCCCATGAAATACTTTTATCCTTCTTCCCCATGAAACCCTTTTATCCTTTTTCCATATGAAAACCTTTCAAATTCTTGAATGTCTTTTGAAGGCATTGTATGTTTTCTCATTTCCAGGAAAATTATTGTGAATTATTTCAAACAACTCATATAATGTAAGCTTTTAGGTTTCACCACCATTCTTATTGCCTATCTTTGGACATCTTCTTGCTCTTCAATATGCTTTTTAAAAATTATCTTTAATTAATTAAATAAAACAAGCATTTCCATAAAATAATAGCATAAAAATTTGCATGTGAAACTGCAAATCTGTTTTGTAAAACTTGTTATTACTATTTTTTTTTTTAGGCAATGGGGGTTAAGTGACTTGCCCAGGGTCACACAGCTAGTAAGTGTCAAGTGTCTGAGGCCGGATTTGAACTCAGGTACTCCTGAATCCAGGGCCGGTGCTTTAACCACTGCGCCATCTAGCTGCCCCTATTACTTTTAAATATATAATAAAGCTATCATGTAACTTTTCCCCCTTTTTTCTTCCCTCTCTCTGCCTTAGAGATGGATGCCATTAGACACAAATATGTATGTATATACATATATGTACATATATGTGTGCATGTAAAATCATTCTATACATACTTGATTTATCAGTTCACAATGCTTTAAAAAAAATCTGTCCACTACACAAGAACAGAATATCTTAGTGTAGTAATACCAAAGCAGAATACAGCAAGATTCTTCTCAGCTTTGTTCCTGTAACTGTACTTCCATTAAGTAAGCCTGTTTTAACTGACTTTTTTGTTGTTTAGTTTGGTTGCCAGGTGACATTGCTGAATCATATATTGCAATGCACTGAACACATTTATGTCCTTTCCACATAACCTATCATCTTGGGATATATGTTCCATCTAGTACTTGTGTTTTTTGGGTTTACTTGCATTATAACATTCCTTCTGCCTCCCTGACTTTGCATTGGTTGTCCCTAATGCCTGGAATATTCTCTGTCCTTAGCTCTGCAACTTAGCTTCCCCAGGTTTCCTTTAAAATTCAACTCAATACTCATTTTCTACAGAGGACTTCCCTGGTATCCCAGGTGTTAGTGCCTTCTCCTTCCCAGATTGCCTTCTATCTATTCTATACATATGTGCACATGCCTAATTGTTTACATTTGTGTATGTTCCCATTGAAATTTAAGCCCTTTGAGGTCATACACTTTTTGGGGAGAGTCTATCTTTGTATCTCTAGCACTTACCAAAGTTCCTGGCAGACAGGAAATGACTAATAGTTGTTGATAGGAACTCATATTTTCCTTCTTCCAGACCTAGTTCTCTATGTACTCTGCAACCCAGCTACCATGACTTATGATCAAATTCTCCCTCTGCCATATCCTGGCTGTGTGACCCTGGGCAACTCACTTAACATATATATATATATATATACACACACACACACACATATATATATATATATGCGTGTATGTATGTATGTATGTATGCATGTATATACATATATACACATATACATATATAATTATTAATTATTTTGTGGGGCAATGAGGGTTAAGTGATTTGAGCAAGGTCACACAACTAGTAAGTGTCAAGTGTCTGAGGCTGAATTTGAACTCAGGTCCTCCTGACTCCAGGGCCGGTGCTCTATCCACTGTGCCACCTAGCTTCCCCACTCACTTAACCTCTTAATGCTCCAGGTAACTTTCTAAGATAATAAGCTATAGAGAAGATGTCAATCTCAGTTAGTAGGGGCTTTCTCACAAAGAGGTCTCCGTGTGAGTGAACTACAGGGTTATCCCTTGTTTTTAATCTGTATGCCATCTGTGCCTTCAGCTGAGTGGGGAAAAAGTACTCAATAGAATAGGTCCAATAACAGAGTCCTGGAGACATCTTTAAGAGATATTCCTTCAAGGTGACATTAACCTGCACCAATATTCTTTAGATCCAGCTGTATCACCCTATCTGAATTCATTTCACTGTACTAATCCAGTCCACATATATTCATCTTTTTTACAAGGACATTGTGAAAGATTTTGCTAAATGCCACATTAGAATCTAGGCACGCTATGTCTATGGCATCCTTTTAATCCAACGGTCTGGTAAATCTACCAAATAAAAGTAAGTAGGGTTATTCTGGAATGACCTGTTCTTGTTGAAACTACACTGATTCACGGATTCTTTATAATGTCTCCCTGGAATTCCTTGCTCTTGGTGTTCTGTCCTTTGATATAAAAATATTATTTAGATTTCTCCCTTTCATTATCACAGTCTACATTGCATTGTTAATATTTGGGCACATACCCCTCTATTAGGCTTCAAAATTCTTGATGAAAGGACCTGAGTTATTCTATTTTAGTGCCTCCAGCAGGTAAAAATAAGTGTCTTGTCCACAGTGAAATTTAACAAATATATTGTTTTAGATTGATTTTTCTAAGACTTCTTTTCACATCTTTTATATTCTCTATCAGGAAATGAATATATTTCTTACCAAGAGTACTGAGGAAGTCTTGAAGTGAATCATTGGAGATTGGCCAAGTAGATGTGCCAGGTTTTTTTATTGCTACATTGCTCACTGTGTTATTCCATGTTCAACAACTGGAGAAAATCTTTCTGAATAATTAATTGGTCAATAAATCATGAAATAATCTATCTAGATCCATGTAGATCTATCTGAACATCTTCAAATAAAGAATGGTATATTTTGCATATTGCTCTGTCTATACATTTTTTTTTTTTGCTCAGTGTTGCAATAATTAGTCGAGTTAAGAAGAATGGAACTGACCTAAGTGAATTACTGCCTTTCTAATGGAAGCCTTGGGTCAATATTCAAATGTTGAAATTGACCCTATGTGGTATAATCATATTTATCAACTATGAGGCATAATCATATTTATCAAACACTTTATGATAGACATTGGTAAATGGTAGTAAGAAAGAAAAATAAGGGTAGTTAGGTGGCATGGAAGATAGAGTACCAGTCCTAGAGTCAGGAAGACATTTTGGTGAATGCAAATCTGGCCTCAGACTCTTACTAGCAGTATGACCTTGGGTAGGTCACTTACCCATGTTTGCCTCAGTTTTCTCATCTATAAATGAGTTGGAGACTAAAATACCAAACAACTTCAATATCTTTGTCAAGAAAACTCCCAAATGCGGTCACAAAGAGTCAGGCATGACTGAAACAGCTGAACAACAACAATGAAATGTGACTGGAGACAATTCCCAAGGTAAAATAGTTTTAAAATTAAGTATGTTTAACTAGGAAAAAAGATTCCTTGAGTAACCAAATATTTTATGGGTTGTCCTGTAGCAGATGAATTAGGTTGGATTTTTCCACTAAAAATACTAACTAGGAACAGATACCATATATATGGCAAATGGTAGCAGGAAAGAAAAAGAAGGGCAGTCAGGTGGCATGGTAGATAGAGTACCAGGCCTAGAGTCAGGAAGACATATACATATAGATAGATAGATAGATAGATAGATAGATAGATAGATAGATAGATAGATAGATAGATAGACTGATTGATTTAAAAAGATATATTTAAAGAAATATCTATATCTATCAATGTATGTATGCATATATATGTACACATATGTGTATGATTTAAATATTTAAGAAACTAATTATTTGTAATATTTAAATATAATATAATTTTAATTTGCAGTTTATACTATTTTATTTATATAGTACATATACAGTTATATTTATACATGTGTATGTATATGTATGTGTGTATATATATGTGTATAGCCCATAGACTCCATCTCAGAATAATGTTTTAAATGCATCAAATAAAAAAGGTAACATTATAAAAGGGAACCCTTTATATTGAAATAGAGATGTAATTTTTCCACCTAAGTTCACATGCCCTCTAAAATCTTTTCCTAGACCTTAGAATGAAAAATTCTGCCCTACAATTTCTTGAGTGAACCCCACACCCTACTTTCAAGTAGGTAATACAGTCACAGTACCACAACAGAACAAAAGAGAAACCCCAAATCACCAGCACAGAGTCAGAGTAAGTTTCTTAGAGACTTATCTTTCATCTACTCCCCCACTTTCTTATATATCAAACTGTACCTTAGGAAAGGTTTAGGCTAGTCTGACCATGATACACCAGTATTTCATCAAGGTCAAAACCTGTTTAATCAAATATTGAACTTCTTTTCTACTAGATATGAATGGAATTTCTGCTGCTCTTCTTTAGCACATGGGAATAACTAAGCTCCCTACATTTCCTTCCCTACCTTGCTTCTTGCTAGCAATTTGATCCTTGTTTTTCAGTGTAAGATTCAACTAAATTTTCCTATATGCACTCTTCTTCTTGAAACCTATTATTTAAGATACAATACTAGGCTTTGTGAAGGTAGGGAAATATTATAGCTAAATGGAACAGGAGATACAAGACTAGACTTCGTGTTTAGAAGGCCTAAATTCAATTCTCAACACTTTCTAGTTCTATGACAGAGTGTAAGTAAATTAATCCCTCTGTGCTTCAGTTTTCACACATACACACACATCTATAATAAGACCTACATTACAGGGTTGTAAGATCAAATGAGAAATCATGTAAAGTGCTACATATGTTCTAACCATTATTATAATAAACTGAAAATAAGAAAAACATAATGTCTGATTTCAAGGCACTTACAATTTAGTAACTCCTATCTGGGCCTCAGTTTCCTCCTTTGTAAAATTAATGAATGAGTTTACTAAGATCCGTTCTAGGTATAATACTCTGAGTCAAATGGGGGAACCCAAATGCTTACCTGGTAATAGTAACATTAATAGTACTAGTGGCATTAGGAATATTTTGTTCTTGATGAGGTTGATGATGATGTTTACATTGTTGTTAGTTTCATGATCACAGATAGCATGATGAATTGTCAGGAATTATGTGACTCTTGCTCACTTCTCCATGTATTCACTGGAGTTGAAAACAATGTTGTTTTTGGTTTTTGGTTTTTTTGAACATTCATTTGATATATCTCCCATTCCCATAACCTTTTAATCTCTTTTCTAATTCACAATGAAGTTAAACAACCATTTCTTACTCCCTACATTAGTGTGTATTCACTACTGCAACATATTAAAGAGTAGTATGAGAAGCCACAAGGTATGGTGGAAAGTGTTAAGGATCTGGAATCAGAAGAAACCCAGGCTCACATCCTGCCTTAGATACTTATTTTCTCTGCGAACCAAGGCATATTTAACTTATTTTAGTCTGTTTCCCTACCTGTAATAAAGACAAACCAACAATACCTATACCCCAAGATCTTTGTATTTAATGAAACCATTTAGACAAAGCATTTTGTAAACTTTAAAGAGCTACATAAAATCCATTCAGATTGTTATGATAACCCAATCCTAATGTCTTGTAATGGCCAAGCTCTGAATTCAAATATTCCAAGATGCATTCCTTAACCAATCTATCTTTTATTGAAATTTCTCTCTAAATAACCATAAAAACAGTATATCTCACCATTTTTTGTTGTTGTTACTTGGACATTTCAATCATGTCTGCCTCTTTGTGACCTCATTTTGGAGTTTTCTTGGCAGATACTAGAATGGTTTGCCATTTCTTTCTTCAGCTCATTTTGTGATGTGGAACTGAGTCAGATAGGGTTAAGTGACTTGCTCAGGGTCACATAGCTAATAAGTTTCTGAGGTTGGATTTGGACTCATGAAGATGAATCATTATGATTCCAAGCCCAGTACTCTATCTACTCTGCCATATAGCTCACAATGTAGCACAGAATTAAGTACTGCCTTATACTGCTTACTTTCATTTCGTGTGTTTGTCATGTCTGTCTAATTAGATTAGAAGCTCACTGAGAGCATCCCCCATAGCTCCTAGTATAGTATTTAGCCAAATATATTTGTTAATCAGTAGAAAGAAATAGTCTGCTGCACAATTTTGTAATTTTTCAATTTTTTTGTCTTTGTTATAACTGTCAGCATGAGTATGAGTCAGACTTGATAGTGCAAGATTGTAATCACTGCCACTATGAAGGCTGAAACTAGTGGATTATTTGAATTCAAGAGTTCTGAACTGAAGTATGTTAAGTCAAATAGGTTTCCACACCAAGTTTGGTACCATTATGTTGAACATCTAGCAGAAGGGGGCCACCAGCCTTCCTCAGGAGGGGTAAATTCCAGGATGAAAATGCTTCTGTGCCTATTTATAGATGGATAAGGCACATGAGTGGCTAATGTACTTCCAGTTCAGGTGAGGCAGGGAGAATATGTTCCAACAAACAAATGACAACCACAAAAAATCACTATTGCAAAACTTCTGGGGCGAATATGGTAGAATGAGGAAGGAACCCTCTGGAGTGCTCCGAAATTTTCCCTCAAAACCAATATAAAATGTCCTCTGAATCATTCCAAGAGCAGAAAAGCAGCCTACCAGGCCAACAGGAAAGGTCTATCTTACCTAAGTGGGAGGGAAGTGAAGCCCAGGAGCTGCTGCAGCAGCAGCAGCAGCAGCAACAGTTGTTTCTGGGCTCACAGAAGGGAGGCTGAAACAGGGTTTGGAGCCTGGGACAAATCACCAGCTAGCCCCCCCCCCCACCCTCCACTACAAATCAGCAGTGCCCTGGGAAAGCGAGCAGTCTGGGCATCAAAGTAGGGACCCTCACCAGGCACCCCACAGCCAGCACAGATGACCAGGGAGGCTTTGGCCCCATTGCTGACCAGTAGTGAAGCCCCACCCAAGACTGGTCAACAGTAAATTCCCACACCTGGAACCTCCCAGCAGAGAGACTGTTTTTAGGACAAACCAGCAGCAGGAGGCCCCAACCTTCAGCAGATCTGCAACAAAATTACCTTTCTAGGGCCTGCTAGCAGAGGGATTCAGTTACCATAGCATCCCAGCAGCAGGACCCCACACACACACTTGGGCACATTGGAAACAAAATTATTTCTCCAGGGCCTGCTAACAGAGCAACCTAGCAGCAGAGAACCACCCATGGGGCAGAGAAGCAATAAGATCACTCCTTTAGGGCCAACCACCTGCCAGAATTTAACTTTTGCAACCCAATATCAGTACACAAACCCTGAAGGAGGCCAGCCAACACCCAGGGGAAGTCAAAAGGGAGGACTAATCCCCCTATACCAATAAGCTTACTTTACAAGAAAGCAAGCAGCTAAGCAGTGAAAACCACCAGTAAGACCCAGAGCCTCAGCACAAAAACTTGGGACAGTGCAGGAATAGCATCCATCTCTCTCACAAAAACATCAAGGTACAAAAAAAGCACAAAAACAAGCAAAAAATCAACCAAAAAAAGCTTTACTATTGACAGTTACTATGGTGATAGTGAAAATCAAGGGATAAACATAGAGGAGGACAATAGTAACAAAAAGGCTACAGGTGTAGCTTCAAAGAAAAATGTAAATTGGTCTCAGGCCCCCCAAAATACCTGGAAGAGCTTAAAAAGGACTTTAAAAAGCAAATTAGAGAAGTATAAGAAATATTTGGGAACATAATAAAATTCATGCAAGAGAAACATGAAAAAGAAATACAAAAATTTACTGAGGAAAATAACTCCCTAAAAAACAGATCCAGGTTGCAGTCTTAGCTGGTGGCCCAGGCAGGGGAGGGGCACAGCCACACCAGAGCTTACAGCTATAGTGAAACAGGATTCTTTTCCTGTTTTAAAAAAGGCAAGCAGGTCTGAGGTTGCTGGCAGACAAGAGCACAGGCCAGAGGAGTGGTAAATATGCCTCTTTAAATTGCACCACCTTGGATCCCCTGAATCTTGGGACAGTTCACCCTAGAAGCAGTGACTCACTTTAGAAGAATTTGAAAGTCAAGAAATAGGCTAGGAAAATGAGCAAACAGAAAAAATTACTGAACCTAGAAAGTTTCTTTGGTTACAAGGAAGATCAAAATATACCCTCAGAAGAAGATAACAGAGTCAAAGCTCCTACATCAAAAGCTTCCAAAAAAAATATGAATTGCTCTCAGGCCATAGAAATGCTCAAAGAGAAATGAGAGTGATGCAGGAAAATCATGAAAAAAGTCAAGTTTGCAAAGTCAAATTGTCCAAATGGAACAAGAAATACAAAATCTCCCTGAAGAAAATAATTCCTTAAAAATTAGGATTGAGCAAATGCAAACTAATGACTTTATGAGAGATCAAGACACAATAAAGCAAAACCAAAAGAAAGAAAAAAAAGGCAATGTGAAGTATTTCATTGGAAAATCAACTTACCTGGAAAAAAGCTCCAGGAGAAACAATTTGAAATTTATTGGACTATCAGAAAGCCATGATCAAAAAAAAGTGCTTTGACATCTATTTCCAATAAATTGTCAGGGAAAATTTCCCTAATACTCTAGAAGAAAGGAAAATAGAAATTGAAAGAATACACCGATCACCTTCTGAAAGAGATTCCAAAATGAAAACTTTTGTGAATATTACAGCCAAATTCCAAAGCTCCCAGGTCAAGGAGAAAATATTGCAAGCAGCCAGAAAGAAACAATTCAAGTATTGGGGATCCACAGTCAGGATAATACAAGATCTAGCAGTTTCTACATTAAAGGATTGAAGGGCTTGGAATATTATATTCTGAAAGGCAAAGGAACTGGGATTGCAACCAAGAATCACCTACCCAGACAAACTGAGTATAATTATTTGTTTGTGAGGCAATTGGGGTTAAGTGACTTGCCCAGGGTCACACAGCTAGTAAGTGTTAAGTGTCTGAGGTTGGATTTGAACTCAGGTACTCCTGACTCCAGGGCCGGTGCTCTATCCACTGCACCACCTAGCTTCCCCTGAGTATAATTATTCAAGGGAAAAAATGGGAATTCAATGAATGAGAGACTTTCAGGTATTTGTGAGGAAAAGACCTGAGCTGAATAGAAAATTTGACTTTCAAATACAAGACCCTAGAGAAACATAAAAAGGTAAACAGGAAAAAGAAATCATAAGGGATATTAAAAGGTTAAACAGTTTACATTCCTACATGAGAAGATGATACTTATAACTCAAAAGAACTTTCTTATTACTGTAAAGGCTAAAATTCTAGGTATACTGTCTAAAATATCTAATGCGTGGTCGCCAATAAATTATAAGCTTTAGCAAGAGTTAGACTTTTAAGCATTTATTGAGAATAAGAATTTGGTGAAGAGAAAAAGGCCTGATTCATCTATCTATTAAAGGGAGAGAGCATTCCTAGCTCTGCTCCCCACCAGAGTCCACACAAAAGAGAGTGAGTCAGAGCGCCAGGCTCCCCCTTCTTCCTCTCACAAGCAAACGTCACTTCCTGATGCCAAAGAAAAGATGCATGGCCTTGCCCTCAGAGACCTTCACCTCATGGTGGAGCTTTTCTATAGTAAGTCTCCAGCAGGTGGTGTCATTCCAAACTTTACATTATTAAGGCAGCTAAAGGGAGTATATATTGACATGTGTGAGTTAAATGTGAAGGGATATTATCTTTAAAAAAATAAAATTAAGGGTTGATAGGAATGCACTGGAAAAATAGGAAAGGGAGTAGTGGAATGGGGTAAAGCATCTCACATAAAAGAAGCAAGAAAAAATCTTATGGAGTTGAGGGGAAAATGGGGGAGGAGCAGGGGAGTGAGTGAGCCTTACTCTCATCAGAATTGGCTCAAAGAGGGTATAACATACACACTCAATTGTATATGGTAATCTATCTTACCCTGCAGGAATGTAGGGGGGGAAGGGGATAAGAGGGCAGTAGTGAAAGAAGGGAGGGCAGATTGGGGGGAGGGGGCAGTCAGAAACAAAACAATTTTGTAGAAGGATAGTGGGAAAGAAGAAAAAACAGAGTAAATATCAAGGGGAGGGAATAGGATGTAGGGAAATAGTTAGCAATAGTAATTGTGAAAAAAAATGAAGCAAGTTTTTCTGATAGGACTTAGTTCTCAAACACATAGAGAACTGAGTCAAATTTGATAAAATTATAGCCATTCTCCAAATGTTACATGATAAAAAGACAAGAGAGTTATCAGATGAAATAATCAAAGCCACCTATAGTAATATGAAAAAAATTATCTAACTCACTTTTTTTTTTTAGCGAGGCAATTGGGGTTAAGTGACTTGCCCAGGGTCACACAGCTAGTAAGTGTTAAGTGTCTGAGGCCGGATTTGAACTCAGGTGCTCCTGACTCCAGGGCCAGTGCTCCATCCCACTGCGCCATCTAGCTGCCCCTCTAACTCACTTTTGATTGGAGAGATTCAGGTCAAAACAATTCTGGGTACCACTGGATTGGATAATAGGACAGCAGAGGAAAATGACCAACGCTGTAAGGGATATGGTGAAAATGAGACATTAATACACTCTTGGTAAATTTGTAATCTGATTCAAGCATTCTGTAGAGCAATTTGGACCATGGCCAAAGGGGTATAAAGCCAGGCATCTTCTTTGACCTAGTAACACCACTACTAGGTTGGTATACTAAAAGAGATTTTTAAAAGTTGAATTCGAAATTGGGATCATGCTCACTGATTTGGGGAATGGCTGAACAACTTGTGGGATGAGATTATGATGGAAGACTATTGTGCTATAAGAAATGATGAGCAGGATGCTATGAGAAAAACCTGGAAAGACATACATGAACTGATGCAAAATGAATCTACTGTATACAAAATAACAGCAATATTGTAAAATGATCTACTGTGAATGACTTATTTTCAGCAATACAATGATCTAAGACAATTCTGAAGGACTTATGAAAAATGCAATCTATCTACTTAGAAAAAGTAATGGTATCTGAATATAGATTGAAGCATATTTTTAGTTAGTTCCTTTTCCTAACTTTTTTGTCTGTTTTCTTTCACAGCCTGACTAATGTGGGGATGTTTTGCATGGCTGCACATGTATAACTTATATTGAATTGCTTGAGTTCTTTTTTTTGTTTTGTTTTGTTTTTGTTTGTTTTTTTTGTTTGTTTGTTTGTTTTTTGCAGAGCGATGAGGGTTAAATGACTTGCCCAGAGTCACAGAGCTAGTACGTGTCAACTGTCTGAGGCCGGATTTGGACTCAGGTCCTCCTGAATCCAGGGCCAGTGCTTTATCCACTGTGCCACCTAACTGCCCCCTTGAGTTCTTAAGAGGGTTGTGGGGAGGGAGGGAGGAAAAGAATTTGGAACATAAAGTTTTAAAAATCATTATTAAAATTCATTTTTACGTGGTAATTTGGGGGAAAAATCTAAATGAAGAAAAAATCCCCAGGACCAAATGGATTTACATGTGAATTCTACCTAAAATTAATCCCAATACTATATAAATTATTTGAAAAAATAAATGAAAAAAGAGTCCTACCAAATTCCTTTTATGAGACAAAAATGGTGCTTAAACTAAAACCAGGAAGAATGAAAAAAGAAAAAGAAAATTATATACCAAACTCCCTAATAAATATCAATGCAAAAATTTTAAATAAAATACTAGCAAAAGGATACAATACATCAGAAGAATCAGACACTATTACCTGGTGAGATTTATATCAGGAATGCAGGGCTGCTTCAATATTAGGAAAAATATCGGCATAACTGACCATATCAATAATAAAACCAACAGAAATCATATGATAATCTCAATAGACACAGAAAAGTCTTTTAACAAAATATATCATCCATTCCTATTAAAAACACTAGATAGCATAGGATTAAAAGCAGCTTGCTTTAAATTGATAAGTATTATTTATCCAAAACCATTAGCAAGCATTATCTGTAATGGGGATAAGCTAGACACCTTCTCAATACAATCAGGGGTGAAGCAAGGATGCCCATTATCACCTCTATTATTTAATATTCTATTAGAAATGTTAGATATAGCAAGAAGAGAAGAAAATAAATTAAAAGAATTAGAATAGGTAATGAGGAAATAAAACTATCACTTTTTGCAGATGATATGATGTAATACTTAGAAAATCTTAGAGAATCAACTAAAAGGGTACTTGAAATTATTAAGAGATTTAGCAAAGTTGCAGGATACAAAATAAACCCATATAAATCATCAGCACTTCTATACATTACCAACAAATTCCAGCAACAACAGATAGAAAGATAAATTCCATTTAAAACTATGAACAATATAAATTACTTGGGATACTACCTGCCAAGACAAACTCAGAGCTTTATGACCAGAGCTACAAAACACTTTTTACACAAATAAAATCAGATCTAAAAAATTAGAAAATTATTGATTGCTTATGGGTAGGCCAAGCCAATATAACAAAAAATGACAATCCTACCTTAGTTAATCTATTTACTTAGTGCACTACCTATCAAGGTATCAAAACTATTTTATAGATCTAGAAAAATTAATAACAAAATTTATCTGGAAAAACAAAGCTCAAGGATATCATGGGAATCAATGAAAAAATACGAAAGTAGGTGGTCTAGCAATACCAGATGTCAAACTGTATTATAAAGTGGCAATTATCAAAACAATCTAGTATTGGTTAAGAAGTAGAGAGGTGGATCAGTGGAATAGACTAAGTAGAAATTACACTATAGTAATGACTATAGTAATCTAGTATATGATAAAACCAAAGATCCAAGCTGTTGGAACAAAAACTAATTATTTGACAAAAAACTGCTGGGAAAGCTGGAAAATAGTTTGATAGAAACTAGGTATAGACCAACATTTCACACCATATACTCAAATAAGGTCAAAATGGGAACATGATTTACACATAAAGCATGATACCATAAGCAAATTAAGAGAGCATGGAATCATTTATCTGTCAGAATTATGGGCAGAGGAAGAATTTAGGACCAAAGATAGTGAAATGTAAAGTAGATCATTTTGATTATATAAAATTAAAAGGCTTTTGCACAAGCAAAATTAATGTAACCAAGATTATAACTGTAGGGGACAAATTTAAATGGGGAGAGTTAATCGGGTAGCTTGCCATAATATTGGGGTTCAGAAAATAATGAGGGACTTTTAGGTCCAAAGCTTCCTCCCCTCCAAATGGCCTTTTTTAGTTATTTCTCCCAGTCTAATAAGAAAGGAACTTAAAAGCTTCTTTTCCACAAATAAATCAGGTTTTAATAAAAGTCAAGGAAGGGGCGGCTAGGTGGCTCAGTGGATAAAGCACCGGCCCTGGATTCAGGAGTACCTGAGTTCAAATACAGCCTCAGACACTTGACACTTACCAGCTGTGTGACCCTGGGCAAGTCACTTAACCCCCACTGCCCTGCAAAAAAAAAAAAAGTCAAAGACAAGGGGATAGAGAAAAAGGAAAATGGATAATTTCCCTGGCTCTAGCAAAGGCTGTCTCAAAACCCAAACTTTCTTTTAGCTCAGCTAATTCAAAGAGCTGGATTTTATTAACTCACCACCAGGGGTCTGTAATTTCTATGGCAGCCAGTCTCCAGTATGCTCTGACAGCTCCTTCAAGGCCAGAGAGAGACCTACTTCCTGTTGGGGTCCCTTTTTCTACCTTATTCTCCCTCCCCCAAAGGGGAGGTCCTTCAAGTTATGTGGCTGAGACTGGTTTCCTGTTGATGATGCAGTCCACAGCCTCTGAGGACGCTCCTTCTCAGGGCTGGCCAAGTTTAGACTAGGTTTAACAGGGCAGGCCAGTTGTGGCTGAAATCTAATCATCTTTAAGTGGGTACTTAATAGTTAATCAAGTCAGACCCCTGGGTGTCTGCCAAATTCCATTATTTTACCACATTCCCCTCTTTGTTTTTTTGAGGAACACAGAGTGTTTCCTGGATGAAACACAAAGAAAGAAAAAAAAAGGGGGCATCTAGGTGGTGCAGTGGATAAAGCACAGGGCCTGAATTCAGGAGAACCTGAGTTCAAATCAGGTCTCAGACACTTGATACTTACTAGCTGTGTGACCCTGGGCAAGTCACTTAACCCTCATTCCCCCCCCAAAAAAAATACAAAAATAAAATCACAAAGAAAGAAAAAAAACCTGGGAAATAATTTTTGAAACAAACAACTTTGATAAAGACTGCATTTCTATAGAGAACTGAGTGAAATTTATAAGAATCCAAGTAATTCCCCAATTGATAAATGGTCAAAGCATATGGACAAGCAGTTTTCCGATGAAGAAATTAAAGCTATCTATTGCCATATGAAAAAATGCTCCAGATTGTTGATCAGAAAACTGTAACTAAAAATAACTCTGAGTTATAATCTCACACCTATCAGAGTGGCTAATATAACAAAACTAGATAATATTGAATGTTGGAGGGGATGTGGAAAAGATGGTATGCTAATCCACTGTAGGTGGAGTTGTGAAAAGATCCAACCATTCTGGAAAGCAATTTGGAACTGTGCTTAAAGGGCTATAGAATTGTGCATACCCTTTTGTCCAGCAATACCACTGATAGGCTTATATCCCAATGACATCCCCCAAAGGAGAAAAAGATCTATTTGTACAAAAATACTTATAGCATCTCTTTTTGTGGTGGCTAAGAATTGGAAATCAGAGAAATGCCCATCCCTTGAGGAATGGCTAAACAAGCTGTGGTATATGATGGTAGTAGAATATTATTGTCCTTTAAGAAATAACAAGCAGGATGATTTCATAAAGGCCTGGAAAGGCTTGTATGAACTGATGTATATTGAATTGAGCAGAACCAAGAGAACAGTGTGCACAGAGACAGTAATATAATTTGATGAAGAACAGTGAATGACAACTGTTCTCAACAATGCAATGATCCAAGACAGTCCCAAAGTTCTATTTATAAAACATTCTATCCACCTCCTAAGAAAGAACTGATATTGATGGAACATAGAATAAAGCATGTTATTTTATACATTCTTTCTTTTTTATTCATTTTCTCATTCAAATAACTAATATGATAATGTTTTACATAATAGTATATGTATATCCTATATCTGATTGCATACCTACTCATGGAGGGGGGAGGAGAAGGAGGCAAGGAAGAACAGAAATTAGAACTAAAAATTATAAATAAAAATGTTTATTACTTAAAAATTTTATTATATTCCCAAATTTTTGCAATTTCAATATATACTTATTTTCATGGCCAAAAAAAAATCGGTATTGCATGGTGCAGCAATACATGCAAAAAAAGTAAATATCTTTTTAGTAGTTTGGAGGTGCTGCTGCTGATTATGATGATTGATATGGTTTATAAACATTTTCTAATCAGTTAATCCTGTTAGTTAATCTACAATATATTAAAATTAATTTGAATGAAGTCACTACCATTTTGCTATCATGGGAATAGGATGAGACTGAGAGGAGACTAGAATTCAAGTCCTTGCTGTATTACTAATTTATATGTGTAGCTTTGGGAAAGTAATACCATTTTTCTCAGGACACATAAAACAATGAAACACACTTTATAATTTCTAAGGTACCTCCCATTTATAGTTTTTGTTTATAATATGCATTCTTATAGTTCTTTTAAAATATTTTCCTCTCTGGAGATAGATATTTCTCTAAGTATAAAGCTTCCTGTTTAGAAGCAAACTTGACCATAGTTTTCTATGTTCTACAAAGTGAAAGGTGATACATAAACTTAAATATTTTGGTTTTAACAGACCATGGCATTCTGTGAAAATGTATATAAACAAAGGCAACAATAAAATCAGGTTTTAATTTATTCTTGCTGCTAGATAATAACATGAAGTCAAGGAGATTAATGTGCTGTTGCTATTTATTCAGTCTTACATTGCTTGTGACTAAGCACAATGTATGAGACCTTCTTTCTGCCTCATTAAATAAGTTAATCATGGAAATCAAGGGGAAAAAATCCTGTTACAAAATGTGGGTATAAGTTAACATTAACTATGCATTTTTCATTGTGTGGTAGAAAAACAGATGTGACAATATACAGGTGTCACCCAGAAAACATTATCATTCTTTTTCTCCAAAGTGGATGGATGTATAATTAAATGATGGAACTGATATATGATGCTATCAGTAATACATGATCACTAATGAATAATTAAAATTTGTCTAAGGCACAGATCTTCTGAGGAGAATGAGAATAAGATCCATGTCATTAATATAAATTGCTTGAAAAGTCTCAAAAATGAAGCCTGAAGTTTCCCATTGGCTAGTTCAAAATTGATCTCTCTTTCTTCATTGAGTTCAGCAGCCTTTTAGCATTCTTGTTCTTTAGGGCACACTAGTGTACCATGATGTAAAATGTTGCACAGCACTTGTGGACTACTAAAAAAAGGCACTGAACTGGGATACAACTTTTTCCAGAAAAAAAGGAGTCTTAAATGGAAGGCAAACAAAGAATGGAATGGGGAGAGAATGATTAAAGGGCACAACATACAAATGGCTCTCAGATGAATGAGTTTCTGGATGGTTTTCAGGGAGGAAAATTAGTGCAAATCTATGGAATGGCACAAAGATCATAGATCAGCATTTTGCCTCTCAGAAGCATTTTCTATTTTTATACTTTTACAGAATCACTGACTGTAGAGCTGGAAGGGACCATAAGGATCCTCTAGTAAAGCCTGTACATTTTACAGATGGGGAAATTGAAGCAAAATTGACTTTCTCAAGGTCATATACCCATTGTAAAATTAATTAAAGAAGATTTTGATAAATATGTATTTTTCAAGCCAAATAATATCATATTATTAGAATTAGTTTTTCATATTTCAGCAAATTTAGTTGCATTTTCACAATACCTAGAATTCAATTTCCATCTCTGAAATCTATGCACAAATAAACTTTAATATGCTAAGGTTTTAAAGAACTGAGATAATGATCCCAGGATTCCAGAAGGGAAAAAAAAAGACATCTTAGATTTCAAAATAATATGCTTGAGTGCATGGATTGTTTTTTCATGTTGTATGTGTCCATAACTACTAGCTAAATAGTGCACGTAATAACTGTACTAGTACTTAATATCATTACCATATAACTATTAAATTTATGCTTTAATTGAAGAGATCTTATAATCTTTGTCAAACACCTTATTGTACAGATGAGAAAAATGAGGTGCACAGAATTCAAGGGGTTATGAAACTAATTAGAATAGAACTAAGGGGGCAGCTAGGTAGTACAGCAGATAAAGCACCAGCCCTAGATTCAGGAGGACCTGAGTTCAAATCTGGCTTCAAACACTTGACACTTACTAGCTGTGTGACCCTGTGCAAGTCACTTAACCCTCATTGCCCTGCTCCCCCAAAATAGAACTAAGACAACAACTGAGGTTTTATGACTTCAGATATGATTTTTTATCTTACATCATACTGATTGGAGACATTTTGGATATAGCTGTAATATAATTCAATTTAGCAAACATTCATTAAGCTATTCATTATGCTAATCAATGGAACAGAAGGACAAAAACCTCAAGATTTGAAAGGAAGAGGATTAATTTCATTTTGGAAACTGAGTTAGAGAATGAAATGGGACATCCAGATGACAATAACCAATAGGTACTAATAGAATGGGAATGTGGGAAAGAGCTTAGGGAAGTTAGTAGAGATTTGAGAGTCATCTGAATCAAAACTAAGTCCATGGGAACAGATGGGATCAATAAGGAAGAGAATAGAACTGAGCCTTTGAGAATTTCCCTGTTGAGGAGAGATGGATGATAATACTGCAAAACAGAATTGAAAGGAATAATAAGACAAGTATGAGAAACAAGAGATATCATTGACTTGGAATCCAAGTGAAGAAATAATGTCTAAAAAGGAGGAAGTATCAACAACTTCTACTGAGAGAGGTCAAAAAGTATGAGCACAGTGAAAATGACATTATATTTAAATTAATAATTTATGGCTTTTAAGAGATAAGGTCTAGTAGAAAAATTAGGTAAGAAGCCAGATAAGCTAAGAAGTTTAGAATGTGGAAAAAAGAAAGATTTAGAGACAGTATATATAGAAGACTCTTTCAACTAATTTGGTAGATTCTGGGAGGAGAGAAATAGGAAAATAGTTTTAACATTTTGCAAAGTCAAGTAATTGATTTTTTAAAATTATTTCAAATAATAGTTAGGAGGAAGGGGTGGATGGTAAGAAGAAAGTGAAAACTGTATAAATAATGGGAATGGTCAAAGGAGGAAAATCCTAGAAGATAATGGAGGAGATTGGATTAGGAGCCCAATGATGAAGAATAGCCCTAGTTTTCTTTTTTCTTTTAATATTTAATTATTTAATTGGTTTTGTTAGATATTTCCCAATTAATGTGAAATTATTAATGTATATATATGTATACATATCTATATATTTAATATCTCTCCCAACTCTTCTCCCCTCCTAGAAAAAGGAAAGTAAATTGATTTAGATTATGTATGTCTATGTGTATATATATATGTACACATACACATACATAATATACAAATATATATATATATATTAGCAATGTTGCGAAAGTCACAAAGTAAAACCATAAAAATAAAAATAATTAAAAGAAGTATGCTTTCATCTGCATCTAGAGCTTATCATTTCTGTATCTGCAGGTGGATAAACATTTTTCATCATGGATTTTTTGGAATAGCTAAGTCACAGTTGACCATCCTTACAGTATTACTGTCACTATATACAATAATTTCCTGGTTCTACTCTGCCCTCTGCATGAATTCATTTGTCTTCTCAAGTTTTTCTGAAATTATTGAGCTTATAATTTCTAAATCAAAATAGCATTCCATTTAAATCATAAACTATAATTTCTACTATTCATTAATTGATGGGGATCTCCTCAAATATCAGTCATTACAAAAAGAACTTTTTATAAACATTTTTATATAAATAGTTTTGTCCCCTTTCTTTGATCTCTTTGGGATATAAACCTAGTAGTCTATTTCTGGTTCAAAGTCTATATACAGTTTTTTAGACTTTTGAGCATAGTTCCAAATTGGTTTCCAGAATGTTTGGACTACTTCCCAACTATTTTTCCACATCCCCTACAGATATACCATTTTGGTTTTCTTTATGTTAGAAAATATGAGAGGGCTCAGGTGGTCTCAGAATTGTTTAATTTGCTTAATTTAAAGGTGTTTTAATTTCTCTAATCAATAATGCTTATTTATCTATTTATTCATTGATTGCTTCCTTATTTATTTATTCATTGATTCATTTGTTCATTCATTGATTTATGTTTGTTTATTTATTTATTTATTGGTTTATTCATTCACTTATTTATTTGTGCATGTATTGTGTGTGTGTGTGTGTGTGTATATATATATATATGTATAAAGCATTTTTCTCCTGTAACTTTCTAACTTTGATTTCTTCTTCTGAAAACTATCTGTTCATATCTAAATGGGTTATGACTCTTAATTTTCTAAATTTAGTACAATTGCTTAAATATTTGAGAAATGAAACTTGATGCAAAATTTTCCTTTAGTTTTCTGTTTTCTTTCTAATTTTGACTGCATGTTTTAATACAAAAGCTTTTTAATTTTATATAATCAAAATTATCTATTTTACTTTATATAATCCCCTTTTATCTTGTTTGGTCATAAGTTCTTCCCTTATCCATACATCTAACTAGTATATATTTTATTTATGATATCACCCTTAATTTACACATCATTTATCCTTTTCACCTTATCTTGTTATATGGTGAAAGATGTTAGCTTATGTTTAGTTGCTGACAAACTGCTTTTCAGTTTTCTCAGAAATTCTTGTCAAAGAGTGAGCTATTATCCCCCAAAGCTTTGATTTTTGTATTTATCAAACACAAGATTATGGTGGTCATTTACTACAGTCTCTTGTGTACCTTATCAATTTCACTGATCCACTACTCTATTGCTTAGCAAGTTTCATCTCATTTTGATGATTACTCTTTTGTAATATAATTTGAAATCTGGAATTTCTGGGTCACCTTCCTTCACTTTTTGTCCTTGACCTTTTGTCCTTCCAGATGACTTTTGCAATTATTAATTTGCTATTACTTTTTCTGCCTATATAAAATATTTTGGTATTTTTATTTAAATGGCACTTAGTAAGGAAATCATTGTAGGTAAAATTGGCATTTTTATTATACTGACTTAGACTGCTCATTAACTACTAATATTTCTCCAGTTTTTTAGGACTGTTGTTTATGTGAAAAGTGTTTTGAAATTGTATTCATATAATCCCTAGGTTAGCCTTGGCAGATAGACTCCAAAATATGTTATATTATGTGCAGTTACTTTCTTTTCTCCATAAAAGTATTTTATTATTTTCCAGTTACATGTAGAGATAATTTTCAACATTTGTTTTTATAAAATTTCTATTTTTAATTTTTTCTCTCTCCTTTCCCTCCCCCCAAAACACCAAGCAATCTGATATATGTTATATATGTACAATTGCATTAAACATAATTCTGCATTAGTTATGCTATGAAAGAAGAATCAGATCAAAAAGGAAAAACAAAAACAAAAGAAAAACAAAAAAATAAAAATAGTATAGTTTGGAGTTTTCATTTTAGGATCTATTTCAGGATGTGATTGGTAGATTCTTTCAATTTCTATTTTACTTTCTGGTTCTAGAATATCAGGGAAATTTTCCATGGCAATTTCTTGGAATATGATGTCTACACTCTTTTTTTTTATCATGGTTTCAGGTAGTCGAATAATTTTGAAATTATCTCTCCTGGATCTATTTTCCAAATCAGTTGTTTCTCCAATGAGCTATTTCACATTTCCTTACATCTTTTCATTTTTGGATTTTGCTTTATTGTTTCTTGATTTCTCATAAAGTCATTAGTTTCCATTTGCTCAATCCTAATTTTTTAAGGAGTTATTTTCTTCAGAGAGCTTTGTAATGTCCTTTTCCATTTGGGAAATTTGACTTTTCAAGACATTCTTTTCCTCATTGGCTTTTTGTACTTCTTTTACCATTTGGCCTAGTCTTTTTTTTTTTGTATTTTTGGTTTTTTTTTTGGGGGGGGGTAGGTTTGTGGGGCAAAGGGGGTTAAGTATCTTGCCCAGGGCCACACAGCTAGTAAGTGTCAAGTATCTGAGGCTGGATTTGAACTCAGGTCCTCCTGAATCCAGGGCTGATGCTTTATCCACTGTGCCACCTAGCTGCCCCCTGGTCTAGTCTTTTTTAAGGTTTTATTTTTTTCAGTATTTTTTTGGGTCTCCTTTATCAAGCTGTTGACTTTTTTTTCATAATTTTCTTGTATCACTCTCATTTCTCTTTCCACTTTTTCCTCTACCTATCTTACTTTATTTTCAAATTCCTTTCTGAGCCCTTCTGTGGTCTGAGACCAATTCATATTTTTCTTGGAGGCTTTGACTTTGTTACCTTCTTCTGAGGGTTTATGTTGATCTTCTTTGCCATCACAGAAACTTTTTAGGGTCAGCATTTTTTGTTTGTTTGTTTGCTCATTTTCCTAGCCTATTTCTTGACTTTTTACTCTTTGTTAAAGAAGGGCACTGTTTCCAGGGTGGAAGGCACACTGTCCCAAGCTTCAGGGGATTTGTGCAGCTGATTTCAGAGATACTTCTTGGAATTTGTAAGTTTTTAGTTCTTCCAAGATGATATGATTTAAGAAGAGATGCGTTTATTACTCTCCTAGCCTATGCTCTGGTTGGCAAATGACCAGAGGCCTGCTTTTCTGCAAGCAACCACAGGCCTGCTTTTCTGCCTTGGAACTATGAACAGAGTCCCAGTCCACTGTGGCTGCAAGCTTCAGTGTGCTCGTGCTCCTTCCCTGCTTGGGACCACCACCTAAGACTATAACTTGGATCCAAATACGGGTAAAACAACAGAGTCCTGCCTCAGTGCTAGAAAAGAGAACCCTTTAATATCCTTCTGGTCAATTGTTTGACCCCCTTATCTTCTGTGGGCTGAGTTCCAGAAGCACTTGCTGCTGCTGCTGATTCAGAGGCTCCCAAGGCCTGTGCCTTGTTTGCTGTGTCTGTAGCTGGGTCTGTGCTGGGTTTTGGTCTGGGATGGTGTGGCCTGTGCTAGGCTGTATTCTACTCTCACGTTTGTACAACAGACATTTCCTGCTGACCTTATAAGTTGTCTTCGACTAGAAAGTTATTTCACCCTGTCTTTTTGTGGATTCTGATGCTCCAGGAATTGTCTTATGGAATTATTTGAAGGTATTTGGAGGGGTCAGGCACGTGATTGCCTTTCCTCTGCATCTTGGCTCCACCTCTAATTAGACAAATTTCTTCTCTTATTAATATAAATAGTATTTCTGGTCCAATATTTAATAATAGGACAATAGACAACCTTGCTTCGCTCCTTATCTTATTATACCCATTATAGATAATGTTTGTTTTGGGTTTTATATAGATACTACTTACTTTAAAAAAAGAGAGATTCCATTTATTCCTCTGCTTTCTAGTTTTCCTAGTAGGAATGAGGGTTATATTCTATCAAAAGCTTTTTATTGTATCTATTATTATAATGTTATTGTTATTAATATAGTTAATTATGATGACAATTTTCCTAATATTAAACCACATCTAAATTCCTAGTATAAATCTCACCTAGTAATAATGTATAATATGTTTGATATATTGCTGTAATCCTTCTACTGTCATTTTATTTAAATTTTTGCATCATTATTCATTTAAAAAATTGGTCTACATTTTTCTCTTTTTTATTTTCCCTGTTTTAGGGATCAAAACCATATTTGTGTCATAAAGGAATTTGATAGAATTCTTTCTTTCTTTCTTTTTTCAAATAGTTTATATAGTATTAGGATTAATTATTAAGTGCTTGGTAGAATTCATTTGGAAATCCATCTAGCTCTGGGGATTTTTTCTTAAGGAGCTCAAGGATCTCAATGATTACTTAGTCCATTTCTTTTTCTAAGATAGGGTTATTTCAGTATTATATTTCCTCTTCAGTTAATCTGGGCAATTTATATTGTTGTAAGTATTCAACCATTTCTCTTAGATTGTCAGTTTTGCTGACATAAAATTTGGCAAAAAACTAATAATTGCTTTAATTTTATCTTTATTGTTTGTCCATTAATCCCTTTCATTTTTGATACTGATAATTCAGTTTTCTTCTTTCTTTTTTAACCAAATTAAACAATCACTTATCTATTTTATTATTTTTAAAAATAAAATTAGGGGGCACCTAGGGGGTACAGTGGATAAAGCACTGGCCCTGGATTAAGGAGGACCTGAGTTGAAATCTGGGCTCAGACACTTTACATTTACTAGCTATGTGACCTTGGGCAAGTCACTTAACCCTCATTGCCCAGCCAAAGAAAAAGAATGAATAAATGAATGAATGAAAGAATTAATTAATTAATTAATTAATACAATCAGCTCCTAGTTTTACTTATAATTTCTTTCATTGGGTTTGTTTAGTTTTTTTTACTTTCAATTTTGTTCATCTTTTTTTGTTTTGTTTTGTTTTGTATTCAGGATTCCCAATTTTGTGTTTAATTGAAGATTTTTAATTTCTTCTTTCTCTAGTTTTCTTTTAAATTTGCTTGTCTATTTCATTTATCTGTTCTTTTCCTCTTTTGTTGATGGACACATTTAGAGATATAAATTTTATCCTAAATATTGCTTTGACTGCATCCCACAAATTTTGGGCATGCTATCTCATTGTTTTTATTCTCTTTAATCAAATTACTGATTTTTCAGGATTTGTTCTTTAATCTATTCATCTGAACATTTAATTTTCTATCACCTTCAAATCTATACTTCCATGGCTTTTTATTAAAAGTAATTTTTATTTTCTTATTATCTGAAAAGAGTACATCTAATAATTCCACTTTTCTGTAACATTATTGACTCATTCTCATACCCTTTTACAATATAATATCCCTTCAAGTTCCCTAATAATGATCTAGTTTTTACCTGAGAGATGTAAACAATTTAAAATTAAGTCTATTATTAATTATTATTATTATAATTAATTATTCTTAATTAAGTCTCTTTCAAGTTTACCTTTTTGTGCTTCTCTTGAATCTTACATAAATTTTCATTCAACTCTTGCCTTTTCATCAGGAAAGTTTGGAAATCCTCTGTTTTATTCAGTTTTTTGGGGGGGTAGATTATTCTTGGTTGCAATTCTCACTCCTTTACCTTCTAGAATATTATATTCCAAGCCCTTTGTTCCATTATTAAGGTAGGTTCTAAATATTGTGTAATTCTGAATTTGATACCATCATATTTGAATTGGGTTTTGTTTTTTGGGTTTTGTTTTTTTTTTTGCTCTTTGAATTTTTTTTTTTTCTCTTTGATATGGGAGCTCTGGAATTTGGCAATATTTCTGGGAGTTGTCTTTTTAGGATATCTTTCAGGTGGTGATCTGCAGATTTTTCTGATTTCCATTTTACCTTCTGTTTTTAGGGTATCCGGGCATTTTTCCTTAATATTTTCATTAAATATTATGTCTAGACTATTTATTTTTGATTGTGGCCTTCAGCCAATCCAATAATTCTTAAATTTTCTCTCCCAATCTATTTTCCAGTTCAGTTATTTTTCCACTTAGATATTTCACACTGTTAATTGCTTTTTCAAAATTGTTATTTCTATTTTTCTCTACCACTCTTACTTGATTTTGAACATCATTTTTTAACTCATTCCAGAATTGTTATTATTTGGCTTGTGTCCAATTCACATTTTTCTTTGTGTCTTTTCTTGTGGCTGATTTGATTTTTTTTGTTTGTTTTTTTGTCCTTTTAGTTTGTTTCAATCTTCCTTGTCACCATAGTACCTTTTTACGGGTAGGTTCTTTTTTGTTGTTGTTTGGTCATTTTCCTATTTTATTTTGATTTGTAGCTTTATATTGAAATCTGCTCCTGAAATGGGATGAAGTCTGCTTCAACTTTAGACTTTTTTTTTTGCACTGCTATTTTCTCTTTTTGGTTTTTTTTTTGTTTGTTTTTGAATAGAATTTTGTTTTCCAAAATATATGTAAAAACAAATTTTGACATCAATTTTTAAAAATTTTGAGTTGCAACTTCTCTTCCTCCCTCCCTTCCTACCCCCACCCACAAGAACTCAAGCAATTCAGAATAATTTATACATGATTAGTCATGGAAAACATTCCCCCATTAGCTAGGTTATGAGAGAAAACAGTCAAATAAACAAAACTTCAGATTAAGGAATTGTCAAAGAGGAAAAAAAAATCTTTTAAATGTGTTTCCATCTGTTTTCAGATACTATCAGTTCTTTCTCTGTAGATGGGTTGCAATTTTCATAAGTCCTTCAAGGTTATATTGGATCTTTGCCTTGCTGAAAATAACCACATGCTTGCCAGCAGATCACCTTATACTATTGCTGTTAGGTTTTATACAGTACATTTCACTCTCTTTCAGTTCATGTAGGTCTTTCCAGGTTTTTCTGATAGTATCCTGTTCACTATAACCTGTATATAGTACCTTAAATGACAGAGAATTTTCTTCATAATAGCACTGCTATTTTCAAAGGTACCTCTGGGGTTTTGGAATTTTATAGTGCTTCCAAATTGGTATGATCTGGAGAGAGGTATGATCACTACTCTCTTGGTCTATACTCTGGTCCTTACCCAGGAAGATTTCCTAAGCCCTTGGGCTTGCAATTTATACTTATTCTCCATAATATTCTTCCTTAGGGACCAGAAAAAATACTGTCCATAAGGTTCCCTGATTATTTTTGGTTGGAAGTGAAGCTTCCACTTTCTCTTGATCAAAATTGTTACTTTCTGCTCTTGAATTATGACTCAGAAGTGCATATAGGCATTGGAGATGCCAAACAGTTGCCCCTCAGGGTTTCTATTTCATCTTGACCAAAAGTGCCCCTCTGCCCTTGAACAATGATTCAGAAGTGGGTACAAGCAATGGAGTTGCTAAATAGCATCTAGTACTTCATACAGTGCTACCACAAATGTACCATGTTATCTTGTTTTTTAATCAATTGCCAAGTCACCTAGTCCCACCACTGTTGTTTTATCCCCATGGCTACAGGCAAGTCTCCATCATATTACAAATCTCTTACCTCCTGTGTTGTCTTGAGCTGAAAAAGTATCTCACTCTGACCATTTATTGAGGATGCCACTCCACAATTCTATTTGAGATATTATTTTAAATTTTGGATGGGATTGTTGTGAAAACCCAGCTTTATCTACTCTAGTATCTTGGCTCTGACTCCAGAAATTACTTAATTGCGCCCCCCCCCCTTAAGTAGCAGGCAGCATAATTTGCTGAGAAGAATTGGTTGGCTATATATGAGGATTTTAAAAATGAAAAGAAACTTTGGAGCAGACATTTAAGGTATGATGATTGGAAGTGAGGTAAGAATAACAAAGACTATTATGTAGCCATGACAACCCAATACTGATTGGATAACAAAGTTATAGAGATCCAATTGGCATGATTGTATGACATACTTTAATATGATTCATCAACTCAGGATTAAAAGCAGAGAATAGAGGTAGTAGGGAAGACACTGGGTTAAGGGTTGGCAGAATATGAAAGGTTAAAAGATAACAGGGCAGCTAGGTGGCACAGTGGATAGAGCACTGGCCCTGAAGTCAGGAGTACCTGAGTTCAAATCTGGCCTCATACACTTGACATTTACTAGCTGTGTGACCCTGGACACGTCACTTAACCCCTATTGCCTCCCCCCCCCAAAAAAAAGATGAGGAGACAAAATAAGAGTATAGGATGACATATATCTGAAATGGTTAACTAAAGGCTCAATACTGAAAAGGAAGAGGAATGTGCTGAGAACATATTTAAAGCACTTGAAACACAGGAAGGAACTAAGAAGGTAACCATCATAATTAGAATGAAATATATATTTTGGAGAAATGGGATTGGGTGAACGTAGGAACTCTAACCAGAAAAAGGATTTCAGGATTCAAGAATCATAGAGATGTCAGTTTAAATGATCTTGAGATCATGCTTATGGTTATCTCTATGAGTGGCTGATATAGAATGAAAATATATGTTATAACATTTTATAAGTTTTATGAACTGGGAGATCAAAGTGATCAAAGGGATAGCAAGTATATTGAAATCCACATATATGCAGGCTGGAGTTCACTAAGGGATAAAATTGATGGAATAGACTGAAGCATGCTATTTTTAACTAATTTTTTTTCTTTTAATCAAGTTTTCTTGTACAAAATGACAAATATGGTAATGTTTTCCATAATCATGCATGTATAACCCATATCTGATTCTTTGATGCCTCAGAGAGGGGGGAGGGGAGGGAGGGAAAGAGGGAAAAAATTAGAACCCAAAACTATAAATAGAAATGTTTATTATTTTAAAAAAGGCAGTGATCCAGGGACTGAAATCCTTGACACAGAAGGTTCTTAGAGGTTAGTAGATCATAGAAATAAAAATCCTTATATCTAAACATTTTATATATATTTATATATATATATACACACACATACATAAATATATATAACTATATATAACACATGTATATGTGTGTGAACATATGTATATATGTGTATATGTATACACACATGTATATATACACATATCTATCTATTTATGTATGTGAAGTGAAATTCAAAAGAATAGACTATTAGAGACCTAGAATTGGCAGTAAAAAGCAAGGAATATGCCATCTCTTCCTTTTGGCCTAATCTTTCAGATGATTTAGAGAAGAAGTAACTTGCAGTGAAAGAGGAAGTCAAGGATAAGTCATTTTCTTTCTTTCTTTTTTTTATGGGGGATGGGGCAGGGCAATGAGGGTTAAGTGACTTGCTCAGGGTCACACAGCTAGTAATTGTCAAGTGTCTGAGGCTGGATTTGAATTCAGGTCCTTCTGAAACCAGGGCTGGTGCTTTATCCACTGCACCATTTAGATGCCCAAGGATATGTTATTTTCAAGAGAAAACTGGTTTTCTCTGAATACTGTGAGGGCCAAAATTTGATATACAGAACGTTATTAGGGTGACACCTTAATATTGGGACTCCGAAAATATGAGGGACTCTTTTAGGTTTAATCTCCCCTTTGAACTTTCCTTTATATATATTCCTCCCAGGCCAATAAGAAAAGGATCCTCTGAGCTTTAGTTCATAAAGGATCAGGTTTTATTACTTGGGAATTAATTAAACCACAAAAGTGAAACCAATTAAGGAAATAAGGCAGTAGAAATACAGATATATATAACTCTAAGCTTAGCCTATGCAATCCCAGAGCATTCCCAATTAAGCTCGTTAAAAGGAATTTAGGATTTTTTCTTAATAAAACTCACCAACCCCAGTCAGTTTACAGTTGCTTGTTAGAAAAATGCAGTCGCCCAAAATGGAGCAAAACATGTGCGTCTGCCAGGTCCAGGACCCCTCCCAAATGACCCACCAGGCTGAAAGAGCATGAACTCTTTGAATATGCCTGGCCTCCGGAAAGTTTCCTCCCTTCTGGTCGAGTTCAGTTTTTCCTCCCCCAAAAGGGGAGGTCCTTCAAAAGCTGCTCAGTAGCATGCACAATCTCAGGTGGGCCAGGTTTGGCCCCTCCCAAATGATTCAGCTAAAACTTTCAATATTAATGTTTACCACAAATAATTTTTACCACAATACAAAATGAAAAGTGTGAGAGATTGAAGCAAGCATTTTTAATAGTAGAGTAGAGGTTGTAGAAAACACTATAGAAAGTAAGGATAGACATGTTAAGAGCTTGTAGAGGAGTAGTTTAAGAATCATCTTATTAGGGATGTCATTTAAGGGAGAGATATTAAAGAAAGGTCTTTTTTTCTCATAAGACTTGGAATCATTGGGTTCAAGGAAGCAGGAGGTGGGAATTTGCTAGTCCTGGACAATTGAACTATCAGGTTATCAGAATACTTGTTTGATTAGAGCAGAGGACAAGATGATCAATTGTAATGACTTGTCAGGAAGATTGTATCTTTGAGCATATACATTCTGGACAATAGGTATTTATGTCAACTACTTTATTCTTCTGTACTTCCTCATCACAATATTTGAGATAGACTTTCAATAGGAGTAGGAAGGAAGATGGTAATGAAGGCCTATAAAGTCATGTAATGAAGAATATAGCAATTTTACTTTATATTCCCTCTATCACAAGTCTAGGGAGGAAATCCTCTATGGAAGAAATTGGAACAGTAATAATAGTGCCGATAGAGTTTTTGGCACTTTTTAACTCATCTATGTTGGCTTAGCTGTCCCAAACAAATTAGGTCCTTGAATTTGAAAGAAAGCTAAGAATTGGATAATTTCTAGATAACAGAAAATAAATCCAAGTTTTTTAACAGAAAATTCCTACCTCAGCATCAAAGAACACCACCATAGTTTTCTCACACTGCTTCCAAAAAATCTGTAGGAGGAACTGAAGAGAAAGTTTAAGACTTTCTGATCTGAATCAAGAAGTATTTATTGATCATGTACTTTGTTCAAGGCATTGATATAGTATGGAAATATGACAACACAAGAAGCATCCAGGTTGTTTGTGTGTGTGTGTGGTGATCATTTGTGTTACACTCTTTATTACCATATTTATGGTTTTCTTGGCAAAGATACTGGAAAAGTTTGTCATTTTTTCTCTAGCTTATTTTTATGGATGAAGAAACTAAGGAAAATAAGTTTAAGTGACTTGTACAGGGTCGTGCAGAAAGTAAATGACTGAGGAAACTTTAAACTTAGGAAGATGAGTCTTCCTAACTCAAGCCCTGGAACTCAATCCACTGTACCATCTTCCTGCTCTTATACTCTATTTATATCTACTAATATTAGGCCTTTATCTGTATTCACCTTTCAAATAAGCAAGTCGTTCCCTTCTTTAATTTTCCTATATTTTAGGAGGTTATCCCTGTCTTTATAAAACCCATTGAAAGTTATGGGTCCAATTTATCTTTTTTTTTTGGATATACATTTTTTATTTGATGTATTTGTGTTAATCTATAGTGAATTGGCTCTTTACCATTGATTCTCACAAAGTGAGCTTCTCAGAACTGAGCTTTCACTATAAACTAAACCAGGTATCTTTTTTTTTCATTTCATTTTTCTTCTGTACATTTTCCTTCACATGGCACAGTATCTTTGAAAAGGTATCTTTCAACTATCTTTGCTATTTTAATGTGATGCATATGCACATTAATTCTCTTGTCTAGAATCTTGCCCTTAATCTGTTTCAGTTACAACAAAGTCCATGGCATACTGCATAACATTATAGAGCCCTTCAGTCTTGCTTGCCATGGTAACATTTATGTTACATTGATTTCTGAATAGCATTCATATTCTTGGTCTCTATATTATCACCCTCTTGTACATTTGCATATACATAGACAAAAGGATAACTACATGTGTGCAAAAAAAAAAAAAGACCTAGATACCACAAAGCATGCACCTGATCTCTTTGTTTCTCTGCTGGTTATTTTGCAAAGGAAGTGGAAGATGGTACCAACCAAAAGACTTATTTTTTCATATTAATCATTAAATAGCCAGCAATAGAGCAAGGGTGAGACACTTCAATATCCAAAGGAATTGAATCAAAAGTTTCCTAGCAAACAAATGAAAATCCTAACAGGAATCAGTAGGACAAAAAGCTGACTATATCACCTTCACCCTTTGAAAAGAAAGAGGTATCCTAGAAAAAAAATGGGACATAGAGTAAGATTATTAGGTCTTCTGTCCAAGCTCTGACAGGTATCAGCCAGGTAACCTTGTATAAGCATCTAATTGGTATTTGGGAATAGAATCTAGGAACTGCCAAAAAATAACTTGAAATGTTAAGCAATCAATCATTTATGAACTCTGTATTATTTATCAGGTAGTGCACTAGGGCTGGGAGTATAGGGGCAATAATGAAGCTATCTTTACCCTCAAGAACCTTAAATTCTCTCAGGTAAGACAGCAAATACAAGGATAACCAAATATAGAATGATTGGATTAAAAAATATAGAAGTCATACTTTGCCTACTTCAAAATTTTATTGTTGGTGAACTATTGATTTTAATGGCTATCTGGTGTGTGTGTGTGGGGGGGGGGTGTCAGTATGGTACAGGAATGAGGAGTCAAGAAGGCCTGTGTTTGTCTACTGTATATGATATATAATAGCTGTATGACCAAGCATAAACCACCTAACTTCTAAGAGAAGAATAAACAGGAGGAAATTAAGCATATTCCTCATACTTGTCAAATCACAAACCTGGCCAAAATCACTTTTAAAAAGTGAGGTCATCTAAATCTGTCTACAATTAGAAACCCAACTTTCTCTAGTACCACAATTTCTCATATTTTGTTAAATTTCAAGTTTAGAAAAAAGAAACTGATATTCACCTTTACTGAACCAGTAGAAGAGACTTCTAAATGATGTCTAATTGCCTCATCAGGGGATAATACTAGAATTTGTTCAGTTTAATTGCAGCCAATCAAGATGCATTTGTAATTTAATTAGTTAATATTTTCTTCAGTACTGTTGACCTTCAAGGAAACAAACAATAAAAACTTCCTGGCTCATTGCATTTTTTCCTTTTAACAAGAGATTCTCCTGCATGTAAAAAAATGATAAATATCAATACTTTCTTGGATTCATTTTAAGAAACTACACTAAATAAAGAAAAGGGGGAATGTACATTTGTCTCCTGCTTATCAGAATAGAAAGTGGGCTAATGATGTAATAAGAACAAAATATGACAAAAACTAGCATAGTACTGGTACCAACGAAATGTTTTTGTTGTTTGTTGTTGTTGTTTTGGTGAGGCAATTGGGGTTAAGTGACTTGCCCAGGGTCACACAGCTAGTAAGTGTCACAGGTCAGAGGTCAGATTTGAACTCAGGTACTCCTGACTCCAGAGCTAGTGCTCTATCCACTGCGCCACCTAGCTGTCCCAACATAGGCTCTTTTTTTTTTTTTCAATAAAATGTTATTAGAACCATTGAGAGTATGTCCATTGGGTAGATCCTACATGTGAGGACATAGTCAAAAATTACACTGGAGGTAGAGGGGTATAGTTTGTGCTCTGTGCTAATAGAGGGAGTAGTTATTGCAATAAAATTCATTAAGGACAAGAGTATAGCTAATACACAAATAGTACTCAAAACAATTTGGAAAATGGATCCTTTTTCCTGTTTTTGGAAGAAGTAGATAAAATAGCTTTACAGAACAGTGAAAGAAAATACTTCAAGGCAAAAGTTCTAAGTTTGATTCACTGCTGACATTTATTAGAAGAGAAAACTACTTAACTCTTCTGAATCTCTAAAGAACCATCTATAAAATGGGAACAATAAGATTTGTCTCTCCTACTTTTCACTGTAATTATGAAGACCAAAGATATGAATCCATATAAAATCTTTTGATAACATAAAGCATTATATAAATGAAATGGATAATGACATTAAAAAGGAGGAGGATAAAGAGGAAAATCATGGTGATGAAGGGGAAAGGAAAAAAACTAGATTCCAATAGAATATTTTATTCAGAATTAGAGACTGCCTCTAAAGGGGAAAAATTATTTAAACTACTATATAGTTCTAAAGGGATGATAAAGCAAGAGAGAAAATAAGGTTTTTATAGCCTATTTACTTTTATTTCAAACTTTCAAATTGAAGAAACAAAAATGCAAACAACTACTTCTCTTTGTTAAAATTTCTATACCTTTATACTACTTTTGACTAGAGATTGCTTTTTATTTTATTTCTTTTGTTTTCATTTCCAAAGAACTTTATACTCATTAACACATCATCTACTTATGCAACAGAATTATGTAGCTTGGACATAAAAGTTTCTTAATATGAGATTACTTTTCAAAGAATTAAAAGGCTGACAAATACTCCTACAAATGAGACATATGTTACAGAACTGAAAGAAGGTGAGTTTGTAGCCTATATAATATCCTCAAAATGCAAACCCACTTTCATCACTCACTTTTCCAGAGCTATCAAATAAGCTCTGAAAAGAGATAATGCAATTTCTGTGTGGGTATAGTCATTTATTTCTATGGGGAAGAAACAATGTAATAAATTTTAGTCATTTTCCTCAATACTCTAAGTCAGAGGAGGGGGGAGGAAAGGAGAGAGAGAGGAGATTGGGGGAAAGAGAAAGAGAGGGGATTGGGAGAGAGAGAGAGAAAGACGGACAGAGACAGAGAGACACAGAGAGACGGGGGAGGGAGAGAGAGAGAAAGAGAGAGGGAGAGAGGGAGGGAGGGAGGAGGAAGGGAGGAAGAGGATGCTTTTATCAGACATTTTATCTAAAACAAGGTGCCTTTTAAAGATTCAGTTTAATTAGTGGTTTGGTTTTTTTTGAGTTAAGAAAAACAAACATTTCTTTCGAATCCCCCACCCCACTTCCCTTCACCTTTGGAAAAACTAGGGAAAAATAGAAAAACAATATCCTTGTAACAAATATGAATGGTCAAGCAAAACAAAGGAAAAAGCTAAAATGTGAAAGTTTATAGGATTTTAGGGAAATACTGAAAGCATAGATTTATGAATGCCACATACTTTAAAATAGTACAAGTATGTGAAAAATTCTTTATTTTTATAGACACATTTTCTAAAAGTTAAACTTCATTACTGTATATAAGATTTGGGTTGAGTCATGTAGGTAAGTGAAAAGGTGACTGCCTATAATACTGTGTTTTGAGGAGTGCTCACATGAGACTCCATGCAATTTCTTTGAACTTTAATTTCTCTAATTTTGTACACTCTCTTGCTTTTGTTTTCAGGTAATTTGTAGATTTTGCCCTCTAATCTTTTTATATGGTGTCATCATAGTTCCTTGAATTTAACTCCCATGGTCTCTAAACCCATTCAGTTTCAGCTGCAAACTTTGGTAGTCATACCTTAGGCCTCACCATCACTTAAAACAGATTTATTTCTAAATTCTGGAATTGTGAAGTTTCACTAACCCCAATATTCTCTCTTTTCACTTCTGCAATGTTTTTATTCCACTTTTTATCTTTATCATGAACTTTGACACTTAAAATTCTCTGAGTTCATCACCCCTACTCCTTTGTTGCCTTAATGTAATGGTTAGACATTTCAATGACAAAATATACTTCCCTCTGTATCTTACCCACTTTACCTTTCACTGTTTCAATCTTGCTAACTACAAATTCACGTATTATTAGCATCTCTTATGAATTTAATTTGAGAGTCATCCAAAGAGATATGGAGAGGTCCATGGTAAGCCTATATTTGCCACAAAGTATTATTAATGAAACATTCTGAAGAAGTAGAAGTAGAATGATAACATCAGAGTTATATAACCAGAAAAGAAAGTGGACCAGTTATGTGTTGAGGGTTCATTCTAACTTTGAATGGCCCTTATGCTGCATTGGTATCTGTGGAATGTCATGAAATCTAGGAGAAGGAATCCAACACATTGGGTAGGCACCTGGTGGAGGACTCATGAGAACAAACACAAAAGAGATCTTAAAATGAAGAAGCATATGGGATGACAATGGATTCTTCTGAAATTTTTTATAATGTGATTAATAATTGGAATACAGAAATGAAAGGAAGAGATTCAAAAGGAAAAAAAGACAAGAGGAATGGTAAAATAGCATTGTTTGTCAACAAAGTACAATCCTATGAGTAAATATATGTACTATCTATGTAGGGAGCATTCAATTGAATATTGAATAAAATGTATTTAGCTGATTTAACTAAGAGAACAACAGAAGGTGTATCAAGGTGGGAATTTTAGAAGCTAATAAAACCAAAAGAAGTATGAAGTAAAAAAGACTAGTGACTACATCTGCTGGAGGTTTTTGATAAAATCAAAGTAGTTGAGGCATTCTGGAATTAAATTTATTATTTAATTATTCAAATAAATAAAGAAGAAATGATCTTTTCTGGAATGGATTTTGAACAATAAGGGGAACATTTCCTTTCTCTCATCGTTATATCCAATTAATTATCAAGTTCTGTGGATTCTTCCTCACTTTTCACACCCTTCTCATGCCCTCTATTCCCATATCTACAAGTAATTAATTAGGAATACAAGGAAAAAAATAACTAGTTCCTTCCCTCAAAAAGGCTATATTCTACTGGAATTCTTCAGTGTCACCTCTGAACTACTATAATAATTTCTTACAAGTTCTTCCTCTTTCTACTTTCTTCCCTCTTCATTCTGCTGCCATAATAATTTTGATTATCAATAGGGTCATGTCACACTTCTGTTTAAAACAATTCAGTATTTACAGTCTTAACAATTTTTTGTCCGAGAATTAAAGACTACAACAATATGATAATGTTATTATTCAAGTTTATTTGTTTTCTATGATCTAACCCATACTGTTCCATATATCTAGAATGTCCTCCTTCTTCACCAGTTGAAATTCTCCCCCTTTCTTAAAGACAATATCTATAAAGCTTTCTTTAACAAACCCAGTTTTGTAATAATTTCCTCCTTGGGCTCTCCTGGAGCTCATTCGAAGCTCTCCAATGAACCTAGCTAATATTGTGTATTATTCTTACTTCTCCTAAATAATTATACTTATCTCCATTCTATTAAATAAATTTAAAAAAATACAATAACTGGCATTACTATCCACTACTCTCCTTCACTGACACAAATCATCAGTATTTCTCCACTTCTTCCCACTCATTCTATTTTCATCCCTTGAAACTGGCTTTTCTATATACTGAACAATTTCTCCAAGGCAAATAATCTTAGCACCAAATCCGCTACTCATTTTATGACCCCTTTGAACCTCCTTGACTTCTTTGGATCATGGTTAACCAACATAACTTCATTCTTGGTATTCTCCTTTCTTTTGACTTAATTAAGTGTTCTTTCATGGCTCTCCTCCTACATTTCATACTGCTTTTCTTCTGTATCCTTTCCTGAATAATTATTCTCTTCCTACCCCTTAAATAAAAGTCTTCTATATGGCTGTGCCCTTGGTTATCTCCTTTTTATTGATTTGTGACTTTCATACACTCATTAGATGAAATTCTGTATTGTATCTATCATCAGTAGTATTTTGGTCCCTTGGTAGTCTACAAATTCCTTGAGATCAGGAATTGAACTTATTTAAATATTTTACCTATCCTAGCACCTGGTAAAGTGCTCTACACATAAAATCAATTAAATTTCATTTCCCTTTATTTTCAAGGCAATATCTCTATCAACAAACATTCCCCCAAAAGATGTGTTCACCATTTCTTTGTCTCTTCACATGAATATATCTAACTTGATTAAAATGCCTCCAGCACCTGAAACTCAGTATTTCTAAGACTGAACTCCTCACTGTTTTTTCTTCCTATTTCTCTCTGTTGATGGCATGACCACCATCCCACTTACTGAGGTTTATAACATCAAAGTCCTTTGTCTCTTTGCTCTCCTGTATTCTTCTCCCTTCATCCAAAAAGCCAAAAATGCCTGACAATTCCTCCTCATTACTAGCTCTTTCATTTGTCTTCTTTTCAACACTACTACAACAAGCCCAGTTCACAGTGGCATGTCTTCTCAACTATCATAATACCTTCCTAACTTGTCTTCCTGTGTACAGTCTAACCAGTCCCTTTTATCCTTTATATTGCTACCCAAGCAATCTTCCTATTGCATTGCTCTGATCACATCATGCTTCCACTCCAGAAACTCCAATGGGAGTATATAACCTAATGTATAAAGCATAAAATTCCTACCCTATTTTTTTTTTCTTTTGGTGAGGCAATTAGGGTTAAGTGACTTGCCCAGGGTCACACAGCTAGTAAGTATTAAGTGTCTGAGGCCGAATTTGAACTCAGGTACTCCTGACTTCAGGGCCGGTGCTCTATCCACTGCGCCACCTAGCTGCCCCCCTACCCTAGTTTTAAAGGACCTCCACAATCTGCCTCAAGCTTATAATTTTAGGCTTATCTGATCAATCTCCTTAAAATACTCTATGTCCCTGGATTAAATGAGTGGATATATTTAAAGTGCTTTGAAAACTTTAAAGTATATACAAATATCAGAGACTGTTGTTATTTTAATTATTTCTGCTCAATTTCATTGCCTGTTCTCTGTTCTTGATTCAGCTCAATTGCATTGCCTATTCTCTTCCTTTTTTATGTTTTTGCTCATAGATTTCTCCATGCTACAAATGGATCCTTATCCATTTCTATACATAGGATTTTTTGTTTCATATATGAACATATATAGGGATAAATATATAATATGTATTAATAGATTATAATTTGTCATAAATAAATGCATTTATTGTAAGTAAAGTATAAAGAAATGATTATAAATATATATTAATAAAATAGTGATTGATGAATAACAATAACTATATATCAATAATATATCAATCACTATTTTATTGATATATTCTATTCATTTATATTATAAAATTTTACTTTTAAAAATTGCTTTATAGCACATTTCTTTTTAATATGCTCTCTCTACTGCTAAGTTTTGCTTATTCATTAATTTTTCCCCCTGTTGTTCTGCATTTGCTTAGCAATGGCATAATCAGCACTGGTGGAGGAGAAGGAGATTTTCTAACACCCTCCTGGTAAATATCACAGTTTATACAAAGCAGAGAGTTAAATTATTACTCACATTTCACAGCTGGAGTATGGGTAAGTGTAAGCTGCTAGAATACAGGACAGTGGAAAATGTTGCTATGGAAATTTTAGATGATTCCTGAGGAGTGGTAATCCAGAAAGAGGCTGAAAACAGTCCTTCTCTAAGGCAGGAAAAAAATGAGATGATTTCTTGAATGAAGAGAGAAAGACAGTTCTTCCCAGTTTTTTTTTAATCTGTTAAATTATGCAAATCAGTTTCCTCCCCTGGCTTCAGAGAACTGTGTTGATTTTCCATGTAGATATATAAGGGATTCTTGCATGTTTGTTTCAGCTTTTATATTTATTTTCATGAGTATGGAATGTAAATTTTTAGCTAATTTTTTTCCACTTTGTTCTTTTGGATTTCCAGGGACTAAAGAGAATGCATCACTTAAATAGACATAATTTAATGCCAAATATTTTGCATTGGATTTTTTAAGTATCCCAATCTGTTTCTTGGTTTAAAAAAGGACCATAGTTTTAACAATAGTATTATATTGTTATTATATTATATCTTATATATATATTATATCTTATATTTCTAAAAACCATAAGACACTGGAATTTCTGAAAAAATTAAAATTATGATTGAGCAAAAGGTCAATAAAATAGTAGTTGTAAGTAGGAAATACCACTAATGACAAATTTTGTGAGATAAGACATAAAATAAATCATAGAAGACATATATTCCTGGAAAAATAAGCAGGCTCATCATGTAATGAGGGATAGATAACAGATGGATTGTTCAAGTGCTGCCTTGATACCTATGACATGTTCAGAGTAGTAGAGGAAAGCCTCCAGTATACTGCGGAGATTAAGTATGGAGTCAACAAGCATTATCATATATAATATTTACATACTATTTATTTTCCTTTTTTATCCTCTGATTAAATCCCAAATTTATGTTTAAGTTCCTCTGGAACTGGCATGTATATGGTCTTTTCAGTGACAGGAATCTAGTCCCTGAACTTGAAAACCTGTGGCCTGTCCTCACTCTCAGCTGGCAGTTTCTGATGCCAGTGCCATTCTTCCTACAAATATTGTCTTCTGGCTGACACCTAACAATTAGCAATTGCAGCTCACCAGAGCACTGGACTATAGCCTGTCACTGTGCTCCCATCAGCCTAACCATTTAAAAGCCTGGACCTCTACCTACTGCCTATTGCCAGGTGCCCCTGCTGCTTTTCTCTGCCAGTCATTTGAAGTAATGATCTCACAGCCAGTCTGCCAGGATGAAGTCCTATTGATTGCTCTTTGGACCATCCCTGATTGGCTGACCTGCCCTTGTAGAGATATGTACAACTACTTGGTCCTGACCATTGTAGTCTGGACCCTCTCATATCAATTGGCAGTCCTTCCAGCACATAAGTTATCATGTGGTTCAGGTGGGGCAACAATATAAGAAGACTGTGAGCCATAATTGGGAGAAAGTAATTTTCTCAGCTGAGGATGCATATTTAGCTGTCAGCTGACAGGGTCCTAGAATTCCAGTTAGTACTTTATTCAGAGGATCTAGAGAAATCTGACACTGGTAGACATAGTAATGGAAAACAACTATAGGGTCAAAAAAAGTAAACGAAAACATTAAGTAAATTATTTAAAATTAAGAATTCATTTTTCTCCTACCCACCCCTCTCTCCAAGGGAAAAATGTTGTAATATATACATAATCAAGCAAAACAATTTACCATAATCAAATCAAGCCAAAGCAATTCAAATGAACAAGTCAACAAACATGTATCATACAATTACTTTGTGCCAAACACTATTGAGTGCTGAGAATACAAAAACCAGTACAAAGAAAAACAGTTCCCTTTCTCAAGGAGCTTACCTCTTAATGAGGTAAGAGAATACATAAAAAGAAAGTGAGAGAGAATGGATACAAGGTATAGTACAAAGTCAGTATTGGTACCAGGAGAAAAAGGAAGACATGAATGACCTGGCAAATTTTTTTAAATGGATATTCTGGGAGGAATCAGCCAATCATAGAAAGAGTCAAAAGTAGCAGAATGTAATTCCAATGTAAGCAATCTGGTAGCAAATGAACTCCTAGGGTGAGGAGGCTTCTTTGGCATGCTAGAGAAAGTCCAGAGAATCAGGAATTATGGAGGAAATCAGGAATCGTGGGAGAAAAGAAGCCATGACTAAACTATAAGCTTTCCTTAAAATGGAAATTTTAGAAGAAACATTGCCAATAAGAAGGGCCTGCAAGGTAGAGAGCATACATTTACATCTTTGGAATATGATTTCTCTCTCTGTAGTGGTGGTATGAGAAATCAGACTGTAAAGGACTGAGGAGTTGGTAATGAGAAAGTAGAGACAGCAAATAGTCAAATAATTCTAAAAGAATGACATTGATAAGGAGGGGAGTTATGAGATGACAGATTTTGGTAATAATAAGTAATGATGGTGTGGGGTAGATTAGTATTTTGTAAGACATGGGGAAAGAGTTAAAGTAAGAAAATGAAAGGGAATGTTCAATACAAAAAGCTCCCAGGAAACAATTAGAGGACATTTCTTGCCTTTTTAAAGGAGAAGCACATCTTCTTCCTATGATATGATAGAAAAGGAGAAAAGGATGAGTGAAGGTACAGAGATGTTTTGAGGTAGAGATGAGAAAGCTACAGATGGATGGATTTGGTTTTCTTAGGCACGTAAGAGACAAGGAGTTTGTTCAGTGAAAAAGAGGGAAAAGAATGGTACAAACCTGAAGGGGGAAAGAGGAGGTTTGAAAAAGCAGTAGCAGAGAGTAGAATATGATTTATAATTAATGGATAAAACAATTACTTAGCAAAAGTGAGAGACCAGATGAGATCTGATAATATGAATTTCTAGCATCCTTAAAATATACAGATTACAGAATTATCCCATCAGTGTTCAGCTGCTCAGCAATAAAAGTATAAAATTTGGATAATCAGAAATAATTTGAGGTTGAGATTGGAAAGGGGTGAAAACACAACAGGATAAGAAGGCAAGGGAATCAAAGCTATATTACAATTTAGAGATGAATTCTTTAGCTATAGGGATAGGACTATAAACTAATTTTAATTATAGTTATACCTTCTATTTTTATATCACATTCAACTCTAAATATAATCTTCACTGCTCCCCTACCCAGAGATCTATTCCTTGTAACCAAACTTAAAAAAAATAATAAAAACTATGATTTAATTAAACCAATAAACATTTCAACTGGGCCTAAAAGTATATGCAATCCTCTGTAACCCCATTCCCCTGCCTTTAAAAAAAAGAAAAAGAAAAATTTATTTCCCCAACTCTTCTGAAGGGCCAACCTTCAAAGTTTTCATAATTACATAGCAATCTATTATTTTTTCTTTCCACTTAAATTGCTTTAATTATTGTAAGTATTGTTTTCTTAGATCTGCTTACTTCTTTTTGTACCTGTTCATATTTTATTACACTGTGTGTTTCTTATGGCTCAATAATATCCTGTTACATTAATTTACCACAGTTTTTTTAGCTCTTCACCAAATTGTTGGAAACTTACAGTGTTTCCAGATCTTTGCAACTTCAAAAAAAAATGCTGCCATGAATATTGTGCTTCATATGCCTAGTTGTGGTAACTCTGGGTCAAAAGACATCAATATTCTTGTTACTTGTATAAGCATATGCCTATCTTTCTGAAGCCTCCACAATTAATTCTATCCTAAGAGTGCCTTAAGAAATATTTGTTGACAACTCTAATAGTCTTTAACTAACTTATCATTTAATGAAAAGCTTGAGGTATGCAGGTTGAGAGAATGCCCATAGAAGACAAAGCAGGGAGGAAAAGGGAAATATACAAAAACAATAAAATGTAAAATATATCTCCCATTATGCTTATTTAGACCATCACCTTTCTTTTAGGACATGGATGGATTTCCTTTTCAGTAATCCTCTGGAATCATAGTTGGTCATTGCACAGAAAATCCATCTAGTAGAGGGATAGAAAGGGAGAAGCTAGGGTCAGTGTTAAAACTCATAGTTGGAAAAAGTTCTATCCTAGAATGGGTTCCTTACCCTCACTTCCACTGGCTAGGATGTAAAGGAACATTAATACTGGTAGCTACGTGGGGCCTGAAACTTGGTTATGACATTTGCCACTGCTATATTAGATATTGGATCAGTTAGCATAGATAAGGTTACCTTATTTCCTTTAAATAATTCTGCATTTCTGAGGATTTGTTCATAGGATGATAGGATTTGAGCTGAAAGAATTATTTATTTTAAAAGCCAAACTGCCTCATTTTACAGATGAGGAAACTGAGACTGAGAGAAATTAAATGACTTGCTTAGAGTAGTAAGTGGTTAAGACAGGATCTGAATTTGGGTCTTTTGTTATCCAACTATAACACTTTCTATATATGGTGCTACCTATCTGCCTCAAGAACTTAGCAGAGAGGGGCAGCCAGGTGGCACAGTAGATAAAGCACTGTCCCTGGATTCAGGAGGACCTGAGTTCAAATCCAGCCTCAGACACTTGACACACTTACTAGCTGTGTGACCCTGGGCAAGTCACTTAACCCTCATTGCTCTGCAAAAACAAACAAACAAACAAAAAAAACCGAAACAAACAAAAAAACAACTTAGCAGAGGATCTTTCACCATTTTTAAGTATTCCAACTGTGATTCTATCTATGATAGGCTCAAACAAACTAAAAAATCATAGGTGCATTTTTCTCTTCTGACCTAATTCAGAATATGAACTTAAGTAATTCTACTTTTTTTTCCTTCTTTATTCTTAATTCTGGGTCATATCCCTGCTACTTCATGAATTTTAACAAAAGCTATTAATCTACAGTGTCTAAGTACTCAGGAATCCCCTTTATTAGTTGTGCATGTGAATTTTTTATAAATGTGAGTTCTGGAAGATATTGGGATCAAATGTAATAGAAATAGTTGGCTTCCTGTGTCTGGTGTTGAGTCCCAGGTCTGAAGAAGTATCAGCCTTTTAAGATTCTGAGAATGGAATGGTGGCTATGTTGCCTGGTGCATATACATAACTCCTTCAGTGGGAAATCTGCTTTTATTATTGCTACATTATCTCTGACTTTGGCTTCAGAGTCATACCTAGTATAAGGTGAAGAGTGAGTTTTTCAAAGGTGACAATATGAGATGGGTTTGGGGGTCTTAGGGAGAAAGATATTTCTTTTTTGCCCACTATATTTTATCTATTTCTTAAATAAATAATATTAAATTATATATATATATATATACATATATATATTTTTAATTAACATTTTTAAAAAATTAGTTCCAGATTCTTGACCACCCTCTTCCTTGAGAATGCAAGCAGTTTGATATAGATTATACATGTGAAGTCATGCAAAACATATTTCCATATTAACCATGTTGGAGAAGAAAACAGGCCAAAGAAAGAAAAAAAAGTTTTAAAAAAGTTTACTTGGATCTATATTTAGAATTCATTAGTTCTTTCACTGGAGGTAGATAGCTTTTTCTATCATAAATCCTTCAGAATTGTCTTGGGTCATTGTATTGCTGGGAATAGCTAAGTTATTCACAGTTGATCATCCTTACAATATTGCTTATCACTGTGATAATGGTCTGGATCTGTTCACTTCACTTTGCATCAGTTCTTATAAATATTCCAAGGTGATTTTTTTTTTCTGAAACCATGCTGCTTATAATATGTTAGAACACAAAAGTATTTTTACCACAATCATATACCACAACTTGTTTAGCTCTTCTCCCAACAGATGGCCATCTCTTTAATTTCCAATTCTTTGGAAAAGAAAGAACTGATAAAATATTTTGTACAAATATATCCTTTTCCCTATTTTGATATTATATGAAACAAACCTAGTAATGGTATTGCTGAGTAAACAGGTATGCATGGTTTTATAGCCCTTTGGGCATAGTTATAAATTGTTTTCCAGAATGGTAGGAGCAGCTCACAACTCCACCAACAGTGCATTTCTGTCCCAGATTTTCCACATTGTCTCTAGCATTTATCATTTTCTTTTCTGTAATATTAGCCAATATGATAGCTGCATTTTTCTAATCATAAGTTAATTTTATATGAGTATAGATAGCTTTGATTTATTCTTCAAAAATGTATATTCATATCATATCATTTATCATTTGAACAATGAATTGTATTCTTATAAATCTTACTCAATTATTTATATATTTGAGAAATGAAGCCTTTATTAGATAAACTAGCCATAAACTTTCTACTCAGTCTCCTGCTTTCCTTCTTGTCTTGGCTGAATTGGTGTGTGTGTGTATATATATATATATATATATATATATATATATATATATATATATATATATATATATATATATATAACAATCCATTTCACATCTCATTACGCTTTCTATTTTTGCTCATAAATTCTTCCTTAATACATAAATCAAATTTCCCATGCTTCCCTAATTGACTTATGATATCGCCCTTTATGCCTAAGTCATATACCCATTTTGTCTTTAATTTGGTATCCATTATAATATGTTAATCTATGCATAGTTTCTGCCAAACTGCTTTCCAGTTTTCCCAGTAATTTTTGTCAAATAGTGAGTTCTAGTCCCCAAAGCATGGATCTTTGATTTTCTGAAACCTAAGATTACTGTAGTCATTTACTCCTGTTTATTGTGTACCTAATCTATTCTTCTGACCCATCACTCTCTTCCTTAGTACCAGATTATTTTGATAATTATTGCTGTATAGTATAGTTTGAGATATGGTCATGCTAATCCACCATCCTTCACATTTTTTAATCAATTCCCTTCATACACCTGACCTTTGCTCTTTCAGATAAATTTTGTTATTTTTCCTAGATCTCTAAAATATTTTCTTTTGTAATTTGATTGGTATGGTACTGAACAAGTAAATCAATTTAGGTAGAATTGTCTATTATATTGGTTCAGCCTACACATGAGCAATTAATATTTGTCTAATTGTTTAGATCTTCTTTATTTGTGTGAAAAGCTTTATAATTGTTTTCATAAAGTTGCTGGGTTTGTCTAGGCACGTAGACTCTCAAACGATTTATACTGCCTGCAGTTATTTTAAATGAAATTTATCTTCCTATGTCATCCAGCTGGATTTTGTTGGTAATATATAGAAATGCTGATATTTATATTGATTTATTTATATATTACAACTTTGCTAAAGATGTTAATAATTTCAACCATTTTAGTTGACTCTTAAGGATTTTGTCATTATACCATCATATCATTTACAAAGAGTGATTGACTTGTTTCCTCATTGCCTATTGTAATTCCTTCAATTTGTTTTTCTTCTTTTATTGTTATAGCTAGCATTTCTAGTAAAATATTGAATAATAGTGATGATAATGGTTGTCTTAAGGCAGCTAGGTGCTACAGTGGATAGAGTAAAAGGCCTGGAGTCAGGCTTCTCCTGAATTAAAATCTTGCTTCAAATAGTTACTTTCTGTGTGACTTTGGGTAAGTCACAACCCTGTTCACCTCAGTTCCTCATCTGTAAAATGAGCTGGAGAAGAAAATGGCAAACTATTCCAGTATTTTTGCCTAGAAAAACCCCAAATGGGGTCACAAAGAATTAAACAGGACTGAAAATGGCTGAACAACAAAAATAGTCATACTTTTTACCCCTGATCTTATTCAGAAGGATTCTATCTCTTTAATGAGTAATTCATACTGATGTTATGTGCCCAATTCCTTGTTCTGATCTTTTTATCTTTTGTTGGTGAATATGTTTAAAAATATAAATTTTGGGGGAAGCTAGGTGGTGCATTGGGTAAAGCACCGGCCCTGGATTCAGGAGTACCTGAGTTCAAATCCAGCCTCAGACACTTGACTCGTACTAGCTGTGTGACCCTGGGCAAGTCACTTAACCCCTATTGCCCCGCAAAAAATAAAAATAAAAAATTTCCCCACAGCACTACTCTGCTCATATCTCACGCATTTTGGAATGTTGTCTCATTGTCTTTCTCTTTAATAAAGTCATTGTTTCTGTGATTTGTTCCTTGACCTTCCCGCCTTGATTAGTTTTCAATTAATGTTAATTTATGCTTCCATTACCATATATATATAGTGGTCTAAAAAGATGATGCATTTATTATTTCTGCTATTCTGTCTTTGTGAGTTTTTTTTTTTTAACTAATACATGGTCAATTTTTGTGAAGGTGCTGTGTACAGCTGAGAAAATGTTACCCACCTTTCTATTCCTATTCAATTTTCTCCAGATGTCTACCATATTTTACTTTTCTAAGATTCTATTCATCTCCTTAAATTCTTCCTTATTTATTTTATGGTTAGATGTATCTATCTCTGAGGGGGAAAGTTGAGGTCTCCCGCTGATTTAATTTTGCTGTCTATTTTGTCTTAAAATTAATTTAACTTTTCCTTTATGAATTTGGATGCTCTGACATTTGATGTATTATGTGTGCATTTAGTATTGGTATTACTACATTTTCTATGGTTCCTTTTAGCAAGATGTAGTTTTCCTGAGTATACCTTTTAATTAGGTCTTTTTTTGTCTTTGCTTTTTTCTTTATATGAGATCATGATTGTTACCCTTTCCTTTTTTTGCTTCAGCTGAAGCATAACAGATTCTGTTCCAGGCACTTATTTTAACTCTATGTGTGGGGGCAGCTAGGTGGCACAGTAGATAAAGCACTGGCCCCAGAGTCAGGAGTACCTGAGTTCAAATCCAGCCTCAGACACTTGACACTTACTAGCTGTGTGACCCTGGGCAAGTCACTTAACCCTCATTGCCCTGCAAAAAAAACCCCAACTCTATGTGTGTTTCTCTGTTTCAAGTGTGTCTCTTATAAATAACATATTGTTGGTTCTGGTTTTTAATCCATTTTGCTATCTGCTTCCATTTTATGGGTGAGTATATCCCATTCACATTTACAGTTGTGATTACTAACTGCACATTTTTCAATTACCTTTTTTTCTTTTTACCCTTATCTGTCTTTTTACCCCACTTCTCCTCAAAAGGCTATTGTAAGGGCTAAAATTCTAGCTATACTGTCTAAAATATCTAATGAGTGGTCGCCAATAAATTATAAGCTTTAGCAAGAGTTAGGCTTTTAAGCATTTATTAAGGAGAATAAGAATTTGGTAAAGAGAGAAAGAAAGGCCTAGATTCATCTATCTATCAAAGGGAGAGTGCATTTCTAGCTCTGCTCTCCACCAGAGTCCACCCAAAAGAGAGTCAGACAGAGTGCCAGCCTCCCCCTTCTTCCTCCCACAAGCCAACATCAATTCCTGACGCCAAAGAAAGCCACATGGTCCTGCCCTCAGAGGCCCTCTCCTCATGTTGGAGCTTTCCTACAGTAAGTCTCCAGCAGGTGGCATCATTCCAATCGTTACACTATTTTGCTCCTGACCACTTCCTCACTTAATATGCCTTCCTTTTTTCATCATTTCTCACCTTTTATTCCCTTCCCCTCCTACTTCCCTTTTGAGTAAGATAGATTTCTATGCCCAATTGATTGTAACTATTTTATGCAAGAGAATTACCTCCATTTTTCTCCTCCCTTCCCCTTTCTTCCAATGCATTTCTATTTTTCACCTTTCCATATTTTAATAATAATATCAACATAATTAACTCATTCCTATGCCCTCTGTCTATATAGTATCCTTCTAACTTCCCTAATAATAATAAAGTTCTTAGGAGTTATATGTATCATTTGCCATAAAGAAGTATAAGTAGTTTAACTTTATTGAGTCTCTTATGATTTCTCTTTTATGTTTACCTTTTTATGCTACTTTTGTTTTGTATTTGAAAGTCAAATTTTCTATTCAGCTATGGTCATTTCATCAAAAATCCTTGAAAGTCTTCTATTTCATTAAATATCCATTTTTACCCTCTGAGGGTTTCTACTTAGTTTTACTAATTCTATTATTGTGGGTTTAATTGGAACTATAATATTAACCACATTGGTTTATGTTATTGACATTTGGGGGCAAGGCTTCAAATCCATGCTTAGTCAGGTTGTCATTGTCCTCTGCCAAACATAATAAAACAATCAAGCCTATCATGATCCTATGATGTCTAAAGTCCTGTTTTCACTATTTAATAAATGTACTTAAAAGGATGTTCCTCATCTATGAGTTGACTATTCTTTTGTGGAGATATTTTTAATGACAGGGTGTCGTGTAGTAATAATATATTTTCACTAGTCATATATTTTTTCTATTTTTTTCATTTGTCTTCAAACAACCACATTAGCCCCCCACTTCTTCCTCAGTCATAGAATTCTAGGGTTGAAAATAACATGAGAAGTTATTTATCAAAAGCTTCAAATTTTACACATAAAAAACAAAACATGGAAAGATTAAATGACTTGGCAAAATCTTACTACTAGTCAGTGGCACATTGGAGTGAGGACTAGACCCAATCCTTCTTATAAGTGGTTCAGTGATTAACATTAAATCTCAATGCTACTTCTTTCTGTCTGAATACTCATCTTTCAGTATCCTGTTCCTGAGATATTCTCTAGGACATACTGCTTTAGGGTCTCTTTGTATATATCTTTGACCTCAAAGCTTAATTAGAATTGACCTCATAATATGATCTATTTACAACCTCAGCCCCACATTGATATTTTTCTGTCCCCCTCATTTCCATGTATCTCATCCATCTGCTGAATTTAAATTGGGAATCCAATAGACAAGCAGAGCCTCTGCCTAATTCTTTGTTCCATAGAGTGCCTTGAACATTACAGGCCATGATTACATGTTATATAATCATTCTGAAATGTTAATAATTCATTTGGATGATTAAATATGCAAAATGACCTTATTAAAAAGTGACTGTCTGATGACAAGCTATGCAGAACTAATTGGTAGGTCTTTCATAGTCAATCTGTCCATGCTGGAATGTTAAGATTTCATCAAATGTATTGAAAGGCTTTCCAAATGCTCCTGAAAATAGGCTGGTTAATTAAAAATGCTACATTTAAGAAGTTTTGAGGGTCAAACAACTATTTTCTGAGCCTTAAACTGCCACCTCATTACACTGATGGATCACAACTTAGAATGTCAGGGATATTTTTCCCCAGAATCTAATGTGATGTGTCATGACTGATTTGACCAAGCACAAGCATTGTACAATGATGGATCATCTGAAAAATCTGAAGAATGCCAGATACATTTCAGAAATTGGCTGATCTATGACTTTAAGTGCTTTAGTTTTATGGAATTAGGGGGAAAATTACATGTAGAACAGGCCATAAAGTTAAGCCAAGTTTTTCCTTACTTATTAAAGATACTACTATGTTTTTAAAATTTTTATTCAAGCTCATTTAAAATGCCTCTAGGAATAGAAAGCTAATTGAGCTCCTTTTAGGTGAATTTTCTTTAAGAAAACAGAGAAAAATGGTTTAAAATTATTTCTTTTAGAATGCAGTGACGGATGCCCTCTGTATGTGGCTAGCCAAAGAAAATATGTAGTCAAGTATTCAGAAACTAATTATTTAGTTGGTGGATTATCCAGGTCCTTGACTTTTCTCTTCCTTCCCTCCTGTTGCCTTCCTTCTGGCCTCATAAAATGTTCATTAACAACTCTCCACCAGAAGGTTGGAAAAGAGAAAAGAAAGAGGGAAAGTGCATGACTATGTATTATTATTATTTATTTATTAGCACTTTAGGCAAAAAACACATACATATGTACGAATTTAACTTTTTTTTATGGTGAGAGCAGGTGTGATTTGAAGGTTTAATTTTATCCATGCTCTTCTACACTATTATTTATACAATATTAAAGGTGAATGATTAGTAGTAAAAAGATGTATATTCTATAAATACTGTGAATGAGCAGTCAACTATTCTGATTGCACTGATTTGTAAAAGCAGCTGACCATCCCATCTGGATCTTTTTGTCAGCTGAATCGATGAATTATTTGCCAAAGATTTCCTATGTACAATAAAACTACTTCTTTCAAGGAATTCCATCAAGCCATTGGCTATTTAATATTGGTCCCCTTTTATAGGGGAAGAAGCAGGGCAGCAGTTATGTTTTTGCACTTAATTAGGGTATAAGCAACTTAAAATTATTTCCATATGGAAAACCATTATTTTCTAAATTAGAAAATTTGAAAGTAATAAGATAATTATATTCTTATTTAAAAAGCTTTAAATTCTTATTTGACTAAATAAAGATAAATACACTGTAACTACGAGCCCTCCTTTTGGAATTTGCATATATTTGAAAGCTTTGAAATAGGAATTCCTTACCCCATGGGTATTTTTAGTAAGTCACAAAGCAGGCTTCTTTGCTTGGGAGGGGAAATAAAATATGAATCTCTCTCCAGAGACTCCTTATTTATATTACATACAATTAGACATATAGTGGCACTAGGAAAGTGATATTAAATCAGAATGGTTGGTAACTATATGCAATTATCAACAATTTTTAGACTAAGAACTCCAGTTTGGAAGGAGCACAGCAATGAGGCTATATGTATTGACCTTAAACAATATAAGGTATTTATTTCTGATTAAAATAACCCCGCATCTAATTATTTGCTTCTTAGTTTATATTAATGAGAGAATAAAAGAAAATATCTTCAAATAAAGACAAAAGACATTTTTTGTATATAAGGTAAAATTTTTGTTTTCACTGACATTTTAATATATGTATGGCAATAGCATGTATAGATTATATTTACTTACATATTTGTATGTGTATATATGCATATATATGTATGTATATATAAATATACATTTTTGACAGAGTGTCTAGATGCTTTATTTTATTCATATAAGAAACTGTCTGTATGAATTTACTACAGATGTAGTTTGACAGCTGTTATATAACTTATAATATTAGTTTCCTTGGGCACTGAGACATGAAGTGATCTGCTCTGGGTCACACAGTGAGTATATGTTAGGGAAAAGATGTTTCCCTACGTTTTATTGACTGTAAGGCCTACTCTTTCCCAATTTACTATGCTACCCTTTATTTATATACATATATATGCTTGTATGTATATCTTCATATTCACATAATACATTATATACATATACATAGGGTTGTTTTCCCGTTTTCTTTAGGGACTTTATTCTAGTTGAAATTTCCTGGATATTAGCACAGATTGAAATGTGCGATAAGACACCTGGAAGCTTTTTCTTTTCTTTATTTTTGTCATTTCATGGGCTACAGAGGAATGAGACCATCTGGCCTGTGGGGTTGGAAACAGTACCAGAGTCTCTCATTAAACATAGCTTAGACCCTCACAGCCAATCTGTTTCATGTTTAGTTACCTAAGGAATATAGAGAATTCTATATTTTGCACCACTTTATTTGAAAGCAATTGAGAATGTACTAGCCCAAAAGCACACACTTAAATCTGTTAATCCTTCCACCAAGTAATCAGGATATGCCTTAGTCAATATATAGAATTTAAAGCCTTAATTAAATTAACTTACATCAAATTAAGGAAGAAATCACAGTTCAGTATGGGGATTAAGTAAGTGAACATATTATCTACATCTTTGGTTTTCTTGTCAGTTATTTAATTTCTCTAAATATAATTTAGGATTTACCCATCTATGGCAATCCACAATATCATTGCCTCAATCCAGTAATACTGAATGTTGATTAGATTTTAAAAATTTGCTCGTAACAAAACTGAAAATAAAAATAGCCACTATATTCAATGAAAGGGTAAGTGGGGCACCCTTGAATTCCATTTCCTCAGCTGAAATACACCTCTAAAATAAGGAAAAAGACCTCCAATAACTGACTTTTTTTCTTTTGACATATATTTGAAATTTAGTTTTGCCATTTTCTAGCTATGTAATTTGGGGCAAATTCTTTAACCTCTTGAGTCTTAGTATCCTCATCTATTTAAATTAAGAAAATAATAAATAAAATCACTTCAAATACTTGTGAGGATACAATGGGATAATACATTTGAAAGCATTGCTTTATGCTAAGTAAGGTATCTGAGACAATATATGTATATATGCACTATGGATGTATATAATATAAACATGTGTACATGTAAGAACACATTTTCCTGCTGTCCATTAGTTTGCATTCTATCTTAGGATGTATTCATGAAGAGGTATATAAAAATACAAAATTAACACATTAAAGTTAATTTTGGTTTTGACTGAACCTGTCATTTCACTGGTATCTTGGAGAAAGAACTGTCTGTAGCAATAAGGGTCCAGATCTTCTCTGAATTTTAGAGGAGTAACAGTAGTGCAGTATAAAAATGTTAGGTATCCTCATCATATTTTATGGAATTTGGAAAAAAAACAATGTTTCCTTCTATTTTATTAGATTCCAAAAGTTTTGCTGCATCTTTGGTCAATAAGACCCCAGTACTAAAATAAACAAGGATTAAAAGTAACAAATCAATATATGATCCATTAATTAATAACAAAAAATGAATATGAGAATAAATATTAATGACTTTTTGTCATCAACAGATTGTACAAACCGTACCCAATTTGGTCATTTAGGATAAATGAAAATATATCTATAGAAATTTCCCAAACATGTAAATGCTCCCTAGAATAGCCTGCTCTCTACCTAGCCAAATTTTACCTAGCTATAAAGACCCAGTTCAAATGCTACCTCCTCCCTGAAATGTTTCTTGACTACTATAGATCATGAAAGTCAAATTATAGACTTTGAGACTTGCAAGAGAACTCAGAGAATGTAAAGTACAATCCCTGAACAAGAATCCTCTTTATAACCAAAAAACCTGGTCTTTTCAGTCTCTGCCTAAAAACCCACACTCATTAAGAATTCATCATTTTATGAAACAATTCCATCTTTAGATGGATATTGTTGAGGAGTTTTAAAAAAATTTTCCCAATCCCTGAACTTTTAAAAGTGGTATTGTGAATAGAGAGTTGATCTCGGGGTCAGGAAAACCTGGGTTTAAATCTAGTCATTGACACATAGTGGCTGTATGACCCTACCCCTCAGTGCTGCTGACCCTCACTGGAAGAGAGCTGCCTATAACAGTGAAATGATACTTTCAGTCAAAATCAAACTTAACTCTTGTATATGTATCTTTTATTATTATACATTGTTTCATGAGCATGTAACTGGTCTTCCTAAGTAAGCTAAAAGCTCCTGGATGTTAGAAAAAATGTCATTTTCGGAGGGAGTCTTGACGACTTCACTTAGTATAGATCAATAATCCTCGAAGGCATTGAATATTTTTTAGATAAATAAGTATGTGAATTTAATAGCAAAAATTCTTTCTTGGAAGTTTAATAATATATGAACTTCTCTTTTGATGATTTAGATTCATAATATCATAGGTCTTTTTTGAGAAGACTGTCAATATAATTCTATTTTTCAGGCCTTAGAATAAGAACATTTGCTGAAAGTTTGTGCTCCTCCAGCACTGATTTACCACTTTAAATATTTACTTTCTCAACTATACCATTGTTTCAGTCAAGATATCTCTGCTATTTTGCCTAACACTTATTGCAACAGGTTATCTTTTATCTACACATAATTCTTTCTCTTGCCTAGTATGTTCCTCTTCTAGAAGCCTAGAATCCTCTAGAATGGAAATTTATATAGTGGGTCCTTCTAGCCAATCCCTATTTTTTCTCTGTGTATTATGAGAGGTAAATTCACATGCTAGAGGCCCTAAACCAACCTATTAAGACTTCTTTCCTCTGTCAACATGACCAAGACACCCTAGTATGTGATGAATAAAGAACTCACATATTTCCATACTTAAAAGGAAAAATATAAAAGAACCTGATGTAAACACATCATAGAAAATCTATGGGGTAGTCTTTTTATAGCACCATCTACTACCTTCTGTCTGCTTTCTTAGCCAGAAGGATTTTGTGTCTAAAATATCAGCAACCTTTGGTTGCATCTTTGATTACATACCTTCTTGGATTTACTTTGTTTTCCTTCCAAAATTCCTGCTCTGAAATTCTTATTTTGCTTCTGCCCACCCCCAGGTAACTCATTTTAGGCCTCAAGTCTTGCCTTTTGCAAGTCTAAAATAATAATGTCCTACATCACCTGTTGGAAAGAGCACTGGCTTTAGACCAGAAAATTTTAGCCTTTTTGTGAGTGCTATGGACCCCTTTGGGAGTTTGCTGAAACCTATAGACCCCTTCCAAGAATTATGTTTTTAAATGTGTAAAACAAAAAAGACCATAGATTTCTTCTCTCTAATGGAAGCTAGATGAAGTAGCATTTCTTCTCTTTCATGTTCTCACCAACTGTTACCTAGGGGAGGCATGGAATATCAATTAATCTCCATCAATGAGGAGAGTGTTATTAAAATGGCTTAAAGACACTACTTCATATAAAATATCAGTTACAATATTTATTTGAAAATTAAGTTTGAAAAAAAAAAGAAAATTAAGTTTGCAAACCACAGGCTAAAACACCTTTCTCCAGAGTCAAAGAACATAGATACAAATTGTGTCACTGATGCTTACTGTCATGTGGTGCTGGGTAAGTCACTTAACATCCTTGAACCTCAAGTTCCTCACCTGAAAATAAAAGTATTGGACAAAATAGCTTCTGAGGTTCCTTTCAGTGGTACACCTATGATCTTCTATGAATACCTTCAAATACTTCAAATTGCTACAAGGAAAGCTGCTTATAAAGTCATAAAAATGACATCAGTTTCTTCCTGAGCTGACAATAATATTTCTAATGCTGTTTAGTACTACTAGAAAAACACTAATAACAACAGGTACACAGTAGTTTGAATACTTCCTCCAATAGTTACTAACCTTGTGGGCATGAACAGATTTTTTACCCTCTCTGATCCTCAATTTCTTCATCTGTAAAATGAGGATAATATCTTAGTAATTATCTTACACTTTGTTATAGGGCTCAAGTGTGCATAATGTGATATTTAAGCCTTTAGACACTATATAAATATCAGTTACTTATTGACTATAAGAAATATAGAAAAGTGATATGGTATCATCAGTATTCCCAATTATGGTTTTATTGCACAAAGAGAAATATGAATTCCCTTATTGCCTGTGAAGATACCACACTACATGAAGCCCTATTCTAGCCAAACAAGCCTACTCAATATCTCTGTATTACCCATATATAACAGAAGTAAAGGCACCTATAAGGTAGGAAAGTGCAGGTGATGTTCTTAGGTTGCTAAGAGAGAAGAGATTCTCCCAGACTTCATATTTTGCTCCAATCATGTTGACTTCCTTTATTTCCCTCTCACTATGCCTCAAGTCAGCCTCAGGGTGAACTAGTCTTAAGAGGAAAACTTCTCACAGAAAATTTATCACAGGATCTAAATACTGTAACCCAGTAACAACTAATATCAGGAAAGTTATGAATTTTTCATGACAACTTGCTAGTTATAAACTCACCATGTCTACTTAGATTTCATATTGGGGAATATCTACTTGTGTATTTTCCCTTCTTGACTAGAATGTCCAGAAAGAACTATAGATTGTACATAGAACATTATGTCCCTCAAGTGCCTAGAAAAATACTTTCCATGTGGTAGGTGATCAATAAATATTTTTTGAAGAGACAGATTATCTCTCCCACTCCTAAAATTTTCTTAGCTATGCTTGCATTGCTCCTTGGCCCCTATCATAGTCTATCTCTCCTATGAGATTGAAAGTTTCTGAGATATAAGATTTGTGCCTTTTTTTCCTTTATAACCCCTATAGCCTAGAACAGTGGCCCCCCATTGGGGTACTTAAAAAAGTTTGTACAATTGAATGAACAAGTAAAAGAGTGGATTTATATATATTCTGGAAAAAAGGAATGGCTTGCTGCTGGTGATAGTAATTTCCAGTGTCTTTCACTCTTCTTGCAAAGAAATACATGATTACCTTTCTACAGCTAGAAATAACAGTGAAATAACAAGTGGATTGGTGTTCTAGTCCCACATCTGCAGATTACTGTGATCTTGGCCAAACTAACTTCTTTGAGTCTTCTTTGTAATAAAAGGGAAATTGATACTTTCCTTGCTTCATTCATAGGGTTGTCATGAAGCTAAATGAATGTAATATATTTGAACATATTTTGAATACTGGAAAAATGCTAAGAAAATGTGAACAATTGTTATTGACCCAGAGAGAATCAAAGTAAGAGACAGAGGGGTAAGCAATGCTGTCCAGGAGGAAATATGTTGAACCCAGAATGACCTTGATTCAAATTCTATCCCTTACATTGGATATGCTATCAAGGACAAGTCATTCTAACTTTCTGAGCAGCTTTCTAAGACATACCTAACAATTTAAAACTGGGTCATAATCCTATCTGGTCCAAGAAATTCCAACACACGAAAACACAAATCCTATATTTTTCTACCTCAGAACTATTGGAATACTCAAAAGAAGTAAAGTCAGCAGAACATTTTGTAAAATATTGAGTGCTGTATAAATTATGCTTTTATTCAATAAGTACTTATTCTTGCCAAAATGATAAAATATGAGATTATATATAAAGTCACTCATTTCAATGAATATTTATTAAGTGCTTACTATGTGCCAGGCACTGTGATGCACTGGGTATCTTGAAACCTTATATTACAAATAGTGGTCTAATGGACTGTTATATCTAGAGTTGGAGGCAGTGGCTTCAAATCCCATCTCTCCTATTTGTGTAACCTTGGGCAAGTCAAATAACTTCTCTGTGTCATTGTTTCCCGAAGTGTAAAGTGAAAAAGCTTAACTAGTTATTTTCCTATGTCTCTTCCAGCTTTAAACTTCTCCTATAAATTAACTTCCATTTCATGATATTAAAGAGTCTTAATAAATACATTTCTAAATATGTTCCCCAGAATCACTTTTCACAGAATCATATTCTCTTTGCCATCTCTTTCTTTTTGATCCTGTCTGTCTATTACCTTTCCATAGATATTTTATGCAATTCCAAATTCAAGATAAAGAAGAAAGTAAAATAAATACTTTCTTCCCCCTTTTTCATCAGTGTTGAAGTCATTTCTGTTTAAGCATTTCAAACTAAATTAGATTTTTCAAATTGTCAGCTGTTTTGTCCAATCTTGAACCTCTTTGTTCATCACTTCGAATATCATTCCCTTTATTTTAATCTTGCTGGTTAAATCTCTCATCCCTGGTTTCCTCAGCTAGAATTTTGACTAGAAGTCTTTTTATTGTCACTTTTAAACACCTTTCCTTACAAGGAAAGAGCATTATACCTAGCTGTCACTTTCAGCATATGGTTACTATCTCTTTACACGCTTCACTTTTCCTTCATTTCATTACAATTTGGTCAATTTTTTTTTCCTTCCTCACTGGAAAAATAAAATAAAATAAGGCACCAAAGTGACAAAGATTTGTTAGGTTGGGCTGTGGCTATAGTACTGGGCTAGGTATCAGGAAAACTTGAGTTCAAATCTTGCCTTAGACACTTACTAGGTGAGTGACCTTGGAGAGATCACTTAACCTCTCTCATTCTCAGATTGAGTTTCCTCATCTATATGTAATTCTCTGCCTCGGTATCTTAGGTATAGGTCCTCTAAATCTTTCCCCATCAGAGTTCTTCTCTAGTATCCTGAGTGGTTTATTGGTGTCCATTTTTTCTCTATTGCCATCACCTCAGGGCTTTACCATCTCTACCCTAACCCCATTTGGTAAGAAGCAAATTACTACCTCCTTGGCTTCATTTCACCAATAAATAAATAATTTGCATTTCCAAAGGGATACCTACTTCAAAGATATTGTAAATACAATTGTACAAACAGTTCCTCAAAACAGAAGGGACATAATCTCTCATACTTCCTCAATTTGAAGTGCTGGAGAGTGGGGAGTAGGGATTATGTTCAACATTTATAGCATTTATTTCACTCAGTTCATATCCAGATGCAACATGACTGTTGGATAAGCCTATATCTCAATAACTCATGGGCTGACTTCCTGAGGGTCACTCCCAAATATCCTTCCTTACTCCATGGCATAAATGATGTGCTGAATTCAAGCTCAAACTCTGGAATGATGGGATTCCAAGGAATCCTTGAGGATTTAAAAACTGATAAGACCATAGGCTGTACTCCCTTCATGGATTACTGAGCTCCCCAAAGAGTGCTGAGACAAAGTGACCATGGCTGAATGTGGGAGGCATATTAAAATGTCTCAACAGGAAGAGGCTCCTCTTCAAAATGTGGTTATCTAAATGTGAATCAATGATAGAATGTGAACATACTTTATACTCTGTCTCTCTAAGGCAGTTCTCATTCCCATCATCATGTTAGTCCCAGAGGCAGTTCCCTAGCATTCTGCATGTGGAGATATCATCTTTGTTAGCTGATGGTATCTACCCGTGAGCCATATTCCTATTACATGTAAAATGAAGGGGTTGCTTTTGCTGGTCTCCAACATCTTTTCCAGCTATACATCTGTGATCCTATGGCCACTAAGATGCTTAGCATTTTAATATTAGGTTGTAAGATCCTTGGGGTAGAGACAAGTCTACCACCACTTTTTATATCCCAAGAATTTAGTACAGTGCTTACCACATAATAGGTGCCTAATAAATATTTATTTATTGGTTTTGGCAATGGAAGCAAAATGCATATCTGTTGGCCAGACCAGACCAGGTAGAAAAATGCACTGTTTTCTGTCAAATAAGTGAAATACTTACTTATTGTATGGTATTCAAGAATATATAAAAAATGCTGACAGTAGAGTTGAAAATCAAGGTCTATCATTAATTAGCCTAATCATATAGAGTTCTGTGAGACACAAGGAAGAAAAATGAACTTATTCAATGAAATTAAGTAGACCACCATTTGACAAACATAGATACATTAGCTTTACAAATATTTTGGTCCCAATAAAATTATTCCAATAGAGGAGTCACCAAGTGTGGAAAATCCAAGGAATTCATCTTGATGGTAAATCATAACTGGAAAATGGATATCTAATATATAAACTATATGAAAATTTAAAAAATATATTATATATATATATGTATATTTAACATAGCCCTCCAAACAGTATGTTGATGTTCATTTCTAATAAATGTGCTTGACTGAGATGATTTCTTTCAAACTAGCATTACTCTCAAACATGCTGTTTTCCATCCTCCTTTTCTGAAAATAGAGGATAGAGATTTTCTCCCTCTCAGAGGTGTTAATTCATAAGGTTTTACCTTGAGGATCTGAAAGGGGGAGAACTGGACTGATTATTCATATTTTACCTTTACTTGCTATTCATATTGTAACACATTTGCTTATTTAGTCCTTTCTGTCATATCAAAGGGAAAGGTTTTTGTTTCCTTTCAAGTGCTATACACATGTCATACACAGGCATATTTCCTCTCTGCAATGACATTTTCAGACCAATTCATTCCTTTCTACTTCACAAGTGCCTTTATATTCAGTCAACTTTGTGATTCATTCAATTGTCTAAAAATAACTTCTTTTATACAAAAGTTTTCTTTTTAGTAAAATGTATAAAATAAATATTCTTCTCATTGGGAAACAGAGCAAAAACTATAAATTACCAATTGCCATTTGGAAGATTCAGTATTATTTCTACAAAATGTCTAGTTAACAAATTCATTAACTTTGCTTTCTATCTATGTAAACAGTCAAAGCATTTCACCTATAATCACTATGTGGCACAAGAAAACTAATGCTGGAGGCCGAGGACATGGGCTCAAAATCTACCTTTAATGCTTCATAATGGTGTGACTTTCTAAAAGTCATTCAACAAAACAGGCTTGAGTTACCCCATCTATAAAATCATTGGGTTTATTAGCTAGCTCCTCAGATCTTTCCAGGCCTAGCCATACCTCCAGGTGCCAGTTTCCCTTAGGGCTTCCAACTCCCTACGTCATTGTTGGAGAAGTAGACTTTTCAAGTGTCACATCTCCTGGCAACATCCAGTGTAAAGTCCCTCACTTCTATCTCAAATATATCAAATATATAAACGAAGATCCATAGGAATATTCATCAGTAGAACCCCACCCCAATCAACAAGAAAGACCTTCTTCCTCCCTTTCCATTCTTTCTTATTCTCATCCACTCCCCTCTTCACTTTATGAAATCACAGAAGTCACCTGCCCCTCATTCCTAGACCCTAATTTAACCCTGTGCATCAAACACTCCTCTCTATTCCCTTGTTGCTCTTCCCCCATGTTGTAAAGTAGTATTAAACAAAACAGAACAACATTGGTTTACCTGTGGGCATAACAGCACAAATTCTGTCCATAATACTCCCTGTACACTTTTTCACTGTGACCTCTATCAGATTTCTACCTTTGCCTTTGTCTCTTTCTGTACATTTGGAAAGAAATTTCTTATGAATCCATCTGGTCTAGGGGATTATTTTTTGTCGAGCTCATTTATATTTGATTAATTTATTTTTCTAAGACAGGGTTAAGTACTCTCTTTCCTCTTTATATTTTTGTCAATTCCTTTCACTCAGATTGTCAGCTTTACTAGCATATAATTCAGCAAAATAACTCCTAAAATTTGCATTAATTTTAACTTATTTGGTGATACGTTCAAAATACTAATAATTTGGTTTTCTTTTTTAAAATCAAATTTATCACTGATTTATCCATTTTATTTTATTTTTTATAAAACTAATTCCCAGTTTAATATGTTCATTCTTTTTTACTTTAAATTTTATTAATACCTCTTTTGATTTTCAGGATTTCTATTTTGATGTTTAAAGAGGGATTTTAAAATTTGCCCTGTTTTCTAGTATTTTTAGTTGTATTCCCTATTCAATGATTTGTTCTCTTTTTTATTGATATAAGAATTTAGAGGCATAACTTTTCCCATAAGTACTGCTTTGGCTCCATCCCACAATTTTGGAATGTTGTCTCTTTCATGAAGTTACAGATTGCTCCTTTGACTTATTCTTTGAATTATTCATTCTTTAGGATTTGATCTATGCTTGCATGGACCTTTGTTGCATATGATTTTGTAGCATTATGGTCTAAAAAGATTCATCTGATGTTCTGCTTTTCTGCATTTGGTTGTTAGTTTTTAATGCCATAATACACGGTCATTATTTGCAAATGTGACATGTATAACTGAGAAAAGGGCATTTTTTCCCTACTCTAATTCAGTTTGCTTTAGAATGTCCTAAAATTCTATCAATCCCCTTGACTTATTTCTTGTTTATTTTATGGCTATCTCAGAGAGGGGAAATTTGAAGTCCCTTAGTATCATAGTTTTATTTTCCATGTTCTCTAATTAATTTAACTTTTAATAATTTAGATGTTATTCCATTTGGTGCATATATGTTTAGTACTGTTATTACTTCATTGTCTGGTTCCTTTCAGCAGGATGAAGTTACCCTGCATTTCTCTTTGAATTAAGTCCATTTTTGTTTTTACTTTGAGATGTTGATTGCTACACCCGCCTTTTTTATTTCAGTAGAAGGATTTTATACACTGAATCATGCACACACACATATATACATATTCATAAATATTTTTATATATGTTTATATATTTTTATATGTTTTTATGTTTATATGTTTTTATATATGTTTATATATTTTCCCATTTTGAACCAATTTAAATGTGAATGAGACTGACGTATTGCCCAGTCCCATATCATTTTGCCCTCTACTGAAAAGAACTCTTCATTGAGCACCTATTTTATGTGAGATAATTTTCCTCATTATACCTCCTTTCCCCCAATCCAAACATAATTTACTCACTCCTGCACTGTCATTTTATGTAGAATCTTCCTAACTGCCCCAATAATGAGAGTCCTTATAAGCTTAAATGTATCATATTCCCATATAGAAAGATATATTCTTTAACCTTATTGAGTTCCTTAAGATTTCTCTTTCTTGTTTACTTTTTTTTTTTTGGTTTCTCTTAAGTATTGTATTTGAAAGTAAAATTTTCTATTCAACTCTTGTATTTTCATCAGGACTACCTTAATGTCCTCCATGGTCACTTCTTTAAATATAATGTATAGGTCTTTTCTTTCATCATGGCTTTCAGCAAATACAGTAATTCTTAAATTATTTCTCCTTTATCTATTTTCCAAGACTCTTGTTTTTCTGATTATATATTTCATATTTTCTATTTTTTTTTCATTTTTGACTTTGTTTATTGTTTGTTGATATGTCATGGAGTCAAAAACTTCCACTTATCTAATTCTGATTTTTAAGAAGTTATTTTCTTCAGTAAGCTTTTGTACCTCTTTTCTGTTCTATTTTGTCAATTCTACTTTTTGTCTTCATCATTGAAATTTTGTCCCTCCTTTTCATTTGGCAAATTGTCTTGTATTTTTTGAAGTTGTTATTTTCTTTTGTACTTTTTGTGCTTTTTTGACCAATCTATTATTTGTTTTATTTTTTCCATGATTTTTTTTCTTTTCCTTTCATTTATTTATCTAATTTTTTCTCTCCCAGTCTTATCTGATTTGAAAGATCATGAATTCTCATTGGGCTCATGTTGAATTCTCTTTTCCCCCTTTGAAGCTTTGCCTATAGCTGTTTTGACTTCATTATCATATTCTTAGTTTGTGTCTTGATTATCCCTTTAACCATAGTGGATTTTTATGGTCAGGTTGGAAATTGATGTTAAGGTTGGGCTCTGTTTCTGACATGGTGTGTGGGGTCTGATTCAAGATTCAAGTTTTATTGTTTTTGTTGGTTTGTTTGTTTGATTGGGGTTTTTTGCACTGATGTTTTCAGAGTTCTGAGTTTTTGGAAGTTTTCAGTGCTTTCCAGGTAGTGTGATCTGGAAGAGTTGTGGTCACTGCTCTCTTAGTCTGAACTCTGTTGCCTGATCACTTGGAATTGCAATCAATATTTTTTGCAGGGTCCCTGATTCCTTGAGACCCACAAGGATACTACCATTCAGGGCTCCCTCTTTCTTTTGATTTGGATTGTTCCTCTCTGCCCTTTAACTATGGTTCCGAAGTAGACATAGGCAATAACGTTGTCAGTGTCTTTTCCCTAATCCAGTGCTAGCATAGCCATACTCTGTAATCTCTTTTAGATCATATGTCAGGTTACCTTCTGTGTCTGATCTGAGAGTTCCCAAAACTGGTTTTCACCAAAATTAGTCTTACCAATGGTGTTTTATCCACATGAGCTCTAACCAGCCTCCTCTCCAGTGTCCTAGATCTCTCTTTCTGATTTCCTAAGCAGTTTTGAGCAAGAAGAGTATCTTCCTCTGACATTCTGTTGGCCCTGCTACTCCAAAATTTGATTTGAAGTATAATTTTAATGTTGTTTAGTGAGAAATGTTGGGAGAGCTTAGCTGAGTCCTCTACTCTTTCTGTGTTTTCTTTTGTATTAAATAGTGAAAGTTTACTATGTGCCTTTTTTTCCCCTGGAGACAAACTGTGAATTCTTTCAATTCAAAATGACATTTCTATGTTCAGAAGTTCTATACAGTTATCTTTTATAATTTTCTTCATTATGATATTATGGTTTCTTATCTTTTGATTTTCCCAACGCATCTTGTTTTCAAGATCAGTATATTTTGTTTGCATAGTGAGCATTAATTCTTTTAATATTTTTGGTTGTCCTTCTCTTCTTTAAAATTTTCCTTCACTTTTATGTAATTGTATTCCCACACTATTATTCTCTTTTGTTCCTGTTGTAAGACTTGCCACTGCAGATTCCATTATTTTATTCACATTATTTTGCTGTTTAGGCTAAAAATTGTACTTTCATATTTCTCATTTATCTTTTGAATTAATTAGGGACAGCATTACATAATTCAGATTCTCTTCAAATTCCATAAAGTTTTCTGTCTTATCAAATGTTGGATCATTGTCCTTTGCTTTGCAGAATTTATTGATTCCTGAACTTGCTTACTGGATCTAGAGAACATATTTGTTTCTCTTATTACTACTTTTCTTGTTGATTTCTATGTTTACGTTCAAAGTCTTTAAGTTCTTTTCATCTTGAAATCTTTGGTAATTTAAGTCTCTTTCCTCCCCCTTATTTCCCATATTATTCACTTTTTGACTACCTCCCTTCTGATTGTGGTTTCTTTGGGGGCTGTATCTCAAGGTGTCTCACCCTCTCCCACACTGAGCAGTTCAGAGTTCAGAAGCATAGGTCTCTGCCCCAACTGACTTTTGAATGTTCAGAACTGGCCCAATCTAGTTGATGCTCTGTTCTTACCCTAAGTCTTGATGGAATGCTACACAAATACTACCTACATATACAAACTGTCATGTCCTAGTTCCCTGTCCCAATCCCTCTATCCCTTAGTTACTTGGCCCAGCAACAGAAGTTCAGAGTTTGAGGTGGGGGAAAAGTATTAAGTGATGTCTAGATCAGTGAGCTTGAGTATATCCCTCCCTACTTTTAAACTCTGGATAACCTAGACCATGGAGACATCTAAAATTGCTTTATCTTTGGTGCATAATTTCTGTTTTGGGGAGGTTCAAGAGGTTGTGGGGAGCAGATAAAATATTTAATTCTCCTTTTTGCTGTTCAGATCTTACTGTAATATTTTACACCAATGAACAGCCAATCAACAAACATTTATTAAACACAGGATGAACTGCTTCTAAGTGCTCATTTGGTCCAGGACATTTATATTAGAAACAAAGTGGTTAAATGTTAAAGTGTTAATGATGTTTGCAAGATTGCACAGAACTTTTGTAGTAGAGTAGCTGGTACCTAGGCCTACATACTCAGTGTTCAAGGTCATTCCTCACATGCAAACTTATTACTGTTTTATTAGCTTCACTTATCACTTTATATTTATAAAGCAATGTCTCCCAAGTAAGTCTAGAAGATCATAAATATCAGTAAACCTGTTTTCTATGTCCTCAGAGATTCCTAGAATCCTTTGAATATACACACACAATATATATATATATATATATATATATATGGATATATATTTATATATACACACATACACATACATACATACATATATACACATATGTGTGTATATATGTATGTGTATGTATATGTGTCTGTGTGTATAAGGAAAGAGGTCTTTGCTCAATTTATATCTCTATCTCTTTATCGCTATCTCTTTCTCCATATCTCTATATATCTATCTCTACCTCTGTCTCTATATATACAGCTATATCTATCTTTCTCTTTCTGTCTCTAACTCTATCCCCCCCCACATATATATATAAATCATATATAATTGTGCATGTATTTATATATGATATAATATATATATATATTGAACAAAAGACTCTAGGACTCTCATATATACATATATACATGCACATGTATATGTATACACACATATATGTATATATATATATATATATGTATGTGTCTATATATATATATATATATATATATGAGAGAGCGAGCAAGCAAAAGACTCTTTCCATATATACACACATATGTATATACATGCTTGCATGAATACATGTATACACACATATCCTCTTTCACACCTGTAAGAAAATAATGGGGTTTTGGGACTCTCAGAGACCCCCTCACTTGAAGGCCTAACTGCCTGACCTTTTAAGACTGACCCAGAGTCGGCCAAGTGGGACCTCAGGCTGTGAATGGGGTTTAAAACCACACCCACCTGAAAGCTTTGTTTCTGCTGGAGGATCTGTTCTCTGGGCTCTCACATCAGCAGGAGTGAAGAGTATGCCAAGAATAATAAAATATAATAATACCAAAAGACAAATTGGAACAATTTTATGAAAGATTTTAGATACTAGACAGGAGAGTTCATATTTGATGTCAGAGGTAATAGGGAGCCACTGAAGATTATTAAGCAGTTGAATGACATAGTTAGACTTGTTCTTTAGGAATACCACTTTGGTAACTGTATCGAGAATAGATTAAAGAGGCAATAGTTATAAGGAAGGGAGATTATTTCAATACTTTAGTCAAAGAAGGGGGTGACAAAGGGGTCAAACTAGGATGATGGCTATGTGAATTCAAAGAAGGGGTGAAAATATGAGAGATGCTTTAGTGTTAGGATTAATAAGATTTTGAAAAGTATTTGATATATAGAGTGAGGGAAAGTGAAGATTTGAGAATTGTTCTGAGCATGCAAAATTAAATGAATGGAAGGATGGTGGTGGCCACAATATAAGTATCCATTGCCCTTTACATAGCTTGTAAAATAGAATTCTTCAAAGACTATGATATTCTAAGACTTATCATATAATATTTTTACAAGATTATTATCATTTTTTTCCCAGGGGAAAGCATGGAGGGAATCAGTGCAAGTAGTATATAATTATTTTGGGGGGTGGAAAAATGAGGGTTAAGTGACTTGTTCAAGTTCACAAAGCTAGTAAGTGTCAAGTGTCTGAGGCCGCATTTGAACTCAGGTCCTCCTGAATCCAGGGCTGGTGTTTTATCCACTGTGTCACCTAGCTGCCCCCAAGTAGTATATAATTTCACTAAGACATTCTAGCTTACTAAACTCCTATCCTATACATCTAAGATTCTGCAAATTTTAAACTTTTAAGTAGGTTACCTATTATTATTATTGTTATTAGGCAGCATGCTACAAAAGTGATGATACTAGTTATGTTGCCCTGGGGCCCTAAATTTCTGAAAGCATCAATTTACTTAAATCTAAAATGAGAATAATACCTATAATACATATCTTATAGGTGTGTTGTGAGGATCAAATAAGAAGATTTATTTAAAGTGCTATATAATTACCTATTATTGTTTTTTGTTGTTGTTGTTGATTTATTGGTTAGTATTATCTCACACCCAATAAGAAAATCCCTCTTACAGCATCTTAATGAGGTCGAAACAATGTCAATACTTTCAATGACAGAGAAACTCAGTACGTAAGGCCTACTTCAATTTTGGACATCGTTAAGTTTCATATCAGAAGTTGTTAAACTTTTTGTTTCATGGATCCTCTTTGCCAGCCTAGTGAAGCCTGTGTACCTCTTCTCAGGGAAAAAAAAAAATGCTCTTAAATTAATAAAATGCATAGGATTCCAAAGAAATCAATTATGTTGAAATATAGGCATCAAAATATTTTTAAGTAAAACAAGATCATGGACCTCAGATTAAGAACTCCTACTCTAGAAGCTCCTGAGGGATTCTTTCATTTATTTGTTACATACTGTTAAATCTTCACAGATACGTGCATTAGATGTTGATCCTTTCAGTTCTTCCAACAGCAAGAAATTCATACTGATAGCATTTTCAGTTACTGATTAATGTTTACTGCTAGCTTTTTGTGCCCATTGGAGAAAATATCTTAGTCGTACTGAATTCTGCATTTTAAGCAGCATTACATACACACAAAAATCCACACATATTATCCCATGTCTAGAAACCAGGCTATTTGCAAATTCATGGATTTCAAAAGTGCTAATTAAGTAAAACCCAAACACTTAGAATTTTAGAGCTAAAAGTTTCCTCAAGAATTATCTGACTTCTTTAGAGCTGGGAATTTCCTTAGAAATAATTCTCTTTTTTTCCAGTCTTCTCTTTTATTTATTTTTTTTTAACATTTATTGAAAGTGAAGAGGACCTCACTCATCAGTGGTATGTGATATGCTTACAATATGAGTGGTAGAGCCAAGATTAGAAGATAATTTTCTTTACCCCTAATCCATTGCTCTTTCTGTTATATCCAGCCTACCTTATTGGGTTAATAGTGTTTCAAAAATTAATTCACTGGAGGAGGGGGGAGGAAGAAGTTTGTTTCATTGAAAAAAAAATGTTGTTGCTTCAATATATACCCTTTTAAGGCTCCTATTTTAAAACATTTAAAAAATAAATTAAGGTGGGGCAGCTAGGTGGTGCAGTGGATAGAGCACTGGACCCAGAGTCAGTAGTAACTGAGTTCAAATCTGGCCTCAGACACTTAACACTTACTAGCTGTGTGACCCTGGGCAAGTCACTTAGCCCCAATTGCCTCACTAAAACAAATTAATTAATTAATTAATTAAGTTAATCTCTGCAATGGACCAAGTCTTCTGTCTATGAACTGACAGAAGAGTCAGTTTCCACATATGAGCAGAATAGAGAAGTTAGGAGTAGTAGTTATGATAAAATCTCACTTAATGTATTAATTTTTAAAAAATTATCTAAGACTAATCAGTGTCAATTTGAAAATTACATCATAACAACAAGAGGTTAATGGACCTAATATGAACAACGTGTATAACAATTAAATTGTTTCTGCATGATCACCTGTTCTCCATATCTACTACTTGCTCAAAAGGAACATCTTTCTTCTACTAATACAAATCTTTGACTTTTAACTTATAAAGAATATGGAACAATGGGCAAAATAAGCATTTATTTCAATTTGATATTGTCATAGATAGTACATTTCTCCAAAGGGAAAGTACTTTTCAGCTTTAAAATTCATTATTCCTAGCTTAATGCATTATACCCCATGTTGATAAATATATTTATTTTGAATGAAGTGCCAAAGCAACATTTATCTAAATACCTACCTTGCATTTTAATATTATATTCAATTTTAAGCACATGAGCAATTAAGTTTGTTAACTTAATATTCAGATAACAGTATTTTAAAAAATTTACAATCTATCAAATTGAAGTGATGAGGCTTTAAAAATAAACACAAAATAACATAGGCACATAAAAGGATAATGAGAAATACATTAGCTGGTATAAGAACCAATAATGCTTCATGTAAATGTGACATTATACTTCCACTCTTTGTACTGATGATTATGCTTGTCAGTTATGCAAATGCTAGTCATTCATTTTTTAATGTTCCCTGGTCTTTAAACAGCATATAGAAGCTTGCTCCATATTTCACTTTCACTTAGAGCAACGTCATGCAGCAATTTTCAGATGAAACTAACAACAGCTAGGACATACTGTGGTCTTTGATCAATGTTCAATGAAAACCATATGACAGAGAAATATTAAACCTTACCTCAAGAATCCTCTTTCCAGAGGGCAATAGATTATTGACTGTCATGTTGAACCACATAAGCTAATTCTGATGTGATAAATTACAATAAAAATCCATACTGTTGGCTTTTCCCCCCCTGAATTCTAATATTTGGTATAAAGCATGTTAACTATCATTTATCGGTCACATTTATAATCATCCTAAACCACTAGTTACATCAGTATTGACATAGACTAGGTAGAATAATATGATTTCAAAGTCTTAGAAATCATTTACATCTTATATGTTATTTTGTTATGTGGAAATGTTGATTTTGCAATAAAATGTTGGGAAAATCCATGATTGGGTTGCCTATTGGAAGTTTCTCCTATCTCCCATGAAGTTTGAAATAAAAGGCAGATTAACTAACATGGTCTTTTCTCAAATTTATACATCCATGCACTTAACCTTCACCTAATAAAAACATTTCATTGGCAACAGTCAATAATTATTTCCCAGATAGGCTAGAAACATAAAAGAAAAAATTAATGATCACAATTGTCTGAACATTTTGAAAATTCATAATTATAAAAGAGGGTTATTTTTAGTTTTTTACTTCAATTTACCTCATAATTTTCTTGTCCAAAATTGAAGTAAATGAATCAATGCTTATGTGGTTTCTGGCATCCCAATTAATCAGTTACCTAAGGATATTACAAATGTCCTTGATTTTCAAGGGGTAAACAATGAAAGCTTTTCCCCCTCCTATTCTTTGTCTTTTTCTTTATTTTTCTTCCTTGATCTTTCTTCCTCTTTGAACCTTTTATTCACAACTTCTTCCTCATCTTTCCTAAATTTCAGAGCTTATTTTCAATTGGCACTAGAAAAAGAGATTATATGACAATCTGAGATGGCTAGGAAGGACAAAGAAGAACAAGGGCAATTTGTGTATGCCAGGACACCCTTGTGATGAGCTTGGGAATACAGAATTTGGTTCTTGAATTCTATCTAGAGTCTTTTAGAAACACAATATGGGGGTTTCAGCAGGAAGCTATCTGGTCACATTAATGGATGACAAACAAACTGATACAATGGTATAAAAAATGGAAAGGATAGTTTTTTTGCTAGAGGTAAAAGTAGGTGTCAGTTATCTAGATGTGAGATGTCCATGGCCTAAATGAAACAAGTACTGGTAGAGATGGAGATTAGGAAGCAAAGGTATTCTTAAGAAAGTTATGGGAGAATTTAACAATGGGCTGAGTAAGGAGAATGATGAATCACAAAGCACAATTGAAATTAATGTGCCTTTATGCCTTTTTCCGACAGTTAAAAGAAAAAAAACAACTTATCAATAGGCCTTTAGTGGAATGATAACTCCATTGGGGAAAAAAACGATGCTAATCAGACTAAATCAAGCAGAAAAGTAACAGTGCAACAGGGAAGACTCCTAGAACAGGGTTTTAACATTTAACATGGATATGCCTTTTTCTTAAAAGAAACAATCTTGGCTTATATTTTATTCATAGAAGCCATTCTTTACTCTGTTGCCTTGAGTGATTTCCACCTTTTGTAGATGTGACTATGGTAACTTTAAATTCACCTGTGTCCTTGAAATAGCAACCTCTAGTGCATTCAATGGGAATACAGTGACTGTTATTCTAGTCTATTCCTACCTTCTTTAGAGTGGTCTCTTACAAAACTACTCTTTAGGGAAATGTCTGCTGTAGCTTTTTACTGAATTAACACTGTTTAAATATATGTATCACATGGAAAGTGCACTCAGAAACAGCAAAAAGGCAAACTTTCCCGTTAAGATCATTAAAGGTGTCTGGCACATCTTATTTACACCTGTTAGGAACTTATAAATAACAAATGCCAAAATGTGCCCTAAATAGAAAGAGAAAATGAGTGATTGGTCCCTCTAATCCAGTGCTTATTATTTCTAAAGAACTACACCAGGCACTATAGTTACAAAGACACAGAAATATTGAGCACAATTCTATTACCTGACCTGCAATTAAAAAAAAAAAAAAGGAAAAAAAAATTCCTCAAGTCATAAATTACTATGTGACAATCAATCCATATTTGTCATTATTCTCTTTTGGGGGAGCATACTTATAGTCTCCTAAACAAACAGAATGGATTTTTTTTCTTAGATATAACATAGATTTTTATTTTTACCACTCTACTACATTTATTTTGTATTATTTTTAATTCCACTTATGTATATATTCTAAAGGACAATTTATACCCACAAATCTTTGAGGTCTTAGTATCATAGTTAGACTTTATAATTTATAATGTCGACAGGGCCCAGCAAAGTACTTTATACCAACATAAGCACTTCACAATTGTTTTGTTTTTTGATGTGGCTAGTATTATATCTATTAGGCTGTTTGTGGTATGTTTAATTTTCCAAAACATTAGTACTAAAAAGAGATTATACAAAAAGTATCAGAGTGAGGTTCTTCTCAAAATTATATATTGCTAATGACTTACATGGACTTCAAAAAGAGAACCATCAGTATTTAGTTTAGTTGGGCAGCTAAGTGGTGCAGTGGATAAAGCACCGGTCCTAGATACAGGAGTACCTGAGTTCAAACCCAGCCTCAGACACTTGACACTACTAGCTGTGTGACCCTGGGCAAGTCACTTAACCACCATAGTCCTGCAAAAAAAAATAGTTTAGTTTATATTTGTTGCTGACAGGTTTTGCATATACTGGTCTTAATTATGGTTTATGGATTCTACAGGTCATTTTCCTCCTGTAGGTCATTTAGCCATGAAGAGGCAAAACTAAATCAGCCCATTTTATGTAATTTGCCAATATTTTGGTTGGAAAGCTTAATATAGGTGAACATTAAAGTTCTCCCTCATATTGAATTATTGCAAAAATGTAAAAATAAAATATGTGATATGGGAGGGAATTGTGGGAAGATGGTATGATAAAGAAGAAAATTTCTTGTCTCACCCAAATTCCTTCTCCCAAATAATTTAAAATAACATCTCAAAGTGAGTTTTAAAGTGGCAGAAATAATTAAAAGTCAGGGTGAAATAGTTGTACAGACTAAGACAACTTGGGAGGAGATAAAGAAAGATCTGACCTAATACAGTGGTATTCTGGCCTAAGATAAGTGCATATACCATCAGAAAAATACAACAGAGTAAACAAATAGTAAGTCCTGGGCATTCTCAGCTTCAGAAACTTTTGCCACATTGATAGTATAAAGAACTGGCAGCTGATTAGCGGAAACACAAACATATAGTGGTGAGTGTGTTTTAAGAGGGGCAAGGTACCTGCTGTTTGTGATCTCTCGTAGGAGACAATGAATTGGAAGAACAATGATTATAGCTTGCCTTGAATTATAGAACACTAAAGAACCAAAAAGTCAAATAACCCCAGATAGAGCTCAGAAAACAGCAACATGAAAAACCTGAACCCTAAAACATTATCCCCTATACCCCACAAAGGAGAGAGAACCTAACACTAACACAGAGTTAACAGGCAAGAAATAGGCTGTTAAAATGAATGAACATCAGAGAAATAACCCAACCTTTGGAAGCTACTATGGTAATAGAGAAGATCAAGATTAAACTCAGGAAACAATTAAGTTAAAACAGCTACTTTTAAAGATTTGAAGAAAAATGTCATAATAATATTTTGAGAAAATAGTCATATGCACAAAAAGAGTTTGTAGAAGATCTTAAGAAGGACTATACACATAAATAAGAGAGGTTGAGGAAAAATTGAGAAAATAAATAAGAGCAATGAAGGAAAATAAAGAAAATTATGGAAAGTCAATCAATTGGGGAAAAAAGGTACAAAAAACTTCCAGAAAAAAATACCTCCTTAAAATTAGAATTAGGCAAGAGGAAGCTAATGACTTCATAAGACAAAAGAAATAAAAAATGGAAAAAATAGAATGTGAAATATCTCATTAGCAAAAAATGATAAAAGAAACATACTATAAGAATTTTGGACTGCCTGAAGGATATGATTTTTAAAAAAGTCTAAATAGTTAGCTTCAAAAAATTATTAAGGAAAATTTCCCTGACATTTTTGAACCAGAGGGTAAAGTCAAAATTGAAAAAAAAAATACAGCTATTAATTTCTGAAAGAGATCCAAAAATAAAAACACATAGGAACCTTATAACTAAGTTTCAAAGTTCCCAAATCAAGCCGAATGTTATCAGCACTAGGAAAAAAATGTAAATATTTTGTAACTACAATCAGTATAACAAAAGGTTTAACTACTTCTTATTCAGTGCTATCCCAATTAAATTTACAAAAAAAAAATTATTGAGCTAGAAAAAATATATTAACAAAATTCACTTGAAAGAACAGGTCAAGAAAATCAAAGGAATTAATAAAAAAATATAAAGTAAGGAGATCTAACAGTACCAGATATTAAATTGTATTAAAGTAGCAGTTATCAAAACTATCTTAAAACTACCTTAAATTGACTTAAGAAATAGAATTGTTGATCAGGAACAGAGTAGATATACAATATTCAGTTGTAAATGATTATAGTAACCTTGTATTTGATAAATGTAAAGATTTAAGCTTTTGGGATAAGAACTCAGTATTTCTTAAAAAGAATGTTGGAGAAACTGGAAAGCAGTATGGCAAAAACTAGGTATAGACGAATATCTTACACAATTTACCAAGATAAGATAAAAATGGATACATGACCTAGGCATAAAGGGACATATTATAAGTAAATTAGGAAAACATGGAACATATTTTATATCATATTCATGGATGACAAGAATTTATGAATAGAGAGGATTGTGAGGTATGTACATATGTATAATTTTGATGACATTAAATTGAAATTGTTTTATACAAGTAAAATGATATAGATATGATTAGAAGGAAAGAAGAAAGTTGAGGAAAAAATTAGAGATGATTTTTCAGATAAAGGCCTCATATTTCAAGTATATCAAGAACTTTGTCAAATGTGTGAGAATAGGAGTCATTCCCCAGTTGATAAATGGTCAAACAATATGAACAACAAGTTTTAGGAAGAAGAAATAAAAGTTATTTATATAGTCATATAAAAATTACTCTAAATCATTATTGGTTAGAAAAATGAAAATTAAAGCAACATTGAGGTACCATATCACATCCACGATAAAAGGGGGAAAAATGACAAATGTTGGAGGGGAGATGGAAAAATTGGGGCACTGATGCATAGTTGGTAGAACAATGAACTGATCCAACCATTTTAGACAGCAACCTGCAATTATGCCCCAAAAGTTATAAAACTGTGCATTTCACCCAATAATACCACTATTAAGCCTGTTTCCCAAAATAATCAGGGAAAAAATAACTATATGTTCTAAAAATAGTTATAATAGCCTTCTTTGTGTTGGCAAAGAACTAGAAATTGAGAAGATGTTCAACAATTGAGGAATAGTTGAATAAGTTTTGGTATATGACTATGATAGGATATTACTGTTGTGTAAGAATTGACTAGCAGGTTGATTTTAGAAAAAACAAGTCAAAATTTGCATAACATAATTAAGAGCATAATGAGTAGAACCAAGAAAATGTTTTATGCAGTAAGAGCAATATTGTTCAAAGAGTAACTGTGAATCACAAAGCTATTCTGAGTAATATGGACATTCAAACAAACTACAAAGGAGCTATAAAGGAAATTGCTATTTACCTCCAGAGAAAGAACTGATATATGGAAGTATGTATAATTAAGGTTTCATATATATGTCCATGTTGAATATCAGCTTTCTCTTGTGCAGGGTAGGTAGGGAGGGAAGGAGATATCACAAAATTCAAAATGAAACAAACAAAAAATAAAATTGTAAAAAAAAAATGTGAAATAACTTTATTTTTATAAACCTACTTCCAGAATTGAAACTGAATCAATGTAACTTGGGCTTCACTCAATGGTAAGTGGCACAAGGACCTATATCATAGAATCATAGGATCCTTGAAAAGATCTCAGTGATCATCTAGTCCAACCCGATCACTTTAAACATAAGGAAGTCTAAGTTAAGAGATTTGTTCAAAGCATATGAATAATAATTAGCAGATCCAAGATTTCAAACCAGTTTCTAGGACTCAAAACTTAATTCTTTTCTCCTCATGCTTTGCACTGAAGCTAAAAGAATTTGGCGGACACTTGGCAGCACTGGAAGTTTATCAGCAACAGAAACAAAAGCTTAGCAGTAAATTAACAAGAATAATTAGTTAAAATGAGAAACTGCCAGATGGTGGTCTGCTGTGAGTTTCTCTTTCTCTAAGTACTTCCTTCAACATGAAACTTTTCCTGACTTGCCCCTTCCTTTACTCCCCTCTTAGTGCCTTTCCCCAAATAAATCAGTAAGTATCTACTTTGTCTATTCATCTAGCTGCCTTTCTCTGTCTCTCTCTGTCTCTGTGTCTCTGTGTGTCTCTCTGTCTTTCTCCCCTTCCCTCCTTCCCTCCCTCCCGCTGATTCTCAAAGGAAGGTATTGTTTTCTATTTTGCCTTTGTTATCCTCAGCATCTAAAAAAGTTCCTGGAACTTTGTAGTTACTGGATCTTTGTTGATTGAATTGCTCCACTCCCCAAATTGAGATCTTGCTTCATATTACTGACCAAAGGACCTAGCAGGTGTTACTTGCCCAAATACAAAACTTTCTAGTTACAAATCTTCCTCCCATAAGTCCTTTATGCAACAGCAGCCTGTATTCTTCTTCCAATAATGCTACCTTTGCTCTAGCCTTTTCTGAAAGTCCTCATGGGGAATTACTCTTACAATTCGTTTAAGTTATGTTGGTGTCTCCTCAATTAGAAAAAAATATCTCCTTCAAGATTTCTGGTCTGAATTTCCTGTCTGTCAATTCCTGTTTTTGTCTTCAGGTCTCCATGGCCTAGGTCCCTCTGTTCCTGTTATAGGTACTGATTTGTGTGGGAATGAGAACATAGCATAAGTTATCCATTAACTGGGGTTTGACACCTTTTTGAGCTAATATCTGAAAGCTGGGGTCTTAGGTTTTTCTGTTAACCCTTTTTTCACCTCCTACATCAGACTGATGGGGGTGATCATCTAACTGTGGAAAGTTCCCTTATTGGGGGAAGACCATCCCCCACTGGTGGTGGGTGGGGGAAGTTGGGTGAGGGGCAGCTCTGGATATCTCAACCCATCTCTGTCCTCCTCAGGCCACAAAAGCAGCAGCCACACCTAATCTTATCTCCCTGAGGGGCGGGGAAGACTGGAATGAAGGGTGGTGGAGCTAGCTCAGTCCTGATCTGGTGTAATTTACCTCTTTATCTGCGTCTGTCCTTTGGTTTAGTTTCTCAAGGAAAAGGTTCTTTGATTTGCCCTATAACATTAATGAACATAAGCTTTTTTAATGCCATTGCCATCATTTGTGACCAGTGATAATTATGGGGAACCTCCCATTTGGTTTGTGTAGCCAAAACAGAGACCACCTTCTCTACATCACCTCCACAGCCTAAGGGAATGGTCATTAGCTAAGCAATGAAAACATAAATGAGGTACAATACAGAAGCCAATTTGGTCATTTGGAACTATTCTAAGAATCCCAGAAAGAAGGCATAGTAATGTGTAAATAAATAGCTGTACTGATTAGGAAATGGGGATGTGAGATATTGGGGAGAGCAGGTCATATAGTCTATTTAGCACTAAACAATGACTTGCCTGAATATGATTTGATACTAAAATATATTATATTCTGTATCCTGTGATTTGTGTGTGTGTGTGTGTGTGTGTGTGTGTGTGTGTGTGTGTGTGTGTGTGTTAAGGAAAATTCTTAGAGAGGAATTTTTATTGCTCATTCATTCAGTGCTGAGCCTAGACCTCAGGTAGTTGCTTCTTGGTGAATAATAGTTTTTGACCAGGATAGCATATACACAGCAGTTAGGCTTATTCCAGGATGTATATTACGATCAGCAATTTAGAGGTGGAAGGAACCCTAAAGATCATTTAGTCTAATCTCTTTATTTTTCAGATAACAGAATTAAGACCTAGAAAAGTTAAGTGACTTGCCCATTTTCCCCCATTGTAAGTGGTGTAGTTAGGAGTTGAACCAGTGCAATAGTACTAATTCAGTTTACTTAAGCAGCAGTGACAGTTCTTTCTTCTAAACTATAGTATTTGTGTCAGTTGTATATTTTAAGTATTTTATATATCTTCTCCTTTACCAGATATGAAGGTTTTTAAATTAGAGATTGTGTCTTATGCATTTCTGAAAATCCCTCTGCAATAAATAAATATTTGAATGTAAATAAAATGTAACAGACTTAATATCCTTGAAGGCAATGAATTTTTCATTTTTATATTTGTATCTCTAGTGCCTAGTACAGTGTATTACACATTACAAGACCTTAATAAATTTCGGTTGACTGAATGAAAAATTATTCAGTTAAGTCTAACTATATACAAGGCACTGTGCTATGTGCTGGAGAAACAAGTAAAAATATTTATATTTAATTTGTTGCCTAATTTGTGGTGTAAATCTATTTGTTTATATGTGTTTATCTTTTTCCCAAATCTGAATTGTCCAATGCTATTTAAAGGGTGTATATTTATCTTTGTTCTCAGTTGTTATTCAGTATATGTGGTAATCGTTTGTTTACCCCTTCTTTGTTATTCTGAACACTATTTTAAGTTTTTTCCCCCTCAAAATGTAATTCCTGCTGCCATCCAGAATCCCCAGACTCTGTAATGACAATGGACTATCTTCTGAAAGAGCTTTCTAAGGTGTTTCCCAAGCTTGCTCTATGAAGGAATGACCTTTCTATTTTAACACCTGGTTTCATATAGGGGACCAAACCTTATTTTCTCTGACATCTTGAAATTTTCAAGAAAAAGAGAACCATTTGAAGAAAACTAGTTTTCTTCACATTCTATACTTATTTGGTGTTCATCATCTCCTAATTTAGAAAATTAACTTTATTCAAATGGTTTAGGTCTACAAAGGGCTTCAACCAGGACAAGTTATATGCCCTAGACAAAGGGAAGAATTCTTTACATCAGCAAAAGCCTAAGGAGCTCAATCAAGATGAAAGAGATGCCAAAAGTAAAGAGATTTTGAAGGGAGAAAAGATCATATTCATCTGTCTAAAAAATCCAAAGCTGAATGATAATGAAAATAAGCTAAAATAAAAGAACACATCTAAAGCAATTAATACCTACACAATACCAGTCAATGCAATCTTTAGGAACAGTAAAATGAACTATAAGTGGGAAGTGCCCTAAAAAAACCTGGTGCAATAATAACAAAATACAAAACCTATACCCTTAAAGAAGGTATAGAAATATGAAAATTTTGGCACCAAAAAGAACAAATATTGATAAATATTCTAAGAGCTTGTGATATACATATTTAAAACCTACAAAACTACTTTTTGAATTTGTTGTTAGTTGTTTCTGACTCTTTTCTTGGCAAAAATACTGGAGTAGTTTGCCATTTCCTTCTCCAGCATATCCCCATTTAAAGATGAAGAACTGATACAAATAGGGGTTAAGTGCCTTGCCCAGAGTTACATAGCTAGTAAGTATCAGAGGACAAAATTGAAATCAGATCTTCCTGATTCCAGGTTCATTACACCTCCTACCTTCCCCACTGTAATAGAACTGGGAAGATCTCTAACAAAAACTAGTACAATATTAATAAAATATAAAGCTTGTACCCTTAAAGCAACTATAGAAAGATGAACACCAAATACATACAAATATTGATAGTCTAAGAGCTTATGGTATGCATGTTAAAAACCTACATCAATACTTTTGGAAAAGTCAGATATAAACCTCTCCCAAATTATAAAAGATTCTATTGCCAGGTACATGCCAATAGATTTGTTAAATATAACCTTGGAATGGAGTCTATGAAACAACTCAAAATCCAAAAATGGACTCATAAACAATGCCTGGGCAATATCCATATTAACTCTGCCAATAATGTCCCAACAAAAAAGCATTGAATAAATATCTGAGTCATGCAGATGTGTTTGTAATTATGATAACAATTCTAGACCAGGTCATTTAGCCAGAAATTACGTAAATTTTCTCCTTAAATTTACAAGATTTAGTGATTAATGAGATTACTCAAGGAAACAGTTGAGATTGCAGTGCAATACTAAATGATGTAAAAAGATAAGCCCATACTGACAACCTAGTAAGATATGCTTTAGTAGATCAAAAGCTTGCTGTGGGGGCGGCTAGGTGGTACAGTGGATAGAGCACCAGTCCTGGAGTCAGGAGTACCTGAGTTCAAATTTGCCTCAGACACTCAACACTTACTAGCTGTGTGACCCTGGGCAAGTTACTTAACCCCAATTGCCTCACTTAAAAAAAAAAAAAAGCTTGTTGTGTTTCATAGACTAATAGATAGCAAGTCTTCATAATACTCTTTTTTTTTTTCTCTGAAGAACTCAACCAATAAATTGTACTGGAAGATCATTATAAATTAAACTGTTGCCCACAATTACCCAGGCAGACAGTACTGATTCATAAAACAAAAACAAAACCCAATAACAATAACAACAAGAACAAAAAACAAAAACTTAAGAACAGTGTTTTTAGCATTGAAAATGTGTAATCTCCATGTCACCTGGACTTTCTTGAAAGAGGAATTAAAAGAATTTGGGAGCAGAATAGGGGCATTGCCTGCCTAATGGCATATCTGCTACTGGATTCATACTGTCATAGGGAAATAGGTGATGGGGGTCCTTAAGTATTCCTCTGTAAAGAATTAAACTTTAGCACACAGTCCTATTAGAATAAAAAATGGTCTTTTATTTTGAGCTAGAGAAAGTGACAGAAGGAAATCAAAAACTTAGCCTCAAGGCAGGAGATGGCTTAGAGATATCTTTCTTCTCTCAGAATGGAAGGGAGGCCAAAACTTAATGGATTTTATGAAACCCTGAATAGGAGCAAAATGCCTTTTGCTCAAACACTTCAAACTGAAAGCAGACAGTCCCCATTTACTTTCCCCAAAAGAATAAACAAATTTAAATGCCTCTTTGAAATTCTTATTCACTATCTTCTTTCCCAAGAAAGTAAATAGATCTTATTGTTGTCCTGATCAACTTTCTAGACCTCCCAGTCTTTGATAATAACCCTCCGGTCTCCGCATAAGCTAACCATAACATCTGCTTTAATTTGAGCTGTTAAACTGATTTGTATTTTTTAACTGATTTACATTTGTAGTATTTGCTTTGAGTTGATTTTTATCATGCCAATGAAATTATTCTGTAACCTGGGAGCCAAGAAACCTGAAAAACCCTTAGAAAGAAGGGAAGCTCTGAGCTCCCTGCTAAGGGAGAGCTAGAGGGGGTCTCCAGCATGATCATGCTTATATTTCTTCTTGGGACAAATTAAATTAGTATTATGTTTTTCTGTCTGTTTCTGATCTGGTTAATCTTGTAGGAGATATTTAGCCATGTTCTCTGATCTGTTTATTGTATTTATAGAAGTACAGGTATGGAAACATAGGAGATATTATAAGATATTATAATTTCTTTGGTCTGTTTATTAATTCTGTTTGTAGGAGACAGGTAGTTTAAACTATATATTTTGATTTTTTACACTATAGAACATAGAATATTGAACTTTAAAAAAATAATAATATCAGGTTAACAACTCAGTCCAAAACCATATCAGAATCCCTTCAAAAAAGATGAGAAGAATAAAATGATAGCAATAATAATAAAATTCATATTTTAAGTTTTTAACCAAGAACTCCTAGATAATATTTTAGCAACAGCATTTTCTTTATTCCTCCTTAAGGTTTTCTTTATTTTCTCTAGCTCTCCAATTCACTTTACAGAATTGATAATGGGGGGAAAAAAGAAATTCAGACACTTCTGTCTAAACTTCAATCTAAACACCAGTCAAATAAACTGTTTGGCATCAAGTCAACAAAACAATTGAATTTTTCATTTCCCCAGCCTTATAGACATGTAGAAGCCACTTTTACTCTGTGCTTCAAAACCTTGTTAACTTTTCTTTTTACATGTTGTTAAAATGTAATGGTCTATACTAAAAAAAAAACAAATACTTTAGAAATCAGTTCTGAAGTATTTTCTTGCTGACAATAGTAGGGGTGGGAAGGTGACATAGTAGTAGGAGTGCTGAATTAGGAATTAAAGATCATAGTTTAAATTCCCTCTCTTGACATTTATTAGCTGTGTGACATTTGGCAGATCACTTGTTTTTCTCTGGGCCCCCATTCCCTCATCTGTTTAATGATGGGTTTGGGATAGATGGCTACGAGTAACTTCTAGTTCTAAGTCTGTGATCCTAAGAAAGTAGTCTATACACAAGCCACCCTTTAAGAGTTTAAGATTTAGGGGAACCAGTTTACAGATATTTCATGTATAAAATTTGTATCTACATTTAAAAGTCAGTACCTGTTATCTGATCAACTACCACCTAGAGATTTCTGTTTGGAGGGGGGAAAGATCTTCATTTTTAAGCAAAAAAGCATGAAAGTCCACTTTTTTTATAGTAGAACAACAAAAAAAAGTCATAGGATTTCCCACTTTTATCTGTATAAGGTGTGATCATAAACTGATTACAGTGTCTCATGTTTGACCTAGCAGTTCACAACATTTCTTGTGTCATCCTGTGCATTCTATTAGTATCCATTCCAGACCCTTTTTTTTTTTCCTGAAAAAGAGTTTATGGTCACACCCTCATTTATATCTTGCAATAAGGATTCAGAATTACATAAAGCTCTATGCCTCAAAGAGGGGGAAAAAGAGAAGATGAAAGTGCACTATTGGTATACCCCAAAGGAAAGGAAGATAAAATAAACTTTAGTATAATTTACTCAACAAAGTAGGGAATTTGTGGAAGGAGAGGAGTGAGGAAGAATAGGAGTGGGGAAGAGGTACTCCTGACTCCAGGGCCAGTGCTCTATCCACTGTGCCATCTAGCTGCGCCAGATGTATGTTTTTAAAATTAATTGCCATTGCTATAGATACCAGTGTTCGGTAAGAATATTTTAATTTGTTAATATAATAATACCCATAAGGTATTGAATATGTGTCTCCCTAACTTTTCATGGTCTCAGGCCTAGTGGAAGAGAAAGCAGGGAGAGAGAGCTTCAACATGACAGTTAGTGCAAGTGATGGAGGAGGTTAAAAGGATTAACAGATAACCTATCAATAGTAGCTATCAAGAGTACCTAAAACAGTTAGCAGAGAAACTTAGGTTTGTGTTCTTACAGTACCCAAGAGGATATCAACCCTTACTACTAACAGAGACAGTAACTAAGGACCATTGACCATTAATAGCCATTAATATTCCTAGATGACAGAACACCTAGAAAACAGATCTTAAGTAAAGTGATACCAAAGACATAGAGATCCTCTGGGTCTGACAAATTTAAGCATGTCTTTAGGAACATGCACAGAAAAGACCAAATGTGTCCTTATGACATCTACACTCAAAAAACACAACTCCAGTGGAAAAGGTTACTGCCTCAGGGGTTGTGTTAAGCCCCCAGAAAGTCCAAATTAGGATAAGCCCTCCCCTGTAAGGTGGAAATTAGGATAATGAGGAGATGATCAATTATTTTCTGATTAGAAATAAAAGCATTTTTATCCCCCTATTCAAGACACCTCCCTGGTGTTCTCCCAGTGGTCACTCACAGTATTTCAATAAAACTTCGGAAACTGAGTCACTGAGTCTTGTAATTCTTTGGGACGCCTCACGATCAATCTGATCAATTAAACCCACCCCCCACATCACAATCAGGAGAAAAGACCCAGCAGACCCATGCTGTCTCTCAGGGAGACAGCACATTGTCTCAGGAGACCCAAGAGACTTCAGAAGACCTACTATACCTAAGCTGTCCAAAGAGGAAGAGTCAAGAGCACTCACCAAGAGAGAAGTTCTTGGCCTTTTGCCAGGATTTTTATGCTCTTTGACTAAAGGTGGGTCATTATACATTGATAAAAGCTAATTGGTTAGCATCATTGGATTCCATTGCTTGATATGACTAGAGAGTGATCTAAATTAAAATGAACTCTACAGATGACATCAAGAAGAATAAGAAAGAAAAACAAAACAAAACACTGAAGGTGCTCAAAGCAAAGTACATTCTCTAGGTGTGGTTTGATCCCATCCCAGCTTCACTGAACTAGACAAAAGAGTCTATCTCCATTTCTTTGTCCCAAATAAAATTTCTTGAAGTTTCCCAAGATCTGGAATTTCTTGAGTGCTGGGGGAGTGTAAGAGAAAGCACTTAGAAACTGACCTTCTGGTCCCTCCCCTACCAAGAAAGCCTTTATTAATAATTATTTTCTGACACTTGTCTGAATTGTATTTCGTTTGACAAAATCATAGAGTTGGGGAGACTATTGCAAAGGGAAATTCAACTGACAAAATACATGAAAAGAATGATAAACAAGTGAATTTAGCTTGTAAGGCTTAAACTAGATGAAGAGACTGTGTTTACATACTGATTGGGGAAGTAAATCACTTGTCTTGGGAGTCTGATCTTGCTTAAGGGTCATTGAGGAAACAATGAAACACAATTTCTGGACTTGGATATTTAAAAAAAAAAAGGTAGTTCCTTTGAGTAGTGTTCTCTAAATATGTTTTCATCTGTCAGTAAAGATATTTGACCTCATGCCATATGTGTATGTGGTTTTTTGAGGGGTTTTTTGTTTGTTTTTATTTAGTTCTTTCAGTTGTTTCTGAATTTTTGTGATTTCCATTAGGGGTTTTCTTGGCAAAGATAGTAGAGTGATTTGCCATTTCCTTCACCAACTCATTGTACATATTAGGAAAATGAGGTAAACAAGATTAAGAGACTTTCCCAGGGGCACACAGCTGGTAAGTGTCTGAGGTCACATTTGAACTCACAAAGATGAGTCTTACTGGTTCCAGGTTTGGCACACTAACTGTGCCACCATGACACACACACACATACACACACACACACACACACACACACACACACACACTCATGAGCTCATGTATACATTCACATATTTCCATTTTTATACATTCTACACATCTATTATTGTACTGATACATTGAACACATTATAATATGTACAAAGATAAAAAAAAATAAGGTAACAGGATCATAGATTTAGAGTTAAAAGGTGCCTTTCAGGAGTTTAAATCTATCATTTTACAGGTAAAGAAACTCAGGCTGAGAGAGTTTAAGCAAATTGCCTAGTCACCCAGCTAGTAAGCCACTAAGGAATGATTTAAAATCATTTTTTCCTGATTCCAAGCTTGCTTGAATGTCTGATGTTGTAAAAATAATTTATTATTAATACTTCAGTGAGAATAATGTGATTAAATATTCTCCATGTTTTTTAATCTTGGCTTAATATTTTATAATACAAAGATTCAAAGGTCTGAGTTCAGTTTATTCCAATATTTAGTTCAAGATGTAATAACTAAAGAGATACCTAATAAAGTCATGAAAATCAAAATTGGACTACAACTTTGTATGTAGTTACTAAATCATATAATACTCATTTTTCATTTTTCTTTCTTTCTTTTTTTTTTTTTTTGCAGGGCAATGGGGGTTAAGTTACTTGCCCAGGGTCACACACACAGCTAGTAAGTGTCAAGTGTCTGAGGCTGAATTTGAACTCAGGTACTCCTGAATCCAGGCCCAGTGCTTTATCCACTGTGCCACCTAGCCGCCCCCTATTTTTCATTCTTTTCATCAATTAATCCAAAGCTTAATTTCTAGGGCAGCTAGGTGGTACAGTGGATAGAGCATGGGGTCTGGAGTCAGGAAGACCTGAATTCAAATCTGGCCTCAGACATTTACTAGCTATGTGACCCTGGGCAAGTCACTTAACCCTGTTTACCTCAGTTTCCTCATCTGTAAAATGAGCTTGAGAAGGAAATGCCAAACTACTATAGTATCTTTGCCAAGAAAACTCCAAATGGGATCATGAAGAATGAGACACAACTGAAATGAGTGAACAACAATACATTTCTATCACCTCTGGTGTCAGGTGGCAATTCTTGAAAAGAATTTAGAAGATGTTGTATTTTTTACATTTTCAACAAATGGATTTAAACCCCATAAAACTTTTTTATAAGGAAGATTTTTCAACTAGTTAAAAAAAGACTTCTTCCAAGTTCTTAAATAGTACAAATATTTGAGTTTTTAGGAGTTATGCTCTAAATCATTCAAAGTCTCCCAGCAATGGAAATATTTCTAAAAATATTTTTAAAATACTTTCCAAAAAGTACAATTTGCTTTTACAAAAGCAATTTTTCCCCCATTCATTAATTAAACATCAAATTTACCTTGAAGGGATAGATTTAATGTGTATGTTTTATTTTTAGAAAATATGTTGTAGGTAGCATACTACTGCCAGTCATTTATCACAGAAAGGTCAGAAGATTTAGAATACTTTTTCTTTTAAATAAAAAGGGTTAAGTTATATTTAAGTTCAATAACTCTTTAAATGTTTTGCCAGGAGATAACCAGTGAATCTCTATTCAGTAAAAATGATCCTCATTGTCATTCTCCATCTCATTACAAAATATTTGCAGTATTTTATTATTTAAAGCTCTCATTTTTATTAGATTAACCATATCAAATATTTCCTTTAGGATTTGGGGGACTTACACTTTTATTTTTCTTCCAGTGGTTTGCCTCTACATTGAATGGCTTTCTCTTATCCTTAGGTAGTATTTTTTTGTTGTTGTTATTCCAATCAAAGTAGATACTCAAGTATTAGCTAGACTTATGCTCGCTCACAAACACACACACACACACACACACACACACACACACACACACACTTTTTCTGGATATAGCTTTGTTTAAATTTTTTTTAAAAAGTAGTTTGCTTTTGAGGATCTACCTTCTCTGGCATATTCTTCAATTTATTACTCACACACACACACACACACACACACACACACACACACACACACGCACACACACAATTATTCTACTTTTCACTATTCCAAAATGCTAGCAAATTCCAGAAGCTGGGATAGATTTTTTTTAAATGTATAGTTTCATCCAAATATACAGCAAACCTCCATCTGATAGATTTTGTCTAATACATGTTTCTTCATACTTTAGCAGTGTATTCCATGCATCTTCTAGCATATTTACTGAACTCTACTAAATTCTCCTCCAAACAAGATGATACTGAGACCTATAACAATATGTAGACATAGAGTATTGGGGTGAGTTGATTATGGTGGGATGATTTCAGCAGCAACACTATAAAACTCAGGTGAGAAAGAGGAATACACTGGGAGAAGAGGTAAGGGAGTGGAAGAATGGGGGAAATTACCTCACGTAAAAAAAGGTGTTCAAGGAAGAGCTTTTGAAATGAAGGTCATGGTGAGTAATGTTAGAATTTTACTATCATCAGGATTGGCTCAAAGAGGGAATATCATGAACACTAAGTTGGCATAGAAAATTATCTTACTTTACAGGGAAGTAAAACAGGAAGAAGGGGGGGGATCATAGAAGGAAGGGAAGATTAAGAGAGCTTGTAGGGCAGCTAAATTGCTCAGGGAATAATAGATGACCAGGCTTAGAATCTGGAAGACTCATTCCTGAATTCAAGTCTGGCTTCAGTCACTTACTTGTGGTATGAACCTAGGCAAGTCACTTAACTCTATTCACCTCAGATTCCTCATCAGTAAAATGAGCTGGACAAGAAAATGGAAAACTACTCCAGTATTTTTGCCAAGAAAATTCCAAATAGGGTTGCAAAGAATCAGATGTGACAGAAAATGGCTGAACAATAGTGGTCAAAAGAAAAACAGACTTTTAAGGAGGAACAGGGGAGAGAGAGAGAGAGAGAGGGAGAGAGAGAGGGAGAGGGAAAGAAGGATAAAAGGGGGGAAATAGGATTGAGAGAAATACAGTTTGTTGAATGGAATGAACTCATCCATAAAACAGAAGTGGAAAGCAGAATGGATTTAAAACAACAAGAACAACAACAGAATCAGAATATATTATGCTTCAGTTGAAGTTCAAACAAACAGGGGTAGTAATGGCTTGGGCTTAGAATGACATGGGCCTAAAATCAATCAGAAGGGGCTTTTACTATGATAAACAAAATCAAAGATGCAGCAGGGCCTGCAAAGTTCTTCCTGTGAAAAATGATTGATCTGTCACATAACAGGATAGCAAAAGTCAAATGTTAACCACATGTGCTACTACTTGGCTGAAGCCAGGAGACAGAGATAATCCCAAAAGACAGGATTATCCTCATCCCAAAGCCTATAACATACTACCCCAGAGCCCAGGAAATGTAATACCAACTGTTTCAGTATCCTGTGTCAAATCCCCACCCCCCACATAACTCCCATCTACTCTCTATAAAAAGCCTTGCTCTTCCCACTGTTTTTTGAGCTAGTGCTTTCTTTCTCCCAAGAGGCGAGGTCTCTGACCTTCCTCTCAGTCACTTTCTCTAGTGACAAATAAAAGACTACTTTGATTCTATTTGGACTGTGCTCAAGGGTGTAATTCTTTATTGAGGAATAACTAAGAACCACAAACGTCTCACTCATGATAATAACAATGACCTCAGACAAAGTAAAAGTAAAAATAGATCTAATTAAAAGAGATAAGCAGAGTAACTACATTTTGCTAAAAAGGTACCACAGACAATGGAATTATATTAATCTAAACAAATGTATCAAATAGCAAAGCATATACATTCTTAAAGGAAAACTTAAATGAGTTACAGGAGGAAATAGACAGTAAAACTATTCTAGTAGGAGACCTCAACTTTCCCCTCTCAAAACTATATAAATCACAAAATAATCAAGAAAGACAATAAGGAAATAAATCAAATTTAACAAAATTTAGATATGCTAGACTTTTAGAGAAAATTGAATAAAGAAAATGTGTACATTTTTCTCTGGCATAATTCCACAAAAATTAACCATGTCTTAGGACATAAAAATCACATAACCAAATGCAGAAAAACAGAAATATTAAATGTATCCCTTTCAGATCATAATGCAATAAAATTATATTCAAAAAAGGAATGTAGAAACATAAATTAAAATTGACTATAAACTAAATACTTTAATCCTGGAAAATGGATAGGTCAAAGAACTCATCATGGAAACAATACATACTTTTATTAAAGAGAATCACAACAATGAAACAACATATGAAAGTTTATGGGATACACCCAAGGCAGTACTTAGGGGAGAATTATATCTCTAAACACATTTATATCTCAATAAAATGGAGATGGAGCAAAGCAGTGAATTGAGCATGTAACTAAAAAATCTAGAAAAAGAAGAAATGAAAAATCCCCAATTAGACATCAAATTGGAAATCCTGAAAACCAGGAGAGAGATTGATAAAATTGAAAGTAAGACAACCTATGAATCAATATATAGAACTAGGAAGTTGATTTTATGAAAAAATCTAATAATAGTGATAAAGCATGAGTTAATTTGAGTAAAAAAAAGGAAACCAAATTATTAGTATCAAAAATGAAAAGGGTGTGTTCAGCACCAATGAAGATGAAATTAAAGCAGTTCTCTATCCCTTCTCATTGAGGCAAATAATTTAACATGGGTTATACAAGAACAGTGAGACAAACCATAATTTCATATTAGTCATATTATGAAAGAAAACAGACCAAAAGGGAAAAAAAAACAAGAAAAATTTAAAAAATTTTCAAAAGTATGCTTGGATCTGCATTCAGATTCCATCATTTATTTCTCTGGAGATAGAATTTTTTGTTTTAAGTTCTTTTGAATTGTCTTGAATTATTGTATTGCTGAGAATAACTGTCATTTTCAGTTGATCATCATATAATATTGCTGTATAGTGTACAATGTTCTCTTGGTTCTGCTCATTTCACTTTGAATCACTTCATGTGAGTCTTCCCAGGTTTTTCTTAGAGCATCCTGCTCATCATCTCTTATAGCACACTAATATTCCATCACAATGCTATACCACAATTTGTTTAGTTGTTTCCCAATTGATGGGCAACCCCTAAAAATCCAAGTTTTGTCACAAAAGAGAGCTGCTATAAATACTTTTGTACTTATAAGTACATTTTCTTTTCGTTTTTTGTCTCTTTGAGATACAGACCTAGTAGTGGTACTTCTGGATAAATGGATATGCACAATTTTTATAACCCTTTGAGCATAGTTCCAAATTATTCTCCAGAATGTTTGAATCAATTCATGACTCCACCAATAGTGCATTAGTCTCTAAGTTTTCCCATATACTCTCCAATATTCATCATTTTTTCTTTTTTGTCATATTAGCCAGTCTGTTAGGTTTGGGGTGGTAGCTCAGAGTTGTTTTAATTTGCATTTCTATAATCAATAATGATTTAAAGCATTTTTCATAAGATTACAGATATTTTTGATTACTTCATTTGAAAGCTGTCTATTCATATTTTTTTACCATTTGTCAATTGGGGAATGGCTTGTATGTGGTCTTATAAATATAACTCAGTTCTCTAGATATTTATGATATGACACCCTTATCAGTGAAGTGCTGTATATTTTTTCATAATTTTGACTATTATGTATTTCCCTCTTCACCATTCCCTCCTATTTATTCTGTTCTCTCTCCTTCCTTTCACTCTTTCCATCCCCAAATATATTTTGCTTCTTACTGCCCTCTCCAAATCAGTCCTCCCTTCTCTCAGGCCCACTTTATTCTCTCTCTTATCTGCTTCCCCTCCCACTTACACATACACTATAAGTAAATTAATAAGGAAATAAACAAATTAAACCACTTTATGTGTTTTAAATATGTACACACATTAAATATGTATATACATATACATATACATACACACAAATATACAGGAAAATTGATTCCAAGAGTTCTTAAATCAATGTGGAAATATAGGTTGGAGTGAGATGGTGAAAGGCTTTTAAATACCAAAAGAGCATTTTGTATTTCATCTTGATAGGTGTTAAAGTCTCTTAAGTAGTGGAATGACCTGTGCCCTAGGAAAAGCAATTTGATAACAGTTTTATCAGAGATTGAATTTCAGTGGGAAGAGACTTAAGGCTGGGAGACCAATTAAGCTATCTCTATACTCCACATGACTTGTGATAAGGGCCTAAACCACTGTAGAGTCTGTGTGAATGAAGAGGATAGGTAATAAATGATCATGTCATTAAAGCAGTACTCCAATGCCTCATTGTCTCATTAATGTAACCATGAGACATTTGAATGTGATTTTAATATAATGCAAGCCCTGACATGCCATACAAAGATATAATGATTTTATGGAAGGCTTTAGCTAAAATCTATTACCTGCAAACTAGCCAGGGACATTCACAATAAGTGTTTGAAACAGTAAGCTTAATAAGCATTTTTAACATTTTCTCCATCACTTTCATAATAATAATCATCATCATACTATAAGCTAGTATTTTGATATATCTTATGATGTACCAGGTACTATGATAAATGCTTTACAATTATTATCTTATTTGATGCTTATAACAAGCCTAGGAAGTAGGTGCTATTATTATCCCCATTTCACAGCTGAGGAAACTGAGGGAAATGGAGGTTATGTGATTTGCCCATGGTCACATATCTAGTAACTATCTGCAGCAGGATCTAGACTCATGTCTTCTTTATTCCAGGTCAAGTGCTCTGTCCACTGTACCACCTCACTGCCAATTAAGTCTAGACAATCAACAAATAATAAATCAAGCCATGATAATGCAATATTTCCTATCACTTGCTAGTCGAGATAATTCCAGCGCATCCCTGGGACAAGCCTTAACTTAATTCAGAGAGACTTATTGCTAGAATAATGACCAATGGTTTTAATCTTTCTATTCACAGCAATTTGGGTAATCACTTCAGCACTCATGTTAAGGAATGTGCCCAACATACAGAAGTGATTAGAGGCTGGTTAGTAAGGCAGATTGCAGAGATTAGGTATGGGGGTGGAACATAAAGAGAGAAGATGCCGGTTGTATCTGCAAGTGCTAAAGAAAAAAAATATGAGTCTGATTAATTTAGGGCTAGCACTACCTAATATGGTGAAGTGCTTTGACCTTTATACAAGCCCACCCAACTATTATAATGTTAAAAGCAGCATTCTATATTAGAAAAATTCCTAGATTTAGATTTTAGAGGATCTAAGTTTGAATCATGAACCTGCTGCTTATTGCTTGTGTGATCTTGAGCATTAGGACTTGGCACATAGTAGGTACTTAATAAATATTTGTTGATTCATTGATCTAGTCCAAAACCCTCATTAATTTCAGAAAGATTAAGTAACATCAACTAAGCAGTACAAATTAATTACATTTTGACTATGTGCCAGGCACTATCTTAGGTGCTAGATAATAGTCTAATTCTTAACCTATGATTCTGTGATGTACTAAGTTGTACCAGAGTTCTAAAAAATATTGGTGGAAAGACTACCCATGGTGATTAAATTACAAACTACTTATATTATCATATCAACATTTTCAGGAGAAATTTTCTGTACCAATATATGATATAAAGTCTTAGTTTACTGAGATCCTGAGAGATTGTGATGTATCGATGATCCCATCAGGGGACCATGAGGCAGAAGCAGGGTTTGAGCATAGTTCTTTCTGACTTCAAGTCCAGTATTCACTTTGTTATACTCCATTTATTATTTTTATTATTATTTAATAATGTTGATATCAACCAAAAAGGCAATGGAATTAACACTCATAATACAAACTATATGGTGGCTTCAAACAAAAATCAATACTGTTAAAAAAAAAAAAAAGTATTGCTCTTGGTTGCTACAGCTGAAATTTATAGTAAAAAAAAAAAGTGATACATATGCACACAACCATTTCCCAAGGGGATAGTTCAATTAAAAGGATACAGGTCATATGAATACCTATTAGTATCTACTTATGTTAGTTTCCTCATACCCACTCCTCTGTTATTTCTGATATATCTCTGTCTTGGACCTCATTAGTGAATATCTTCTAGTTTGTTAGCTACTTAGCTTGGGCTTTTCCCTTGCTCTTCCTGATTAGAATTCCAAAGTAATGACCTGGCTTTTAACACAAACCCTGTTAAATCCATTTACCTGTGCCTGAGGGTATATCTGAGATGGGGGCTAAAAGAGAGGGGAGGAGTCATCCAGCCTTATTATACAAAAATCCCTGATTGATATATGTGTCCATGGGTCTTACCCATGTGAATGGGAAAAAAAAATGTAACTACTTAAATGTTGTTTCTTTCAATGGAATTAGCAAATTTTAGTCCTAGAAGGGTTCTTTTTTTTTTTTTTTTGCGGGGCAATGGGGGTTAAGTGACTTGCCCAGGGTCACACAGCTAGTAAGTGTCAAGTGTCTGAGGCCTGCTTTGAACTCAGGTACTCCTGAATCCAGGGCCAGTGCTTTAACCACTGTGCTATCTAGCTGCCCCCTAGAAGGATTCTTAAAGAACAATCAATCCTGCATTTTATAAAGAAGGAGAATTAAGTTAACAAAAGTGAAATCCCTCCTTTTCTAGGGTAATGTTGCAAAGCCAGGACTAGCGCCTTGGAACCCCTAACTTTTGGTATAAATATTCTTCTCATTACATCATGTTTCATTTAGCTCTAAAGTAGGTTACCCATTTGAAACTTGGTCTGAATATTCAGGAAAAAAGTATCATTTCCTTTAAAAAAAATCCATTCATAATTGGATACTATGAGCAGTCCTTAAATGTGACACTTTTAATTTGGAATTCCTATCTATCCCAATTGATTGTTTAATCGTTTAAGAATTTCTTTAAGGCACATTAAGATTATTACTTAGGTCTAAAATTCTCCATGTTGCAGTGACTACTGCCCCAAAGTAATCATTATAAAATTGACATTTTAAGCTATTTTCTACTTATTATTGATTTTATTTTTTAAGGTATGTATATATATATATATATGCATATATATATATGTATATATGTGTGTGTGTGTGTGTGTGTGTGTGTGCGCGTGTGTGTTCTTTCTTTTCCATGTTCCCCCTGACTGCAATCTATTAGAAAAACAAAGTATAAAAACAAAATCCCTTGAAAAAATATACATAATTAGGTAAGACAAATACCACATTGGCTATATACAAAGGTATATGAGTGGGATATAGTGGACTTGAGTCAGCTTAGACTCTGAGGCTGAGGTCTGGAAAGTACCCAGCCCCCAGTCCCTGTTATTGTTAAATCATTCTGTCCATATTCCATCCTATTGCTAAAACCCACCTCCCCACCTTGTTCTTTGGCTAAACATGGTGTTGTAGCAATCTCCCTAAGAAACATATTTTGCCTTACTGAACATGGAGTACCCCACCCCCCTCCTCCTTGCTGTCTCCTGTTACTGTAGCTCCACACTGATACCACCCCTCTCTTCTTGCATTCCTAACCCCCTAGCTCCTGGTACCACCCTCCCTCTTTGGTGATTTCATAACTACCTGCTCCCTCCTCATACAGGTGTTTCATTACAGTAGTTTCATAACCACCTGCATCCATTCCCCTTCCCCTTCTCTCAGCTCTCAGACCTAATTGATCATGCCTCCATACCCTGATCAGGAGCCCAACAAGAGTACCAGGTGGGACAGGATTGGATGTTAGATTATAAGCCCACAAGGGAACTGCCCCCTCAAATTTCTATAAAAACCCAACTCCTGAGCTCATCTACGCACTCCTCATTCCTTGCATGGGATTACCCCTTTTCATGAGAATGAAATAAATCTGTCTCTGCTTGACTGGGTGGTTTCCTCAAATTATTTGGGTAAACTGAGGAAATTGTCCTATACAGTATACATTTCATTCTGCCCTCTCAGACTATGAATTGTTTTCCAGAAAGTAGGTTGAGTACTTCATTATCAATCCTCTGGAAGTATGCCTAGTCATTGACTTACTAAGAGTTTTATTTTTTCCCAATTAGTTGTCTTTATTCTCTTTATTTTGTATCAGTTCATACAATTGTTCCAAGATTTTACTGAAACCAGGCCTTTCATAGTTTCATGCTGAAAACTCTATATTGTCACATTCATATACCATACTTTGTTCAGTCATTCTACAGATGATATCTTCTGAGTTGGAAATTCCTTGCTTCTACAAAAAAGAGGTACTATACATATATTGTTTATATGGATCTTTTCTTTTTTTTTTCTTTCTTCTATCTCTTTGGGTATATAATCCTAGTAATGGTATCTCTGGCTCAAAGGGAATAAAAGGTTTAGCAAATTTTTGCTCAAAGTTTCATATAATGTTTTGCTTGTATATTCAGGTGCTTGTTTTCCTGCAGTTCCTCCAAAGTGTGATTTACCTTTTTAACTGGTGCCAGTATGATGAGTATGAAATAGAACCCCAGAGTTGTTTTAATTTCTATTCTCTAATTACTATTATTTTGCAACTTTGTTTTTCATATGCCCATTAATAGCTTGAATTTCCTCCTTGAAAAACCAACCAAACAAACCCTACCAATTATTATTCTTTAACCATTTCTCGGTAACTTCATACTTAACTTTAAATCATTATAGAACATTTTTTTTTTCCTGAGGGGGAGGCATCTTTATCTACTTTAAGGTATTAAAAAGTCAGACAATATCTAAGAATCAACATGCTATCATGCTATATGCCTATACCTAAATATTAATATATTTAATATAATAATAACAATATAAGTATTAAAGCATGTCAGTCCTGTGAAGTAAGCACTATGGGAATTATTATTATCATACTAATTTTGCATGTAAAGAAATTTATATTCAAAGAGTTTAAGTGAGTTGTCCATGATCTTGCAGTTCATTAGTGTTACTTGGGGGATTTGAACTGCTTCATTTAAATCCTGGTCCTGCATTTGATCTACTATACAAATATCACTTGCTTATACAGGGAGAAAAGAATGCTGGGAAATGGCAACTACTTGAATTCTTTGGAATATGTGCAAAAAGGGAAAGTTTCTTACTCTTCACTTTTTTATTTCATTCCTTGCTATGCTGAAAATAACTTTTCTTTGAAACTGCCACCCCTCAAGCAATCATCTTGTATTACTTCTCTTCACTTATAGAATTCCCTGTCCCCCCCCAAAGACTTCTAAACTCAATGACGACTTTATCACCATCTTTTCTCAATCTTTTCCAATCTGACTTATTTTTTCACAATTCCATTGAAACTGATTTTCCTAAAGTCTCCAATGAACTCTCATTCTTTACAACTCCAATGAGTGTTTTATTATCATTCTCCTTGACTTTTCTGAAGAGATGCTCTTATTGAGTAGACTGCATGATACAGTGGGGGGAAAGAAACAAAACAAAACAAAATTAAAAAGCCAGCCCACTTTATCTCTGAAATTAGACACCCTCTGTTCATATCCTAGTCATGTTACTCATTACCTATGTTACTTTAGACAAATCATTTATCTTCCTTAGGCCATAGATGTTCACTGAAGCCCCTCATATTCTAAATATTTGATCCTAAGGCTTTTTGGTACTGTCTCTGATCTTGTATTTTATGAGGTACAATTCTGCTTCTCTTCTGATCTTTTTCTTGTTTTTCTAACTCTATTTCTCTTCCTCTAAATAACATCACAAGATTTTATTTTCTATTGTCTTTTAAATTTTTAGTCCCATTGCTTTACTCCATTTTCCTCACCCTGCTTTACTTCATTTTTCCTCCCATTGCTTTTCAATGTCAATAATTGTCAAATTGATATCTCTAGTGTGTAATTTAAATTTCTAAATGTAGGTTCTAATCTGCCCCCCCCCCCAGTTTTTGGGGGAAACTGACTAAAATCACTGATAAACAAGTTTAGGTTTTTAAGGGGTTATTGAAAGATAGTAAAGAAAGAGAAAGATTGAGAACAGAATTCTATAACATGGCAATCTCATCTTTCCTCAACACCCCTGGGAAGTCCTCTGAAGTCCCCTCACCACCACGCTTAGGTCAGGAACCAAAAAGAGATAGAGCTCCCTGTGCAGGTTCTCCTTCCTCCTTCCTGTCACCTCTCAGAAATGGGAGGTTCTTCAAGCTGGTTGGTTGACTGGGCTGGAAGTTCAAAGCTTTGTTAGCTTCTGAGAACCATGCTTTCTTTTTTTCCTTTTTCTTTTCTTTTCTTTTTTTTTTTGCAGGGCAATGGGGGTTAAGTGACTTGCCCAGGGTCACACAGCTAGTGTGTCAAGTGTCTGAGGCCAGATTTGAACTCAGGTACTCCTGAATCCAGGGCCGGTGCTTTATCCACTGCACCACCTAGCTGCCCCCAGAACCATGCTTTCTTAAGTACTCTCAAGTACCAGCCAGATGTGCTTAGAATCTAGTCAAGTTAGCCAGTAATCCACTCAGGTGGGCTCCTGAGTATCTTCGAATCTCATCTATCACATTCCATTATCTTGACACTAGCCCATAGGATTCCTGGAAACTCATTCTGAATTTCCACCTATTTGTTGCACATCTTGTTCTGTGTGAATAATTTAAAATACCATAAACTCAACATTTACTAAACTGAACTCATCTCACCAAAATTTTTTCTTCTTAATGACAGTTTTCCTTATGAACAACACCTCCTTGAATATTTTTGACTTTTAGTTATATATATATATATATATATATATATATTTGCTATATAACATGAACTTCTGATTACATTATGGAATCAACCATGTATCCTTCTCTTGCAAGAGATAATTTAAAAAGAAGGGTGTGGCAGAACCCAAACAACTCATCTGACACTGTATATAATATTTCACACCCATAGTTCTTACCTCTTCATTGAAATGAAGGATGAAGGCTTATTTTCTCCTATCTTTTTTTTTTTTGAGGGTGAGAAGGGTAGGGGATAAGCATGCTTCTTTTTGTTTATTTGTTTTGTTTTTTAATCATGAAATTATTCTATTATTTTCCAGTTACATGTAAAGATAGTTTTCAACATGTGTTTTCATAAGATTTTTAGTTTCAAATTTTTCTCCTTCCCTCCCTTCCTTCCACCCTCTCCAAGACAGAAAGCAATCTGATATAGGTTATATATGTACAATTAAACACATGTCTATGTTAGTCATGTTGTGAAAGAAGAATCAAAACAAAAGGGAAAAATCTCAAAAAAGAAAAAAAGAAGTAGAAGTGGTATGGTTCAATTTGTATTCATATTCCACAGTTCTTTTTTTTTCTGCATATGGAGAGCATTTTCCATTATGAGTGCTGTGGAATTGTTTTGGATCATTGTATTGCTGAGAAGTGCTAAGTCTATCACAGTTGATCATCACACAACGTGGCTGTTATTGTGTACAATGTTCTCCTGGTTCTGTTCGTTTCACTTAGCATCAGTCTACTTAAGTCTTTCCAGGTTTTTCTGAAATCTGCTTGCTCATCATTTCTTACAGCACAATAGTATTCCATTATATTCATATAAAACAACTTGTTCAGCCATTCCCTAATTGATGGGCATTCCCTTGATACCTAATTCTTTGCCACTACAAAGAGAGCTGGTATAAATATTTTTTGTACATGTGGGTACTTTTTTTTTAGTTTTCAACATTTGTTTTTATAAGATTTCTAGTTTCAATTTTTTCTCGCTCCCCTCACTCAACCCTCCCCAAGACAGTAAATAATTTGATATAGGTTATATATGTACAATGACATTAAACATATTTCTGCATTAGTCATGTTATGAGAGAAGAATCAGAGCAAAAAGGAAAAACCTCAAAAAAGAAAAAAAAAACAACAAAAAAACCCCCAATACAAATAGTATGGTTCGATCTGCATCTAGATTCCATAGTTGTTTCTTCTTTTTTTTTTTCTGGAATTGGAGAACATTTTCCATCATGAGTCCTTTGAAACCATCTTGTACTGTTGTATTGCTGAGAAGAATCAAGTCTATCACAGCTGATCAACACATAATGTTGATACTGTGTACAATGTTCTGGTTCTGCTCATCTCATTCATCATCAGTTCATGCAAGTCCTTCCAAGTTTCTCTGAAATCCACCTACTTATTGTTTTTTACAGCACAATAGAATTCCATTACATTCATATACCACAACTTGTTCAGCCATTCCCCAATTGATGGGCAACCCCTCAATTTCCAATTCCTTGCCACCACAAAAAGAGCAGCTATGAATATTTTTGTACACGTGGGTTCTTTTCCCTTTTTTATGATCTCTTTGGGAAAAAGACCTAATAATGGTATTTCTGGGTCAAAGAGTATGCACAGTTTTATAGCCCTTTGGGCATAGTTTCAAACTGCTCTCCAGAATGGTTGGATCACTTCAAAGCTCTACCAACAATGCATTAGTGTTCCAATTTTTCCACAGCTTCTCCAAAATTTATTATTTTCTTTTTTTTTCATATTAGCCAATCTGATAGGTGCGAGGTGGTACCTCAGAGTTGTTTTAATTTGCGTCTCTCCAATCAATAGTGATTTAGAGCATTTTTTCATATGGCAATAGATAGCTTTGATTTCTTCATCATAAAATTGCCTGTTCATATCCTTTGACCATTTCTCAATTGGGGAATCACTTAGATTCTTAAAAATTTGATTTAGTTCCTGATATATTTTAGAAATGAGGCCTTTATCAGAAGTACTAGCTATAAGAATTGTTTCCCAGCTTTCTGTATTTCTTCTAATTTTGGATGCATTGCTTCTGTTTGTGCAAACTTTTAAAATTTAATGTAGTCAAAATCATCCATTTTGCATTTCATAATATTCTCTATCTCTTGTTTGGTCATAAAATGTTATCCTGTCCATAAATATGAGAGGTAAACTTTTCCTTCTTCTCCTAATTTACCCATATTATCAACTTTTACGTTTATATCATGTGCCCATTTTGACCTTATTTTAGGATAAGGTGTAAGATGTTGATCTATGCCTAATTTCTGCCAAACTGTCTTCCAGTTTTCCCAGAAGCTGGAGTCTTTGGGTTTATCAAACAGTAGGTTACTATAGTCATGTACTACTGTGTCTGCTGAGCTTAACCTATTCCATAGATCCACCACTCTATTTCTTAGCCAGTACCAAAAAGTTTTGATGACTGCTGCTTTATAGTAAAGCTTTAGATTTGGTACAGCTAGCCCACCTTCCTTTGCATTTCTTTCATTACTTCCCTTGATATTGTTGACCTTTTGTTTTTCCACATGAATTTTGTTATTATTTTTTCTAGCTCTATAAAATAATTTTAGGTGGTCTGATTGGTATGGCATTGAATAAATAAATTAATTTAGGTAGAATTGTCATTTTTATTATAATAGCTTGGCCTATCCATGAGCAATTGATATCTTTCCAATTATTTAGATCTGATTTGATTTGTGTGAAAAGTGTTTTGTAATTATGTTCATAGAGTTCCTGGGTTTTTCTTGGCAAGTAGACTCCCAAGTATTTTATATTTTCTACCCTTACTTTAAATGGAATTTCTCTTTCTATATCTTGGGCTGGACTTTGATGGTCATCTATAGAAATGCTGATGATTTATGTGGATTTATTTTATCTCCTGCAACTTTGCTAAAGTTGTTAATTGTTTCAAGTAGTTTTTTGTTGATTCTCTAGGATTCTTTAAGTATACCATCATATTATCTGCAAAGAGTGATAGTTTTGTTTACTACTTGCTTATTCTAATTCCTTTAATTCCTTTTTCTTCTCTTATTGCCAAAACTAACATTTCTGTTATAATATTAAGTAATAGAAGAGATAATGGCCATCCCTGTTTCACCCCTGATCTTATTGGGAATGCCTATCACTTATCGCCATTACATATTATGCTTGCTGATGGTTTTAGGTAAATACTCATTATTTTAAGGAAAGCTCCACCTATTCCTATTCTCTCTCCTGTTTTTATTAGGGATGGGTGCTGTATTTTGATTTTTGTTAGTTTTCTTATTGATGTGCTTGATTATGTTGATAGTTTTCCTAATGTTGAACCAGCCCTGCATTCCTGGTATAAATCCCACCTGGTCATAATGTATTATCCTGGAGATCACTTGCTATAATCGCCTTGCTAATATCTTATTTAAGATTTTTTGCATCAAAATTCATTAGGGAAATTGGTCTATAATTTTCTTTCTCTGTTTTGGCCCTGCCAGGTTTTAGTATAAACACCATATTTGTGTCATAAAAGGAAATGGGTAGATCTCCTTCTTCACCTCTTTTTCCAAATAATTTGTTTAGTATTGGAATTAATTGGAATTAATTCACTTGTAAACCCATCTGGCCCTGGGGACTTTTTCTTAGGGAGTTCATTAATGGCTTTTTCAATTTCTTTTTCTAATATGGGCTCATTTAAGGATTTTTTTCCCCTCTTCAGTTAACCTGGGCTATTTGTACTTTTTAAAATATTTATCCATTTCATTTAGATTGTCAATTTTTTTTTGATATACAGTTGAGCAAAATAGCTCTTAATTATTGCTTTAATTTCCACTTCATTGGTGGTGAAATCACCCCTTTAATTTTTGATACTGGTAATTTGGTTTTCTTCTTTCTTTTTTTCCATCAAATTAACCAAAGGTTTATCTTTTTTTTTTTCATAAAATCAGATCCTAGTTTTATTGATCAATTCTATAGTTTTCTTGCTTTCAAATTTAGTAATTTCTCCTTTTATTTTCAGGATTTCTAATTTAGTATTTAGTTGAGGATTTTTAATTTCTTGTTATGTGATATAACATTCATTTGTGTTTTGTTGTTCATTCAACTCACGGTGTAGTATCTGTAATGTTTTCTGAATCCAGCTTACTTTATTCTATATCAGCTCATAGAAGTCTTCCCACATGTCTCTAAATTCATTTTTTTTAATGATGCAGTAATATTCCATTACAGCACATGCCATAGTTGTTGCTTTTTAGCTAGTCTACAATTAGTGGGAAACCATTTTATTTCTAGTTGCTACCACAAAAGTTGCTAAGATGAATATTTTTCATAGAATTTGAGGCCATCATTATAATATCTTGGTCACATAGTATTAATGTTCAAATCTCTTGGTCCAATGTATGAACATTTAAAGCACTTTTTGGTGGGGGGGAGTGGTTTCAAATTGTTTTCCATAAAGTTTGAATGAATAAATAGCTAAATCATCAAGTCTATCAGCATGCTATCTTTTAAAATTCCCCCCACTCAACATTGACTAGTTCTATATTTTGTTGTATATGCCAATATTCTGGTTGCAAAGTAAAACCTGAGAGTTGTTTAAAATGAAATGAAATTTATTATTATTAACTATTTGAAGTAATCTTTTATATGGTTGCTAATAGTTTGGCATTCTTAATTTGAGAACTGTTCATATCCTCTGATCACATATATTGGTAATATAGTTCTCAGTCTAATTTATCTTTACTAATTATATGTCCCAAATATCCGTCCCTTAGAGATATTTGATGTTAAGATATTTCCAAAATTGACAGTTTTCCTTCTACTGTTTGGATTTATTCTTGCTAAATCTTTTAATTTCATGAAATCAAAATTATTTTTCTTTTTTGTTCTTTTCTCTATTATGTGGTTAAAATATCATATCCTAGTCATGATTTTGATATATTTCTCATTCATTTTTTCCATTAAGAATAATGTAATCTTTCACATTTAGTCCTCTTTTGCACTTGAAATTTATTGTGGTATATAGTGTACTATATACATACATACATACATACATACATACACACACACACACACACACACACACACACACACACACACACATATATATATATATATATATATATATATATATAAGGCTGGTCTAAACCATCTATTTATTCATTTATGCCAATCTTCTTTCCCATTATTTCAGTAGTGACTGGTGGATCAGGAGCTTATCTCAAAATATTTTAGGTTTGCTGTAGTTTATCAAATATAAGATTAATGGAAGGGTGGAGCCAAGATGGTATAGGAAAGGTTGTGACTTGCCCCCTCCCCAAACCTGTCCACACACTCCAAAAATAATGCCATAAGACAACTCCTGGAGCAACCTAACCCAAATAAGATCAGAGTGAGACTTTTTTCCAGTCAAAAACAGCTTAATAGGTGATTGGCATCACCTGATGTTCAGGCTGAGAGAAGAACTCAGCATGTGGAGCAGGATCAGCCTCTGGCAGGCAGAGCCTCCAGAGCCTTGGAATCTTCTGCTGCTTCTTCTGAAGATCAACTCACTGGTCAGTGAGGTCTTCCAGTGTTTGGGAACAATAGATGTGGTTTCTGCTGGAATTGGGGCAGGGCTACAATGCCTTGAACCAGCGAAGCAAACTTGAGCAGCAGCCACCAAGTGGGGGAGGGGCTTCTGAACATAGAGAATCAGATTTCAATCAGATATCTGGTTCCAGTTCAAAGAGAAAGTGGGCTGTGGTTACTTACAGGCCAGGCAGGCTGAGAACAAGCCAAATCACCCCATGGAACAAGCTGTAGCTCAGGACAGTCCTTCTTGGAAGCAGTGCTCCACATTAACTTTAGTTTGTTTGTTTTGTTTGTTTTTGTGGGGCAATGAGGGTTAAGTGACTTGCCCAGTGTCACACAGCTAGTGTGTCAAATGTCTGAGGCCGGATTTGAACGCAGGTCCTCCTGAATCCAGGGCCAGTGTTTTATCCACTGCTCCATCTAGCTGCCCCCAGTGCTACACATTAAGAAGGAATCAAAAGTCAAGAAATCAAAGGTCAAGATGAGTAGGCAGAGAAAACAGCAGACCATTGGAAGCTTCTTTGAGGGAAAGGTAGACCAGAATACTCCCTCAGAAGAAGATAATAACAAAATTAAATCTCCTGCATCCAAAGTTTCCAAGAAAAATATGAATGGGTCTCAGGCCATGGAAGCACTCAAAAAGGACTTTGAAGAGAAAGTAAGAGAGATAGAGGGAAGATTAAAAGAAGTAGAGGAATAAAATTGAAAGAGAAATGAGAACAATGCAGGAAAGTCATGAGAAAAATGGAATAAAGCCAAATGGAAAAAGAGGTGCAAAAGTTTTCTGAAGAAAATAATTGCCTAAGAATTAGGATTGAACAAATGGAAGCTAGTGACTTTATGAGAAACCAAGACACAGTTAAGCAAATCCAAATGAATAAAAAAAATAGAGGGAAATATGAAATATCTCCTTGAAAAAACATCTGACCTGGAAAATAGATCCAGGACAGATAATTTAAAAATCATTGGACTGGAGCAGCTATGTAGCGCAGTGGATAGAGCACTGGCCCTGGATTCAGGAGGACCTGAGTTCAAATCCAGCCTCAGACACTTATCACTTCCTAGCTGTGTGACCCTGGGCAAGTAACTTAACCCCAACAGCCCTGCAAAAAAAAAATAATAAAAATCATTGGACTACATGAAAACCATAAAAAAAATAAGTTTAGATATCATCTTCCTATAAATTATAAGGGAAAATTTCCCTGATATTCTAGAAGCAGAAGGTAAAATAGAAATTGAAAGAATCCACCAATCACCTCCTGAAAGAGATCCCAAAAGGAAAACTTCCAGGAATATCATAGCCAAATTCCAGAGTTCCCAGGTCAAAGAGAAAATATTGCAAGCAGCTAGAAAAAAAGGAATTTAAATACTGTGAAGCTACAGTAAGGATAACACAAGATCTAGCAGCTTCTACATTAAAGGCCAGGAGGGCATGGAATATGATATTCCAGAGGGCAAAGGAACTGGGACTACAACCAAAAATTACCTACCCAGCAAACCTGATTATTATCTTTCAGGAAAAAAATGGGATTTTAATGAAAAAGAGTACTTTCAGTCACTTTTACCAGATTTGTTTTTGTTTTTGTTGTTGTTGTTTTTGCTTGGGCAACTGGGGTTAAATGACTTACCTAGGGCCACACAGCTAGTAAGTGTTAAGTGTCTGATACCGGATTTGAACTCAGGTCCTCCTGAATCCAGGGCTGGTTCTCTATCCACTATGCCACCTAGCTGCCCCACTTTCAGTCACTTGTGATGAAAAGGCCTGAATTGAATAGAAAATTTGACTTGCAAATACAATACCCTAGAGAAGCATAAAAAGGTAAAAAGGAAAAATAAATCATAAGGGAAATTAAAAGGTTAAACTGTTTACATTCCTACATGGAAAGATAATACTTCTAACTCATAAGAACTTTCTCAGTAGTAGGGCAGCTGAAAGGAATATACTTAGAGGGCACAGGTATAAATTGTATATTAAGGGATGATATCTGTAAAGCATTTATTTTTTGTTTCTCCTTGTTTTTTTGTGGAGCAGGCAGGGTGGGGTGGCTTTATGTCTGGGGCTGGATTTGGGCTCAGGGCTTACTGGGTCCAGGGCTGGTGCTTTGTCCACTGTATCACCTAGATGACCCATGATGACATCTTTAAAAAAAAGTTAAGGGGTAAGAGATATGCACTGGAAAAAAAGGGAAAGGGAGAGGTGGACTGGGTAGAGTAGCTCACATAAAAGAAACAAGAAAAAAGCTTATGGAGTGGAGGGGAAGATGGAGAAGGAGTGTGGTGGGATGAATGAGCCTTACTTTCATCAGAATTGGCTCAAAGAGGGATTAACATACACACTCAAGTGGATATAGTAATATATTTTGCCCTGAGGGAAAGTGGGAGGGCATGGGGAAAAGGGGTGGGGGTAGAGGTATAGGAAGGGAGGGAAGATGGGGGGCAGTAAAAAGCAAAACACTTTTGAAGAGGGATAGGGTGAAAGATGATAGAAAATAGTGTAAATATCAAGGGGAAGGAATAGGATGGAGGGTAATACAGTTAGCAATAGTAACTGTGAAAGAAATGATGAACAGGATGCTATCAGAAGGATGTATAAAAATGTAAATCATCAACAGAGGAAGAACTGATGGTATCTAAATACAGATTGAAGTATGATTTTATTTATTAGTTCATCTTTCTATAGTTATTTTGTCTATTTTCTTTCACAACTTGACTAATGTGAAGATGTTTTGCACATGTATGACATATTGAATTGATTGATTGCATAGGAAGGGCTGAGGAGGGAGGGAAGAAGAAAATTTAAAACACAAAAATTTGAAAAATCAATGTGAATTTTTTCTTTTCTTACATGTAATGGAGAAATTCTAAATAAAAATTAAAATAAATTTAAAAGATAAAGACAAAAGTAAGAAAAAAGATTAATGACTTGGGTTTTTCATTCTTGTTCATGTTATCTGTTCTATTTATAGACTTTTTCGCAATCAGCACCAATTTTTTTTATAACTACTGCTTTATGGTGTATTTCAAATCTGAAAGTGCCATTTTCATGTCTTTTCTACTTTAAAAATTATTTTCTAGACCTTTTGTTCCCCAAAATGATTTTCAAATGATTTTATCATGTTCTATAGAGTAACTTTTTGATAGTTTCATTAGACTATAACAGAGAAGTTTCTTTTCTTCTTTTGTTTTTTGATCTCATGGGGTCCTATGGGGGTTTGGAAAGCCATACAATTAAAGGGAGTGCTATATTTGTAGTAAGCTTAGTAACAATAAATATGTTTTCCCCATCCACCTTGAGAAAATGTGTCCACAGATAAGAAGAGAGGACATGTATATCACTGATGTGAATACTCTTGCCAATAGCTGTGTTATATTCATGTTCTGCTTCAAATATATCCCCACAACTGACATATATATGACTCTATATATGAAAATTGCCCCCCTGCCACTACCACATGCATCTTAATAATCATCTTGTGTCACCAAGAGAGAAACAATCATTACCCTGGGAAGCTAAACTTTTGATAACTTCCTCTGAATTTAGTTCAACTATCATTTAAACCACAGGTATACAGTTCACCACTTGACTATTAACTGAAATATTTCCTCCATGGGAGAACCTGTCAGAATTTTTGACCTGTTGGAAAGCCTTTGAGAGCCAGGGGAATCTCCTCTATGACACAAGAAGGCACCATCTTAGGCTTTGCAACTTACTATTTGTGTGACTGTGGTCAAATTATTTGACCTCTGGGTCTCAGTGTTCTCATCAATTAAAAAAAATTGGGTTGAACTATATAACCTCTACAATCCCTTCCTTAAATTCTTCTAGATCCCTTCCTAGGCCTATGATATATAATATATGAAAGCTTCAATAATAATAAATTTCTAAAAAAATTATGACTAAAACAATTTAAATAAGAAGGGTAGGAAACTGGTAATATTTAGAGACTTAAAATTCAAGGATGCTTTGGTTAACAATTTTCTTGAATCAAATAGCTCAATTCTATTTTGAAGTATGTTTTAAATTAGCATTTATTGACTCTATTGCTTGCTTTTGTTCTTCACTTGCCCATATAAATAACCTTTTAGAAACATCACAATCTGCAAATAGCACATTTGTTCACTCCTGTCTACATTATATGCATGAGGGTTTCATTCCTTTGTTGATTTAAAGACACATAATGGAATGACTAGCTTGATAGTGTTTTTCCTGAATTCTTAAAAAAGCTTAAAACTACTATTCAACATTTGCCCTAATCTGTTTTTCTTAAATAACAAATTTCCACCCATCAAGTGTTCGTGAAATTACAGCCTAATTTTCTTTTACAAGGCTTGTTTTAGTAACGCTTTACATTTTCATGTAATATGGAGTTAATTTAATATTGACTGTTGTGAAATGAAATCATCTGGTATTCATTTGAATGTCACATATATTTTCTTAAGTGTTTCATTATAATTTAGCAATACTTAATAGACATTAAAAACAAACTGGTACCTTCATATCTGCCTTATTTTCTTTAGCATTCAACACATGTCGTTGAATATAAATGATGCATCCAAGTTTCTCTGACCTACATGAGGTTGGAAAAGGATAGGGGAAAAAACTTTCTTATGATTGCATGAGTAAACAAAAAACAGTTGCTATTTTCAAGTACCATATATTGAATGAAAGAAACAGCAATTAAATTTCTAGGTACTTATTTGGAAAGGAGAATGCCAGGAAAATTGCCCATCTATTGTGATTAAAGGTCTCCAGATAAACAATAACCTACCCATATAGGAAAAAAAGAGTTATTGGCCACTGTTAATATATTGCCAGTAGTTAATGCCATTGTTTGAATCAATATATCAGTTTACTAGCAAAAGGTGGCTAATCAAAGTGAAAAGTTCACAAGATGGGGAAATTTGCTTCAATTGCAGAAACTGAGGGATGGAAAGGAGCTCAAAGATCATTTAGCCAAATCCATAACTAAAAAAAGCATGAATTTTGGAAAATAACAGCTTTAGTTACATCATCACAATGGGAAATCCTATAGCAATATAGGGACAATATGAGGTCAATGAGTTCCTAGGATAATGTTAAGTTGGAAAACTGGCTTTGTGATATTTTCTGTCTATGTGCTCAGTTTCCTTACCTGTGAAATGATGAGATTGGACTAATCACTGGGGATCCTTAACCTGGTGATCTATGAAGTATTATGAAAAAAACAATTGGTAGTTGTAACTAATATGATGTAAGTCCTTCATACTTCTCTTTTTCTCTTTCTATCTCTATATATCATATATAAATATGTAATATTATATTCATTTAAAATATTATTCTGAGAAGGGGTACATAGACTTCAATGGGCTGCCAGAGGTTGATAACACTGTTAAGAAGGCCTGGAGCAATGATGATGATCCATATAGTATCTTCCCAGTTGAAAGTTGTATGATCCTGGGGCACCTAGGTGACACAGTGGATAAAGCACCAGCCCTGGATTCAGGAGGACCTGATTTCAAATCTGACCTCAGACACTTGACACTTACTAGCTGTGTGACCCTGGGCAAGTCACTTAACCCTCTTTGCCCCAATTTAAAAAAAAAAGAAAAAAAAAAAGAAAGTTGTATGATTCTAAGAGGAACAGAGAAGGTAGGAGGATATTTAGTGCTGATTTGCTCTGCTTGCAGGTTTGCTTAAGACCAGTACTACTTTTATTTTCCAAAGGACACAGACTATCATAGAAACAAAAGTTCAGTTCCTGAATTCCAGAATTGTAAATCATGCTGGCACATTGTTAATGCTATGCTGAAAAGCCTTTAAGTGAGGTTCTTATTGCTTACATTTTGGTTATTTGAGGTTTAGGTCTTCACTAATTTGTCTGACTAAAAGTCCTATCTCTACCATCCTCAACAATGGAAACTGCTTCAGCACAATGCAGGGGCCCAGATCCCAAAACTGATTGCTATGGCCTATCTGGACCCAATCCTCAGATCACAGAGCTAGAGATGAAAGAATCTCTAAAGATCTAGAGATGTTCTATTAAATGTTTAACAACCAGCTCTGGAGGGAGGAAAGATTTATGCATGTCACATTTGTATTTGGTCTACATTATTAACATTTTCTCTGTCACCATCTTAAGTCTAAAAAAGCAACGAAACAATGAACCATGCACTGATTTGTAGCATTTGTAGATTTCCAAGGTGTAAATTCTCACACTGAAAATTTTGTTATGAGCTGATTCAAGTTGGCTTTGATATGTCTGTAATTCTGAACCAAACCCATTAGCTTCGCAGATGAGGAAATTGACCCTAGAGAGGTAATATGACTTTTCCAGAGTCACTCAGGTAATTATCAGAAGCCAGGGTACCTTTTCCACCAGCCACATGCTATAAATCCCATGACAAGCTGGTGACTATAAGAAAGGGAAATAAGATTCATCTCTACTTGAAATCATGCTTTGGCCAGAATATCCTGGGGAAGATTGTGTTATGTTCAGGGTGTCTTGGCATCTGGAAATTCCTGAATTAATATAGCTATGCTGATGGATCTATTATTTCATCTGTGCAGCTACTGATGCAGCTGCACAACAATTTAGAGGCTTTTATCCTATTCCTGAAGCATATGGTGCTAGCTCAGATTTATCTTAGGAAAAGCTGGTCAGGAAGTAACAGTGCAGAAGAGCTGGAATGTGTCTCAGCTGCTTGAGGAGACAACAGAGGGGCACTGGCATCCTTCCTTGGGTAATTCAGGCTGTCTGCCAGTTTGTCATGCTTCAACAGAACCCAAAGAGCTGATTCTGTCCTGATTAGGATTTCCTGGGCTAGAAATTAAAAAAAGGAGGCTCACAAGACTGAATGTACCCAAATATACCCTTTGAAACATAGCCTTAATTAAAAAAAATACATTGTCATCTTGGAGGGGAGATTGCTTTTCAGAATTTTAAAAATATTTATAGAATTGACTGTCAGTTTATCAGTTAAGAATTCTATTATGCCCCTCTGTTTATTCTCAGATGGGAAAAGCATGTCAGAGGGGAAAACCTATAGAACTGGACAAATTGGAGCCATAATCAGTTAGGTAGAATAAGTATTTATCAGAGTATAGATATAGGAGAGAAGGAATATTTACTTTTATATATTTATATATCTATATATCAATTTTCCAATTAAATTCTGAGTGCCCATAGGATCCTTGGCCGACCTGTGACAACATGCATACACTAGCCAATGGCCTGCAGGCTACTATTCCAAAGCTACTATTCCACCCACCATAATGGGGTGATCCTCTTCTCAGGACTACCTTCACTGAAAACTTTGTAAAAGACAATGAGGTATGAGTATCTTCTTCTCTAGGCTCTGTAGTGAGACTATTTTTTGGGCTACCATTGTACTCCTTTGCCAATCTATTACTGTGTCTAACCTTTACCCAATTAATTTGTTTTCTTCAAGAGTAATAAGTTCTCATTATGACTTTAGGTACAACAGCAGGGAAAATGTCAGGGTTCTAATATTTCCTCTAAGAAATTGAAAGGGGAGAGGCAACAGAAACTTGTTTAAATGTCAGGTATTATTATTGCTGTTATCTGGGCTTAATAAATCAAAAATAAAATTAAAATCAATGCTACTAATGAATGTCATCAAACTAAAAACCCATAATATCTAAATTATTGAAACTAAAGTTTTCAAAATATAGAACACTTTCAGAAGAAATCAAAAGCAAGTATGGATGATGATAACATGATGACCTTTTTATTATATTTAATATCTATTGACCAAAATAGGTTTGATATAGAAATTAAATTCTTAGCATTATATTCTGCCATTATTAATTTATTGGCATATTTATTTATGTGTATACTAACTGGAAACATTTTCCCTCTGTACCTTTACATAACATTCGAGAATACCTTAGAAGGACTCTTTGTGTATATGTATGTATATAGATGTATACATATATATATATAGTATAGCCTGTTTTTTGATTGCATATAACAAGACATTCAGAATTCTCATGAATTCATATGTTCATATTTCTAGACAGAAAAAAAGTTGTTTTTTAACCACAAAGCAGATAAAGGAGGTTAATAGAGAGGTGAACATTATCTCAGAGGAGATTTTAAGTAAGGATTGGCAACAATGAAAGGCACAAAGTTGTTGGAAAAATAAACATTGAAAAAAAATGTTACCAAGTTTCTGATATGAGGGTAGTACTCACATGTATTGTAGTTACTAAATACATTTGAATTAAAGTATATATTCTCATATATGAGAAACCGTAGCCCCAAAAATATAGATGAGAGGAGGAGTTCATTGGGATAATGAAAAAATATAAATTTGAAAGTATTTAAAAGTTATTTGGTTTAATAGCTTTCAAGTGCATACTTACATCAGGCTTATGTAACAGAATTCTTTCAGTAATGAAAAAGTAGAAATGATTTATAATTAATACACTAGGAGTGATCCCAGATTGGATCATGATTATTCCTTTCACAAACATGGTTCTAAAGTGCTTGAAAATAGACTCCTAAAAAAGTAGGGTTAGTATTCTCTTTATGTTGTTACCATATTTCCTAAAAAACCCAAACAAACAAAAAACCCTTCCACCATAGTACAAATTAACATGTTAATTAGCATGAATGATCCCTAATTACTGAATTCTGGATTAATGAAATTTTGACATATTAAGTTTTTAGAAGATTATTGACTGAAAGTTCTAATGAAACTTTGATCTCATCAAGGCCAACTCCCTCATTTTACAAATGAAGCAATTGAGGTCCAGAGAGGTTTTGTGCTTTGCCAAAGAAAGCAAAGTTAGTGAGTCCCAGACATAGCTTGATTTCCTAGCTATGTCCTCTGTCTCCAGAAAGAGTGTTCCTCCAATGATTCATTATGCACAATTTAGAAGGAAATTATTTTAAAATTAAAGTCTACCTTTCTTTCAATTACTCACCGTTATTCTGTCTTCACTTGCCTGCATTTCTAGCCTGAACTTCTTAGTTTTCCATTACCCAACAACAAGTACCAAGCTATTGTTTCACATTTATTTCACATTATCTCTCTTCATATATGTATTCCAAATTTGTATTTGCTGTTTCTTATTTGCTGTAGATCTCAACATTCTATTCCTCCCTTTCTTTTCTTCCTTCCTTCCTTTCAAATTCTTTCCTTTTCTTCTTTGTTTCTTTCCATCTTTCTTTTTTTTTGTGGGGCAAAGGGGGGGGGTGTTAAATGACTTGCCCAGGGTCACACAGCTAGTAAGTGTCAGTGTCTGAGGCCGAATTTGAATTCAGGTCCTCCTGAATCCAGGGCTGGTGCTTTATTTACTGTGCCACCTAGCTGCCACCTCTTTCCATTTTTCTTTCTCTCTTTCCTCATAACTGGTTATTTTCCCTTTTTCCTCTACCTTGACTTCCTTCAATGCTATGCTTGTATAGAAAAGGATAGATGTTACTTGAAGTGAAATCCTTTCTATTTCTAAAAATTCTCTCTCTTCAATTCTCCCCTCTTCACCACCATGCCACTCTTGGACCCCATTGTAATACAAATTTAGTTCTCACTTCTCCATTGAAATAATTCTTTCATATATCACCAGTGACCTCCAAGTGGTCAAATTTCTTAGACTTCATCTTTTTTCTATCTACAATATATCATATATAATATATTTTATATAATTCTTTTCTCTTCTATTTCTCCTGATATGACGATGAATGTGTTCACATACTTCTCTTCACCTGCTACCTTTTTAAATGTGGGCATATTAAGTTTTTCCCCTTAGATTTTCTCATTTTTTTCTTCATTCTATCCTTTGGCAAGCTTATCCAATCCCTTCAACTTCAGCAATCACTTCTATGAAGATAATTCCCAAGTATTTCTCTAAAGGCTTAACTTCTATCCAGAGACATATAACTATATTTTCATCTAACTGCTTTTGATCAATGTTCAAAGGTTTAATTTTGCTTTCCAAAAGTGCTTTGAAGAACTCAACATTTTCTTAAACTAAACTTTTAGGGATTATCATCTGATAATTAGTAGCTCAATTTCTAGCTATCTACATTAGTCTTAAATAATCTTTCGTCCTAATGTCCTTTGACATCTGCAATCTTTCGCTTTCATTTAGTACTTAGCATATACCGTTTTGTATTGTTGGTTAATTTAAAAAATATACATTTATATTACTTTTCTATCTAAATGGATTTATGCTTGGGTATTGATTTATAATACTCTGCATTCCAGTCTTAAACATTATAGATATATTAATAATTTCCATTTGATACATATCACAGTTCATGAAGCTATAGTAGAAATTCCTTGCTCACTTTGTACTCTCCCAAACTCTTTTAATAAAAAAAGGAATGGTAGAAAAAAGTAGAACTAGGAGAGTACTTAGAGATCATTTAGTCCAATTTTCTTACATTGCAAAGAAGGAAACTGAGGCCTGGAGGGACAGAAACTTGCCCAATTTTTTGCAACTAAGCAATGACTAAAATCTAAATGTCCTGACCCTAAATCCTATAATTATATCCACTTTTTATTACACAATAAGCCTCCATGTAAGATTCTGACCTTTATTCCCATTTCAACTAAGGTGGAATTGATATTACATTCTGTTGACATTTCTTTACTGCCTGATGAGAAGAAAGGTTAGGGAATAGAAGGCATGCTGGACAGTAGATGGATTAATAGAAGAAAAGGATAATTTAAAGTAAGATAAAATTAGGGAAGCAATATCCAGAAAATTCAGTTTAATGGCAGGAATCATAGGAACTAAAAATTGTGACTTGGAAAAGGAGTACTGAATCTGCTCTCAAATCAACTATTCAAGGGAGATTCTGAAACCAGCTCCATGGGGAAGATTTCAGTATACCACCATCTCTTATCTCTGGTTTCCATGTGTAGATATACAAGCAGATATGACCCATGGGGAAAGACATAGATGTTGAGACATTTCACTTTATGGAAGAATAGGGAAGAACTTACTTAGAGGTGCAGTGGGAGGGAACTGATTTGTGTCCACCAGAGGGAGGACATATGCTATTTGATAGCTTCCTTGTTTAATGAATTATTCATATTAACTAGTTTCTACATTGACAAAAAAGTGAAATTCTTTCAAAGTGTAAATATGATTGGCCAATTTTTAAATTTATTTTTAATTTTTATTCTTTATCTTTCATCGCTCTGCTACAAAATAACATTTGTTCCAACCTACTTCAGTCTCTTCATTGGAAGCAAACATGACTTTTAATCTTGTGAATATTCAGATAGATAATATTTCAGTGGATTTACAAACAACAAAATTTTTATGATGTCATTTTATACATCATCAATGAGTTACATGAAGTTGATTTGTGCAATGGAAATATATTGTGAGGTACTCTAATATACTGCCATTTATTTAACAAAGGCCTCAGTTTGAATTTTACAACATATATTTTAAAATCATGTTTCTTACAACTAAAAAGAAGTCTAAAACAAATGGGCTAGATTATTTTACCTTGAAAAGGAATACTTCTAGGAAATATTAAATATTACTACATTTTTATGAAAGGTTACATACATTTTAGAAACATCGATCACCCTTGCTTTCTACTCATTAATTCATTGTGCCTTGCCTATACAAAGATAAAGATAGTTATCAATAGCATATCTTCTCAATCCTGGTACTCCCAATTTATGACTAAGGCAATGAAACCACCAATGGTCCTTCTGGGTCAAGGCAGGGTGTGGAGTAGGCACACTTTTTTATATTTGCATTAAAAGACTACAATGGCAACAAGCAGGGAATAGTGCTTCAATCACATTTTAGTAAAGTGGAGAGAGCACAGAGGCAGATAGCATGGAGGTATAGATGGGAGTATGGGATAATGTGGTGGAGGGAGGCAGGTGTGGAGAAGAGAATGAAAGGAAGAGGGGGACTTAAGTAACTCCTAATAAAGATAGAAACACTTGGGCAGCATGGATCTATAGCAGGTGGAAATATACTTAAAGGATAGGTATTCGAAGGCTCATTGTTATAGGCTTTTAGTGGTGATAAGTGAACTAATACTTATCCATGATACCTTAGTGTAAGTTTCTTAACATATCCACCTCATCTCAAAGTTACATTCAATATTTTAGGTTCATTCATTAGTACAATGCTGGTTTTTTGATGGTCTTATTATTCATGTCTAGAGCTCACCTGAAGATTACAGATCACAGGGAATTTGAAGGACCAACAGGTTCTTACATTAAGTACTAACTGGCTTCCCCTAAGTTAGCAAATAGTTTCAAGATGTAGCCTTAGTTAATTTATGAGACAGTTTCCAGTGGTTCCAATGCTCCCCTAATTTTTTTTTTTTAGTGAGGCAATTAGGGTTAAGTGACTTGCCCAGGGTCACACAGCTAGTAAGTGTTAAGTGTCTGAGGCCGGATTTGAACTCAGATACTTCTGACTCCAGGGCTAGTGCTCTATCCACTGTGCCACCTAGCTGCCCCTGCTCCCCTAATTTTTGAGACATTTACCAAGTAACTATTATGCTCCCTTAATTTATGGGATAGTTTGTAATTGAATTATAGGTTCCCCTTTGCAGACTTACTTTTTCCTATTGTCAACTTATACTAGTTACTTATAGGCTTCCTATACTGACTAAGGGGAGGTGTATGGTCAAGGGAGGCAGAAACAGAAATAATTTGAACAAATGAAACAATTTAAATACTTGATAACAAAACTTCAGAAAATTGTGATATCACCTGAAAGTTTATATGCATAATATAAATCATATCAAAAGAAAATCAGACATTAAAAAAGAGTTAGAAACCCTAAGACTTGACAGTCTCCTCCCCCCCCCCCCCCGCCACCTTTTTACTGGTGTATGTATACCAATGTTAATACATTGATTTTACCTCCACATTTCTCATATCCGTTGATTTTTCTCTATTCACTTTGCCCCATAGATCAAATGCTAATCACCTCTCCACTAGAATATTATAATAGTCTCCTCATTGAGATCTATGTTTCTTGTTCCTCCTTTATCCAAACCCCAAGATGCCAAAGGAATCTTCCTGGAACACCATACTAATCTTACTTTTGCCCAATTAAAAATCTTCAGGAGCTTCCCATAGCCTCTAGGGAAAAAAACAAAAACAAAAATGAATTCCTCAGTCTGTCCCATGCCTATTTTTCCAAACTCATTTCATATAATTTTCTTTTGCTCATTCTCTATGTGCCAACCAAATAGCCTTACTTGCACTTGCCCTTAAATGGAATTTCAACTGCTTTCATTGTCATACTTTTGCAGCAGATGTCTTCCATGTCTGGAATTCAGTCCCTCCTTACCCTCACTCATTAGACTCCTTAGCATTTTTTCCAAGCTAAACTACTCCCAGAGAGAGAAGCCATTCCTCATGCTCTAGTTGTTACTGTTCTCTTTTCACCATCAAATCAGTTTTAATTTAATAATCTATTTACATGCTTTATCTCCTTGTTCATAACAGTTGCTTTCATAAGTACTTATCGGATTGAATTTTGTGTGAAAAATGTGTGTGTATTTTTGAAAGAACTTTTAATTTATTTCATATAGTGAATTCTCATTCAGGTATTTACAGCACCAAAGAATGTTAGCAATTCCTTTGCAATTTATTTTTCCTGAAAATTTCCTCATGGATATTGAGAGGTTAAGCAAATTGTCCAAGGTCACTTAGCCTATATGTGCCATAGGTCAAACTTCAATCCAGCTCTTCCTGACTTGGAAGCAAAGATTTTCTTTACTATATCATATATCATGAAACTTGCGATGAATAGTGTATGTATATATGTGTGTACATATATATACACATATATATGGGGCAGCGAGGTGACACAGTAGATAGAGCACTGACCCTGAAGTTGGGAGCACCTGAGTTCAAATCTCACCTCAGATACTTACTAGTTGTGCAAACCTGCACAAGTCACTTAACACCAATTGCTTCAAGCATCCTGTGCCATCTCTGGTCATTATGATGAATATCTTGCCACTGGACTCTGATGATTCTGGAGGAGAAAGTGAGGTTCATGACTTTTCACAGCCCTCCCTCACTTAAATCTAATTCACTACAAGTCATGACATCATCTCAATGTCATAGTCTTCTTTGACAATGAAGGACAAATAACAGCAATAACCACATGTATATATGCAATGTGCATTGCATGTAACATACATCATATTACATAACACTGTAATACATAACATGTTATTTATATAATGTACAATATTTAAAATATCATTATATTATATAAATTATATAATATATGATATTAAAGAGGCATGTATACATTTTTCATTGGAATATAATGTATGCCAATGTATATGCAAAAAAAAAGTAGTACAACATTAGAACTTGCTCACTATTCTGTAAGAATATCTAGTAATTTTTCAAATAAGTAATTAGTTGTGACTGACAGAGAGCAAAGTTCATTTTAAAACAGGAACATTTGCAATGCCATTTAACTGTTGAAATTTTATACACTGATATACAATTTCAAGCCAAGAATAATTCATTTAAATAAATTTAGCTTATTCATAAAGCTAGAAAACATGACAGCATTTGGCCTTTTCTTTTGTGTTGTACTATAACTAAAGATCTATACACATAGTATGATTCCTGCTGAATTGGCAAATTGTTGCAAAAGAAACCAGACAGTCTGGGGTATATATCTGGGGAAGTATGACAACTATTCCTCCCACTGACTTATTTCTTAAAGCATAAATGTATTCCTTAGTCTCATGCAACATAGTGGTGGGAGAGTAATATTAAATTTCCATCTGACAAATAGGGAGGAGTGATTTTAAATGCACTGTTCAATCAAGAAGAGTCTAATAAAAAGCATCCACTCTTCATAGTCTGAGGTTAGTATTTGGAATTTAGAACGTTGAAACTATCCAGATAACAATGTCCACTTTTATACTTTGGTACAGCTATTTAGATTTGCTAGGAAGCAGAGACTCATGGGCTACTTAAACAAGTATTGACAGAAATAATTGGAAATTAGCCAAGGAGATTTGATTATTTAGTGATATTTTTTGCATTCTCAGTTAGTAGTTTACTTTTTCCCTAATTGCATGAAAAAACAATTTTAACATTCATTTTTAAAACCTTTGAGTTCCAAATTACCTCCCGCCCTCTCTCACTCTCCACACATTGAGAAGGCAAGCAATTACATATAGGTTATACATGTGTAGACATGCAAAAATAAAAACTCAAGAAAATTTTGAACTCTGCCCAAAAGGGCTATACAATCATGCATACTCTTTGACCTAGCAATACCAACAGTAGATTTATGTCTAAAAAGATTTAAACAAGGAAAAGGCCCTATATGTAAAAAAAACAAACAAACAAACATATAGCAGCCCTTATGATATGCCTTCTCTGTTTACCTTTGTATGCTTCTTTTGAGTCTTGTATTTGAATGTCAAGTTTTCTATTCATCTCTGGTCTCTTCATCCAAAATGTCTAAACATCTTCTCTTTCATTGAACGACCATTTTTACCCTCAAGGATTATAATCAATTTTGCTGGGTAAATGATTCTGGGTTGGTTGTAATCCCAGCTCCTTTGCCCTCTGCAACATCTCATTCCAAGCCCTCTGATCCTTTAGTGTAGAAACTGCTAAATTTTTGTTATCCTGACTGTGACTCTACCATACTTGAATTATTTATTTCTGGCTACTTGCAATATTTCCTCCTTGACCTGAGAACTCTGGAATTTAGTTTTAATATAATATTCCCAGGAGTTTTCATTTTGGAATCTCTTTCAGGGGGTGATAGATGGATTCTTTCGATTTCTAATTCTAGAACATTAGAGAAATGTTCCTTGATAATTTTTTTAAAGATGTTGTCTAAGCTCTTTTTTTTATCTTGGCTTTCAGGTAGTCAAATAATTTAAAAATTCTCTCTTGAATCTTCTTTTCAGTTCCATTTTATCAAGCTAGGGGAGGGTTTGGTCTTATCCTGTTTCTGGCAGAAACTCTCTCTGCTACCTGTCAGCTCTGACTAAGGTAACCAGAAACCTCAAAGGCTCTTAGTTCTAGTTCAGTTATTTTTCCAATGAGGTGTTTCACATATTCTTCTATTTTTTCATTCTTTTGGTTTTGTTTGATTATTTCTTTATTTCTTGATTAGGTAAAGCACTGACTCTGAAGTTGGAAGGTACTGAATTCCAATCTCACTACAGATAATTGCTTTCTGTATGATCCTGGGCAAATCATTCAACCCCAATTGTCTTAAAAAAAAGATATAGAAAACATCTGGGGCCATCTCCAGTTGTCCTGATATATATCTTGCCACTGAATCCATATGACTCTGGAGGAAAGAGTGAGGCTGGTGACTTTGCATAGCCCTTCCTCACTTAAATCCAATTCATTTCAAATCATGACATCACCTCAATATCATGGTTCTCTTCAAAAATGAAGAACAAACAACAACAATAGCAACAACAATTTCAACCTGTCTTTTTGTGGGCTCTACTGCCCCACAAATTGTCTTAGGGCATTATTTAAAGGTACTTCAAAGGGTTTGGGGGAGGCCTCATGCGAGTTGCTGCCTTTCCTCAGCCCTTTTGGTTCTACCTCCTATTTTGGCCATTTTTCAATCAAATTTAACACAAATTTAACTATTGATCTCATTGAAAATATTGATTTGCTGCTACAAATTTTAAAAATATGGAATCTTAATGTGTAGACAAAACCATAGTTTAGGTGATAAACTAAAAAATCTCCTGAAGTGGAAATAATATTTTCAACATGGTAGACCAAAAGGGAAATATATATGTGTGTGTGTGTATAAATGCTTGAGGAATTTTTTCCCCAGAGAAATAAATGCCTCTTCTGCTGCTTGGTCAGGAGGGTTAGAGTGTAGGCTTTAATCTACTCCAAATGATCTTTACCAGTCTTGGACCTATGCATATGTAGACTAAGTTCAGTGTTATGGACACTAGCTCTTACATTGAGATATTATGCTTTTTCTCAAACTCTTTCTTTCTCTCTATCCCATGCCTGAGTCCTAGGAAAAACTATTAAAGATAGGTATACTTTGCATTTAAGATCTCCCTGAAAATGAGGTAATGGGATGCTACTCATTATAGAATGTACACCAAGCATAAAGACAATTATTAATTTCCTCTGCTCACAAAAGAAAAGCTAAACATGAACAGCAATTTATAACTATGCTTGTACCACCCCCTGCATTAGAACAATGAGAAAATGAAGTTGTTTCCAGGAGTTTTCAACACTTCAAATTTCAGTTGGCCTCTATGATGTCCAAAGAATTATTTTCAGTTCCATTTTATCAAGCTAGGGGAGGGGTTGGTCTTATCCTGTTTCTGGCAGAAACTCTCTCTGCTACCTGTCAGCTCTGACTAAGGTAACCAGGAACCTCAAAGGATCTTACTTATAGGAGCACTGTTCTATCATCTATGCTCAGGAAGGAAATGCCAGGTAAAGAAAGAAAGCCAAGAGTGCAGTGTTCAGCCTCTATTTGTCTAGTCAGGCCCTTACTTCAGTTGCTGTATTCCGATGCCATGATAGCAGATTTGGGAAAAGAGTGGAATGACTACCACATCCTCAAAGATATATCCAAAGAGGCATGTCTACTTGTTAAACATTTCAGAGATAGGAAGAATGAGGAAGTCAGAAGTTGTTTCTCCATTTTAGCTAAGTGTTCAGCCACCTTCATTTGTAATGAGGACTCTGAGACCACCCAGGATTTACTACATTATATCCTAACTCCATATCATCTTAGTACTGAGCTACATGTTCCTCTGGAAGTGGCTGGGACACAGTCTCATTTTTTCCAAGCTTTGTGCTCTAACCAAAGTCTACTGGGATGGGAAGAAGGGAAAGAAATTGCTGTTTAATTCTCATTTTACAGATTAATAAATTGAGATACAAGGAGACTAACTATTCCAAGCTCTTATTGGCAGTAAGGATCATTGACAGGACTTGTAATCAGGTCCTAAGAGCTAATATACTCAGTCTTCACTTATACAAAGTGTTTTGATTGTCTTACATGATATAATAAAGCTTTTGTTAATATAGTCCAATAAGCATTTATTAAATACTTACTATATACTAGGATAATGCTAGGCTCCCAGGATACAAAAACAGAATGCAAATCATTCTTTGCCTTAAAAGAAACTATATTATACTGAAGGTGTGCAAAATATAAATTGATAAGAATAAATGAATAATTTATGTTAAGAGGGAACACTAAAAACTTAGAGTATTACTTGGAGGAGTTTTTCTGACCTGAAAGAATGAATTAATGATTGAATGAAACTAGGGATTCTGTGAGAGAGAACGATTTGGGTCATAGCATATTCAAAGACAAGGAAGCATTAGGGAATAGTAATTAGGTCAGGTTAGCTGGAAAGTAAACTGACTGAAAAGTATTAAAGTGAAGAAAGCTGGGATAATATTGACTGAATTTCTGTTTCATCTTTGAAGCCATAGTGAGCAAGTAAAGGTACTTGAACAGAGATGACATATTGTGCTTATTCTGATCTCCCTAAGATCCAAAAAAAGAAAATATACCCTATTCTTTCCTTATTAGAAGGTATATATGAAACTGAAGGTAAGTTGGTATAGACTGCCTTAATGAATTGGTAAGGAAATTGTTGAAACATGAAATAACACTTAAAAATATTCTATTTAACAAAAATTGCCCCTCCCTTTCTCCTCATCACATTGATTATTTTACATTATTATAATTTCTTAAATATAATGTTTTCTTGACTAAGCTCTTGATTATTCAGAAAATTCATGATTTAGCTTGTTTGCATGTGCTTGCCACTTATATAAATAATTTTTTCATAGTTATGATGGTCTTCCCAAGTTGCTATATTTAGCACTCTAAATTTAGTCTTATCCTTGGATGACAGAAACCAGACCAAAATTTGAAGTATTTCTGATTTGGTACTTTTCTTTTGTTTTCCTTTTTTAATCTCTACCATTTTTTAATAGTATTTGATTTTTATTTTCCAATTATATATAAAGATAGTTTTCACCATTCATTTTTGTAAGATTTTGAGTTTCAAATTTATCTCCTTGCCTTCCCCATCCAAAAGCCATCAATCAATCTGATATAAGTTACATAATATAATCACATTAAACATATTTCTGCATTAATTGTTTTGTGAGAGAAGAATCAGAACAAAAGGGGATAAACACCAAAATGAAGAAACAAATAAAAAATAACAATAACAAGAAGAGTGAAAATAGTATGATTTGATCTTCATTCAAACTCCATAGTTCTTTTTCTGCATATGGAGAGTATTTCCCAATGTGATTTTGGAATTCTCTTGGATCATTGTACTGCTGAGAAGAGCTGAGTCTAACACAGCTAATCATCACACCATGTTGCTGTTACTATGTACAATGTTCTCTTGGTTGTGCTCTCTTCAATCAGCATCAGTTCATGTAAATCTTTCCAGTTTTTTTTTTTCCTTTCTGAAATCTGCCTGCTCAACATTTCTTATAGCACAGTAGTATTCCATTACATTCATATATCACAACTTGTTCAACCATTCCCCAACTGATGGGCATTCCCTCAATTTGCTCCCATATTAAAATACAATTGTGTAAAATGTAGGATACACTTCAGTACTACAAAGATCAGTATTGGATCCATTAAAATCCAAGTTTCATGAGGGCAGACATTGCTTTACTCTTATCTTTGTATTCCCTGTGCTGAGCTTAGATATGGAACATAGTGCATGCTTTATGAATACTTGATATTTTATAACAACTCTTCTTCATTTTAGTAATCAGTCTTTATAACTTAAAACATTATAACCTCATAGTCAACCTGGTGAAGAGCGTCCCCTGACCCTATTAGCTAGGTTATTATGTATAAAATAGAGATTTAGTTTGACATAGCACCCATACTCAAATCCTTTACAGCTTGGTAAGTTATTTTATTTTTTGTTTCTTTTTAAATTTTCATTTAAAGTTTTGAATAACAAATTCTTTCTCTCCATACCTCCTTTTCCTTCTCCCTCTCTGAGTAAGGAAGCAATCAGATAGATGTTATACATGTTCGAATATGTAAAACATTTCTGTATTAGTCATTTGGTATAAGAATACTTAAAAAAAATTTTTAAATGAAAGAAAGTAGAAAATAGCATGATTCAGTCTGTATTCATTCAATGTCTGTTCTTTCTCTGAAGGTAGATGATGTCCTTCATTCTTTGTCCTTTGTCTTGAATCATTGTATTGCTGAGAGTTGCCAAGTCATTTACAATTCTTTACTGAATAATATTGCTGTTACTATGTACAGTGTTCTCCTGGTTCTGTTCACTTCACTGTATATCAATTAATGTAAATATTTCCAGGTTTTTCTGAAATCATTCTGCTTGTCATTTCTTACATCACAATAGTATTCCATTGCATTCATATACCACAACTTGTTCATCCATTCCTCAATTGATGGGCCTCCTGTGGCTTTCCAATTCTTGGCCACCACAAAAATATCAACTTGTTAAGTTCTGTCAGAGATTGTACTTTGCTTATACATATCTTTTCAGAACCCAAAGTCATTGATAAATTATCAGAATAAGATTAATGACGGTGGAATATATAAGATATCAGAAAAATAATGTTACTATGTCATCATCTTTATTCATTCCCTTCCTTAATATACCAAACACATATTTTCAGAAAATAGGTGAGTAAGTTCATTTCTAACAATGTACGTATTTGATCAATGGATATAGAAATGAATGATTGGACTATTACATGAGCCTGGATGTTATTTCTGTTATATATTGGCTTCATGGTCCTGTGCAAGTTATTTAACTTCTCACTGCTCTAGACATTTTTCTTTGAAGATTTGGTTGTAACTATTTTTGCATTATTGTCTTCTTCTGAGTTACTGTCTAGGTTTTCCTTGTTACCATATTAGCTTTCTTATGGTCAAGTTCTTTTTTAATTAGTGTCTTATTTATTTTTGCTCATTTTCCAACCTGTTTATTGTCTTGGAACTTTATGTTAAAGTTGGACTCTGATTACTTAGTGTGTGGAGGCACTTTCCCAATCTTTGGGCATTTCTTGCTTCTGTTTTCAGATCTAGTTGTCTGGGTCTGTAAGTTTTAGGTACTTCAAAGGTAGTGTGATCTGGGAAAAGGTACTGTATTCTGGTCTTTACCCAGAAAGGTCCCCTGTTCCCCTGCTGCTGCAAGTACTGGCATTCCTCTTGGCCCTCTAACTATGACCAGGTTCCTTGCTCCATTATGACTTATTGCAAGTGCTCCTCTCCACTTTGGAACTGTGACTCAGAACTCTGTATGGGCAATAGATTTACCCATCAGTGTCATCTGTGACTGAGTGACAGCAATGGGACTCCTGTGAACTCTTTCTGACATTTTGTCTGACCCACCACGGCCATTATTATCATGTATACCTAGGCTAGCCCCTATACAATTATCATAGACTTCTCCTGGTTCCCTCCTAATTTGCCTTGGGTTGGAAATAGCTCTTACCCTGACATTTTGTTTGCTCTGCTATTCTAGAATTCAATATGAGGTGTTATTTTAAGTTCATCTGGAGGGGAATGTTTGAAGATTTTGGCTAGGTTGCTAACTTTACTCCACCATCTTGGCTTTATGTCCCCTACTATTTTAAAAGCTAATTTGTTAGGTGCTAAAGATACAGAGACCAAAAGAAACCAGTCTCTACCCTCAGGGTGTTTACATTTCACTGGAATGGGGATGCCATAACATATACATGAGATGAAGAATAAAGTAATAAAGAGTAATTTTTGGAAGATAGAATGCTCAGAACTTAGGGGATCGGGCATTGTTCACTGTAGGAAGTAGTACTAAATCTGTCTTTTGAAGCAAACTAGGGATTTCATGAGGCAAAAGTAAGCAGGGAGAATTTTCCAGGCATGGTATATCATTTATGCAAAGATATGGTCATCAAATATCCCATAAAGGGAATAGCTAGTCAGAAGGAAATACTAGAAGTATATGCAAGCCAGGTACATAGAATAAGAAAGGACAGAGAGATGAGATACAATTATGTGCCTATATTCCTCACAGTTAAGGGGATTCCAATTAGCAGTATGAAAATTTGAATCTCATGCTAAATATAATAAGGATTCATTTAAGATTTTTGAATAGGGAATGTTGTGTTCCATTCCATTTAGTTACATAGGTAACTAAACATAAAAATGATTCTAGAGAAACATCTTTTAATTTAAAATATCTCCACTCTGGTATGACTTAAACTTGAAATAAAGAAATTTGCAGTTATATAGCTGTTTTGCAGATGTTAAAACACTTTCATACACTTTGTGGGCTGATTTGCCTACACTTTCTAAGACCTAAGATCATATGGCAAATACTTTAGTTAGAAACAATTGATAGCAATTATATTGATGTAATTGTATTAGCAGGACTTCTTCACATCCCCTTCTTACGTAGGTTCTGCCTAATTTCATATCATAGACTCTCTAATTCATGTAATGGAACAAATTTCAAAATAAATACATAACTCTTAGATCTATATCTCTATTGTGTTTTATATTTATTCCTTTGTTAAATTGCTCTGGAGATTAAAAACATTAATTCCCATTTAAATGTTCTTAGATCATCAAAATATTGCTAAGGAATCAAGTTTTCAGACAATAATATCTATTTGGCTAATTAATAGAGAATACTCTGTGATTTAATCAATATGGGAAAACTGTGGAAACCTCCTCTACCAATGGTATATGACTTTGGAATATATATTTTTGGTGATAGATTAATAAATCCTAGGATATTGCTCAATATGCATATTGAGTGACTTTTCAAGGACAATTGACCAACTACATGTCAGAATTCTATGCAATTTCTACCTATTTCTTTTATGAAGTAAAACATTCATTTCATTATGCAAAATGGCCCCTTCTGCCTGTTTAGGAAACTATATACACATTAATCCCTTTGGAACTGTGACTTGAAATATTATTATTACTTTTAACAACAACAACACACTTACATTAGTGCTTCAAGGTTTGCAAGGTATATTAATATATTTTCTTTCTCACAACAGACTTGTATAGTAGGTACTATTATAACCTACATCGTACAGATGAGGAAACTGAGGCTCAGATATCTTAAGTGACTTGTGCATATCATAAAGCTAGTAAATGTGTAAAGCAGGATTTAAACACACTTCTTCCTTACTTCAATTCCATTGTTATAACTTTTATCCATCTTGAATAACTCTGTCTTCCTTTTTATTTGCACCTCTGATTGATCAGTTGATGAGACTTTGGAAGTCCTGTAGTAAAGTAACAACTGTTGAGATAGTGGTTCAGTCTCATAACCACAAACTATATCCCCATTGCTGAGCAACTATTTCATAAATGTGCTCTTTTCCCCAGGAAAGAATGTAGCTAGTACAGTAAAAATTACTGACGCTAGATAATCAAGTTGAAAATTCAGTCAGTGAATAAATATTTATTAAGCACCTACTATTTGCCAGGCACTGCACTAGATGCTGGGGATGCAAAAAGAGATAAAAGAGAGCCCCTGTCCTAAAGGACTTCACTATCTAATAGATAAAAATAGCCTGCATTTATGTAGTGCCTACTATGCACTAAATATTGTCCTAAATACTTTACAGATTTGACCCTCACAACAATATTGAGAGGTAGGTGCTATTATTATTCTTATTTTACAGATAGGGAAACTGAGGCAAACAGTATACATGACCTACAGTCTCTATTACTAATGGAATGGATTTTATCATACTAAGATAGTGATTTTTGAAAACTGTGTTCTTTGTTGTATTTCTTATTTATGCCAAGGTTTCAGCAACATAAGTTCAACTAGTAAATCAATATTCTTGACTGACGGACCAGTAATAGAGTATTTTACTGTTTATGCCTATCATCAAGAAATTGGTGGGCTTCAGTTAAATATTAAATCAGTACAAGGTAATGGAAAGATTCCTGAATAAGTCATGGGTTCTATTTCTATTTCTGCTACTATCTAAGTGATTCAGTACAAATCACTTAATTCCTCTGAGAGCTGGTTTCCTCAGCCATTAAAAAGTGAGTTAGACAACATTATCTCTAAGATCACTTCCAATCCTAGCATTATATAATTCAATAGATTCTATGACCAGTCTGATACCCGATATTTGAAATGGTAAGATGGTGTACTAGGTAGAGTAGTTTACTATAATTAGCAAGACCTGAATTCAAACCTTGCCTGAGATCTTTATTATCAAGGTTATATAGATCAGCTAGGTGGTACAATGGATAGATCACCAACCCTGGATTCAAGAGGACCTGAGTTCAAATCTGATCTCAGACCCTTGACACTTACTATCTGTGTGACTCTGGACAAGTCACTTAACCCCAATTGCCTCACCAAAAAAACCAAACCAAAACAAAACAAAAAAAGAATCTTAACTGAATTCCATAAATTTTGGGGCAGCTAGGTGGCACAGTGGATAGGGCACCAGCCTAGAGTCAGGAGGACCTGAGTTCAAATCCGGACTCAGACACTTACAAGCTTTGTGACCCTGGGCAAGTTACTTAACCCCAACTGCATCACCAAAAAAAAAAAAAAACAACAAAAAAAACCAAAGGTTATACAATAGCCAGCTCTTATCAGCAAGGGCCATTTTTTTTTAATGTTAGCATTTATTTACAACTCAGACATCTGCAAGTGCTAAAAACCAGGGCTTGACTTATTGTTTTATTCCTTGTCTAGACTTAAGAAAGTGATGGAGAAACAATAATGCAGATTAAACTTATAGGTATGGTGTTTATACATTCCTCTCTGCCTTCCTGAGGTGATTGTTAAAAATTTTCAGAATACGCTTACTAGTTATGTGACCCTTCCTATGTCACATAACCAGTTTCTTCATCTGTAAAACAGGGACAATACTCTTATTTACATCTCAGAATTGTGCAGATTAAACGAAATTAAACACGTATAGTGCTTTGCCAACTTTAACATAATACACAAACATTAGTGCTTATTAATGGATTTGGAAACAAAGAAAAAGAAAAACCTGCATCCTGGAATGAAATTTATATGAAGTTTTTTCATGATAAAATTGCAAAGTTGCTATTTCTTAAGACTCACTTAGAAATAGATAATGTAATTTTCCATATGCCTCTGGAACCTACTAAGGTCTGGGTCTACATCTGTATTTGGTTACATGTAATTGCTGCCTCAACTGGCTGGGTTGTGATACCTAAAATATATACAGTCCCGCACAGATATTAATCTGTATAATCTGTATTAATGTAGCTACAAATCTTCCACTAGTATCTAGAGTCAAATAGTTTCTATTAAACCTCAGCCAATAAAATATTTACATTTCTTTTAAAAAATGTACTGGAGCTAAGCACAGAGGTTTGATGAATCATTTACTTCTGGTGTTTGTTTTTCTTAATTATTCAACAATTCTCAGTGTCACTATTAAAGACTGAGGATGTACAAAGATCCAAACAAATAAGAAGTCCTTGAAAGATGATTCTAACACAAGCCACTTAATTCTGATCTCTAAAAGTAACTTAGACTCTCTGAAAAAGAGGTCAGACTAACTCTCTACCATAACTTGTGGAGTTAAACCATGTTTCCCAGGAGGTCAGTCATGAACATGAATACACGTTGCATCACCTGGAGCTTTTTTGGCATCATTGTGATGACCTACTGTACTGCTGCAAATTACTTTATCTTCTTTTCTGTTTTGCAATTTTTCTTGTCAATGCCATGTCTCTGATAATGTCACTTTGAACAGTGATTGCCTGAATGCTTAGAATTACTGATAATTTCCACAGACAGCATCCTGTAGATAAATAAATAAGGAATTCCCTCCCACCCCCACAACCTTCTTCAAGTGTTTTATACTGACTGATTTTCTAAAGGAGAGCTCTCTCAGTAGTCAAAGCAAGAACTTTGCTCTGAAGAGGGAACTATTCACACAGATTAGAAATGGACAGGAGTTGGGTTAGGAAAGAAGAATATTATTAAAATAGAGCCACTGTGGAAATTTTGTATTATGGTGGTAAATACTGAAATTCACTCTGTCCTATAATTTTTATTTACAATGATTTTCTTCACACATACCTTTTTAAAAACAAAAAATCAACACTTCTATGTGATTATTCCTCTACCATTACCTACATCCCTAGTCTCTCTTACACTCACACATCTGTATCTCCAACTATTTAAAGGTCATTTTTACCTGAATTTAATAATGGTAATTCAGGCTTAACATGTGCCAAGCTGAACATATATTATCTTATTTTTCCAAAAACCTATTTGCCTCCTAAATCTACTTTTTCTGTCAGTTGTAACCAACACTCACACAGTTGATCAAAAGGCATTTATTTATTTATTTTAAAAGAGTGTTTTAATTTTATTTTTACCCAATATAAAAACAATGTTAACATTCATTTTTATATTTCCTTACAATATTCTAATTCCCTTGCTCCTTCCTTACCCATCCCCTTCCTTGGAAAGGCATGCACTTTATACAGATTACACATATGCACTCATACAAAATGTATTTTCATATTAGCCATATTGCAAAAGAGAACACAGAACAAAAAAGACAAATAAGGAAAATAAAAAAGAAGTATGCTTCAATCTATTTACAGATTCTATCAGTTCTTTCTCTGGAGATGGATAGCATTTTTTTTTAATGTTAAAAATATTTTATTATTTTCCAGTTACTTTTAAAGATAGTTTTCAGCATTTGTTTTTATGAGATTTTGAGTTTTAAATTTTTCTCCCTCCCTACTTTCCCTCTCCCTCCCCAAGACAAAAAGAAATATGATATAGATTATATATGTATAATCACATTAAACATATTTGAACATTACTCATGTTGTGAAAGAAGAGTCAGAACAAAAGGGACCCCCACCCCCCGCCCCCGGAAGGAGGAATAGTATGGTTCAATCTGCATTCAGATTCCACAGTTCTTTTTTTCTGGATGTGGAGAGCATTTTCCATAATGAGTTCTTTGGAATTGTTTTGGATCATTGTATTGCTGAGAAGAGCTAGGTCCATCACAGTTCATCATCACACAAGGTTGCTGTTACTGTGTACAATGTTCTCCTGGTTCGGATCATCTCACTCAGCATCTGTCTACTTAAGCCTTTCCAGGTTTTTTTTCTTCTGAAATCTGCCTGCTTATAATTTCTTATAGCATAATAATATTCCATTACATTCATATACCACAACTTGTTCAGCCATTCCCCAATTGATGGGCATCACTTTGATTTCCTATTCTTTGCCACCACAAAGAGAACTTTTATAAATATTTTTGTACATGTGAGTCCTTTTTCCTTTTTTGTGATCTCTTTGGGATACAGACCTAGTAGTGCTATTACTGAGTCAAAGGGTATGTACAATCCCATAGCCCTTTGAGCATAGTTTCAAATTGTTCTCCAGAATGGTTGGATTAGTTCACAACTTCACCAAAAATACATTAGTGTTCTAATTTTTCCACAGCTTCTCCAACATTTATTATTTTGGGTTTTTGCCACATTAGCCAATCTGATAAATGCGAGGTGGTACCTCAGCATTATTTTAATTTGTATTTCTCTAATCAATAGTGATTTAGATAATTAAAAAAATATTTCAATAGATAACTTTGATTGCTTGATTTGAAAATTGCCTGCTCATACCCTTTGACACTTTCTCAATTGGGGAATGACTTGCATTGTTATAAATTTTATTTAGTTCCCTATATATTTTAGAAATGAGGCCTTTATAAGAAATACTGGCTTTAAAAATATTTCCCAGCTTTCTGCTTTCCTTCTAATTTTGACTGCATTGCTTCTGTCTATGCAAAACCTTGCTACTTTAAATGTAATCAGAATGATTCATTTTCTATTTCATAATATACTTTATCTCTTGTTTGGTCATAAATTCTTCTCCTCTTCACAGATCTGAGAGGTAAACTATAACTTCCTTTCCTAATTTACCTATGTACCACTCTATATCTAAACCTCGTATCCATTTTGACCTTATTTTGGTATACAGTGTAAGATGTTGCTTTACACCTAATTTCTGCCATACTATCTCCCAGTTTTCCCAGCAATTTTTGTCAAACAGTGAGTTTTTATAGCAGAAGATGGAGTCTTTGGGTTTATCAAAGAGTAGATTACTATAGTCATTTACTACTGTGTTTCCTGTGTCTAAACTATTCCATTGACCCCCCCCCCATTTTATTTCTTAGCCCATACCAGATAGTTTTGATGACTGCTGCTTTATAGTATAGCTTCAGATTTGGTAGGGCTAGCCCACCTTTCTGTGCATTTCTTTCATTAGTTCCCTTTATATTCTTGACTTTTTATACTTTCAGAAGAATTTAGTTATTATTTTTATAGCTATATAAAATAATTTTTAGGTAGTCTGATTGGTATGACACTGAATAAGTAAATTAATTTAGGTTAGGATTGTCATTTTTATTTATTAACTTGGCCTATCCATGAGCAATTGATATTTTATTTGTGGAAAAGTTTTAGATTGTGTTCATAGAGTTCCCGGGTTTGTCTTGGCAGGTAGACTCCTAAATATTTTATGTTGTCTACAGTTATTTTAAATGGAATTTCTCTTTCTATGGCTTTCTGCTGAGCTTTGTTGGTCATGTATAGAAATGCTTATGATTTATGTGGATTTACTTTATATCCTGTAACTCTGCTAAAGTTGTTAATTGTTTCATGTAGTTTTTTAGTTGATTGTGTAGGATTCTTTAAGTATACCATCATATCATCTGTGAAGTGATAGTTTTCTTTCCTCCTTGCCTATTCTAATTTCTTCAATTCCTTTTTCTTCTCTTATTGCTATAGCTAACATTTCTAGTACAATATTAAATAATAGAGGTGATAATGGACATCCCTGTTTCACCCCTGATCTTATTGGGGATGTCTCTAACTTATTGACATTACATATAATGTTTGCTGATGATTTTAGGTACATACTTCTTATCATTTTAAGGAAAGATGTTCTTCATGATTTCTTAAGAATCATTTTAGATCATTGTGTTGATCACAACAGCAATGTCATTCACAGTTGATTATCCTATACTATTGCTTATTATGTCTTCTTGCTTTAACTTACATAACTTCATATGTCTTCCCAGGTTTTTCTGAGATACTCTTGTCATCCATTTCTCTCTTTTTTGATTTTTTTTATTGAATAGAATTTTATTTTCCAAAATACATGTACAAACAAATTTTAACATCAATTTAAAAAAAATTGTGTTCCAACTTCTGTTCCTCCTCCATTCCCATCCCTCCACCCCCTAGAACTCAAGCATATCAAAATAAGTTATACATGAGTAGTCATGGAAAACATTCCCACATTAGCTAGGTTGTGAGAGAAAACAGTCAAAAAAACCCCCAAAACTTCAGATTGAGGAATTGTCAAAGAGGAAAAAAAATGTAAAAATGTGTTTCCATCTCTTTTCAGATACTATCAGTTCTTTCTCTGTAGATGGGTTACCATTTTCATGAGTCCTTCTGGGTTATATTGGATCATTGCCTTGCTGAAAATAACCACATGCTTGCCAGCAGATCATCTTACACTATTGCTGTTATTTTGTATATAGTATATTTCACTCTCCTTCAGTTCATGTAGGTCTTTCCAGGTTTTTCTGATAGTATCCTGTTAATCATAACCTGAATAAAGTACCTTAAACTTGACAAATAATTTTCTTCATATTAGTCCAGCAAAGTAGGTACCATATGTTTTGCCAATATGATCAATTATCATAACTATTTCCCTCCATCCTATTCCCTTCCCATGATATTTACTCTATTTTCTATCATCTTTTAACCTATTCCTTCTCAAAAGTTTTTTACTTCTGACTGTCCCCTCCCCTACTCTGTACTCCCTTTTTTTACCCTTCCTTTCTTATCTTCTTCCCCTCATACTTTTCTGTAGGGTTAAATAGATTACTCCTCCCAACTGGGTGTGAATGGTATTCCGTCCATGAGCCCACTCTGATGAGTTTTATGTCTTTGAGCTAATTCTGTGTTCTAAATTTTCTTCCTCCCTCCCTCCTCAACCCTCCCTATGAAATCAAGCAATTCAATATGACATACTTGTGCAGTTATGCAGAACATCTTTACCTTCCTCAAAAGTGTTTTGCTTTTTACTGCTCTCTCCCCCAATCTGCCCTTCCCTCCTTGCCCTCTCCCCACCCCTTTATCTCCCTCCCCTCCCTCAGGACAAAAATATATTACTGTACCTACTTGAGTATGTATGTTAGTCCTTTTTCTAATATCACAAAACTATTCCATCAGCATCATATTTTACAACTTGTTCAGCCATTCCCAATTGATGGGCATTACTTTAATTTGAAATTCTTTGTCATCACAAAAAGAACGATTATAAAAATTTTGTACTTAGGTCCTTTTCCTTTTTAATATAGACATAGTAGTGGTATTATTAGCTAAGGGGCATGTACAATTTTCTAGCCTTTTGGAGGTAGTTCCAAATTTTTCTCCAAAATGGTTAGATCAGTCATTTTCCTTTTCTGATATAATAGCCAATCTGAGAGATCTGAACCAGTACCTCAGAGCCGTTTTAATTTTATATTATGAGAAATAAGTTTGATTTCTTATTAAAACTGTTCATATCCTTTGAATATTTTTCATATAAGGAATGATGCATATTCTTCAAAATTTTCCTAATTTTTATAATTTGAGCAACAAAGTCTTAATCAGAGAAACTACCTGTGAAATTTTCGACCCAATTTCCTGATTTCCTTCTAATCTTGGACGCATTGGTTTTATTCGTCCCCAAACCTTTAAATTTTGTCAAAATAATATGTATGTGTGTGTATCCATTCAGTTTTTTCTAGATGTCTATTATATCTAGCTTATTTAAGATTTTATTCAGCTCCTTTACTACTTATTTATTTTATGGTTAGATTTATCTAGTTCTGAGAGGGGACAGTTGAGGTCATCCACTCATATCCTTTTTTTTTGGTGAGGCAATTGGGGTTAAGTGACTTGCCCAGGGTCACACAGCTAGTAAGTGTTAAGTGTCTGAGGCCGGATTTGAACTCAGGTACTCCTGAATCCAGGGCCGATGATGCTTTATCCACTGAGCCACCTAGCTGCCCCCATTCATATACTTTATTTATGTATGTATGTATGTATTTTATTTTATTTTTAGTGAGGCAATTGAGGTTAAGTGACTTGCCCAGGGTCACACAGCTAGTAAGTGTTAAGTGTCTGAGGCTGGATTTGAATTCAGGTACTCCTGACTCCAGGGCCAGTGCTCTATCCACTGTGCCATCTAGCTGCCCCACTCATATAGTTTTAATGTCTATTTCTTCCTATACTTAATTTAATATTTTCTTTAATATAGTGGATGATATACAATTTGATGCATATATTTAGTACTGATTTCACTTTATTGTTTATTGTAGTTTTTAGCATCGTGCACTTTCACTACTTATCTCTTTTAATTAGATCCATTTTTTTGCTTTGCGTGAGATCATTTTTGTTACCCATGTTTTTAAAAAAATAGCTGAAGCATAATAGATTCCACTCCAGTCCCTTCTTTTTTACTGTGCATCTCTCTATTTCAAGTGTATCTCATAAACAAAACATTGTTGCATTTAAAAAAATCCATTTTGTCATTTACTTCCATTTTATGAGCGAATTCATCCAATTCCCATTCAAGTTAGGACTACTGTGCATTTCTCTCTTTCCCTTTCATTCCTTTTCACCCCATTTATCCTTCTCTCTCCTTAATTATTTAAAATTTTTGACCATGCTTTCATCAGCCCCTCTTAACCATTTCCCCTCCTAGCTCACTGTAGGGTAATGTATATTTCTTTACCCACCTGAGTGTGAATGTTATTCCATCCTTGAGTTAATTCTGATGAGAGTAAAGTTCATGTATTATACAACATCACAATATTCCCCTTTATTGCAAAAGCTCTTCCTTTTCTGTGAGATAATGTTCTCCATTCTTCCATTCCCTCCCCGCTCCATTTCTCACTGAATCCCTCTTTTGCATGCTTTAGTATATATTTTTAAACCATTCCGCTGTACTACACTCACTCCTATTCCCTCTGTCTATTGATATTCCTTCTGACAGCCGTGATAATGACAAGATGCTTAGTATCATCTTCATATATAGTAATGTAAAAAGTTTGACCTTATTCAAACCCTTATGATTTCTCTTTCATGTTTATATTTTATGCTTCTTTTATTTGAAAGTCAAGTTTTCTATTTGGCTTTGGTAGTTTCATCAGGAAAGCTTGAAAATCCTCTATTTCATTAAATATCCATTCCCTATCCCAAAGACATACACTATTTTATTGGGTAAGTGATTCTTGGTTGTAATCCTAGCTCCTTTGCCTTCTGGAATATCATATTTCAAGCCCTCTGATCCTTTAAGGTAGAAGCTACTAGATCCTGTGTTATTTTGAGTGTGGCTCCATATATTTGAATTATTTCTTTCTGGCTGCTTGCAATATTTTCTCCTTGATCTGGGAGCTCTGGAATTTGACTATACTATTTCTGAGAATTTTTACTTTGGGATTTATTTCAGGAGGAAATCAGTGGGTTCTTTTGCAATTTCTATTTTGCCCACTGGTTCTAGGATATGATGGTAGATTTCCTCGATAATATCTTCAAAAAAATTGCCTTGGCTCTTTGTTCAATCATGGTTTTTAGGTAGTCCAGTAATTCTCTTTTTTCTTTTTTAAATAATAAACATTTTTTATTTAAAGTTTTGAATTCCAAATTATATCCCCCCTCCCGCCCTCCCTCCCATCACCTATCTAAGGTGGTAAGCAATCAAACATGTTATACATATCTAATCATATAAAACATTACCATACTAGTCATGTTGTTTAAGAAAACTTGAATAAAAGAAAAAAAATGAAAGTAAGTGAAAATAGCATGTTTCAGTCTATGTTCAATAAATATTAGTTCTTTCTTTGGAGGTAGATGGTATGCTTCATCATTAGTCCCCTGGGATTGTTTTAGATCTTTGTATTACTGAGAAGAGGTGTCATTCATAGTTCTTCATCAAACAATATTGCTATCACTATGCACAAAGTTCTCCTGGTTCTGTTCACTTTATATATGTCAGTTCATCTAAGTCTTCCCAGGTTTTTTTAAAAGCATCCTGCTTATCATTTCTTTTAACAAAATAATATTCCATCATGATCATATGCCACAGTTTATTTAACCATTCCCCTATTGATGGGCATTCCTTTAATTTCCAGTTCTTACTCACCACAAAAAGAACTGTATTGCTAACATTTCTAGGATAATATTAAATAATAGAGATGATAAGGGGCATTACAGCTTTAACTTTGTTTTTATTTGGAAGGCATGTATCTTATCCCCATTATAGATAATGCTTGCTGATGGTCTTAGATAAATATTCTTTTTCATTTTAAGTTAAGCTCCATTTATTCCTATACTTTCTAATGCTTTTTAGTAGAAATAGGTACTGTATTTTGTCAAAGACTTCTGCGTTTATTCAGATAATCATATGATATCTGTTGTTTTTGCTATTGATTTGGTCAATTATGCTGATAGTTTTTTTTTTCTAACACTACCATCCCTGAATTCCTGGCATAAATCCTATCTGGTCATAGTGTATGATTTTGTGATATATTTGATGTAATATCTTTGCTAGTATTTGATTTTTTTCTTCAATATTCACTGCAGGAGTTGGTCTATGTTTTTCTTTCTCTGTTTTGGCTCTTCTTGGTTTTGATATCAGCACCATTTTTGTATTATAAAAGGAATTTGAGAGGACTCCACTTATTTTCTCAAATAGTTTATATAGTTTTGGGATTAATTATTCTTTAAATATTTGGTAGAATTCACTTTTGAACAAATCTGTTCCTAGGGATTTTTTCTTAGGAAGTTCATTGATAGCTTGTTTAATTTCTTTTTATAAGATTGGGATATTTAAGTATTTTATTTCTTCTGTTAATCTGGGTAGTTTATTTATTTATTTTTATTTTTTGCAGGCAGTGGGGGTTAAGTGACTTGCCCAGGGTCACACAGCTAGTAAGTGTCACATGTCTGAGGCTGGATTTGAACTCAGGTACTCCTGAATCCAGGGCCGGTGCTTTAACCACTGTACCATCTAGCTGCCCTAGTTTATATTTTGTAGATATTAATGATTTCACTTAGACTGTCAAATTATTGGCATATAGTTGGACATAATAGTGCCTAACAAATGTTTTAATTTCCTCTTCATTGGTGGTGAGTTCACCCCCCTTTCATTTCTAGTGTGAGAAAATAATGGGTTTTGCCAACAGCCAAAGACCCCAGCTCAAGGAGAATGATTTAGATTGAGTGAATTGGTTGGATTTATTGACTGCTGATTGACTTACTTGAAGTTGCCTTGATTGAAACCACACCTGCCTGACTCTCAAGAGGCTGTGTTCTTAGAGGCTGTGGACTCTGACTTCAACACATGACCACCCTCAAATCCAGTGAACCAATGGATTTGGGTGATGCTAGCTAATTAGCTTGAAACAGTGTGTAAGGACTGCCTCTTCTCAGGATGCAGGAGGAGCTTCCATAGTAAGTCTATCTCTCCAACAGGCTCGTGGAGGAGGACTTGAGGAAGAACCATGACAGGCTGGAACTCTAGGCCAGATAGGCCTTTACTTAACTTTCCGACCCAGGTGTTCTCTTTTTAGAAATACCTGGTATGTGTAAAATATTTTAAACTTACTGGTGGCCTAATCTGTGGATTTTTGACTGGCTGGCTATCATTCAGCTAAAGTGGAGGGGGAGGGGCAGCTCTGATTACACAGAGAAAAACCCAGAGGGTCTAAGGCTTTTTTAATCTCAGCCCAAAGGCAGGATCCCCAAATTGCAATAAATTCCCACATATGCTTTAATAAATGCTTAATTCCCCAAACTGGTGCCATAAGTAAACCCTAGCTAATTTTCCCTATACTTGGGACAGGAATAAGGCAACCATGCATTTAATTTTAAATGTCATACTAGATACTATTAATTTGGTTTCCTTCTCTTCTTCTTTTGATCAAATTAATTAATAGTTTATCTATTTTATTATTTTTTTCATAAAGCCATATCCTAATTTTATTTATTAGTTCAGTGTTTTTTTTTTCAATTTTATTAATCTCTCCTTTGATTTTCAGGATTTCTAAATTGGTGTTTAATTGGGGATTTTTAATTTATTCACTTTCTAGATCATTTTTGTTTGTTTTTTGTTTTGTTTTGTTTTTTAGTTGCACGCCCAATTCATTCACCTGCTTATTCTCTATGTAAGCAGTTAGGGATATAAAATATCCCTAACATACTACTTTGGCTACATCCCAAACATTTTGATATGTTCTCTCATCATTGTGATTTTCTTTAATGATATCATTGCTTTTTTCTATAATTTGTTCTTTGACCACTTATTTTTTAGGAACAGATTATTTAATTTCTATTTGATTTCCAATCTCTTTTAATTGTTCCTTATTGAATATAATTTTTATTCCATCATGATTTAAAAATGATGTATTTAGTATTTCTGTTTGTCAGTATATGATTGTGCAGTTTTTATGCCCTAATACATGGTAAATTTTTGTGTATATCCCATGTACTGCTGAAAAGAAAGTATATTTTTTTCTATTCCCATTCAGTTTTCTCCAGAGATCTATCATATCTAACTTTACTTTTTTTTTTTTCTTTTTTCTTTTTTTGTGGGGCAATGGGGGTTAAGTGACTTTTCCAGGGTCACACAGCTAGTAAGTGTCAAGTGTCTGAGGCCGGATTTGAACTCAGGTACTCCTAAATCCAGGGCCAGTGATCTATCCACTAAGCCACCTAGCTGCCGCTATCATATCTAACTTTTCCAGAATTTTATTCATTTCTTTATCTTCTTACTTGTTTATTTTTTTGGTTAGATTTATCTAGTTCTGATAGGGGAAGGTTAAGATCCTCCACTAGTATAGTTTTATTATCTACTTCCTCCTGTAACTCATTCAACTTCTACTTTAAAAATTTAGATGCTATACCATTTGGTGCATGTATTTTAAGAATTGATATGAATTCATTTTCTATGGTACCTTTCAGCAATATATAATTTCCTTTTTTATCTATTTTAACTAGTCTTTTTTGCTTTTGCTTTGTCTGGTCATGATCACTACCCCTGCTTTCTTTGCTTCAATTGAAGCATAATAAATTCTGTTCTTTACATTTCCAGCCCCTTACATTTACCGTGTGTGTATCTATCTGCCTCAAATGTGCTTTATGTTAACAACATATTGTAGGATTTGTTTTTAATACATTCTCTTATCTGCTTCTGTTTAACAGATGAGTTCATCCCATTCACAATTGAAGTTATGATAACCAACTGTTCATTAGCCTCCATACTATATTTGTTTATTTATCCCTCCCACTCAGCCCCCTCCATTTCTCACCTCACAATTACTTTACTTCTGATCACTACCTTTTGCAATACCCTCTCCCTTTTATCAGTCACCTTACCCCCTTCTATTATTACAATTCCTTATACAACTGAGTGTTTCTGGAATTCCCTCTTTGAACCAATTTTGTTGAGAGTAAGGTTTATGCTTTGACCACTCCCATCCTCCATCTTCCCCCACATTTAATAGTTCTTTCATGCCTTTTTTTTATGTGGGACAATTTGTCACATTCAATCTTCCCCCTCCTTCTTCCATTCAATTTCTTTTTCACCCTTTTATTTTTGGGGGGGAGGGGTATTGTCTCATCAGTGTCACCTTAAAACCACACCCTCTGTCTACATGTACTCCTTCTAATTTCTCTTATAAGTAATAAAATTATTAAGACTTACAAATATCATCTTGTCATATAGAAATATAAACAATGTAAAGTTATTGAATTTCTTCCTTTTTTTTCTTTCTTCTTTCTTTCTTTTCTTTTTTTTGGGGGGGTGGGGTGGGGCAGTGAGGGTTAAGTGACTTGCCTGGTGTCACATAGCTAGTATCAAGTGTTTGAGGTCAGAGTTGAACTCAGGTCTTCCTGAATCCAAAGCCAGTGCTTTATCCACTGCACCAACTAGCTACCCTCTTGTTTCTTTATTTGAACCTTTTTATGTTTACCTTGAGCCTTGTATCTGGAGGTAATTTTTTTTTTTTAATTCAGCTCTGGCCTTTTCATGAGAAATCCTTAAAAGTTCTTTATTTCATTAAATATACATTTTTCTGCTGAAAGATTATATTCAATTTTGCTGGGTAGGTGATTCTTGGTTGTAAATCTAACTCATTTGCCTTCTGGTATATCACATTCCAAGCCCTGTGGTGTTTTAATGTGGAAGCTGCCAATTCCTGTGTAATCCTGACTGTAGTTCTGTTTCTTTCTGACATGATTATTGGCTACTGAGTCAGAAGTGGGTCAGAGATTTTTGTATGCATATCCAATTCTGGCTCAGATACCAAGCAAAATGTTCTTTCTTTACCATACAATAAGAAATCAGGAAACTCTTGGAATACCTGTAAATACCCTGAGGTGGAGGGCTGAGTCCTTCTATTTGCATTATCTTGGAATTCCAGAAGCATGCTCACTAAGAGGAGAGGTGAGGAAAGTATCTCAGGTACAGAAGGAAGCCTATAAAAAGGCATGAAGACAGGAAAATGAATGCCTTAGACAGAGAACAGTGATGCAAATAGCCTTACTGGAATGTAGCATGAGTTGAGGAAAAAACACATAATCAGACTAGAAATACAAGTTGGTATCAGATTTAAGGAATTTAAATGCTAAACAGAGAGGTTTGTACTTGTTCTTCAAGCAACAGGGAGTTTTAATGATATGTTCAGACCTGTACTCAAGACTACTACTTTGGCAGCTGTGAGGAGAGTGGACTAGAGAAAACAAGGACTGGATGCAGGGAGACAAATAAATAGATTGCAGTACTCTACATGAAATACAATGAGGCTATGAGCTAAGGTGGTGTAACGATTGGAATGACGCCACCTGCTGGAGACTTACTGTAGAAGAGTTCTGCCAATGAAACAAAGGTCTTTGAGGTCAAGACCAGGAGTCTTTGGCGTCAGGAAGTGATGCAGACTAGTGGGAGGAGGAAGGAAGAGACTGGCGCTTGCTCTCGGGCTCTTTCCTTTGGACTCTGGTGGAGAGCGGAGCTAGAAATGTGCTCTCCCTTTAATAGATAGGAATCTAGGCCTTTCTCTCTCTCTTTACCAAATTCTTGTTTTCCTTAATAAACGCTTAAAAGTCTAACTCTTGCTAAAGCTTATAATTTATTGGCGACCACTCATTAGATATTTTAGACAGACTAGCTAGAATTTTAGCCCTTAACAGAGGTTATGACATGAGTAGAGACAGATTTGAAAAAATTTGAAGAGTTAGAATGGAAAAGATTTGGGAATTAGTTGGATATGGATGATAAAGAAGAGGGAAGATTGAGGATTGACACGGGTTATGAAATGAAGAATCATAGTGCACTTGACATAAAGAAGCAAGTTAGTAGGAGGGATGGTATAATAAACACATCATGTTTCCCACATCCTTAATTCCTTACCTTTGCAAAGAAGGTAGATACATTCAAGCTCACTCTTTTGAAAGTATTTTCACATTCATCATTTTATTTGATCCTCATACTATCCCTGTTAATTGGATGGTATCATTCATAGAGGCATTATTAGCTTCAGAGATAAAGGAGTAAAATAAATAACTTAGACCATTGTATAGAAGGAAAAAAAAATCTTTTGTCTCTATAAAAGAAAAGAAAAAACAAACTGATGAAATTTCTTGAACTCTATTCTCTATTGTTTAGCTTCCATATTTCCTATCTTCTTTTCTAGTTTATCATTTATCTATAAACTCAAAAGGAGAGATGTTTGGAAAGGCAAATTGAAAGCTAGCTTGAATATTTCAAAGGACTTCATATATGTTCTGTTCTTTCTGGTGTTATACTTTTATTCTTGCTTTTAGACATGATTGAAATGCTTTCTCCACCTGCAGAATTTCTAAATATCCACTAAAACCCAGCTCAAATGCTACCATTTCCAAGGATCCTGCCCTGATCCCTCCTGTCAACAGAAGACATGGGTTGAAATCCTCCTTAGTTGTGTGAGCCCAAGCTAATAATTTACTTCTCTATACTTTAATTTCTCATTTTTAAAATATAAAGTGGGATGGCCTCTAAAGTAACTTCTAGATCCAAATTGATGATCTTGTGAACTTGCCCATCTTTTATAACACTGTATCTCCACCTCCTCTTCTTCAATTAAAATGAATTATTTCATAATACAATTTTTTGTGTATGTGTCTGATATCCCTACTGGACTAAAAGATGTACAGGGATAAGGACTACTTCTAACCTCAACTTTATATTGCCTCCAGGATCTTGCCAAGGGCTCTGCACATGGTAGTCACTTAATTTTCTATTGAATTGTAAACATGAATTTTTAAAAGTGGGATGTACTTGAAAATATGTGGTCTTTCTTTTTATGCTGAAGAGAACTGAAATTATCTTCTTTTGAAGGTCTCTTAATGGTATGAAAAGTATTGACCAAGGTGAAATTCTCATCAGTATTAAAACTCAAGGTTTAAAAATAAGTATATGCACTTTGAGAGAAGAAAAGTGAAAGAGCAAGTGAGTAGGAAAAGGGAAAAATGGAAGGAAATGAAAGGCTTTTAGCTTGCTTATGACTTTTATATTTTAAGTAGTAAGACAGTTGATATGACTGAGAGCTAGAAACCTGATGTCTAGATTGATTTAAAAAAAAAAAAACAAAACAAAAAACCTTTCATACCCTTTGAAATGGAGACTAATCCTGTATTTTCAACAAGTCAGCAATTTGTTGGATTTTTCTTTTAAAAAGCAGTACTAGGGCAGCTAGGTGGTGCAGTGGATAAAGCACTGGTCCTGAGGATCTGAGTTCAAATTTGGGCTCAGACACTTGACACTTACTAGCTATGTGACCCTGGGCAAGTCATTTAACCCTCATTGCCCCACAAAAATAAATAAATAAAAATGAAAAACAGTACTTTTTTATTCCTCTTTTCAGTTTAAGTAAACCTGTTGCTCTGATTACTATTTGATGATCAATTTAGGTTGTACCTTAAAATGCTAAGTTTGGGGAAAAAATAAAACTTACTTAATTCATTATTTATTCCATTACTTACTTGCTTATTGTAATTTTAACAAATTAATATTATTATTCCTTGAGGAAAAATAACATGCAGAATCCCACATGTGGCATTTTACTCTTTGAAAAAAGTCTCAATATTCTTTATTCTCTTTTGATGGAGGGGAATAAATCAAAAGGTATTTATTTTTAGTTCAAAATTAATTTTATAAAAATGTAACCTGCATGATTTATATAGTGTAAACATTTAAAACTATTTCATGTATATCTACTTTCTTGTTAATTATTTTTGCTTGTTATTTTTTGACAACGATTCCTTCATTTCAATGATATTTTTATCAATTAATCATTTTTTACTCCTTTAAAAATAGGAATCACTGAATAATTTCCAAGTATGTCCATTTCCCTTTGAATCTTCCTTTGCAACAAACTAAATTTTGATCAAAACCTAACCCACAAACTTCCATATGTCTCTCTATATGTATAAATGCATACATATAATCTCTCTTCATATATATGTGTATAAACATGTGTGTACATGCATGTATGTATGTGCTTGATCTGATTCTTCAGGAATAGCTCTGAAATTGTAGACTGAAGACAGAAAGGTGTGAGGATTTGAATTTGTGGTCCTCTACTTAATACCTGTGTGATTTTAAGCAGGCCAATTGCTCTTGACCTCAGTTTCTTTCAGGGGTTGAGATAGATTAAAAAAAAAATCTTTCAGCTCTAAAGCTCTATTCCTTATCTTGATCAGATCCAGAACTTACCAACTTTTTCTAGTTATCTCCAGGCAATTCTGTCACTACCATAATCTTTGTTCCTAACAGAAACTTGGAATAACTTTACCCCAACCTCCCTGGACTCTGATAGATGATCTTTTTCCTTATCTTATTCAGATCCAGACTTTCACCTCACTTCCCTTCTATCTCCCAACAATCCCTGTATTCCTCCCTACTCCTTCCCCTTTCTAGCACGTATTTAGCATGTAATCTTTTGGGGGGCAGAGATCATCTTGCCTGTTTGTATTAGTATCCCTTGTCTTTAGCAAAGGGCCTGACATAATAAGCTTTCTTTGTCTCTGTCTCTCTTTGTCTCTCTGTCTCTGTCTCTGTCTCTCTCTGTCTCTCTCTCTCCCTAGTTTATCCTCACCCACTTTGACTTTTGCTGTGGGTTTCTGCTTTCCTTGTATATTGCCCAGTATGAGATTTATATCTGCATTTCTATGTCTCTATAACTTCAATCTCACTTGACCCAAGAGTTTGCTTCAAGAACTTGAATAAGATAAAAGCAATCATAAAATAATGGAATGTTAGAGTTGAAGATTGTAAGACCTTAGAATGAGGTTAGTAATGAGATCGAAAACTCTTTTTAATAAATATTTATTGAATTACATAATCTAACATAAAACCCTCATTTTATTTGTATTAAGGCTGAATTGGCTTTTTGGGTTCATTGTAGCAGCCCCAAACCTCCCATATAGTTGAATGGAATCAGCCATTTAATATGTTTGTATACTTCAAGGGATTTCTGGGGAAATAGAAACTAGTGTTCTTCTCCTTGCCCCCTTTGGAACATAACCATTCCTGACCTCAGACTCATGGAAGTCTAAGAGAGGGAGCTGTGATGCTTCTGGAATTACTTGTTTTTGTTTGTTTGTTTTTGGCAATGAGGGTTAAGTGACTTCCCAGGGTCAAACAGCTAGTAAGTGTCAAGTGTCTGAGGTGGGATTTGAACTTAGGTCCTTCTGAATCTAGAGCCAATGTTTTATCCACTGCACCACCTAGCTGCCCCCTCTGGAATTACTTGTAATGATAGCATTTACATAAAGCTTTCAGGTGTTCTTCACAAATATTAATTTATTTGATTCTTACAATAACCCTGTGAGGTAGATATTGTTATTATCCCAGTTTTATAAATTAGGAAACTGAAGCTGAGAGACTAAAAATAGCTTGCTCAGCATCACACTACCAGTAAGTGTCTTAGGCAGGATTTTAGCTAAGGTCTTACTGACTCCAAGTCCAATACTCTATCTGCTATGCCAGGTATGTGTCTAACTCATCATTGAGAGGCTTACATTTTTGGATGATGAAGGATTTGCTAATTTCTAAGCTAGAAGAGTTAATGACTCATTAACTCTCACCCTCTTTTTGGCTGCAAAGCATTCACAGAACTCCTATACTGAAGATTGTAGCCATGAAGAACACATCTTAACATCATCAAAAGGATGACCCCTATAGGTTCATTCAGACTTCCTTACATGCAAATGAGGAAAGAAGGAATTTCCCCAAACGACATATTAAAAGAGTAGGAGAATTAGGAGAAGCCAGATGTTCTGACTCAAAGTGAAATGTCTTTTTTCTATTATTTCATTCTGCAGGTGGTTGTTAGTATTACTGACCTTTCCTCAAGACTAGGTTTTGATTATTCATACTCAAGTCCAGAGTTCATGGTTGTCTGATTATATAGATCCTCTTCTCATGATTTTTTAAAAAAATGGTAGAACATTGTTCAAGAGGCCTCTTTAAAAAAGATTGTTTAATCTATTGGAAATCAGTATTTAAATAAAGATGTATTCACTCTGATGAATCTCATTAACATAGGTCAATGATGTATCCCAACAACCCCATTCATATCTATCCATCCTGGATGGGACTTTCCATTTCCTCCTATAAGTTCATCATAGGGAGTCACCAAACATACTTAAGCTTCTTCCTCTAGATCCTTTTGGTTTTCAGAGAAGTATATAGACTGTCTATGAATTATTTCTTCTTGATACATAATTGACCCATTTTTTCTGATTATTAATTTATCTTTTTTATCAATTTTAATCTATTTTTTACCTTTTATGCCACTTCTTAAAAAAGAATTTCTTTAAAATAATCTTAGATTTATAATTTTTAAATTGATATTTTTTATATCATCTTCATTTTTCAAGCTATCTCTCCCTTCCCAGATCCAGAGAACCATCACTTCAAACAAACAATTAAAAAGAATGTTTAAAAAGCAGTTCACCAAAATCATCAATACAGTGACAAAGTCTGAGATAATATGTAATTTTACATATTCACCATCCCTCACTTCTGCAAATATCAGGGCAGGGGGAGAAGGTGAATTCTAATTTCATAAGTGCTGGTCCAGAAGTCAGGAAGACCTGAATTCAAATCCTGCTTCAGATACTTTTTATTATGAGCCTGGGTAAGTCACTCAATCTCTGTCCATCTAAGGTTTTTCAACTGTGAAATCAGCATAAAAATAACACTTGCCTCAAAAGGTTGTTGTGAGACAATGAGATAATATTTGTAAAGCACTTAGCATCATGCCTGGCATGAAGTGGACACTTAATACTTGTTTCCTTTTTTCTATCACCTACAAAAGGTCTTTAATATTTATTATCTTAGTTTATCCTCATATAGTCTTCATGGATTGAATGAGGGTAGAATATCCTGTTTTATAGAGGCACAAACAAGTAGTTCAAGATTTTATTCAATGATCTCTATCAAGTGAATTGTGGAATGGAATAGACAACCTATTTTGGAATCGTATTCCCTCTCCAGCTTTTTCCCAGCCCCCAGTTTCTATTCATATTAAAACAAACACAAGCAGATTGAATGATGTGACAACAAATATCATTACAGAGAAAAATGCTATATAACTGCCAAGTCACAGCTGACAGGCCAGTTATCTCAAGTGATATGCCAATCTGATGAAAGAAATTAGATGGCCCCATGGCATATTTTTTGTGATAGGATTTCAACTCTATACATTCAGTTCCCAGTTGTTCATGCCAGTAAAAGAGAACATGAATTTGGACAGAAATGCCTGACCAATTTCCCCCTCCATTTGCCTGATGCTCCATATCCTTTCCATGGAGAAGAGGATTGTGGTTTTATCTCTTTGTTGGTTCAGGGATAATTATTAATCTTTGGAAGCATCTGGGAAGTATGGCATACTTACTGCAGGGGAAAACCCCCAGCAAAGGCCATATGTTCCTAGTAGTTGAGTGTGTGTGTGTGTGTGTGTGTGTGTGTGTGTGTGTGTGTGTGTGTGTTTGTTTCCCTTTACTGAGTCCAGCACGGCCATTTCTTTTTTTTTTTTTCCAGGGCAATGGGGGTTAAGTGACTTGCCCAGGGTCACACAGCTAGTAAGTGTCAAGTGTCTGAGGCCGGATTTGAACACTCAGGTCTTCCTGAATCCAGGGTCAGTGCTTTATCCACTGTGCCACCTGGCCTCCCCATGGCCATTTCTTCATAGAGAATAGACTGTTGTTTCTACTCCCATATATCTAGTTCTAACTCTATTAACAAAATATCATGTCCTCGTTATTGTGAAGAATTTTGTATGGACACTTAGTTGCTCTTAAATCCCAAATTATCCTGAATCAATGTGAACAGACTTGCAGGACCTCAGTCTGTGAATCCTGTCACAGAGCCTTCTCACTCATACTCTGCTACTCCAGCCAGTAATCCTTTAGTCATTGTAAGCACTCATTCCACATGTCAATTGTGCTTTTTGCTGACAAATGCATAAAAATTAGTTGAGATGACTATTTCTTCATGCTCTGCCAGAGCATCATAAACAGAGCTTCCCATTGATTGGGAGTCTGGTGAAGTTATATGTGAAGCATTCAGATTCAATTCAGTTCAGCAAATGTTTCTAGAGTGGTGGTTATTTGCAGGGCCATTCTGTATTTTTATATGTTTTATGGGTTGAGGGTTGGCATAAGATATATAATCCAGGATATATGTTATTTGGAAGGTATAGTATAGGAGAAATGTGAGATAACAGAGGGAAACTATTATAGTGTGTCTATACCAGTGACTTTACATCATCTTCTTTATGGAGAATTTACAGGAAAAATAAGCACAAGAATGACACAAGTTATGAAGAGCTTGAGAACTACCCTGATATATGAACTATACAAATGAGAACACGGATTCGTTGAATTATTCAAATATGTACAGTGCACTGAAGATCCAATGATGTATGTGTCATAACAGTATTGACCATGAGGGAGCATTATTTATAATGGGAAGAGGTTTAGGTATTTATTCATATGATTCCGATATGAGACAACAAAATAATGGCAAAGCAGACTTCCACATGTAGTGCTTTGAGAGATATGAAATAGACCAACAAAACTTCCAAAAGTGCTGATCATAGAAGACTTAAAAGTTGGACTTTAATGATAAGGAAGGGTTTCAACAGGTGGCAGAGTCCACTTCCTGAAGGAAGAAATTGGGCAAGTAAAGGTACAGAGACAGGAAAGTGCAGAATCAAAATGAGTCCTGGTAGTTAATATGTCTCAGATCCAACATGGATACCTGAAGAGGAGTAATAATGAATAAATCTTAAAGGTTGGTCAATCACTTATTATGGCATCCATTAAATGCTAGGAAGATAAATTTATAACATATTTAAAAGTAATTTGAAGTCATGGTATATTTATGGAATAAGGTGTGCTGTGTTGATAGGTTATTTTTATTAAATATTTATTTACTAAACACATTTATTTAAATGTGTTGATATGTTTTTATTTAATTACTTTATTAAAAAAAATCCTGGACCTGTGATTTCATTGGTATATGGACCTCCTGGTGAGGAAACATCCTCTATTAAGGAAAATCTGCATGTGGTCCACAACTTATAGTATTAAGGAGTTGCCTGGGCCCTGAGAGGTTAAATGTCTTGCTCAGCATCAAGCAGTCCATTTTGAATATTTTAGAGGAATAACTTGAGACCAGGGCTTCTTGACTTGACCACTTTACTATATGCTATATCATGCTACCACTATGAAATTATGTCAAAGATTACATTAAAAATAGAAACATTGAATTGCAATAGTGTAAAAGGTGAAATGGTGAGGGGGTGTGGAGATAGGAAGATTAATTAATTAGCAATTACAGTAGTCCACTGAAAAAGGGATGCAGTTCTGAATTGTTCTACACCATATAGTTAATTTTTAAAAATCACCACTGGTGGGGCAGCTAGGTGGCACAGTGGATAGAGCACCAGCCCTGGATTCAGGAGGACCTGAGTTTAAATTCAGCCTCAGACCCTTGACACTTACTAGCTGTGTGACCTTGGGCAAGTCACTTAACCCCAATTGCTTCACCCCCCCCCCAAAAAAATAAATAAATCACCACTGGTTAGATTTTGCATGTCTCTTTGAGTATGAGAATAAAATATTGTCCAGTGGAAAAATCCTGAAGCTTAGATCATGAGGATGCTTTGGAGCCCAGTCTCTTTATGTGTCCAGAGATCTATTCAGTAGCCTTCTGCCCTTCCCAAGCCACAAAGAATACAAAATCTCTGACAGGAGAGTGTGTGCTCAACATTTTTTTTTTTTAAATTTTAAATTTAATTAAATTTTTTTTTTTTGCAGGGCAATGGGGGTCAAGTGACTTGCCCAGGGTCACACAGCTAGTAAGTGTCAAGTGTCTGAGGCTGGATTTGAACTCAGGTCCTCCTGAATCCAGGGCTGGTGCTTTATCCACTGTGCCACCTAGCTGCCCTCTGTACCCGTACATTGTAAAAAAAAAAAATTAGTGTGATCATTTATACCCTGGAATTCAACTAATACTACAAATCAGGGATATATTGTTTTCTTGATTTTTATATTCATAAAGTCATAGAATAATTATTATTAATGTGGATTAAATGTAAAAGGTTGCCAAGGATGCATTTAAAATTCAGTTGTTAAACATTTACCAGCATGACTTTGATTAAAAATGTATTTATTTGTTCTTTGTACTTTTATTTGTCTTTGAATCTATGGAGATGCTCTAAACCAGGGATTCTTAATCTAGAGTCTATTAAATTACTTTGTGTGTGTGTGTGTGTGGTGGGTTTTTTTTGTGTTTGTGTACACAATACATACATACATGTATATGGATACATATATTATATGTAATATTTCAATATAATTGATTTACTTTGCCATCATGTGAATTTTATTTGATGCACTGGATAATATTCTAGCAAAAGGTTCCATAGACTTCAACAAACTGAAAAGTCATCCATGACACAAAATTCCTAAGAAATTATTTAAACACACTTAATATATATTTTTTGGTTGATAATACAGAGGCATGGAATATATCATGTCTATGAGTAGGATAGATGTTTGTTAATATGCCTTCCACCTTATAATCCTATGGAATATGCCACCAACTAAATCAGTATCCCCAGATAGTCATTATTTTCTCTCTAGGTTTCTCCATCTTTTATATATCAATAATATTATTTTCCCCAACCTACCATATGAAGATCAAATTAAATAACACAGGGCCTTGAATATCACTGGCCCTCAATAACTGTTGGTGAATGAATGGATGAATGCATGGATACATTCATGAATGAATGAAACACATAAATACATATATGTATATGTGTATTGATATAGCTGTATATACATACATATATGTGTGTTTATGTATATACACACATACATATATAAAAGCCATGCAAACATGAAGAATTTTTATTTAGTAGTGGCTCATGTGATTAGGAGAATTATGAGAATTCCTTCTATAATAATAGCTAGTATTTATATAGTGCCTGCAATTTGTAAAGCTCTGTATGATGTTAGCCCTGTTAGCTTGCCATAATGCCTTAAATCAAATAATCATATCTATAATGTAATATGATATCTCCAAAAATCTCCTTTAATAGGAGTTTTCTACTTCAGGTGGAAGTATCCTGTAAGTATTTGGGAATGAAGGTTTGGAGCTTGAATATATATGTGTTTGTATGCGTGTAAGTACACACATGTATGTGTACATATACACACATATGTATATATGTTTATATAACATGTATGTGTATACATTTAATTTCTAAGAAGAATCCATTAAAATTTCTTAATTTAGTTTGAAAAATACTTCCTTTGTGAACCATAATAAAGAAATAAATTTTAATTTTGGTCAACATTCCAAATAAGGGTTTCAGACATGGAGCACTGATGATGAAAGCAAATCCAGTCCAGGTGAAATGACAGACGTAAGGGACAGAAAGAAAGCATTGATCACCAGATGGTATATGGGTACTCTAAAGGAAGAGTTGAAGAACTGAAGTCAAGTGCATCTGATCCACAATTTTGCCTAGGAATATTCTAAGTGACTAATTTTGATCATTCCCACATTCAACTAAATTCTAGACTAACACAAGAGTAGAATATTCTCCAAGCTGTGTGTAAATGGCAGGTAACTAGGGAGAAAAGAAAGAATATTATGGTAGTGATGTATGGAAAGGACAAGTCACATTTCACTAATTTTTACTCTGTTGCCAAAGCAACTAATCAGAATTAAAATCTCAAGCTGTTGTTACCTTAGAGTTTTTTGAGTTGTTGGAATTAAATTAGAAAAGACTAGGAGCTCCCCATTCTCAGGAGATTCATTTGAATAGTTGAAGTTAAATGCCATTTTTCTGTATCTCTTTCAACCAAATATTCTATGCAGCCAATTTGCTTAAATGGTGGATGCACATGCCAAATCTAATTATCTCTTATCTCACAAAGTCATTAATCATTTTTATCCATTATTCATTGACTACCAAAAGTTATTCCTGACTTTGGTACTTGGAGCTTCAATATGAATTAGAATTACATGTATACAAGTGATATTTATGCTTGAAATCGACTTTGGGCTATTTCTAAGTTAGATGAAATATCCTTGGCATGAAAACTTATAGTGTGTTTCATTTAGTATTCCTCATAATCTATAAATAAAAAAATATTTGTGGGAGATAATAATGAGGTTAGTGACACTCATTATGATATTAATGAGCACAGCCAATTGAGAATAGAATCAATTTGCAAAAGTATGGCAGGATCTCCAAGCACACTGTCTATTGATTACTTGAAAATTATTGAGGATTTCATTGAGGGCCAAGAAGCTATGAAGATCTATTAGCTTTATTTGTCAAGTTAAAACAAATATGGAGTGAAAGTTAAGTCCCATCACTGATCATTTCCCTCTAATTATAAGACCACATATCCTTCTCAATATGTTCACCTTTTAACATCCTCTCCCAAATAGTAAGATCATTGGATAACATGCCATGGAAGTTTCCAAAGACATTTATTTCTCAAAGGATAACACCCAGAAAAATATTGCTGATATAATAGATATTCATTGAATTTTTTTTTTTGGTACAGGATATGGTCATGTGATTTCATTATTTTAGAGAAGTCCTGGTAAGGAAAATTTACCATTACAATCTACTATATTGCACATTATAAGTTAATTTATAATATTGGTCACTCAATGAGTTGTGCTTTGAGATCATGTAAATGGTTTCTGTTTTCCAATAGAATATTTCCATGAATCTGTGAAAATTGAGATCACAATGGATAATAATATCTAGCTTCATAATTGTTTTAGCATATGCTTGTTATTAATGCTAATCAGAAATTATTAAACTTATAGTCTTAGATAATTTCTAGGGTCACCAAGAAATTAAGCAACTCTTCCAGATCATGCAAATCCTATATGTCAGAAACAGGATTTGAACCTAAATATATCTGACTTTTAGTCTTGCTCCTGATACATTGTACCATGTAGCCACTCTCAATAAACAGTCATCCATAGAATATTAGAGGTAGATAGAGTCTCAGAGTGCCCTGAAAGAACCTTGCAGACTTCTGGGTCCAGTATCATTATTTTATCGCTAAAAATGGATCCCAGAGAGATGAAATAATTTGCTCAGTATAAAAAAAAAATCCTCATTGATAGATCCAAAACTAGACCCAGAATATATACTAGACTTATATTTAGTTGATGTGGTTTCAAATCCTAGATTTACAACTTACTTCCCATATGACTTTGGAGAGGGAGGGAGGGAGGGAGGGAGGGGGAGAGAGAGAGAGAGAGAAAGAGAGAGAGAGAGAGAGAGAGAGAGAGAGAGAGAGAGAGAGAGAGAGAGAGAGAGAGAGGGGGGAAGGAAGAGTCTTTTACCCTCTCTTCACCTCAGTTTTTTTCATGTGTAAAATGGAAAGGTTGAACTAAATGAATTAACCAAAAGGCCCCTTTCCAACCCCAAATATAAGACACTACCATATTGTGATGCATGAGCAAGTTCTGTATTCCCGAGCCAATGCTTTCTTCTTTGGCTGGTCATTTCTTATATCTCTCAGTCTCTCTCTCTCTGCTTCTGTGTTTCTCTCTGTGTCTCTCTGTGTCTCCCTCTGTCTCTCTGTCTCTGTCTCTGTCCAACTAAAGCCATTCTTCATGACTGTTCCTATTTTCTTCTTTGAAAGTTTCCCAGATTGGGGCAGCTAGGTGGCAAAGTGGATAAAGCACTAGCCCTTGATAAAGAAGACCTAAGTTCAAATTCAGCCTCAGACATTTGACATTTACTAGCTGTGTGACCCTGGGCAAGTCACTGAACTCTCATTGCCTGCAAAAAAAGTTCCCCATTTCAATCTAGGGTATGGTGTGTTCTCCAGCCTCTAAATTCCAATAGTAGTAATTATTAATGCCATTAATCTTAGCAGCCATCCAAGTGCAAACTTAAAACATCCCTCAAAATATTTTATTGCTATTTATCTCCCATATTATTTAACTGTTAACAAGCTTATGTTTTGGTTCCCTAATTAGAAGGTAAGATACTAGAGTTTAGTGACCTTTCTTATACTTCTCTTGGATTCTCGATAATGTCTACCATAGTGTTTTATACAAATTAATATCTTTATAAATACATGTTGAAACATGTCAACCATAAGCTTTTCCATTAAAGTTTGCTGATATTAAATTTTTCCCTTCCCTTCAGGTTATGTGACTAATAAGAGCTTTTGATGTGGAAAGAGAATGGAGAATTAGGCAAAAAGTTTAACTGCAGTATTCTGACTGCTACAACTATGGTAGAAAGTCAATGTAGGCTTTGGGTTAGTCAGGTTTCTCTTTTCCATCATATATTTTTTTGCCACCAATCTCAATGTTTCAACATGAATTGTGGCAATGATTGATTTGTTTTAAAATGTGTATATGCTTGCCATAACTCTTGAGTACTTTATTTGTCATAAGTTTCTAAAAGATTATTTGTTACATATTGAACAAATGATGGAATCAGATAAAATAAACAACCAAAAAACCTAAGGTGAAGTGATTTGGCTATACCTTGGGGTGAAGGTCTAGAGAAGGCAATTACATTGAGATGAGTAGGATCAAATCCTGTTTGTGACACATAATCTGCATGATCCAGAAGAGTTACTTAACTTCTCTGTGATCCAAGAAACTCTAGAAGACTGTAAACTAGAAAATTTCTCAGTATCATTAATAATTATTTTATGCTGAGAAAATGGTTAAGTAGAGATTATTTTTCATCATGATCTCAATCATAACACATTCATGGAAATAGATTCTATTGACAAATAGATGCCATTTATATTTACCTCAAAACATATTATGTTGACTGACCAACATAATAAATTGGTCTATAATGTGGAACATATTAGTTTGCATTATTAGATTTTCCTTATCAGTACTTCTTTAAACTAATGAAATTACATGCCCATATTCTGTACCAAAAAAATTCACTGAATATCTACCATATTAGCAATATTTTTCAAGGTGTTATTCTTTGAGAAAGAAATGTCTTTGGACACATGGCTGATTTTCCAGTGATTTTACTGTTTGGGAGAGGGATATACAGATCAAAATGTTGAGAAGGAAATATGGTCTTATAATAATTTGGGTGAACCAAACTTTCAACCCCTATTTGCTTTAACCCACTAAATAAAGCTAATATATATCCATAGCTTCTTGGTCCCCAATTAAATCTTCAATAACTCCCAAATAATCAATATATGGTGTACTTGGAGATCCTGCCATGTTGTTGCAAATTGACTCATCTTACTGTAGGAACCTTACACTGATCTTTTAAAGATACTCTTATTAAAATGCTCGCCTTCGGAGCTGTCATACACCAAGATGTAGAGGATCATCATTGGATAGGATAAAATGAACAAAAGTGTATTCTAGGGAAAGTCAAAATAAGAGAAGATCAAGGACTATGGAGGATATGCTTGGACTCATCTTCACCTACACAGGAGAAACTGAATGAAAATAAATACATCTAAAAAACCCTGGAACACCACTCCATACAGCTTAGTCAGACCATAAAATTATCTAATTAAAGCACTAAAAGGAATTTCCAAGTAATTCAGGACATTATTCTACCCAGTACATAAATTCCTTCAACAATATTGTCAACAAGTGGATCATTAGACAGACTCAGGGATAAAATCAGGCATTGATTTCAGCTATTGCTCCAAATCATAGTGATACACAAAGGTTATTGTAAAATGCTTATTTAAATAGCATATACTTAGAAATGTATCCAAATGCTGTGTGTATAATATTGACATATACATACATAACATGGCTAAATATATGGAAAATATAGATGTTATAGTTATCTGTGTGTGTGTGTTTATAAGGGTGGTTCTAGGGCCTTGGAATAAGTGGGAAAACATTTTAAAATTTCTAGAAGTACTTATTTACTTGTAGGATTATGTTATATGCATGTGTATTTGTGTGGGTGCCTGCATGCATTTTTAACAGTCCGGAAGATTTTGATTTTCTGTGTGCTTTTGGAGTTTGTTTTAATTTATTCAGAGAGCACTTATCTGTTCTTATTTTCCATTTTCATTGAGAACACCCTCATAGGGACAATGATGTATGTAGGAAGAAAAAATTGAAAAAGCATTCCTGAATTGTTGGGGAATAGAACAAAAAAATCTTTGTCAGGAAGGGACTGTCATAGGAACATGGTTTGAAAAATCAATGGGAATGTCATTATTAAATCAACCACACTGATGAGATGCAGACTAATATAGATTTATCTGTCATCTGACTAGTTTGGGTTTGAAGATTTGAGCAAATAAGGAATTATGATCTAAAACAATCTATTTGTATATACATACACAAATATATATATGTATATGTACATATACACATACATACATACATATATGTGTGTATACACACACACACACACACATATATATGGAGAGAGAGAGGGAGAGAGGTTATTTTAGCATTGTTTCTAGACTTTGCAAAATGTGCAGGATGTGAATTTGGCTTACAGAACCTTACTCTGATCTTTTCATTTAATATGTTTTTTCCTCTTCTAGTGGGCTCTATTCTTTATCTTAGTTTTTATACTTCATATTATTAATATGAACAAGTTGCCTGTTGCTTATTTGTCATTCTCAAAGAGGACCAAAATGACAACACCATGTTAAAGTCAAGTTACAATACATCCAACTGTGTCTGATCAGACCAATGTGAACTCAGAAAGCTCTACTGGGTACAAATAGTCCAGGTGAGCATTTGGAGTAGGTTCCCTAAATTTGCACATCTCTCTTTTTTAACTACTTCAGTTCTTTATTTTTAGGTTATATATGTATAATCACATTAAACACATTTCTGCATTAGTCATGTTGTGAAAGAAGAATCAGAACAAAAGAGTTAAAACCTCAAAAAAGAAAAAATAACACATAAAAATGTAGAAACAGTATGGTTCAACCTGCATTCAGAATCCACAGTTCTCTTTTTGCTATGTGTGGAGAACATTTTCCATCATGAGTTCTTTGGAATTGTCTTGGATCATTGTATTGCTGAGAAGAGCTAAGTCTATTACAGTTCACCATCACACAATGTTGCAGTTACTGTGTACAATGTTCTCCTAATTCTGCTCACTTCACTCAACATCAGTATATGTAAGTCTTTCCAGGATTTTCTGAAATCACCTTGCTCATCATTTCTTACAGCTCAATAATATTCCATTATAGTCATATACCACAACTTGTTCAATTGATGGGCATTCCTTCCATTTCCAATTCTTTGCTACCACAAAGAGAGCTGCTATAAATATTTTTTTGTACATGTGAGTCCTTTTCTCCTTTTTGTGATCTCTGGGTCAAAGGGTATGCACAGTCCATAGCCCTTTGGGCATAGTTCCAAATTGTTCTCCAGAATGGTTGGATCAGTTCACAACTCCACCCACAATGAATTAGTGTTCCAATTTTTCCACAAGTTCTCCAACATTTATTATTTTCCTTTTTTGTCATATTAGACAATCTGATAGGTGTGAGGTGGTACCTCAGGAACTACTTCAATTCTGCATTGCTCATAGAGCACAGCAACTTCTCTGATGAAGGCACACAATGCTGGGCCATTCTGGGACAGGATCTCCCATATCATGCAATTAATTCTAAAGTTCCTTAGGGAGCCTTTGAGAGTGTCCTTGTATTGCTTTTTCTGACCACCTTGTAAGTGCTTGCCCTGTGTGAGTTTGCTATGAAATAGTCTTTAAGTCAAGTATGTTTGGCATTCAAACCATGTGCCTAGCCCATAGGAATTAGGTTCGCTGCAGTAGACTTTGAATGCTTAGCAGTTTCATTTGAGAATGGACTTCAGTGTCTGGGATCTTATCCTGCCAGATGGTCTTCAGAATCTTCCTAAGACAATTCAAATGGAAGAGATTCATCTTCCTGGCCTGGTGCTGGCATACTGTCCAGGTTTCACAGACATACAACAATCAGGTCAGCACAGTGGCTCTGTAGACCTTCAGTTTGGTAGTTGGTCTAATACCTCTTCTCTCCAAAACACTTTTCTTTGGTGCCTACCTAACACTGAGCTAGCTCTGGAAATACATGCATCAACCTTGTTATCAATGTGTACAATGCTCTATAAATTAGAACTCCAGTTTCTCATATATATATATATTTTACATAGTTTTTAAAAATGTTTTTTGCTCCTATTAGATTATGAGTTCCTCGAGGACAGTGACGACCTTTTGGCTTTTCTTATATATCCACTGTTAAGAACAGTGTCTGGCACATAATAAGTGTTTACAAATTGTTTCTTGACTGATTTGGGGGACTCCTCAGAAACCTCCTTTCTCTGGAGACCAGAGGATTGCAAAACAGGAAAAGTAATCTGTCTTTTATTTATACTTTTGCATCCAATCTCATAGAAACTTTTTGTCAGTTAGCTAGGAATCTCGGAAATTGACATGCACTACTATGAATCTGACAAGATTAGTGCCAGATGCTTTCATAGAATACCAAGTTCAAAAGCTGAAACTGCTTTGTTGTCCTTTCAGTAAAAACTGAGTGATTGGGTGTTGGGGAATGATAGGTTTCTCAATACTCATATAATCATATGTAGTTTAACTAATATACCACATATATGTGAAATCAAACCTTGAACTACATTTGCAGATGAGTATTTGTTATAGGTCTAGTATTTTTGCTGAATGAGTGAGTGAATGGCAAAAAGGGGATGATAAATTTTGTTATTAGGATTGAGGACAGAAAGGCTAAGGGTTGAAAAATGAAAAGTAGAAGATAGGCAATGGGCTAAAAACTTGAATGATGTTAAATGAGTACTGCCACGTTTTAGTTTTTAAAAATTACCTCTATACCCACTGTGCCACTTAACTATACAAGATAATATTATAATTGAAATAAGTATATATTTTTAATATTCCTAATGAAATTATTTAATTTTCTTTGTAAATTTCAATTTGTTATTGTCATAAATGTATTGTTCAATTTACTTTTCAAGATACTTTGAATTTTTGAAATTTAAAAATAAACCTTAATTAAAAATACTTTCTATAATTTTAATCCCAGTGGTCAAGGCATATTTATTTAAGGAAAACCATGAAAAATATATAGATTAAAGGTATAAAAATGTCTGGATAAAAAGTTTCATATAGGTGGGAAGTTTGTATATGATGTGGAAAACAAATGTGGAAAAATAATTATTTGGTAATGGAATATTTTTTTCTTAAACCAAAATTATCTCTCTAATGTTCCATTTTGTATGTCACAGACATTTATATTCCTCTTTTACTAAGCCTAACCTTTTCCTGATTACAGCCATTGTGCTAATTGCTTGCTCAGATTCCAAGGTATGACAGAGCCTGCTTTGTTTGAATTTCTTATATGCACACAGCTGCAACAACATTCAATTGGGTCTTACTGGGGAAACACACACACACACACACACACACACAACCAAAAAAACAAAACAAAACTAAGTAGCATTTAGGATAACATTTCCTTCCAGTGGGTAAATGTACCTATTCAAAAAAATAAAATATGCACACAATAAGCATGTTTTAAAATGTTACAACCATTTCAAATGAGTCTACTTCAAATGAGAGGTTCACAATATGTTAATGCATATGCATGTAATGCATCATGTACCATCTCTGAAGAAGAAAAAGAAAAATTCCATTAAAAAAATACCTTTGGCCTTAAAGATTATCTACTACAGAGTACAGGGCAATAGTATTCCCTACCTGAAAAGTTAAGGCTGAAGAACTTTGGAATGACAAAGTGACATTATATTCTGGTTTATTCCTTATTCTGCATGTTCCTCTGAACCATCATCATACTTGTTCCTTGAAAACAGTGGGTAGAAACTTTTAATAGAAGTAGTTTTTTGTTTTTTGTTTTTTTTTTAGTGAGGCAATTGGGGTTAAGTGACTTGCCCAGGGTCACACAGCTAGTAAGTGTCAAGTGGCCGGATTTGAACTCAGGTACTCCTGAATCCAGGGCCGGTGCTTTAACCACTGCGCCATCTAGCTGCCCCAATAGAAGTAGTTTTAAAATAGAAGCCTTTAAGACCTATTTTTGTGTTTTTATTTCTGACTAATCAGCAAGCTCCCCAACTGAACCCTTCTTTTCTAGTCATATTGGTTTCTTTGCTGTGTCTTTCTTTCCCTTTACTACTGTATCACCTTTATATCCACCAAAGTCAGAAACACACACACACACATTTATATGATATATATCATATATATTCCTGTCTCTATGGATTTATTAATGCAGTTTACCTATGTTGAGCTACCTTGATTTATGGTAAATCTTTTTTACCAACCAATTGATCAGTACTAACTATAGTTATATTTATTTTTATTTCTACCTATTTATGAACATGATGGTTTAGCAAAGAAGTTCCCTGGTTAACCTGATGAGCTTTTGAGCTTTGGGATAGGGGAATTTGGGATTTTAATTGTTTCTTTTTAGGAGGAAGATGGGTATGCTCACTTCTGGACTTCTGGAATATTAGTTCTACAAACACTGAATAAATTGTTTGGCTCTTGAATTTGTCAAATTATCTCTTGAGGTAGGAGACTTGGGTATGATAGAAAGGCTCCCTCCTGAACAGATCAACCCAGAAAGATATGAATCAAACTATTTGTATAATATCAATGAAAACGATTCTTCACAATAGGGCAAAATGTATGGTTTCATCTTCCTTAGGAAGTTGATGTGAGAACTCCCTTAATAATAATGGGAACTAACATTAAAATACTTATATGATATTTCAAAAGTACTTTACATATGTTATCTTACTTAATTCACAAAATAATTATATGGGGTAGGTATTATTATCCTCATTTTACAAATGAGTAAATTAATTCTGAAAGTGGTGAAATAACTTTCCCAGGATTATAACTCTAGTTAGCATTTGATCTTGATCAGTTCTATGATATACATCTGTCATATATTCTCCTAAAGGTGAAAGTGAACTTTGACTTCACTTGTGCAGATTGTTTTTTTTTTAATTTAGCACATTATAAGCATTCTATCATCTCCTGTCTCCCCCACTTATTGCATAAAAACTTCACAGATTGAAGAGAAGAAGACACTATCTTTTTGGAAATAGATCTACATGCCACCTACATGCCTCCCATTTCTATAACACCAGTACAAACCCCCAAAAATGATTTTATTCCTTGATATCCACACTATATAGTCAACTTTCTAGCTATTTATTTTATGATCTTTTTGTTACACTGTTGGCAATATTTATCTAACAAAACTTTTGTCAGTATTTTTTTTTTTTTAGTGAGGCAATTGGGGTTAAGTGACTTGCCCAGGGTCACACAGCTAGTTAAGTGTTAAGTGTCTGAGGCCGGATTTGAACTCAGGTACTCCTGACTCCAGGGCCGGTGCTCTATCCACTGCGCCACCTAGCTGCCCCTTGTCAGTATTTTTAAAAGATGACACAATAATTCATTATTAATTTATCTTTCATAATATCCAGGATATAGTCAGGAAGCACCCATATTTGAATTTATATAATTGTTTATTGGATAACAATCATAATATAGTATGTTTTAATAACTCCTTTTGGATTATTGTTTTCTGTGCCATGGGGACAAAAATCAAGTACATGATGATCTTCATTAAAAAGTGCTTATTATGTCATTATTCATAAGTATAATTCTACTAAGCATTAAACACTTATAATTATACTATCACTTGTCAACATAGTTGCAAATGTTACAAAGAAGTAAATTTAGATTTCATGTCAATTAAGCCTCTCTTCACTGTTTTAGCACTGCTTCAAGAGGTTGTGGGTTCCTTCTCATTGGAGGTCTTCAGTAAAGACTTGATGACTTCTTTATAGATATGTTGAAATCAGGGTATTACTCTTGTCTATTAGTAGGATAGTTGTTTGTTAATATGCCTTCCAAATCTAAATTCAGTGATTTAGCAGGGGTGGTGGGATCAAAGAATCTTCATCTTAATCATGCTAAAAGAAATTATTTCAAGTACTTTTTGTTCTATGTGCTCAAATCTAAGAAATCCCTGGTTAATATGACCAATCAATAATTATTTTGCTTCTTTTTCTCTTTCCAATGGGGAGCATTAAAAACAGAAATTAACCAGAAGAAATACTGTTTAAATTTTTGTAAACCATGAAAAGTGTTGTTCAGCCTTTCAAGGAATGGCTGACTCATTTATGGAAAGGAAGAAAAAAATTATCAAAAATATGAATATTGTTTTACTTCAACATTTGAAGGAATTGATTTCTGAACACAAGTAGAATATTGAATTTCCTGTGTGATTCTATAAATAGTAATATTCAACAAAATTTAAAAACTAAAGTTCTAAGAAAAAATAATATGAATGAATGCCTTTTTGTCATTCACTTCCACATTACCATCATGTACAAATATCAATCATTTGTTTTATTTCAATTCATAGCTATTTATTGAATAAATACTATGTACAATGCTATTTATAACATATAACGTGGTCCCAACTTACCTTTCCAAATATTATTACTCTTTTGTCTTTGTTCTGCACTCTTTCTCCTACCAAATGGGCCTTCTTTATCAGACAAAACACTCCATATCTTATCTCGGTGTCTTTCCATTGGTCATCCCCCATACATTCCCAACTTGCCTCTGCCTCCCTTGTTGTTTTTAAAAAAATTCTGTTTAAGTTCCACTTTCTGCATGAAAACTTACTTCATTAACTAGTTGATAGTTTTCAATAACCAATTTATATTTACTTTGTTATGTTGTATTTACCTTATATACTTCTATTTTATGTGTATTTATTTCTGTGAACATTATGCCCACTTATAAAATGCTATCTTCTTGAGGGAAATGAATATTATTGTTTTGTTATTGCATCCTTTGTACATAAAACTATGACTTGAACAGACTTGTTCTTTATAAATGTTTGTGTAATTCAATTAATGAGTAATTCCTGTGAATAACCAGGGGAAATGATATTGGAATATAATGTCCAGTTAGCACAGATTGAGAGTGAATGCCAAAATGCTTCTTTTAATAAGGATAAGACTTGCCTAATTTTTACTTAGAGGCAACCTATTGGGACATGGTAGAGTCAGGACTGATAGCACCCATGTTTATCCAAACTGAACCCAAGTTCAGCACAAGCAGTTCTGAACCAGTAAGAAGGTTTGCTAACAGCAATTGAACAAATGTGAACCAGTAGCTGAGCATTCTAATTTTCCTTAGTAAACTAAATTTAAAATTTTTTCCCTCAAATCTTTCAACTGTTCCTACCATTTTAAGTGTTTCATCTCTATTGATGCTGATGGAACACCAGTGAGGTAAGTATAAACAGTACATAGAAAGGAGGAGCCACTGTTTCTTCATCCAAATAAGGGTGGGGTAGATAATTGGGCAAGGAAGTAAGGGAAATATTGTGAGTGAAACCTATTCAGTAGTTCTTATTATTCCTACCTTATTTTTTAAATGTATAGCACACTACAAGGTTTTCCAACCCACTACTTTTTCTTAATGGGTAGGTTGGGAACAAATATTGATTGTGGTTTTCAGTATACAACCTATATACTCTGTTTATCAAACCAAAATGTTACATTCCATTTTCTACTGTTAATATTGATGGAGGCATTAGGGCTGTAGCTTATTCTAAAAGATATGAAAGAATTGCTGACTGTCTTAAATCTTCATTTAGAAAGTTGGCAATTGAGCTGGAGAAATGGCCTTACCCAGTAGCATTGTATTTTATGACCTTGACAAAGTAACAAACACCCCAAAATTCTTCTTACCCATTATTTCACAACCTTTGCAAAAGGCAGGCTAAAGGCTACACCTTGACATGACCTAAACTTTGGAACAAAGCTGCCTAAGATGACACTAACTGGAGTTACTCATTACTTTAAAAACCCTTGATAACTAAAAATAGAATGTTGACTTTGAAAAATAACATACTCTATGACATCTTGGAACACATTCTAGATCTGGATCCACTGTCAGTTGGTGAGCTCTCTCTCTCACACACACACACACACATATATATTTTGCAGGGCAATGAGGGTTAAGTGACTTGCCCAGGGTCACACAGCTAGTAAGTATCAACTGTCCTCTGAGGCTGGATTTGAACTCAGGTCCTCCTGAATCCAAGCCCAGTGCTTTATCCACTGCACCACCTAGCTGCTCCCAGAATAATATCTTTAAAGCATTTTTATTGTATTTTTAAAGTTTTTAAATTTTTATTTTTTGTGGGGTAGTCAGGGTTGGGTGGTTTGCCCAGGTTCATGTAGCTGGTGAGTGTCGAGTATCTGAGGCAAGATTTGGGCTCAGGTCCTCCTGGGTCCAGCGCTGATGCTTTGTCCACTGTGCCATCTAACTGCCTTATGTTGATATCTTTAAAAATATAAAATTAATAGGGGAGAGGAATGAACTGGGGAAAAGGGAAAGGGAGAGGTGGAATGGGGTAAAGTATCTCACATAAAAGAAACAGGGAAAACCTTATACAGTGGAGGGGAAGATGGGGGAGGTGCAGAAGAGTGAGTGAGTCTTACTCTCATTAGAATTGACTCAAAGAGGGAATAACAGACACACTCAATTAGGTATAGTAATATATCTTGTCCTTTGGGAAAGTAGGAGGGGAAGGGGACAAGGGACAGGGTGGATGAAGGAAAGGAGGGCAGATTGGGGGAGGAGGCAGTTAGAAGCAAAACATTTTTGAGGAGGGATAGGGTGAAAGAAGATAGAAAATCAAGTAAATACCAAGGGAAGGGTATAGGATGGAGGGTAATACAGTTAGCAATAATAACTGAAAAAATTTGAAGCAAGTTTGTCTGTTAGGCCTCAGTTTTCAAGCACATAGAGAAGTCAAATTTGTCAAAATGAGAGCCATTCCCCAATTGATAGATGATCAAAAGACATGAAGTTTTTAGATGAAATTATCAAAGCCACCTATAGTCATATGAAAAAGTGTCCTGACTCACTATTGATTAGAGAGAATCAGGTCAAAACAGTTCAGGGTACTACCTCATAGCTGTTGTATTGGATAATAGGACAGCAGAGAAAAATGACAAATGTTTTGGGGGATATGGTGAAAATCCAATGTTAAAGAACTCTTGGTTAAAGTTGTAAACGGATTCAAACATTCTGTAGAGAAATTTGGAACTATGGTCAAAGGGCTATAAAACCATGCATACTCTTTGACCTAGCAATACCACTACTAGGTTGGTATCCTAAAAGAGATTTAAATAAGAGTTGAATTTGAAATTGAGGTGATGCCCATCAATTGGGGAATGGCTGAACAAATTGTGGGATTTGATTAGGATGGAACACTTGTGCTGTAAGAAATGATGAGCAAGATGCTATCAGAAGGACTTATGAAAAATGCAATCCATCTACAGAGAAAGAACTGATGGTATCTGAATACAAATTGAAGTATAATTTCTTTTGTTAGTTTCTCTTTCTAAAGTTTTTTTATCTGTTTCCTTTCACAACCTGACTAATGTGGAAATGCTTTGCATGACTGCACATGTATAACACATTGAATTGCTTGAGTTCTTAAAGGTGGGGCTGGGGAGGAAAGGAGGAAGAGAATTTAGAACACAAAGTTTTAAAAATAAATGTAAAAATTTGATTATACACGTAATGGTGAAAATTCTAACTAAATAAATAAATGAAAGAAAAAACCTTATATAAAAACTAAAATTAAAAAAAAGAAAAAGAAAAATAACACAGGATTACATCTGGTCCATTCATCTGATTGACTGCTAGTTCCTAAATTATGTGAGCAGAAATCAGTGATTTCATGAAATTCCTGTTGCTCCTGGAAGGGTATCATGATTCCCAAGTATTGTACTAGTCCATGGAATTAAAATTCCAAGAAATGGACTTCCAAAGTGCTTAAGGAAATGTTTTTGGTCACCTGTCAAGAAGTGAGTTTGTTCCAGTGAGTTATTACATCCAACAAGCAGACAGCTGATTTGACTCAATATACTGGGTGCCTGTGGGCAATTTTCCCATCACCTTCAGTTCCAACTTGAAATTCAACAGTAAGGCATATTAGTACAGTCCATCTTCTGTCATTCAGTCTCTTCATCCAGAATAACTTCATTAACAGAGGCAGAACACATATGCCAGGGGATTTTTCTTTTCAGTTTTATTTGAAGAGAGCAAATATTGCGTTTTAAAGAAAAGGCGAGGGAGAGGAAGGGAGAAGCAGAGGAAGAGGAGAGGGGAAAAGAGAGAGGGAAAGAGAGAGAGAGAGAGAGAGAGAGAGAGAGAGAGAGAGAGAGAGAGAGAGATGCTTGACAAAAGATCCTGTCATGGAAAGGACTCCAGGGAACAAAGGATAAATCAATTGGTTTATGCTACAAATTATAAATACTTCAGTGCTAAAGCAAACCAAGAAGTAATAAGGATTTTAGGGAGTTTCCACAGTGACCAATTCTGCTGAACCTGAACTACTTGTGGGTTGTCTTTAAACATAGGTAACAGCAGAGAGACAGTGACAGCAAACAACACTATTCTAGGTGACATAATACTTATTAAATGCAAAAGTTCATATTTTGGCTTTTATCGTATCTGTTAGGGTGATATATTTGATTTTCTCCATCTTTCTCTGTAACCATCATCATTTTTAAAAATCAACTTTGTTTCACTTTTTAAGCAGCTACATAGTTAGGACTTCAAGTATGGTCAGAATGTTAAACGCTTGTAGGAAGTAGCCATTTCCTTGAACCCAAACTTGTTTTCATGCAGTTTTCAAGGCTGAGGGATAATTCTGTATCATTTATCAAGTAGTCACTTACTCAGCAGCCTTATTTATCAGAAACACATTTTAAAATAGGAAAGAATGAAATAAGCAAAATAGATGTCTCCCCTGTATATATACTAACTCATGCACATTTGTCATAGAAAAGCCCCAATAGACTCAGAATTTTTTTTTTATTTTAAATAATTTGAAATAGATTATCTGGTTCCCTAACCTACAGCAGATGAAAAAAATCACAAGGAGAGTGATCTGCATGGACCACTGTGCTGTAGCTATTTGAGAAAGGCAGAGAAGTAGACTACAAATGAATAACTTTTGACATCTTATTGATCACACTACTACATTTGAATCTTGTGCAGAGGTGGAGTAAAATGTGATCTAGTAACTCCTGGATTCATAGATTACTGGGTAATATAACTTTGCCATATTGGGGACAAAATGAGGAGATCTGTATCTTCCCTGGAGTAGCATCTTGAAGTATCATGCATGGTGCTGAAAATTAACTGTATATTTTATTGGCTAAAGAGCGGGTGTTTTGAAAATATAGCTTGACTTGATTTGCATTTATACTGGAAGAATTGCACATGTATTTAATAAGCGTAGTGATTTTCCTGTTGGAATAGATTTGAATTAATTTATATTAATTCAATGTTTGCACTCTGTTTTTCTAAAACCTGAGAAAAACAGATTTAATTAAAACAGATATAAATAAAAACAGATATAATTACTCATGAGGAAGATAGAACCTCTGAGAATGATTACAATATAATGTAGTTATAAATGCAGGAGACAATTGTACTTCCTTATTAATCAGTGGATTTACTATACTAGGTGAAGTCTACTAAGTTCTCCCATAATTACAATCATACGATTTCATTTTTAAAACATTAAAATAGGGGCAGCTAGGTGGCGTAGTGGATAGAGCACCGGCCCTGGAGTCAGGAGGACCTGAGTTCAAATCCGGCCTCAGATACTTAACATTTACTAGCTGTGTGACCCTGGGCAAGTCACTTAACCCTAATTGCCTCAGTAAAAAAACAAAAAAACAAAAATATTAAAATAGAAGAATAGGTTCCATATCAATTGAAAACATCTTACACATAAGCAATTAGTATCATGAGATACATACAGTTTTATTTTATAAATTAAATATGTTTTATTCTCCTGGATTTGACCTTAACAGGATTAAAAGTTGTCATTTTTCTAAAAAGTTTCATTTTTCTAAGTCAGTTCAGGAGTGATAAGTAGCAAGTGTGCTGACTAATAATAACAGAAAGAGAGAAAATACAAATATACACCTTCCATTAGAAATAATCATTTTATTTTATTTATGATATACTGACTTCTTTCTGTTATGATATCCATAGGACTTGCACTTTGATGGTGCTTTCCAAATAAGCAATATAGTTACTACCATTGAAACAATTATGTTCTAATGCAATGCTTGAGACCAAGTAAAGAGGAATTTTGATTAGGATTTTTCATTTTTTAATTTAGTCGCTAAAATGCTTCAAATGCTCCTGCAGCAAACACAACAGTAAAAAGCCTTGTGTTGTTTTTTAAAAAAAGCCAAAAGACACAGCAACACAGCCAGAAACACATCAATCAACTCATCACAAATCTGACCATGACCCTGTGGATAGATAAACTCTACTGCAGACATCTTTGTCTGGGCAACAAAAGCTATAGATTATAGCTTTGTCAAGACAATTCAGGGAGGTTTCTGAGGGTCAGAGTGCAAGGCAAGTGTAATGTAGTTAAATGAACTTCTGTGTTGCACAGTCAATCATGCATTTGAATATTCAGCAGGCTAAGGGTAGCCATGAGGGATAATGAGGCTAATTTGTACATCATGTTGTAATAAGATGGCTTGGATTTTTTCCAACGAAACTTTAAGACAACCATGAAAAATAGGGTAATGGGGCAGCTAGGTGGGGCAGTGGATAGAGCACCAGCCCTGAAGTCAGGAGGACCTGAGTTCAAATCTGGCTTCAGACACTTGATACTTACTAGCTGTGTGACCCTGGGCAAGTCACTTAACCCCAATTGCCTCACCAAAAAGAAAAAAAAGAAAGAAAGAAAGAAAAGAAAAGAAAAAAGATAAATAGGGTAGATCCAGTCAATGAACTGGGTCCTGTACCAGAGGATCATATGACCTAAATCTGGAGACAGAAAAAAATCTGAAATGCCATCTAGTTCAAGACCATTTTATAGATGAGGAAACTAAGATCCAGGAAGGTTAAGTGACTTTCCTAAGGTCATGCAGGGTGAGTATACACGATCAATCCATTTGCTTTAAATAGCTATCTTCTAAACCATTTCCCCCAGATACAGGAAATAAAACTTCTCCCATGTCCTATGTCCTCTAAGTAGTTTTATTTTTTCAATTTATTATTTTTTTTCACTCTGATGAAAAATCTTTATGAATGCCATAAAGAATTCTTTTTCAGGAATTATAGTAAATCAACTCTATCAGTCCCTATTAGTTTATCACACTGATATAGCATCATTGTTTATATTTCACTATAGGATTTATAGGGTGGCAGAAATACCCAACACATTGAAGAGAGTCTTTGAGTTTCAGGGATTTTTGCAGGACATCCAGTAAAATAGAAATTATACACTTGGATCTTGGTTTGCATGCATGCACATGTACTCAAACTTATGTAAACCAACTAAGGAAAGTCAACAGATACCAGGAAAGAGAAAATTCACCAGAGTTGGAAATGGAGCTGAATTGGATTCAAAGCTCTATAAGGTCAAGGACCAGAATTAATACCTCAAAACTGTGGTCTTTTGTGGAAGTTTTGTGTCTTCTCCAACCCTATTATGTGCTACTGCATTGTATTGGGCCTGTCATAAGCATCTTGTCTCAGCCATGAGAATAATGCATGAGAGTATATGAGCTGAGTCATTGCTAGGAAAAGGGACAGTGCCAAACTGTCCTTTTATTATTGCTGAACTATTATACAGTAATTATATTATATAAATTATATGAACTATTATTGCTGAACTATTAAACTATAATTATACCGGGACTACATATACAGAGAGATTTAAGGAGGAAGAAAGGGCCTTACTTCTTGAAGTTATAGACTGGCTATAACTGTGAATGCTGTATCATGGCTTGTTTGTGTATTTTTTGTTTGTTTTTGTTTGGTTTTTTTTTGCGGGGCAATGAGGGTTAAGTGACTTGCTCAGGGTCATACAGTTAGTAAGTGTCAAGTGTCTGAGGCTGGATTTGAACTCAGGTCCTCCTGACTCCAGGGCTGGTGCTCTATCCACTGAGCCACCTATGTTTTGTTTGGTTTTTGGCAGGGCAATGAAGGTTAAGTGATTGTCCCAGAGTCACACAGCTAGTAAGTTTCAAGTGTCTGAAGATGGATTTGAACTCATGTCCTCCTGAATCCAGGGCCAGTGCTTTATCCACTGTACCACCTAGCTACCCCCTAATAACTGATTCATAATGTATTATGTTTTAAGAAAACAACTAAGATGGAAGTGAGCCTTGGAGTTTTGGAAAGAATTTCTAGTAAAGGTTAACTTTCTGGCATCTGATGCGTCTCAGATCACTGCCACAAACACCTAACGTCCCTGCACACTTTTCCAGAGATTGGTGTGTTGAGGGGGACACAAACTTACCTGGCAAGTTTCCTAGGCATCCTAACAATATATCCACAACTAAGTCTTACAAGGTTGAGAGTACTTTCTTAAATAAAATAATAAATAAAACCCAAACAAGGTTTAACTATTGTGAGAACTCTGACATTATTGTTGATAAAATTTATGCTTGTTTCTCTTTAAGTCTTTAAATATGTGGTAGCCTCAAAACCCATAGTAGTGGGTTAGCTAATTTTGTATGGCTTAAGAGGTTTCATACAATAGTATGCTTGATTAGCTCATAGTTCTTCATTATATTAATGCCCTTGACAAGAGTTCTGACAGCTTGTGAAATGCCTCAGTGAGTCCTACTATGTATTCATTTTACAATGATACTATAGCTTTTCTTGAGGCCCCATACTTTTTCCAGGCCATTCTGAACTCAAATGAACCCCTTTATCTCTCTGAGTCTCAGTTTCTAAATGTGTAAAGGGGGGGTGTGAGGGTAGGACTGGATGATCTCCAAGTTCCCTACCAAATATAATTCCTATTATCCTCTGAAACTCTGGCCTCAGTGAACCGACAAACAACAACAACAACAACAAAACTCTTGTTCCAGCATATTAATAGTGGCAGAAAGTGAAGACCTAAAGGACATATTTCAAGGTTAATGTTAATACATCATTAGGAAGAATGATGAAATATGAAATGCTTGAAAGTAAGAAGGGTGAATTCACCTTCCCCCACCTCTTTCCCATCTTCTACCAACTTTTGTATCCTCTCATCTCTTTTCTTCTCCTGTTTCCACCAGATACTCTTTGGTAAAAATCATCCTTATACTAATTTCATTCTCCAGTGCTAGGTTTGTTTGTTTCAGAGTTATAGGGTTTGAAATTATTTTGGGTACCCTATTTGTGTTCCAACTTTTAGGGAAAATTAGCTGGGGTTCTAATATATAGCTACTTAGAAATTAGAAGCTATTGCACCAGTTTGGAGAATTAAGCATTTATTAAAGCATATTAAATATTAGTACAGAGAGAGTGAGCACATGTCTCAGAAAGATCAGAAGGCCTACCTAGGAAACAGAGGAGAGAGAACCATCTGAGTCCTCCCTCCTTGAGCATTCAATAACCAAGAGTGAGTGTCAGAGCAGAAGCCTCCTGCAGGTCGGAGGGGAGGTGGCCCTTCCACACTGCTCAAATCTAATTGGCTAGCATCATTCAAATCTAATGGTTTACTGGACTTGAGGAGGGTGATCTATGAGCTAACTTCCTTTAGGTAGTCAGGAAGTTCAATCTACATTTCCTTTGAAATTTTCTTGACTGGGCTGACTTTAAGAAAGGTCAGTCAGGCTCTCTGGCTCTCACAGAACCCCGTTATTTTCTCACAGAGTAAACCTGATATTGTAATGACATGGAAAGCTTTTGGTGATGAACTTTCTCTTCCAATAAATATAAAAATTTTCTCTGAAATTTATCGTCTTGAAAAGTTGGTTGAGGCAATGAGAGGTTACACCACTTGCCCACCGTCATGTCATATCCATTATCTGTCAGAGGCAGAATTTGAATCCCTGTCTTCCTGGATCATGGTTACAAATCTAAAATCTGCACAAAGTGGTTCCATAATATGGCTAGAAATGTTGCCCCATTTTAGGGTGATTTGTACATAGTGGGTATTCAACAGATATCTTATGAATAAATAAATTCATTTTGCCTCCTTTCCCTTTCCTAGTCAGAAGCTCACATTACCACTTTCATCAATGCTAGTGAAACAAAGGAAGAAACAAAGCAAGTTAGCAAAGCACTTAAATGCCATTAATCATTTTGTAATTTGAGCCTGGCTGGATTGTTCTACAAACTCTTCTATTATCATTGCTATTTTTAATAATTATTATTGTTGTTATTTTAGCAGCAGCATCATCATCATTGTCATCATCATGAAAAGATGAGATTTCATTGGCCTAGAGAAGCACCGGTGACTGAATTCCCTTCATTAATCTATATGTGCATGTGCTTTACAATTTTGAAATTGGTCAGGGCACTGAGATATTTCATGAAACATCAAAGGTCAAACAGTATGGGTCAGAAATATAATGAACTCAGATCTTTCTCGCTCCAAGGATAGCTTTCTGTGCACTACACTATATTGTCTTATTATATAGGTTTTTCCTGTTATACATCATAACACATTTTCATATACTTTTAAGATTTACAATAGACTCAGAACCATAGTGACAACAGATAGAATTGACATCAATTCTATGGAATATGGAAAGTACAAATATTACTGTTTCCAATTTATAAATAAGCAAACTGAGATTCAGAGAGGTCAAGTATCTTGCACATTCTTATATAAGTAGTGGGTGCCAGTCAGGATAAGAACCTACTTCTTATTATAATTCATGCTTTTTTTTCCCTATGATATCAATCTGCCCACTCAGTTTGGTTCACACAGCCCACACAGAACAGGTCTTGAGATAGTTTATTTTAGCCCAGAGAATGTGGAAAGAATTCTTGGTCTGGAGTCAGGTCTTGTGTTATTATTTTCCCCCTGATGCTTCTTCATTGCATGATCTTGTGCTAACACTTAACTTCCTGGTCCATGGATTCTCCATCTTAGCAAATCAGAGATTTGAGTTAGGTAGCCTCTGAAGTTTTTTTTCCTGTGTTAGATCAACAGTCCTATGACTTCAAAGCCATAATTCTTTCCATAACTCCATTCATCCCATTATATACTCTATTACATTTATAGCTAACCTGTTCTTCAAGTATATTTCACATTCTGCCTCTTTTATCTGAATTATATATAACCACCACTGCTATGCACAAATAACTTCCCCTGCTATATCCTCCTATACTCTAATTCTTATCCGATTTAGGAGTAATGGTCCCTTAGAACACATCATCTCTCTCCTAAGTAATTTCACTTGGTTCTTTAGCACTCCTGTTCTACTGTAAGCAAACCCCTAGAAATCATCTGCCTTCTCTACCAATATTCCTGTTATCTCCTCACCTAAATTTGCATTTGACTTCCTTATGTTTCAGTGCTTCTCTCAAAATCCTTTCTGATGGAAGCTGTTCCTCCTCCTATCTTTCTAATTGGCAGGGACAAACAGAAGAATTGCCATAGTACTTGCTCTTCAGTGTAGCCTCTTTTATTTCCCAGTGACCACTTTTGAAGCCTCCCACATTCATTTACACCACTCTTTTCCCATCTTTATCATTTGTCAAATGTATATCTTTTTTTAACCTTTCTTGATAACCGCATTAAAATTCCCACTTTCAATTCTATCTCTTTATAAAAATCATTGCCAATTTAAAAATACACAAGGATAGCAATTTCATCACAGTGTCCTCACGGTCCCTTGACTCTGTTAACTGGCATGACCCTACTGTACCTTCCCCCAATTTCCAATATCCATTGTTTGGGTATCACCCACATTTCATCCCAAAATCTATTTCAAAGATTTTCCAGGACTTTTAAAATCCTGGATGTCATCGTAACCCACCCTCACTTTCTGAAAGTGTCCTTTCAGTATATTATTGTGAAATTAGATCTTCCAGATTATTTCCTTTCTACATAATTTTTGGTCCATATATTCATCTATCTTTTCTTCTTCTCTAGCCACCCAAAAGATAAATTTAATCACTCTTGCCAATTCTACTACCACAGCATCATTTGTATCCTTTCTTTTCTACATATTAACACAGTCATCACCCTGATAAATCTCCGCTCGACTGGATAATTGTAATACCTCCTAATTTGTCTCATTGCTTATACTCAAGTACACACACAAACACACATATGTTGTTATACAGGACAATTTATAAGGATGATGGTTCAGCCTGTTAATTATTTAAGAGTATACAAATGATCTAAGAATAGCACACTGTTTCCTGATTCAGAGAAAAGCCATTCCCTTCAGAGTCTTTGGAAATACGTGTTAGAGTTTACTAGCAATAATGATTTCCATGGCTTAAAAAGGAGGTAACTATAAGTATGTTAATGCATATTAAAAATTCTATCAAAAAGAGTATTGTAAAAAAAAGAATATTGTAAACTCTAAGAAGAGCTTTATAGATTGCTAGAAGATTTTTGACAGTTATGATTAGGAAATAATATTTCACATTAACTTTACACTGTTTTATTATAATATACCTTAACATGTCACTAGTTCTTTGCTACTAGCAAATAATCTTTCATTTGTAATATAAGGTGTATCTTCTGCATTCTACAGATTAGGAAAATTGAGGCTCTGGTAAACTTAAATGAGGTCACACAGGTCAGAATTGGTAAAGCAAATACTTGAACCTAGATTTTCTGCCTCCAAGCTCATTTTTTTCAATGCATATTTCTTTCTATTTTTTTCTAAATTTATTTATTTAATGGCATAAATTCATTTATTAAATATTATTTAGGCACTGGAAGAGATCTAAAGTTTGGGTTATACAGGATTCCTACCTCATGGAGCTTGTTATCAATCTAGTATGAGAATCAAACCCAAACACAGATAATTATAATATAAAATATTTCAGGATAAATGTCTTAAAGAGATATGGAAAAGGGTTATGTGAGGGCCTAAGATGGACACAAACTCAGAAGAAGAAAACAATGTCAAGACAGCTACACACCAATTGTCAAGGAAAATATGAATTGGTATCAGGCCCAAAAAGAATTCCTGGAAGAGCTCAAAAAAGATTTAAAAATCTAAAAAGAGTGGTAGAATAAAATTGGTGAAAGATATGAAAGTGATGCAAAATATATCTTTAAAAAGAGTCAACAGCTTGGTAAAGGAGGAACAAAAAATTACAGAGGAAAAAAAACTTAAAAAAACAGAAGAGAACAAATTGTAAATGAGACACAAAAATCCACTAAAGAGAAGAATTCTTTAAAAAGCAGAATTGAGTGAATGTAAGAAAAAGATGTGAAAAGCATTCTTTAAACAGCTATACTGCTTAAACATTACTGAATAAAATAATTTCTCAAAAATTAGAATTGGGAGGGATGAGAGAAGAATGCACTGGGAAAAAGAGAAAGATAGAATGGGGGCAAATTATCTCACATAAAGGAGGAAAAAAAAAAGCTTTTACATCGTAGGGAAAGATGGTGGAAGTGGGCGAGGCTAGTGAGTGAAGCCTATTCTCATCAGAATTAGCTCAAATACACCCTCAATTGTATATAGATATTTGTCTTACTTAGCAGGAAAGTAGGAGGGGAAGGGGATAAGAAAAGGAGGAGTGATAGAACGAAGGGCAGTTTGGGGACGTGGTAGTCAGAAGCAACACACTTTGGAGGGACAGGGTGAAAGAGGGAGAACAGAATAAACAGAGGGAAAATAAAATGGACGGAAATATAATTAGCAATTGTATCTGTGAAAGGGTTCAAGGAAATAGAGTTATTCATAAATGTGAATAAATGAAGCAAGTTTCTCTGAGAAAGGACTGATTTCTCAAACATATGGAAAATTGATTCAAATTTATAGAAATAAGAGTCATTCTCTACTTGATAAATGATTAAATATATGAATAGTTTCAGATGAAGCAATCAAAGGATATATAGCCATATGAGGAAATGTTATAAATCACTATTTATTGGAGAAATACAAACTAAAGCAAGTCTGAGGTACTAACTCATACCTATTTGATTGACTAATAGAATAGAAAAGGGAAATGACACATATTGGAGGGGATGTGGAAAGATGAGCCATTAATGTACTATCAGTGGAATTGTGAACCGATTCAACCATTCTATAGAGCAATTTTGAACTATGTCCATACCCTTTGACCTAGCAATACTACAACTAGGTCTATATCCATAATGAGATTTAAAAAAAAACTTATAGCACTATTTTTCTGGTGGCAAAGAGTTGGAAATTTAAGGAATGCTCATTAATTGGGGAATGGCTGAATGGGTTGTAGTGTGTTATTGTGATGAAGTACTATTGTGCTGTGGAAAATTATGAGTGGGGTGCTCTTAGAGAGATCTGGAAAGAATTACACAGGCTTATGCAAAGTGAAATGCACTGTGTACAAAGTAGCAGCAATATTGTAAGATGATAAGCTGTGAATAACTTAGCAGCAAGACAACTCTGAAGGACAGATGCTGAAAGATGCTATCCATCCTGAGAGAAAGAACTGATGGTGTCTGAATATAGACTGAATCACACTTTTAAAAAATTGTTTATTTTCTTGAGTTTCTTTTGGTATATGATTTCTTTCACAACATGATTAATATGGTCACAAGCTTTGCATGACTACACATATATAATATTTTATTGCTTACCTTCTCAATGAGGGAGACAGGGAAGGAGGAAAAAAGACAATTTGGAATTCAAAGTTTTAAAAATGAATGTTAAGATTGTTTTTACACATAATTGGGAAAAATAAAATACTAAACAATGAAAAGAATAGAATTGGGCAAGTGGAAGTTAATGACTTCAAGAGAAATTAAGAAACACTAAAACAAAAAAAAACTTTTAAAATAAGATATGAAATATCTCATTGGAAAAATAATTGACCTGGAAAATTGTTTCATGGGAGATATTTTTAGAATAATGATATTACCTGAAAGCCATGATAAAATTATTCAAAAAATTATCAAGAAAACTGGCCTGGTATTCTAGAACCAAAGGGTAAAATTGACATTGAAAGAATCCACTTATCACTGCCTGAAAGAGATATCAAAAGAAAAACTCCCAGGAATATTATAGACAAATTCCAGAGCTCCTAGCTCAAGGAGGAATGATTGCAAGTATCCAGAAAGAAACAAATCAAATATGGAGCCACAGTAAGAATCACACAAGTTTTAAAAGCTACCACCTTAAAGAAAGAGAGGGCTTGGAATATAATATTCAAGAAGGCAAGAGAGCTAGAATTACAAGCAAGCATCATTTACTGAGGAAAACTGTCCAGGAGAAAATGAACATTTAGTGAATTTGAGAACTTTCAAACATTCCTTATGAAAAGACCAGATTTGAATAGATAATTTGACTTTCACATATAAGAATCAGCAGAAACATAAAGAAGTAAAAAAGAGAAATCATAAGGGATTCAATAGGCTTAAATAGTTTACTTTTCTTCATGGGAAGGTGATACTTGTAACTCTTAAGAACTTTGTCATTATTAGGATGGTTAGTATTTATAGATATATTGCACGGGTGTGAGTTTGATTATGATGGAATGGTGTCTTTAAAAAAAATAAAATGAAGAGGTCAGAAAGAGGGATTCACCTGATCAAGGGGAAAAAGGAGCGGTGGAATTGGGTAAATTACCTCAAATAAAAGAGGTACAAAAGAGCTTTTATAGTAGAGGGAAAGATGTGGAGGATGGGTGGGGTAGACAGGACTTGAGCCTTACTCTCATTGAAATTGGTTCAAAAGCAAAGAGCATACACACTCAGCTGTATATAGAAATCTATCTTATCCTACAGGGAAGTAGGAGGGGAGGAGCATAAGGGATGGAAGGGGGTATTGATAAAAGGGATGGAAGATTGCTAAAGGTGGTAGTCAGAAGCATAACACTTTTGAGGAGGGACAGGGTAAAAAGAAAGATAGAAGGATTAACAAGGGAAAATAATATGGAGAGAAATACACAGTAATCATAATTATGAAATTTTTACAATGACTTTCTCCAATAAAGGCCCCATTTCTCAGATATATAGAGAACTGAGACACATTTGTAAGAATACAAATTATTCTCCAATTGATAAATAGCCAAATGACACAAATAGGCAGTTTTCCGACAAAGAAATCAAAGTTATCTGTAGTCAAATTTAAAAAAAAGAAAGGTTCTAAAAGGGGGGTTGAGGGAGGAAGGGAGATATTTTAGCTCAAAACTGTAAAAAGAATATTTAAAATTATTTTTACATGTAATTAGAAAAAACAATATATTAAAAAAGGAGCTCACTTCTAATGGTAACAAATGTGAATGAGTAAGTTAATGCATGGTTTATTCAAAATAAGTTCCAATAATTCTCTTCATTCTTCATATTTATCGTTACATGTGGCAGAATAATATTTTATAACTGGTATATACAGTCTATAACATCATTCCATAGTTATTGGGAATATATTTTGTTACTTGCTTTTTGTTATCATAAATATTGTTAGGAAGACCTTTTGTGAGTTGAGGATATTTTCTTGATGCCACTTATTTCTTTGGGGTCTAAACTCAGTAATAAATCTGCTGAATTAAGTGATATGAATGATTTAGCAACTCTTTTTGCATAATTACAAATTGTTTTCTAGAACAGTTGAAATAATTTGCAGCTCCAAATATAATGAATTAACATACCTGTGGTATGACCTATTTTTGTTGAAGCTATACTGGCTCATAAAAACAACCACTTTCCTTTATAAATGCTCAGAAATATATTCCTTTAGTAATAGCTTGCTAAGAATCTATGTCAGTCTCACCAACCTGTAGCTTAAAAATTCAATCCTATTCTCATCTTAAAAAATCATGACATTTGCCCATAGGATCACAACTTCATAGATTTAGAGCTTGAAGACACTTTAGAGGTAATTTACTCCAATAAGTGTTTTAGAAAAAAAAATCATAACTTTAAGGAAGTTAATCTATTCCCAGTGATTATAAACTCATTGACCACATCTACATTTTTCTTGCTGTTTCTTAATGTTTATTGGGTTTTAACTCTTAATAGTTTTTTAACAAAATCTATCCTCCCTAGTTCTAAGATCACCCTATTTAGCAGAGACAAGTGAACGGGAACATACATTTTGCATTCTCTCTGCTCATCATTATCATCATTTCATATACTTTCAGAAGGAAGTTTATTCCTGATTTAATATCTTTCCCTCTAAACAACTTTGATTAAAAAATATTTTATTATAATTAGCTAAATTCTGTATTCTTACATACCTATCTCAAATTCCTATCCCCAAGTGAGAACACAGGGTGAGGGGGGTGGGGGAGAAGGTATAAGCGTATAATCAATCAAAGCAAATTTCCACATCGATGTGTACCATTTTAAAAAATCATTTTGTATTCTAATTCATTCACCTCTCTATTAGGAGGTGGGTAATGTGTTTCACCATTAATCATCTGGAATCCTGGTTGATCATTACTCTGATAAGATTTTAACATAGTATTTTTTCACATTTATATAACAGAACTTGTTCATTAATTCTTCAGTTTATGGGTACCCTCTCCTATTCCCTTTCTCTGGCACATCAAGAAAAGCTATAGATATTTTTGAATATTCTTCGAGTTTGTTTCCCGTAGGACTTATCTTTCTCTGAATCTTTACTCCTAATCCTTCCTCTCCCTATCTCCTCTTTATCTCCTATTACAGTATTGAGTGAAATGTATTTCTGTATCCAACTCTATATTAATCTTCTTTCTTTTGGTCAGTTCAGATGACAGTGAGATTCAAGTGCCAAACTCTTTTGGTTCTCCTTCTTGTTTGTATAGATGTCTACTTGTGCACTTTGATTATGTGAGGTAATTTTCCCTAACCTTATTTCCTCTTCCATTTTCCTTGCTTCTGTATATTCTACTTCCATTTCCTTCCATACTTTTCTTTAGACCATTAAAAAATAACCTCCTAGTAGGCCTTGTGGAATTGGACCCCATTTACAAAACTTTATGGTGATAGGATTCAGAGGATACCCATGTACTATTTCCCAGTAAACAGTTCTTCCTTCTTTTGTTCCTTAGAAATGCAAATTCATATTTATATTTATGAATCAATTACATTTCACTTTACTTCTGTGTTTGAAATTCAAAGGTACTCAAAACCTCTAGTCTTTTAAGCAAGAAGTCTTGAAAGTTCTCTATTTCATTTTTTTTTCTTTCATAGCCTAATACTCTCAATTTTAGGGGGGTTAATATAGTTTTGACTGTAAGTCGCTATTTTTTGCCTTCTGGAATATTATAGTTCTCTATTCCTTTCTAATGATAGATGCTGAATTCTATGTGATCCTAATTGTGGTCCCTCAGTTGAGAAATTCACTGCCTGCAGTATTATTTTATTTGACCAGGAAGCTCTGGATTTTGGCTGTGATGTTCTTGGGAGTTTTATTTTTATTTATTTCTTTGTTTCTTTGTTTCGTTATTTATTTATCTACCTACCTATTTATTTATTTATTTATTCGTTCGTTCGTTCGTTCATTTATTTATTTATTTATTTGTTTGTTTGTTTTTTGCTTCAGGAGTCAAATGAAGGAAACTTTTTAAACTTTGCTCTCTGGTTCTAAGCAGTTTAAGCAGTTTTCTTTTAAGATTGCTTGAAATAGGATATCTAGAATCTATTTTTTTTGAAGGGGAGGAATCAATGTTTTCAAATTGTTTAATGATGTTTAAATTTTTATTTCCTTTATGTCTTTCTAGTCCAGTTTTTCTTTCTATGATATACTTAATATTTTCCTCTATTTTTCAAACTTTTGTTTTGACCTTTCTTCTTGCCTCATGGAATCATTAACTTATATTTGGTCTGTTTGGATTTTCAAGAAAATTTTTTGCTTGTGAAATTGTGCCAATTTGTGATTTCTCTTTCCAAATTTTTCTTACACAATTCTCATTTCTTTTCCATTTCCCCCCTCATATATTCTTATTTTATTTCTGACAATTTGAACTCTGTTTTGACATTTGTTTTGTCTATGCCAGGATTCTATTTGAGTTTTGCCCAAGTTATGCTTATTTGTCTCTGAGCTGCTGTCTGAAGAAATTATGGAGTCATTTCTTTCTTTTTTCCTTTGTGACTTAATTATCCCTGCCAATATAATAACTCATGATTCCCCCCCCCCCATTCTTTAAACCTTCTCCCTAGCAGAACTGATGATAAAGGTGGGTTCTGCCATATTTCTGGAGCAAAGACCTGAGCTGGTCCTGTTGCTGCTTAGGGTTTTGAGTGTTGTATAATTCCAGGATATTAGGAAAAAACTTCAGATTTGAAAATTTTCAGTGATCTCAGAGTAGTCTGGTATGGGGCAAAGTCTAATCACTTCCCCTCTCCCCCACCCGAGCTCTGTAAGTTCTTAACTTAGGTTTGGGTCTCTGTAAGAGCAGCCTGTTAGTATCAACCATCTGAAAATTTCCAATGATCCAGTGGCTGAATTGTAGGGTCCCATTTGGTTTGATATTCCTGCCTAAGTAATTCCTTTGCACAATGGGCTAGATGCTAGAGGTGAAACCCTTCTCCTAGGCTGTAGTCCAAACCATACCAAAACTGACATATTGAGGCTGTTAGATTCTGAACTTCCTCCTTGCTCTGCACACTTCCAGGGCCTTCATACACAGGAGAACCATTTCATTGTGCAGGTCCTTTCATTAGTCTTCCCTCAGTCTATGACACAAGACTGGGCAATATTTTTTTTTCAGGGCAATGGGGGTTCAGTGACTGGCCCAGGGTCACACAGCTAGTAAGTATCAAGTGTCTGAGACCAGATTTGAACTCAGGTCCTTCTGAATCCAGGGCCAGTGCTTTATCCACTTCACCACCTAGCTGCTACCAAGACTGGGTAGTGTTTGACAAAACTGACACTTTACACTTTACCCATGGCTGTGACCTGATCTGATTATGGAGTGCAGGTGTACCACATGAATTGATGCCCTATTCTTGACCTGGTGTGTACCATTTCCCTAGGTAATGGAGTTCTCCATGGTGTCCAGTGTGCTACTTGTGCTGGGCTCCTGGACAACCCTGTCTACAGTGTCTCTAGACCTCCCCACCTGTTATTCTGGTGGCTGGAGGGAGAAATGATTCAATATGACTTTTTCTGAATGTCCTCATCCAGCTTTGGTCTGGTGCATTTTCTAAGTCTAATTGGAAATGTGTGGGGATAGTAGTTCACAACACTACCTCCTGTCACCCCATCATCTTGACTCTCCCTCTATAATCCTGAATCTCTTTTAAAAGACCTTTTCATTGTTGTTGTTCTTCTTATTGGTATAATCAATATGTTCTACATTTTATGAGCACAACTGAATTTCCATGATGGCTCCTTATTTTTTGTATTCGTGTTCCTTCTCTTTTACTGCAACCCATTCTTCACACTGCTGCCAAGATAATTTTCATTTTCCTCAAATCTGACCATGTCACTCCCCTAGTCAACATGCATATACATATGTGCGCAATATATATCTATATACATACATGCATTTGTGCATGGGTATCTATATCTATATGTGGGGACATACATACACACATTTGTGTATACATAATTTATATATATAGGCACATTTCCATATATGTATAAGCATGCATTATGCACTTACGCATAAATTCACACACATATATGTACACGTGCATGTACACACATGCATATGTGCATACATATATGTGTGTGTATATATGTGTGTATATATGTATATGTGTATATATATATATATATATATATATATATATATATATATATATATATATATATATATATATATATATATGACTTGAATTTTTAACATCTGGGGAAAGGGGATTTAAATGGAGAGAGGATGAGAGTGAAAATTGCTCACTTATATAAGTCAAGACAAAGGTAGTTTTAAAGAGGGGAGCACTAGAACTTGAGGAGAGTCCACTGATCTATGTTGTAAAGGTCTGTGGAAGCTATGGTGTGTGTGTGTGTATGTCTATATGCATATGTTCACATATACATACACATACATTATATATAGTATATATACATATACATTTATCTCTCTATATATATAGCTGTAGCATGTGTATATATATATGTGTATATATACATAACAATATGCATGCTACCACTACAGATATACATAAATACACATTTACATATAAATACACACATATAATTTATTTATTCAACAAGCAGAAGATTTGAGGGCAGAAGATTGCCACACAAATCAGGAAGGGAAGATCATGTCTTTGGATTTACACACCTCTTTGAGTTTTAGTATTTGGCATCAAATGTAAAGAGAGAGAGGGAGAAGTAAAGTGAGAGGGAGAAGGAGAAGGAGAGGGAGAGGGAGAGGGAGAGGGAGAGGGAGAGGGAGAGAAAGATTTTAATGTTCTTCACTAGATATGTATTCCAACCCTAACTACATGACTGTTAATACCATATTTTTAGAAATCACTCATAAATCTAAATCCAAAGACATGATCTTCCTAATTAGCTATTTTTTTCTTAAATTTACCAATCTGTTGTGAAGCCCCTACCTTCAACTGATAGCAATGTTTAAAAACACTACCTGTGAATCTTTCTTCAGTTTAGTAACCAGAATTTATTGTCCCTAGGGATGTTTTTCTGGGTTCCTTGTAAAGCATACTTTGTAGTTATAAGTACTACTATGAGCATATTGTGGTAATGGTGTCATTTTTTAAAAAGTTCTTGTGTAATTCCAGATAATTGAAATGGGGGAAACAGCTAAATACATTACCATTCAGTACAGGGTCGCCAGCTACAATTATCTGTTTCATTTGTCCATTACTTGATTCTTCTTCTTGGAACCTGTTCATCCGCATCATCATTCATTGAAGAACAAGAACCTTCTTCCTATTCAGGAAATTCAGCTCCACCCTCTCTAGGAAATGCCTCAGGTATTACTTAGATATAATTGTTCAGTGGGTCTTCTTCCTTTCATTCCTAGTGTGATATTCTTCTATCCTCAGGCCTTCTGTCCTCCAATAATTTCTGCAATTTTTTTTTTAGAAACACTTCATCATACCAGATTACCTAATGAACAAATACAAAAAAAGATGCTCCTGAAGGGTATCATCTTCTTAAATAGTAGACAGGTTGATCTGCAATGCCTGTGTAGATGTGTTTGTTGAAGCCATGAAAATGAATGTCATTGTCAAGGGAGAGAGTGAGAAAACCAAGAGCATACAGCAAAGGTTTACTATATTCTTTCTGTCATCTCATATGATTTAGCAACTTTGGAAAGTAAGTGCTATTATTCTCCTCATTGTTTACAGATAAAGAAATATACTAACAATTTAATCAACATGCTCAGGGTCATGCAGCTTGTAAATGTTTGAGACAGGATTCAAACTTAGATCTTTCTGATTTCAAGTCCAGAACTCTTCTCATTATAATGCTTATGATAATGATGCAGTTGATGAGTCATCAAGAAGATTCTTTTTTTTTTCTTTTAGGAATGATGAATCATAAACATATTTGTAAGGGAAAGCAAGGTGGTGCAGTGGATAGAGCACTGGCCCTGGATTCAGGAGTACCTGAGTTCAAATACAGCCTCAGACACTTAACACTTACTAGCTGTGTGACCCCGGGCAAATCACTTAACCCCGATTGCCTCACTAAAAAAACAAAAACCAGAAAAACAAAAACATAAACATATCTGTAGGCAAATGTAAAGAAGTCAGTGAGGGGTGAGATATTGGATATGTAGTAAACAGAGGAGACTACTAGTACTAGATGAGTTGGGAGGGATTTGGAACAAGGTCAGTGGTAAAAGAATTAGATTGAATAAGTAGATATAGATGATTGTTTTTTTTATGAGAAAGAGAGAGAGAGAGAAAGAAAGATAGAGGGAGGGAGAGAGAGAGCGAGAGAGGGAGAGAGAGAGGGAGAGCGAGAGAGCAGAGTATTGAATAAAAAATGATGGGCACTGAAGGAGCTCATTTTGGAGTATCTTCAATTACTTCACACCTTGTGAAGTAAATTCTGTACAACTCTGAATAAGTCATAAAGTTTCTGGCCCTCATCTTTAGTAAAAAGTGGGAGTTAGACTACAGGATACCTAAATTTATGAAAAAAAATTGGTTTGTTCAGTGATTCTAGAGTTTTCTTTAAAAATAATCACTCATTGGTATAAAAATTAAATTTGTAATTTAATCCTCATTATCAACTTGTTGAGTTTTAGTATTAGGCATCAAATGTAAAGCTATAGGCTTTTTTTTCCTGTTTCTTCCCTTCCTAGTAGTTTATAAGCTATCACTTTTTGTGTCTTTCTGTGTTTTTCCTCTTGTGGGGACCAGTTTTTAATTGGGGAGTGTTAGCTAAGTGGCTCACTGCAATATTGGGATAAGGAAGGAGACCAGCAGCATCCCTCAAAACAGAGCAGGATTTATTTAACAAGAAGGAACTTAAAAAAAAAACAAACACAAAAAAACCCACAAACAGGATCAGTAGGATCAAGGGAAAGGAAATACAATGGGGAAAAGGAAAATTATGCAACCTGAATAATGCCACAACCCAGGAATCAGCTGAGAACACACACAGCAGTGTCCTGTCACCTTCCAACTTCAAGCTAGAATGGCGAATCTCCTCCCTTCTTCCCAGCAGACCCCAGACAGCCCCCAGCTAATTGGCTGGCCACTTTGACAGTCACATGACTGCCCTCACTAGGCTTCCAATCATTGTAATTTTGCCAGGCCTATGTAGGCTTCCGTGAGGGGTGATGACATGAGGTACCAGTGCCATGGCAACAGCTGCAACCAGTGGGTGGAGCACCGTGCCGTTTGCGGAGCCAAGGCCAGTGCGTGCACCGAGGTTTGTTTTTTTTTTTAAATTCTAGCCAAAGGCTGGGGTCATAAAAATCTCAAATAACAATTAATTCTTTACACTCTATTGCTTTGAATTTAAATTATCTGGGAAAAGGAAGCATGACTAAAATTCAGATAAATAAGATAAATAAAATTAGTCATAAAATAAAAGTAAATAAGTTTTAGTAAGGGCCAGAGAAATACTTCCATGAGTAAAATGCACGAGAAATTTATGAATTTTGTGGTCTACTTTGCCTTTAAAATACTATTATTATTTTCTGGGGCATTGACTTTTTTTTTTACCAGATTTTACAATTTAGAGTACCAGTTAACACCAAATAGGATTGTTGTTGCCAAAATAAAACCACTGTATATTAATGTATTATTGTTCCTTATAATTTTATTATTTTTTCAGTTAAGTGATAAAGTTAGCTTCATTATACATAGCAGGGGAATGAAATCAGAGACAGACTGGAACGGTTTTCTGTAGAAGTGTTTTTAGTTTTTCCTGAACTTTTGGTTAGGAGTTGATCTGCATCTAAATATTTTCAGCACTCTCATTTCTGGAAACATCTATACAATCAAATACTATGTGTATTAGTAAGTCTTTCACTGATTTTTTTATTCAAAAAAACATATACTGAATATGTATTTAATGCAAAATCTGAGCAAGGTTTTATCATGTGTGCAAAATATTTAAGGCATTCTATATCCTCAAAGATCTCTAAATATCATAGGGTGAATAAGATATGATGAAGAATATGAAAGTAACATCAATGTAGGACACATAAAATGCTAACAGGGTTCAGAGTAAAGAGAAATAACTTTAAAATTTGGAGGTTATGTAAGGCATTTTGTGTTTGCTGAATCAGTTGAACTGAATATTCACATAAAGGTAGGGAAAATGGGGAAATGATTGGAAGAATTCAAGGTGGAGGTAATGGCAAGAGCAGAGATATTGGTATTGGAATTTGAAAGGTGTTTTCAAGTAATGGCTATTTTTACTGTAGCATGTGGTTTATAAAGGGAAATACTAGGAAATAAGGATTAAAAGCTATGTTGAATTCTGTTTACAGAGGGCTGTGAATGAATATTATACAAGGTTTTATTTGGTATTCAGGAGAAAGTGACAGCTAGGTGGGATGGTAGATAGAGTGCCAGAACTGGAGTCAGGAAGACTTATTTTCCTGAGTTCAAATCTGGGTCAGACATTTCTGACTGTGTGTCCTGGGGCAAGTCACTTAACCCTGTCTGCCTCAGTACTTCATGTTTAAAATGAGCTGGAGAAGGAAAAGACAAACCACTCCAGTGTTTTTGTCAAGAAAAGCTCAAAGGGCAGCTAGGTGGTGCGGTGGATAGAGCACCGGCCCTGGCGTCAGGAAGTACCTGAGTTCAAATCCGACCTCAGACACTTAACACTTACTAGCTGTGTGACCCTGGGCAAGTCACTTAACCCTAATTGCCTCACTAAAAAAAAAGAAAAGCTCAAATGGGATCATAAAGAGTGGACATGTCTGAAAAATGACTGAAAAGCTGAACCAGAGAGCTACTGATGAGTTTTGACTGAAGGAGTAACATAGTTTAAAAAGTACTTAGAAAAATTAATTCATGAGAAATATCGAAGACTGATAATATGAAAGGAAGAATAGAGGCAGTCTTTCATATTTGAAACCAACATGTCCCTTCCTGGGTTCAAGTAATCTTTGTGTTTTATCTTCCCCAATTGGATGTAAGCTCTTGAGATGAAAAATAGTCTTTTCTTTTTGTATTCATATCCCAGGGCTTGGCACAATGCTACATATAGTAAGAACCTAATAAATGCTTTATCATTCATTGTCAGTCATAGGACATTCTAGTGGATTATCAAAGGGGGAGAATATACTGGGACTTCTTTAAAATGGCAATAGAAACAAATACAAAACCAAAAAAGAACAATATCAAGTCTACCAAAATCCATGGGAAGTTTCATACACACACATATATACATACGCACATACATTTGTGTGTACATATATGTGTACATAGACACATATCTGTATGTATGTGTATATATTCCTAGATATAGATACACATACATATACACACACATTGAGATGAAAGTTAGGCTTTCAACACTCTCAATAGAGCAAAGTTAAAGAATACCATCATGTCTACATTGAAGAGTATTCAACTCCAGTGAAACAATTAAATGTAAAGGTTAAAGCTAGAGATATTATGGTGGTAATTGGGTTCTAACCTATCTTTGTGGTCATCACTATCCAATGTATTTACTCATGCTCTTCTAGTCAAACTATCCCATCTTTCTAACATTCCCCCTATTCTTTACTCATTTTCCCCCAGATGTGTATGTAGGGGAACTGAGGAATGTTGAAAATGATTGAATTAATAAACAAAATTATTTTTCCAAGGCCAAAGTAGAAGTCTAAATAATTGGTAGCAAAGTATATCAAAGGTGCAATGGGTGCAATGCACATAATAAATCAAACAAAAACCTTAACAACAATTTGTTGTACTAATTGACCTAGGCAAGCTTGCTGACAGCCCCACATGTAAAGTTTTCTTGGGGGCAGCTAGGTGGCACAGTGGATGGAGCACTGGCCCTGGAGTCAGGAGTACCTGAGTTCAAATCTGGCCTCAAACATTTAACACTTACTAGCTGTGTGACCCTGGGCAAGTCACTTAACCCCAATTGCCTCACTAAAAAAAATAAAATAAAGTTTTCAATGCTCTATTTTGACAGGAATCTCTGGCTTACTTCAGTATTCTCTAACCTGCAAGTCAGCTGTGGCAGATAGGAATTCAAGACTGGGCAACTAAGTGATTTCTGAGCACTGTATAGAGTACCTAACCCCACATGGGATTCAGACGAAATGAAATGTAGATTTGTTGTCCATAGTTTATTTGAGGATATGACATGAATAAATGCATAATTCCCCAGAGAACACTAAAAGATAGTAAATTACAAAAGCACTAAGGATGTGTACAGACAGTGGAAAAAAATAGGGGTTAGAGGAAGCAAATATCACTGTGGACAAGAAATGAAAGACAAGGCTTCAGGGAATATTTGAAATTGAGCTTTATCTCAATTTGAATGAAGATGATATGGGTTTTGCTGGTGGTGGGGACAGTAAAGAGAAAGATGATGCATGTTCTCTTTGTAACACATTTAGATCTTCCTAAGTATCTGTCAGTTAGTATTTTTTGAAAGTGAAATGGGCTACCTCTCAAGATAGAGGATTCCTTCTTATTGAATGTTCTCAAGCAATACTAGATAATTGGCTTGGGGGAAAGATATAGGAGATTTTTTTTTTTCACTTAAAGGCTGGAGTAGATGACATTTGAATTCCCTTCCAACACTAAAATTATGTGGTTGTGTGAAACATTCACAAAAGGTCATACTATGTCAACATAATAAAAAAAAAACTTAAGGGACATTTTTTCAGTTGTTCATTTCGATAAACTATGATATTTGTCATAAGAGAGTCTAACAGTCTCTCTTCCTCCTCTGCTGTTCTGACTACCTAATTGCTAGGTACACCAGAAGGCAAAACATTGTAAGGAAAGGTAAGTTTGAAATTGACATGATATAAAAATATAAATGTTACAGAGTAATAAGGGAATGAAATATTTGGTCTCAAATGTTTAAAACTGAAGATTCCTACAAAACATCCAATTATAAAAAGAAGGTACAAAATGTCATATTTCCAATCATGTCCCTTTTGAACTATCAGTGTAGTGCAAAAAAATCACCTTTCTGGTGATAGACCAATCTTTTTATGCTTTGCAAAAACTTCGTTTTTTTTTCACTGTATGACCTTGAAGGAAAAATCATCCTCTCCCAACTCATTTATAAATTTAGAATACCCCATCCAGCTGTGGGCAGAACCAATGCAGAGGTGAGCCATCCTACTAACCCCCTCCTCATATGCTGCTGGTTCTGCTAAAATTAGTATAGAGAAGAAGAAAATTAGGCCAGGGTATGTGTAACTAGTGTATGACATGCTGAGGGTTGGAAGTGGAGTGATATAAGGCAGTTGTATATCAGAGAAATGAGAAATTCAATTTCTAGATGGTGACTCTTGTTTGAGGGGAAAACGGGGAATATTGAATTAGAGTGGAGAGAAAGAGTAAAAAATTATGGATAAAGAAAGGCAGGGATGCCATGGATATTTAAGGATAAAAAGTAGGAGAGAAAGGATTAGATAAGCGAGGTGAGAGGATTCTCATGTAGCTTTGTTTTGAGTTATATATGGGAATAGGAGCCTGATTTAGAGGGTTTCTGTGAATAAGAATACACATGAATGTTGTAAATTAGTGTGTCAGGATACCCCATAGTGTCATCTATACTGAATGTGAGGGTAAGCCATGGAAAACACAGGAAGAAAAAACAAGACCTTGCTTGCATTCTCAGGATTTCAAGGAAACTTGAGGAAATTGGTCATTATTTTTCAGCGGCGGCATACAGAATCATTTTTCCATGACCAGGTTCTTAAAAAGTAAGACCTGGGAGAAAGCCAATCAACCATGATGAGGAACTTAGAACAACAGCCTCCTAAGGGCCCATGTAATGAGTTAAGCTGAGTCAAGCTGAAACAAATAATGCAAGATTGCCAACCTGTTCTACCTGTTATTTACCTAATTTGAATAAACTGTAGTTTATTCCTCTAGATCTTAGAACAGTGTAGAAAAACAATTTTGTACTGTAAGCAGCTGGGTGACTATGTTGTGTGGGGGAGAGTTTATAGGAGAAGGGTATAGCAGGTAAGTGAAAAGGCCATGATTACAAGGTCTCAGTCTATGGAAGAAAATTATCTCCTTTTTATTTGGAAATTGTTACCCAGTGGTAAAAAACAACAGGGGTGAAAATGCCAAGGAAACCTTGTGTTTTTGTCTGAATCCTTTTTTTTTTCTTTCTTTCTCTTTCTTTTTCTCTCTTTCTCTTCCTTCCTCTTCCTTCTTTCCTTCCTTCCTTCCTTCCTTCCTTCCTTCCTTCCTTCCTTCCTTCCTTCCTTCCTTCCTTCCTTCCTTCCTTCCTTCCTTCCTTCCTTCCTTCCTTCCTTCCTTCCTAACTTTCTTTCTTTGACATACTCCTGCATCTCTCTGTTTTTTTCCAAGGGAAAAATTTTTCCCTTGGAGTAAATTCTTGGCATGTATGAATCAAGGAATGGCAAACCTAAAGGTGCCTTTCAGTTTAATCTGTCTCTCAACAAAAACCCCCTTTACTAGGGGCAGCTAGGTGGTGTAGTGGATAAGGCACTGGCTTTGCATTCAGGAGGACCTGAGTTCAAATCTGATCTCAGACACTTGACACTAGCTGTGTGATCTTGGGCAAGTCACTTAACCCTCATTGCTCCACAAAAAATTTTTTTTTTAATTAATATTAAAAATCTCCTTTCCCCATTCTTCTTGTTGTTCAGTCATTTCATCATGTCTGACTCTTTGTGACCCTATTTGGGGTTTTCTTGGCAAAGAAAATGTGTTCTGGTCAATGAAGAGTAGTGTCTATTGCTCTCCTTGTTTTACATATAATACTTCTGTAAATACAGATAGAGCAGGGGTATTCTAAACCTCTGCTAGGATTCTGATATTCTGAAATAGCTTCCTTTAAAATTTTTATCTTGCCACATTGGCATACATAGATGATAGAAGGAGCTGATTTCAGGTAGAAAGACTATATGTAGATTTTGAGTGTAATATTGTCTGAGATGGAAAGGGACACAATGGAGGCTGAAGCACATTTGTTTTCCTTCAGATTTCAGTTTATTATTTGTGACAGTTATACAGATAAGAGTTAGGCTCTCACTCATTTGACCTGCCCCTGATTTTTCTGTTGAGAATAGAGAGACAGTAAGATAGAATCAGTTTCTACACGAGAGTTTTAGGATCTATGGTTGAATGGAGGCTCTGAGAACATGTAGAATTGATTGAGAGAGGTGCCTAAATATAATAAATGCTTAATAAATATCTGCCAATTGATTCTATTTCTGTTTCTACGTGCAGATACAACCAGGAGACTCATCAAAGTTATTATAGCACTTTATAATCTAGTAATGAGTTAATCATGTCATTTCACTTCCCATATAACAGGGAAAAAGGAAGCCTCCAATAAAATATTGACTTTCTATGGTAGCTCTTAAAAACAAACAAACAAAAAACTCTAGTGATATAGCTGGAAGATCAAAAAGAAGGAGCCAAACATAAACCTATAGTAGTTTTTGCCTTGGGAGGTCTGGAACTGGGAATGAAGGGAATGTATAGTCCATGTTACATTTAAGTCATGATTCTGCTTTTACTCTGAATTTACTGCTTGATACATGTATTAAAACCATGACTTTTAGTGAAGGTAGTTAAATGAAATAAGTCCAGGAAAGAAAAAAAAAGAAAGAAAGGTCACACTTAAGTATGTGGAACATGAACCAGAGATTGAATGATCTTGAATAAGAAACAGCGAGTGGCACATAATAGTCACTTAAGAAATACCAGATAATTGATACTCTTGATCATTTTGTAGAATAACTCTTTCTGGAAAGAAAGTGAGGTTGGTCCGGAATGATTTATTGCTTTACAAAGTTATGCTTCCTCTTTGTGCTTCATTGCTTCCTTTTCTAGGGGTTCGCTAACCATTTCTTTAATATATTATAGGATGATGTCAGGAATCAGATCAAAAATACTGGTCTATACACTTCAGACAATTCTCTGACTTTGTTTAATAATTTAGCCATCATTTGTCTTGCTCCATTCCCAAAGGACTTCTGCCATTTTCTATAATCTTTTGACAGTAGCCCAGCAATCAAGTCTGCTAAGTCTTTCATTCCATTGGGTGTGGTTCATCTGGATTTTGTGATTTGAATACATGAATGTCAACTAGGTACTCTCTTAGTTCCTCCCTAACTATCTAAGGTTTCAAATCCCTAAGGAACAATTTGTTCATGTACTTTACAATTTGAAGATCCTTCTCCATAGCAGTTAAGGCACATGCAAAATGAGGTTCTCTGACTTCTTCCATAGGTGATTAGCATTAGCCCTCCTTTTCTGAGTTGCGGTCCTATCTCATCTGTGATCCTTCTTTTCTCCTATATAATGGGAGGAAACTCAAAGAACAACAAAAAGTAGACCTTTTTTGATGACTGTTGTCTGCCAGGCTTATATCATTTTGATCTTTAGTACTCTTAAAAGCATTTCCCCCAGGACATTTAATGATTTCATATTAATCTCTTGAAATAGGCCCTTGTTTTTGTATTTTGTACATCTTTTAAAAAGATCTCATGGTCAATGGATCCCCCATACAACGACATTAAAATATTAAGAGAATAATTCATTTTCCTCCTTATTGGTATTATTTCTTTTTGTCTTTAGAATTGAATTCCTGGCTTCTTTTTGTCTCTTCTACACCAACTTTCTCTGTAGAATTTCTGCCCTATTTCTTTGCTTTTCAAAGACCTAGGATGCATTTCAGACTCTGCCCAGCTTTTCTTCCCTTCCACACAAATTCTCACTTTTATTTACTCCAAGTATCTTGTCATTTTCACCTTCAGCATCTAATTTTTATCGTTGGTGAGAATAGGGTACAGAGTAGTAATTTTCCTAGTTGGTTCCTCCACTTTTTTATTATAGCAAACCAGGAAATTATAAGGTGCTCTCTTTTGTCAGACAGTTCAACTGATGTATGGGTAACAGGATTCACTGATTATTCCTATATTGTGTCTCCATACAAAAATTGTGATTTCTATCTCCAGTTCTCATATGTCCCTTCTTTGTCTTGGAAGGCTGTACTAAATTCTGATGACAATATCAATTCTATTTCTGACTCCACTGATCTGGGCACCCAAAAGAGTTTGAATGAATGTGATGTTAATTCTCCACTTGGATTGCTGGATTTACTCACATTGAGTATATATTTTTAGTATTCAATGTTTCTCCCATTCTCTTTTACCTATCTTAAGAGGCAGGACAGCAGATTGGGTAGAATTGAGTTCCAGACTTAGTGAGAGAAAGACCTACGTTTGCATATTACCCCAGACACTTCTTCCTTGTTCAACCCTGGGAAGGCTGTGTAGTCCCTCTGGGGCTTTATTTCCTCACATATACAGTGGAAACAATAACAGCTTCTACCTCATTAGGTTGAAAGGATTAGATAACATATATAAGTTTGGCTTATTTAAGTTCTTATTTCTTCCTGTTTATTGCTCCTTTTTTGAATATTTGTATATATATATATATATATATATATATATATGTAAAATTATTTTATATATGCATAGGTATATGCATACATATTTGTATGCACATATTATATGTAGACATGTAAATTTATAACACACATTTATGCTTATACACAACACATACACATATTTTGTATATGCATACATGTGTACATGCATACATACCCACATATACACAGTTACTTGTGTCTTATTGCTAGCTCCTTTCTTGATTCTTCCTTAATTTATATAAATTCCCAGAAATAGACAAGATATGGCATAAAATGACTTCAAAGATGAAAATTTGAAAAAATGTTCCTTGGAGGGTAAGGTCTCAGTTTATCATTAGCAACCAAAACAAATATATATATATATATATATATATATATATATAAATTTGATGGGTAAAATCAGTATTGTGCTACTCAGAACTAATAAAATTACTAGAAAACCACAGAAAAGTAAATGAACCTCTCATCCCTAATATATTTTGTGAATCACTACACTTTGCAAAATATTCAGGAATTTTGAGTTAATTTCATGTTTGGAACTGGATAAACTTAATAAAATCTCTAATACCATGGTATGTAATTATTACAATATTATAAGGATGCCTCTGAATCTTTAGTTTTTTCATAAAAAGTAGAAGACAGGGGCACAAATACAACCAACTCTATTTGCTCAATGCTTTGAAACAAACAAATACTATTCTCTTTTTTGGGGAATCTTCAAGTGGCCAAAAAAGAACTAGTCTTCACAAACCAGAATTCTGTTCTGAGGTTGCTGTGATGTGAATTCTAGTATTATTATTTTTTCCTTTATTTGGTAAAATACTTTATAAGTATTCTTATTTTTCCTCAGAACAATTCTGGGAGTTGTTTTATTATTATTACCCCATTTTATAGACCTGGAAACTGAGGTTAAGGTTAAGTGAATTGTTCTCAATCATCCAGCTACTAAGTTTCTGAAGAAAGATTTCAATTCAGGAATTTCTGACACTAGAACCAGTACTCTATCCACTCTGAAAGAAAATCTGGCAATTGCCTTTCTAAGGACAAAGAGAAAAATACTATTTGCACTGCTGAAGTCTGGGAGGACAATTTTTGTAAAATATGTAGGAGTTTATGTATATATATGTATATATATGTATGTATATATGTGTGTGTATGTGTGTATATATGTATGTGTGTGTATGTGTGTGTGTGTGTGTGTATGTGTGTGTGTGTGTGTGTGTGTGTGTATAATTTCAGTAGCCAAAATTAAACATTTTCCCAAGGAAAGCAGGATATCCTGTACAACTGCTACCAGATGGTTCTCCATATTTAACATCACTTTTTCCCTGTCTAGATTGAAAATTATTCAGATTACTTTGTTTTCTTCCCTGAAGGGGCACAGCAGAGATCAATGAAATGATACTTCTGAAATGAAGAACCATAATCTCTGCTTTCACAAGCCAAAAGAACTTAATCCAATAGCAATAATTTTCAGACTCAGCAAAGGTAAAACAAAATAAACAAACAAAAAAACCCATCAAATCAGTTGAGCATTTAGTTGAAAAAAGTTGAACGTCTGAATTTTCAATATTTGACCAGTTTTCTTTGGTATTAGGCTAATATAGCCATTGATGCAAAAGAGTACCAGGATACAGGTGGCACTGATTCCCTACTATATCTGAATATCTGCCTGGATACCAAGATACTGACTGAAATGGAGGGGCAAGAGAGGGCTGGATTACTGAGGAGACATGGGAGTCGTTACAGAAAAGGTATAACACCTCAAATGAGCAATTTGCTAAAACTGACTTTCAGCAAGAAACAAGATTGGATCACAGAATATTGCAACTCTGTCTGCTTCCACCAGAGATCATAATTGGGCTATGATTTTTACAACAGGCAAGTCTTATTGTCAGAGGATGGAGACTGGCAAAAGTTCAGTAACACTGATGCCCCAAACCTGAAGATCTTACAAACAATATTGAAAGATAAACATTTTTAAAAAATCTTTGCATACACAATACACATAAAGTAATACATGTAGAATATTTTCTTTTGTTGTCATTATTATTCTCTAGTTAAAATGATAAAATATTTTAGGTTTAAAGCAATTTTGCATCTCAACATATAATTTCTTTTCTGGGAACTCCTCTCTGCACTGGTATTCTGTTTAATTCTATTAATATTGTTTTTACAATTATAGAAACAGGTTTAGATGGGAAGAGGTAATTTATGATTCAAAAACAAGTAGAAGCAGTAGTTGTAAACCAAACTATTGCTTGATCAGTGGAGGGCTAGGTAGATTATTTGAGGTTAGGTTTCTGAAGAGATGATTTAGGAATTCTTCCCCTTTAATGGTAAGCACTCCTTATAGGACTGGCCAAGTGACAAGGAGATTGCTGTCTAATTCATCTCTTTCTCTCATTACTGCATTTGCTTGTAAAAGAAAGATATTTAAAAAGGAGAGAAGAGGGGCAGCTAGGTGGCGCAGTGGATAGAGCACCGGCCCTGGAGTCAGGAGGACCTGAGTTCAAATCCAACCTCAGACACTTAACACTTACTACCTGTGTGACCCTCGGCAAGTCACTTAACCCCAATTGCCTCACTAAAAAAAAAAAAAAGGAGAGAAGAAGCAAAGCAAAAAACTGAACAGGGAAGGGAATGGGCAAAGAGAGAAGGGCAAATAAAAAGGGGAAGGGAAAATGGCAATGGGAACCAGGGGAGGAAGTTTCAGGGAATGAAGAACATTTACAGAAATGGGGTTAAAATGAGAGCTAGGCAATTGGCCTTAAGGTTCTACATTGTTACCTCAAACTAAACATTATTTTCCCTCAAAAACTGACCCTGTTAAAGATTTTTGGTTTGTTTTTGCTTCAGATTTTTGGAGATAATTAGGTTCTACATAACAGTTAAAGAAATATTAAATACAGATTATTGGCAGAATTTTAAAAATTCTTCACTTTCTTCCTTCTCCAACCTTAGTAATCCCATAATGACCCAAAAGAATGGAAAAAAAATATTCTGCCTCGCATTAATTAATTATTTGTTTAAAAATTAGATTGCTGCCTTCCTCTGAAGTTGATATTGTCACATTATGTAAAGCATGTTGTTAAGGTTCCATGATTATAGCATTGCCTATTATAAAAGTTCTGTATAATTTAAAATTATAATTGTTTTCAATACTTTAAAAATATCATTGTATCAATAAAATTGATATTTATTTATTTATTATCTACTCTGTGCCAAGCATCATGTTATGCACTGAGGTTGGGGGGGGGGGATAAAATTTCTAATCTTAACTAGTTCATATTCATTTATCCAGTGAGACCATAATAGGTCATGCCTTACTCCTACTAGATCCATGGTATGGAATGGGATTTATTGCTTCACCCAAGAAGAGGATATAGCTCTTACAGGGAAGGCTTGCATACTAAGACTTAATGCATTGGAACATCCTGCATTTTAGTCTGTATCTAATTCTGTGAAATCCTTCCCATTCTTCTCTGGTCTCTTGCATTTCACATCTCAATCCAATTTCATAGACTCTGAGGAACTATGAATTGTGTAGTTCAGCCTTTCTTATTTCCAGATAAGGGAACTCATGCTAATTAATGTTAACTGACTCACCCAAGGTCACACAAGAAGTCAGTCCTACTGTTGGGACTGTAATAATTCTCTCCTTTCCACCTACAGCACATTGCTTCCCTCTTCTGAATTTTCACAGCATGTATTACAGCTCTTATGCTCTTGTCACACTACAAACTTTTTTTTTTTATATCTGTATATAGGGAACACTATTTCCCCAGCACATCTATAAATCTTTTGTTCACTAGTAGTTCTACATCTATGATCTTATTATTTCTTTCTTCAAAACCTCACTCCCAAGACACACATTTTAAGCTTCTTGAAGGCATGGACTTTGTCTTCTCCACCTAACTGCAGACCTTACTGACTTGGACAAAATAGAGAGTAAATTAAAAACAGGTTTGTCAAATAAATGTCTACAAGTGTATGCAAATGGAGAATAGAAATGGTTAGAAAACTACTAATGGTGATTTTGGATTATTCATCCTGAGACATCTCAGATAATTACATATAACACTTTTAGATTTACAAAATATATGTTATATTTTATATGTTATTTACGAAATATGTTACATATGTTATGTAAAGTGAGCCTCAAGATAATCCTGAGAGGTTTTCCAGAGGAGAAAACTAAGGTAAAGACAAGTTAAAAAAAGATCAGTCACCTGGTTCACAAATGTCAGAGGATTCAAACCCACATCTCTTGGATTGCAAATCAAGCATTTTGTCCATATCATAACACAGTTTTGCTAACTCCAAATAGTCTGCCCCTGAGTTGTTTTAATATTTAGAATCAAAGAATTGCATAAGATTAGAACTGGAGAAGACCTTTCAGGTTATTCTGTGCAACTCCTCTATAAAATATTATAGAAGGGAATTCTAGGGACTGAATATGTGGTGTCACTGGAGGAAGGGGAACACAACAGATGGTTTATTGAGGTCTCCATCAGCTTGAAGACCCTCTCTTCAGAAAACTTGTTTACCTTTGTATATTAATTAGCACTTTGTATAATTAATGACTGGGAAGAGTAAAGCCAGAGCTAATCTGGGCCTATTAAAGAAATTATGCAAGGAAAACTACCAAAGTACATTCTATGGACTGATTTTGCTATAATTTGAAACTTAAAGGAAAAGAGCTTTTGAATGTTTAAGACTCTGCAGTGTTTCAAATTTCCTTTCAAAGGGCTTTTTTACTCCTCTATACCCAAGAAATTATATTTGGCAATAAAGCTTCAATCCTCTAAATTCTAGAGATCATTTATCAAATCAGTGACTATTGTTAGAGAATTATATTTAGACAATTAGACACCAAAGGCTTAAGAGAGTTTCAATTTGAGGAAACTAAATCTGTAGGATGCGAGTCAGCATGGTGGTAGGATAGTGTTACATCATAAGACTTTGTGTTTGAAGTCTGTTCCATTTACTCAGTAGTAGCTATTTGACCTTGGGAAATCCATGTAAGATTTCTTAACTTCAATGTCTCCACTGAGATTTTTAAAAATAATATTTTCACAAAGACATATGCAAACTACTTTTTAATATATGTGTACTACATAAGTTATACAAAATACAGTTAACAATGTTTTATATGATAGATTTCATATATATCATCACATAATATACATAGGATATGCAATATTTATTGTAATATTTTGCAATTAACTACTATTATGAATAACAAAATACATATTGTGAATAGTAACATAAGTGAGAATCGAGGAAACAGAAAGTTTCTTGTTTTTCAGAATGAGCATTTCATTTAACTCTGATTAGGTATCTTTCTGATACCTAAGGCAATATTGATCTAAATAGTAGGAAAGTATTCTGAAGAAACAAAATTAAAACTAAGTGGAATCTATGAAGATCTGAGACTTCTCTCCTTTGAGTAAGTCATTCTATATATGCTTCAGTGTGAGATTATAGTTTTTCTTGGCGGGGGTGGGGTGGGGTGGTGGAAGTGAGGAAGAAAGCTTTATCATGTAATTGAAGTTCATGGACTTTCAAAAATGTGACACTGTACATTAAATAGAATGATTAAACTGGAGAAAATCAGCATATATGTGATTAATCTTTAATTAACACCATTGAACTTGGCAAGTAAAATTAAATGTAATGGGGCTGGCTGGATCTTTTGTCATATTTGTCAATAAAAAGAAACCCTACAGCCTTGGAAAGAAACTCAAATGAATCTCAACTTCCACCAAAAGAAAAATACCCATATATATCACCTGTTCCTCAAAATTTATAAAACAATACATATATCTATATCTATCATCTATCTATCATCTATCTATCTCCATCTCTATCATCTATCTTTCTATAATAGGATTATATATTTAAACCTAGGACTTCAGATGTTATTTAGTTTGATCACTTCATTTTAAAATGAGGAAACTGATACCAAGAGAGAAGAAACTTAATGCATGCTTTGATTTGTTAACAAAGTAATCATTGAAGTGGTAGAAATTAATATATATTGTATAAGAAAATACTGACAGAGGAATAAGCTTTTCATGTGAAAAAAATTCTTCAGGTCTTGTGGACTGCAAGCTTAAGATATGACATGGCTACAACAATTTAATAGGTGATTGTGATCTGAGGCTACAGTAAGAGGCACATTATTCACAATAATGGAAGTGATAATCCTGTAATTCTGGTCAGGCCAAATTTCAAAGGTCATGTATATTTAGTTATAGGAAGTACATTTTGGGAAGTACATGAATAGGAACATTAGGATACTGGAGGCCATTCACTTTAAAGATAGTTTGAAAGAATTGGGGAATTTTGGGGCAGAATGATGTTGGGTAGAATATATGAAATGCAAGATTCAGGTTACATACAATAATAGCTTTCTAATAATTTGATTTGTTGAAAAGTAGAATGGGTTATCCAGAAGGTAATGGATACTTCATCACTGAAGACCTTCTTCAGCAAGTACCTGTCCTTATATAGATTGGCCTACATTACCTCTGAGGTCTCTAACAATTTGGAGTTTTTAGTATTAAATTAAAAAGGACTAAATTTTATTGAACAGAAGATGGAAAACATCTAAGTATGGTTTTTCTTAAATACACTAAAACCCAGATGTCTATGAAGATAGTTTTATTCAAACACCTGCTTGGGCTAGAGCAAACTAGATACAATGACAAAGAAATTATGCACTGAAAAAAGGAGGAATGAAGCTATCTGGAAAAATAAAATAACCACTAATTTCCTAAGGAAAAGTTCAGCTTTTTACTTTAGTCTGTCTGTACATGATTTTACAGGTGCATTGATGCCTTTCAGAGTAGACACACTACTCTTTTTTTTCCCTTGGGGGGTTGAGAGGTACAGTGAGGGTTAAGTGACTTGCATAGGGTCACACAGCTAAGTAAGTGTCAAGTGTCTGAGGCCAGATTTGAACTTAGGTCCTCCTGAATTTAGAGTAGGTGCTTTTAACCATTGCCCCACCTAGCTGCCCCCACTCTTTCTTTATAGGACAGAAAACACCTAAGAGCTCTATAAGAGCTTAAAAATTAAGAAATCATAGTTTTAAAAGAAAATTTAAGATATAAATATCACCATTCTACATATATCATAAAACTAGTTCATTCTGTTATGTTTACTCAAATATTTAGGTCCTGTTGGTCTGACTGCTGTTTCAAAACTTTGAAAATCTAGCTCCAGTACTACCCAACACAGACAGACAGACAGACAGACAGACATACACCCATCAACTAACAAGCATTTATTTGTTGACTGCAATGTACTAGCCCTCACTAGGGGTATGGGCTGGGTGTGGAAACCAAACATGAACATTCCTTGCTTTTAAAACATACATATGCACACACACCACACACACATTTCATTTCAACTCTGAAGTTTAGTTCAGGGAAAAGAGCCGGAGAATACCTCCTCTTCATTGTCCTACAGATTCAGGATCCCTGTATGGTGATTGGTGAATACTAATGACTACGTCAAGGCATGTCTCCAGTGCACCCATTCTTTTCTCTCATTCCATGCACCTCATGACTATTTAGAAGCAATGGTCTCTGTAAAAATGATGATACCGAGTCCTGTATTATTACTTCTTTATCATTCCGGTGTTCCTGAAGTTGATGTATCTTCTCTTAGTGGTCTTAAATGTGAGCCTCCAGAGGGCAGAAACCATATCCCTATTTTCTGCTACAACTGATTAAGCCAAGACTACATTCAGGCAAGCACCTGACATGTGCTTCTTGAAGAGTAATGAGGCTGGAGATCTGTAAAGTTGGTGAAATTGTATTTATAACAAGTACCAGGGTCCCACTGAATGATTAGTTAATAATGGTAAGGGGAAAAATAGTTCAGTGGCATAAGCCTATGTGAATGTGTTATTTCAGAAGATGGAGGAAGGAAAAAAAAACAAAGAAAAAAAAAACTGATCCTCCATCTTCTCCACATCAGCTGAGAGTATTAACTTTATAGAATTGAAGAGTGTTATTGTTGTTGTTGTTACACCAGTTCTAAATTGAAATGGAAAACCCTACTTAATTTAATTAATCAGTGAGCTCGGTAGCATGGGTTGGAGTCAGAAAGAGTCCAGTTTCCCCTGATTGAGAATTCCAAATATATCCCTGTCCCTACTCTTGGGAAGGACTCGACTGCTGTGGCAAGTGCAGATCACGGACCTTCCCGCGCTCATACCCCCTTACTCCCCCTACCCACCCCAAAGTGGGCGCTGAGCTCTTGAGCATGCTCAGTGTGGTTGCCGGAGTCACCGAGGAGTTTCCACGCGCGAGCATTCCGCTTCTCCGGGTTTTAGCAGGAGCCTGTGTTGAGGGGGTTCAAAGGGGGTGTGTGTGTGTGTGTGTGTGTGTGTGTGTGTGCGCGCAGGGAGTGGGGGTGGCACCCGGGAGCCTGGGCAGATTTAGCTTTGCAAGTAGAGAGATTCTTAGCTGTCCAGGACTCTACTGCTGGTTGTTGCTCCGAGATGCTCAAGCAGAGCGCTGGGCTTTTTCACCTGCCTTGCTGAGGCGGGGGAATTGGGGAGAGCAGCGGCTGCTGCCGAAGGCAGCTGGGGTGTGCGAGATGGGGGGAGCGCATACTGCAGTATAATGCGAGCCCATCTCCTCTGGAGGAGCGAGCTGCTGTCCGAGCCCCAACGCCCCATTCAGGTGCTCTGCATCCGTCTCCCACCCCTCCAGTAACTTGACACTTCGCTTCTTTTCTCTGGTGCTTCTCTTGGTATTGGGGTGGTGGGGGGGAGGGGGGAGAGTTTTTTGGGGGAGGATTGCGGTAGATGAAGGAGAGATTTCGAGAGGGAGCCTGCCTGGTTCCTCTCTTCTCCCCCCGTATCACCACTCTCCCCCCACCCCCACCCCCGGCACTGGGTCCCCGCCGCCCCCCTCCGCCTCCGCTACCACTGCTGCTACTGCTTTGCTCTTCGCCAATTCGGAGAGGGACGGAAGCCTGTGTCATGCAATTGGTGCCAAGTGAAGGTGCCCGAGTCTGAAGTGCCCGTGAGGAAGTGAAAGCCAAATCAAACCCCACAATGACAGCCATGAAGCAGGAGCAGCAGCAGTCCAATCCAGGGGCCAGAGGGAGCCAGGCGCAGCAGCAAGATCAGGTAAGAGTTTGCAGCAAGTAGCCCTCCTTGGGGATGCGAAGAAGGGCTTCCAGCATCTTCCCTCCCAGCTCTCCCCTTCCATCCATCGGCTTTACATTATCCCCTCCCCCTGTCTCATCCCCACTCCAGCCCCGACTGTTTCCACTCCTGCCCACCCTTGTTTGTCTTCTCCCACTCCTCCCCTTTTTCCCCCTCCACCTTTCTCTGCCCTTCCCCCCACTCCCCAATTTGGTTGTGCTCCGATCCTCCCTGATGGACTCTGCAGGAAGTTGGAGCATTTGAGTTCCCTCTAGGGCCAGGGAAAGGATGCGAAAGGTGGAGAGACTTGGGGAGGGCGGGAGAGAGGTAAAGAGTCACTACCTGAATATGTGGGGGGAAAGAGGGAGGAAAGGTGAGGGAGCCCAGGAGAGCTGGCCGCAAGTGGGATGGGATAGTAGTGGCTGTTGGGTCCGCTGCTGCCCTGGCTGCTTCTGCTTCTGCTAAAAGCTACCCAGCCGGAGTGAATGGCTCATCAGAGCAAAGAAAAGGAAAGATTTTCAATCCCCCATTCATGCTTGTTGGAAGGTAACTGTAGGGAGCTGTTGGCCCGGGTCGTTGCCTTGGCTTCAGTGAGAAACAGCTGCCTGAAGAAAAGTACACTTACTAAGGAAGATAGTCGAGTCATCTGGGAGGTTGGCTTGGTTGTACCCTTTGTAAGAGGCGGGGATCCTAGGATAGGTGACGACCTTTAACCAGTTAGTTTTATGGTTTCTTCATTTGGATTTGGTCAGTGCCTGCAGCTACGCTGGCTCTAGGAAGAGGCAAGTGATGGGATTAAATAGGGGAAGGTTTGTTGGTTTACTGAATCCACATGTTTTCAGTTTCTGCATTGTGGTGTTTTTATAGAGAGAGTTGATGACAAGCCCTCTTGAGCAGAGATGGGCATTATTTCTCTTGCTCTTTTTTAGCTTTCTAACATGCCTCCCTTCCCCCTCCCCCGACTGATTTTTTGTTTCAGTCTTGTCCAGTGAAATAACCTAAGGGTGACTCTTTTTCTCATCTTTCCCAGACTGGGATGGTGCTGGAGTTTGGGCTGTTGCTTTACTCTTAAGTTGAAAGAAGAGGGGGGAGGTGTTTGGAGAGTTAGTAGGGAGGTGAAGAGAAGGAGAGACAATTATGATTAGCCCTTTCATAGATCTGTCATGTTTATGTCAATTAGAAACTCTAGGTAGACACTGTCAGCTATTAGGTCATTGGATAATTATGGCACTCTGGAAAGGAGCCTCCTATGCTACCTACCAGAGATGGTGCTCTACGCCCAGTATACACTGCAGAACGGGCTCTAACGCCTTGCTGGGCAGACACTTTCCCAGATGATTTCTGAAAGTGGGTATAAAATACATGCCAGAATCACAAGTATTGGATCATCTATTCAGTTTTCTGTGCCCTAAGTTTAAAGTGCAAAGGGAGCTGTCCAAATGGATATGGAAATGGAGGGAAAGTGGTAGTGAACATCCTAGTGTCTGCTTTTTATCAGGACTAATCACCTTCCCCACATTGCCTTCAGGGATTTCTGTCTCACAGGTGGTGACTATTACTATTCACTAAATGCTTACCTGGGTTTATTCTGCTGCATGATTCAAATTATGCATTAGTTTATTCTGTTTTGGAAAGATCATTGAAAGTGTTTTGCCCTTTTCAGGGTTAAACCTCTAAAAGACAAAAAAAATCCTTCCCCCACCCACCTTTGTTCTTATAAGAGAAACTGGTTAGCAGATATCTAAGAGATGATTTTTCAAGAAAGGAGTAAGGTTTGAAAATCCACTTTCAGGCTGACAGCACCCTAAATTTCATTAACAAGCTACCATGCCTCTCAGTTGCTCCTGGGATGATAGTACCAACAAGAATGATTAGTCAGGTGAGATTCCCCACATGAAATTTCTGCTCACTAACCTGTGACACCAACTGGTTACTTTGGGTGCTGCAAAATTTTCATTTATGTTGGAGTTGGAGAGAAAGCCAAGTGGAACACAGCAACAAAATCTGAAGATAATGTTAATAATCTTGCTATTCTGTATATACTGACCAAATGACAATCCATGTCCAGTGACAGGAGTTGCATTTAGAATTTATTGTTAATATATACTGAGGTGTGCATATGTACATGTATATACATATGTATGTATATATGTGTGTGTATATATATATATATATGCTGTGTATTTTTGCAACCAATTTAAAAATATATCATGAATAGTTCTTTCCAAAATAATTTCTGGCAACAGATGATTTAATTCTTATAATAAAATGAGTACTATTTCCAAATGTCACTGCTGTGTGTGTGTGTGTGTGTGTGTGTGTGTGTGTGTGTGTGTGTGTGAGAGAGACAGAGAGACAGAGAGAGGAAAAGAGAGAGCAAGCTCATGTGTGTGCTTGTGTTATTTTAGAATTTGAGAAGGGGGAGATAGACTTTAAAATATATTCTACAGAATACAATTTAACATCCTATAGCTGGTTGCAGAAGTCCATCCAAATATTCCAAATAAAGTTAATGTAATTATGGTGGTCTTCATCTTAAAATTAACAAATTGAATTTACATGTACCAATGTGTGTCATTACTATGAATAATAAATGATTTCTGGAAGTTATGAGGATATATACTGTTATATCACTCTAAACCCAACTCTGGAGTGGTCACAGTCAAAACTCATAAAATTAGTAGTGAATATATACATTTATTAGATTTATTATGAATTATTTTAGTTTTTCCTATATAAACATTTTCACTAACTTAAAAACAATTTTCTTTTAAAAGAGCTCTCCATTTAAATAATGTTTTATGACTGAAATGCGTGTTCCATCTGATCATTTACTAAGTATTGATTTGGAATGAATTAGATTCCCTTAAATGTTGCCAAAAAAGGTCTTTTGCTTTCCAAGGTAGAGATATTTTTGAAATCTAAAAATCAAGGTGTCCTGATTCTATCAAGGACTTCCTTTTACTTAAGTCACAGTCAAGGGCCATAGTATTTTTCTTTCCTAGAGAAAATGTCTATGTACTTCTGAAAAACCTTTGTTATCATTACCAGAGCTCTTTAGGGGTCTCAACCTCTCAATTTTCACTCATTTGTAAATGCCTGGTGGTAAGTAGGTACTGTAATCATGATCAGAGCTGCTCCAGGGCAACTACTGTGACAAGAATGTAATATGAAATCTACTCACTTAAATTAGTTAAAATTCTGTGTCCCTGTGAATTTTCATCATTTTAATAATCTTTCTTTGCTAGCTCCATTGATTATGTAAATGTTTACCATTTCTATGATACTTCATGTTTTACAAACTGCTTTATAAATAACACTTTAAGGTAGATGAATATAGATTTTCTCACATATTATAACCAATGCCCCATTTTACAAATAAGGAAATTGTGGGTTAGGACTAATAATAACAACTTTGCTTTAATTATTATTAATTCAACATTAATCTAATTGTATGCAAGACATATGCTAGTTCATAAAATTATTTAAAGGAATTTAAAGTTAATGAGTCATCTATATGAAACTTGTTTTGTAAACAACATACCTTTCCATATATAGTTTGTATCTATATATCTATATGACCAAATTGAGCTCTGTAAGAGATAAGTTATTCCTCAGGGTGTACAACCTGTCACGAAACTTATTTTGAAGGACAGAAAAATTTTCTAAGTTGATGGTGTCACTGTTTTCCCATATTTCCACCAAGTGGCAGTCTTATACTGAAAGCTATGAGTAGAAATGTTTTCAAATGATGCTGCTTATGATCATACCAACGATAACAATTAATAATAATTTCTACTAATATTCTTTTATGGTTTCCCCCACCATTGTATAAAAGTGACCCTGGCAACTCCATTGCTTTTCTAAAAGAGCAGAAATTTGGGAAAGTCCTATCTAGTTCTAGATGCTTCTGGGACAGAGAGGTTGACTGTATCTATCCTCTAAGAATCAAGTTAGTTAAATGTGGAGCTGCTTGTCATTAGAGGGCTGGGCAACAATTGATAATAATAAAATAACTCAGATAATTTCACAGATGTTTCAACATGTAATAATAATTTGTGTTAACATATTATAGTCATAGAATATTTTATATATGGAGGAAATTAAGGTACAGAGAGGTTAAGTGGATTGTGGGAGAGTTTAATAATGAACCCAAGCCTTAAGGTTATTTCTAAAGACTCATTTCATTGTTTAGGTTTGTTTGTAGGTAGTGGTTATTTTCTGGTGAGGTTATGGTGCTTTAGGCTCTTTATTTCCTATTTAATTATTATTAAAGAAGGAGGGAGAACTTCAGTCATACAATCTTGCTCCACTGATATGGAGCAGAAAAAAAAAAAGTATTTGTAACTTGTCATCTTGTAGTTTTAAAAAGTTGCTTGAAGACCCAGAGACATTAAGGCGATTTTCAGTAGTCCAAAGCTAGGACTCAGTTCTAGGTCTTTATGAATCTGTGGACTTTATATACTACACTTATTGAGTTGTCCTTTTAGGTCAAAATAAAACAGTTACTACAATTATTGCAGTAGGGCACTCAGTCGGTTCAGTGGATAGTGTGTCAGGAGTGGAATCAGGAAAATTCATCTTCCTGAGTTCAAATCTGGCCTCAGATAATTACTAGCTATGTGATCCTGTACAAGTCACTTAACCTTGTTTTCCTCAGTTTCCTTATCTGTAAAATGAGCTAGAGATTGAAAAGGCAAACCACTCCAGTATCTTTGCCAAGAAAACCCCAAATAGGATCGCAAAAACTTGGAGATGCCTGAAAAATGACTGAACAACAATATAACAATGTTGACTTAAGAATATTAATTTTTGGATTTGAATACTTAGAACATTAAGATAATAAGGATAGGTACTTAACCTATGATTTTTTTGGTATAGGGATCTCTTTGCTAAAGAAGTTCCCTGTGTCATAGCAGATAGCTGTCTTCTCTACAGTTTAGTTTTAGAGATTATTTTTTAGCACTGAGAGGTTACAGCATCAGCAAGTGTGGCCTATGGAACTTGAACCCAGGTCTTCCTTGCTCTGGGTGCAGCTATTACCACTATATCATACTGCCTTCTGTTAATGCAATATCATATAAAATGTTTTCTGTGACAAACATTTTATTTTACTAGATAAGTACAGTATAATTGGTACGTGGTAGTCAATAAACTGAAAATTATAGAAAATATCTCAATAATCCTCTTATGGTCTCCAGAAGAAATGACTTATGAACTGGAATCTTCATGACCAAGGATTGAAATGTACTTGAACTGCTGTGCTACCATTCATTCTCTGTAAAACACTTAATACATTTTACATTTTAATGTTAACATAAAATATTACCTATCTACATAGAAATAGAATATAGAATACAGACTATTTTTATATCAGCTGAGGTCTAACAAATGCCATTAAAAATCTTAAGCCTCCATTGCATAAAATATTAAAAATTAATTTTCCTTTCTTTCTTGTAAATAGTACAAAAATGGCACTTGGCAAACTACTTTTAAACATCATACTAGTATCCTGGAAAATAGCTTTTAGTGATCACAATGCAGGAGGGGGAAAAAAACTAAACATTTTATAATAATTCAACAGCGAAATACCAATTTGAAACCACCCCACCCACACACATGCCGATACACAAACCTAACAGACCTGCCTTTTTGAGGAAAGCTATTTTTTCATGTTTTATTTTTTGGGGGGCGAAACATTTAATCAACATTGATATCCTGAGAAATTCAGCCTGTGTCTTAAAAGTAGATAATAAATGATACATAAATCACGTTAGGTTCTGGTGTTACTTAGGACAATGCCCCAGTATGTGTGGGAGGGTCTTTGAAATTCTTCATTTTACCAGAGTTTATAATCTTATTTAATTCATATTGTGGTACGTTGAGGGATATTATGTGTCTTAAGTTTTAAAAAAAATGCTGTTTAAGAAGCTCATTATTTTTATTCTTCCTTTACTTCTTGGCTTTGAAGACATTAGATTGTAAATATGTTAAGGACAATAAATATATTAATAATCATTAATGCTAAGTTTTTTAAAGTGTTGTAGATGAAATAGTAATCATTTAAGCATATATTCTCTTTCTCTGAGAAAAAGAAAACAGTTCATTTTACCATTGAGTTGCTTCTTTCATTAAAATTAACATAAAATTATATCCTTATAACTATCATGTGCATGGAATCCATAGGACTTAACACATTTCATATCATGTTTATATAAACATTCATACATGCATGTATATAAATACACATACATATATGTATGTCTATATCTATCATCTAGCTAGATAACTATTTATCTATCTATCTATTTATCATCTATCTATCTATCTCAATTTCTTGAAGTCTAAACAAGCGAAGTTTAAATTCTGACACAGCAACCAAGCTGGAAAAAGTTAAACGTGTTTCCAATAACAGTCAGTCATTGTAGTACTCTTAAGCAAAATTTGGAGAAGAAGGATAGTCACTGAAATTTTTTAGAGGGAGGGAGCAAAGTATTTCATGAAGAAGACACAATGAAAAAAACAACACTAAATTTGAAGTCAAAGGACATGCATATAAATTTTCTGTGTACCTGTGTGACTTTCCATAAATTATTTAACATTTATGGATCTAGGTTCTTCTTTGCCAAATAGGAATTTTGGACTAAATGACTTCTGAGGTCGCTTACATCCACAAATCTGAGTTTATGTTCTCTTTGTGAATTGATTGAGATATGAAGGATTATAGAAGTTAACTAACATTAATGTAATCATGGATACAGAATTGAAATCACTCAGTGAAGACTGATTTTTAAAATTAACTTTCATAATGCAAAAGTATGATTCATGTAGAAGTTTCCTCCACCAATGCAAAACTCCAAGGTCTAGAAATTGTCTGAGGACATTTCTGGAAATAGAGAGAGCTTGAGGCACAAGACCAGTAACGGGCAGAGGTGAAATTTGATCCCAGGGTATCCTGATACATGTACACAGAAACATATAGCTATACATACATACACACATACATACATACATAATACACATACACAATATCCATATACATACAGTTATGTACATATATTTTACTTATGCATATATATCTATATATGCATATTTGTGTCTATATATACATCTATATATGTATATGTGTGTTTGAGAGACACAGAGACAGCAAAACATAGAGAGAGAGAGGGAAAGAGAGAAGAAAGAATAGAGAATAAACAGACTGAGAGAGATTAAGGGAAATATTTCCTTAGTGGTGCATCCAGGAGGAAATGTGATATAGATCATACATAATAGGGCCTCAAGACAAAAAAAATCTGGCTTTAATTTCTATATATGAAAAATATCAGTTATGAGACCCTGAGTAAATTACCTAATTTTCAGTGATCTCAGGCAACTAATCTCAGACTCTAAAAAGTTGTCAACATGCATTGGTAGAGGGAATTTTCTCATTAGGAGTAGGTTATACCAATGAAATAATTATAAATAAGGATTCTGAGACATGGAGCAAATGATAGTCAGACATAGAGAGCTGGAAGGGAGAATCAGTGTGATCTAGTTCAAACTGCGACTTGGGGAGGTTTCATGGCATACAAGTGGTTAAATGCTAGTAAATAACAGGACTGGAACTGAAACCAGGTCATTCCAACTCCAAGACCAGCAGTCTATCAACTATATCACAGTGTGTCTCTCTCACTGTGGAATCTCATTCCACTGTAGATGGGTATCTCCTCTGTAACTTTAAGTCTAAGATAAGAGTTCTTGAGCATGTTTTGTGTGTTGTGGGCTCCTTTGGAAATCTTGTGAAGGTGATACATTCCTGAGAATAATGTTTTAAATTAAAATATGTAGGGTTACAAAGGGATCCAATTACAATGAAGTATGGTTATCAAGGTTTATATATATATGCATATATCTGGGTATATATGTATGTGTGTATGTAAAATATCTACATACATACATTGATTTACTTGTGGTTATGCAATTGGTATATGTTAGAGAAAGACTTGAATCTAGGCATTCTGTGCTCTAAGAATAGATCTCCAAGTACTTCGGCAACATGCTTTAATTGTGTATGCACACACAATATATATATATATATATGTATGTATGTGTGTAAATATATGACAGGCTATAGGTCTATTCTTTTTTTTTTGGCAGTGGGAATCAGGGTTAAGGGACTTGCCCAGGGTCACACCAGGGATGATGGTCCACTGTGCCACTTAGCTGCCCCTACAATTAGAATGAAAAGATCAACACAGTGTGTCACATACAGAGAATTCTAAAAAAGTACCAAGATCTTGAATAAAGAACATTAAAGAAATATGAGTTTGGTGACACAATTAATAGATAGTATGATTTAGAGTCAAGAAGACCTGAATTAAATCCTATTTCATATATTGACTAACTTTGTGACTTTAGGCAAGCCACCGAGCATTTCTGCATGTCAGTTTCCTGATCTGTAAAATGTGGATGATGATGATGATGTTATTCACAACTTAATAGAAAAAAAAGAAATAGCAAGAGGCTTATGAAATTCAGGAAAAAAAATAGAATGTGGTTATGATTTTTACTTATTCCAGAATAATTTGCATAAGCGAAAGTCAATTCTCCTTTGCCAAGCTAGTTAGTTTAAATTTATGTTTTTATAGTTAGTTTAAATTTATGTTTTTATTCTCTCATTGAAAATGTTAACAGACACTGGAAAAACAATCAGAGAATGTTGTTAATGGAAGGAACCAAAAAGATAATTGGGGAAATCACTTAATTTTACACATGAGGAAATGGAGATTTAGAGAGGGAAAAATGATTTGCCTCATGTCACATTTTGGGTAACTAGTGAGCTGGGACTAAAGTCTAGGTTTTCTCATGTAGAGAAAACAGTCCCAGATTTAGAATTAAATGAACCAAGGTTGAGTCCAAATCTGCCAATTTTTTTTAACCTCTGTACTGTTGACAATTTGTTTAATTTCTTTTATTCTGATTTCATCAGTAATAAAAAAAGGGATTTCACTAGATGACATCTGTGATCTCTTCCAAATCAATATTTGTTTTAAATAATATAAAATAAATTATATATATCTTTAAATATTTCCCAATTACATGTAAACATTTTAAACAGTCACTTTTTTGAAAAACTGACTTCCAAATGTTCTCCTTCCTTCATGCCTCAACCCTTCCTTGAATCGTCAAGTAATTTGATATGGATTATACTTTTTAAGTATGGAAACATGTATTTCCATATTAGCCATATTTAAAAAGAAAACACACACAATAAAATAAAGAAAATGATTCTATCTGCATTCAGAGTTCATTTCTGGATTCAGGTAACATTTTTCATTATGAATCTTTGAAACTGTCATGGGTCGTTATCTTCAGCACAGAAATATTGCTATTTCTGCATATAGTGTTTGGTTCTGCTATCTTCACTTTGCATGAATTCATGTAAGTCTTCCTGGGTTTTCTGAAAGCATCTTGCTTGTCATTTTTTATAGCACAATAGCATTCTATTACAAGTTGTTCAGCTATTCCTCAATACATGATAATCCCATAGATTTCTAAGTACAAAAGAATTGCTATAAAGATTTTCGAACAAATAGATCCTTTTACTTTTTCTCTCACATTTTGAGGATGCAGACCTATCATTTTTGCTAGGTCAAAGGGTACACATTGTTCTATAGAAATTTAGGTGTAGTTCAAATTTGTTTTCCAGAATAGTGGGGTACTTCACATTTTCATCAATGGTATATTAATGTCCCAGTTTTTCTACATCTCCTTCAGCATTTTTCATTTTCCCTTTCTGTCCAGTTAGTCAGTCTGATAAGTGTGAGGTGTTATCTCAGAGTTGTTTTACTATCTCAAATCAATTGTGATTTAGAGGATATTTCCATGTTTCTATTGATAGATTATTTTGTCTGAAAAGCACCTTTTCATATCATTTGACCATTTATCAGATAGTGAATACATCTTAATTTTATAAATTTGTCTCTGCTCCCTATATATTTGAGAAATGAAGCCTTTATCAAAGAAACTTGCTATTATAAGGGGCTAAAATTCTAGCTAAACTATCCAAAATCTAATGAGTTTTCACCAGTAAATTATAAGCTTTAGGAAGAGTATTTGAGTAGTTAAGTAATTATTACAGAGCATTAGGATCAGAGAGAAAGGTAAAAATCTAACTATTTCTAAAAGACCCTATCATCCGACCCACCATGGTGAGGTCAGGAACCAAAAGAGACAGAACCCCTCCACCAGCGTCTGCTTCCTACTTCGTGTCCTCCTTCCAGAAATGGGAGGCTCCTCAAGTTGATTGGTTGGTAGCCTTGATAGACAGTACCCATGACCAAACATGATGCTAAGGACCTTGACCGCCTTCTCCTCATGGTGGAGCTTTTCTACAGTAAGTCTCCAGCAGGTGGCGTCATTCTAATCGTTACACTATGATTTTTCCGGTCTCTAGTTTTCCTTCTAAATGTGGCTGCATTAGTATTCTTTATTTAAAGGGTTTTTTTTTTATTTTCATGTAATCAAACTTATCTATTTGACTTCCTGTAAACCTCCCTTTCTCTTGTTTGATCACAAATCCCTCCTTTATCCACTGATCTGGCAGGTATATCTTTCAATGCTCACCTAATTTACTTCTGATATCACCCTTTATATCTAATTATTTTATCCATTTTGACCTTACCTTGGCATATAATATGACATGTTATTCTATGCTAAGTTTCTGCCAAGCTGCCTTATAGTTTTCCCAGAATTTTTTCTTTTTCAAAGATTGAGTTCTTGCCTTAAAAACTTGGATCTTTATCAAACACTAGATTGCTGTGTTAATTTACAAATGTATGTTTTCTATTAATTTATTTTGCTCATCCACCACCCTATTTCTTAGCTATCACATTGTTTTTATTATTACTGCTTTGTAATATTGGTTTGACATTTAGAACTGCTAGTTTGTTTTCCATCACATTTTTTTCATTGATTCCCTTGATATTCTCCCCACCTCCAGGGCAATGAGGGTTAAGTGACTTGCCCAAGGTCACACAGCTATTAAGTGTCAAATGTCTGAGGTCAGATTTGAACTAATTTCCTCCTGAATCCAGGACTGGTGCTTTATTGATTGTATCACCTAGCTGCCCCAATTCCCTTGATATTCTTGACGTATTCTTCCAGGTTAATTTTCTTATTGAATGATTCTATAATTTGTTCTGTATGCTTGGATTGTTTAGTTCCCAATTAATTTTAAAATTTAATCTTCTATGGCTCTTTATTAAATATAATTTTATTGCTTTATGCTATGAAAAGGATACACTATTTTTCTGCTTTTCTACATTTCCTTGTGAGGACTTTTTTCAGTGAGCATAAAGATGAACAGTTCATCTGTGGTCAATTTTTGTGAAGGTGTCATGTACAACTTGGAAAAACAAAGTATATTCCTTCCTATTCCAATTCAGTTTTCTACGGTGATCTATCAGATCTCCCCCTTTCTAAGATCCCATTCATCTGCTTGACTTCTTTCTTATTTTTATGATGGTTAGATTTATCTAGTTAAGAGAGAGGGAAAGTTGAGGTCCCCAAAAGTATAATTTTACTGTCTTGTTCTAGCTCTAATATATTTAACAATTCTTTTAAGAATTTTAATGTTATACCTTTTAGTAGGTATATGTTTAATATTGATATTATTGATTGCTTATGGTTTCTTTTAAGAAGATGTAGTTTCCATGCTTATTTCTTTTAATTAGGTATTTTTTCCTTTTGCTTTGTCTGCGATCATAATTACTACCCTTGCCTTTTAAACTTCAGTTGGAGTTTAATAGATTCTGCTCCAGCCCCTTATTTTAACTCTCTGTGTATCTCTGTTTCACATTTATTAAAAAAAAACCACATTGTTGGATAGTGGTTTCTAAGACATTCTGCTATTTACTTCCATTTTGTGGGTGATTTCATCCCATTCACATTCATACTTATGATTAGCAACTCTGCATTACTCTCCATCTTTTTTTCTTACATTTATTTTTCTCTTTTTCCTCTCAAGTCTGTTTTGTTTCTAACCATTGCCTTCTTCTATCCTGCCTCCATTTTACCTACCCCTCTTCTTCTGCCCTTCTCCTTCTACTTCCATTTTAGATAAGATAGATTGCCATTACCAATTGAGTTTATATTGTGTATTTTTTCCTCTTTGAATCAATTTAAGACAGAGTAAGGTTTAAGCTTTATTCCTTTCATTTCCCCCATGCTATAAAAGATTTTCTTTGTGTGAGAGTTTTATGTAAGATAATTTCCCCTTTATTTCTCTTTTGCCCCTTTACTAAGGGCAGTTCTCATTCTTGCTTATCCATTTTTTTTACATCAGCCTACCACAATCAGACCTTCCTTGAATCCTTTCTTTCTATGTAGAATCCCTTTAACTGCCCTAATAATGATAAATATCTCAGAAAATTCATGCATAATGTTCTCATATAGAAATGTAAGCAGTTTAGCATTATTGAGTACCTTATGATTTCCTTTTCATGTTTATCTTTTTTATGCTTCTCTTGAGTATTGCAATCAAAGGTCAAATTGTTCAGGTGTGTTCATTCCATCAGGAGTGCTCAAAAGTCCTCTATTTAATCAAATATCCATTTTCTCTTGAAGAATTATACACAGTTCAGTTGAGTAGGTTATTTTAATTTTAATCCCAGCTTCTTGGTCTTCTGTAAAATTATATTCTACTACTTTATTGTGGTAGTTGTTAAATCTTGTGTAATCCTGATTGTGGCTCTATTGTATTTTATTTATTTCCTTTTGGTTGCTTGAAGTGTTTTGTCTTTGACTTGGGAGCTCTGGAATTTGGCTATAATAGTCCTGGAAGCTTTCATTTTAGGATGTCCTTCAGGGGGTGACTGGTGGATTCCTTCAATTTCTTTTTCCCCCTCTGGTTCTAGAGTATTGAGGCAATTTTCCTTGATAATTTCTTGACATATACTCTCTAGTGTAAGGGCTAAAATTCTAGCTATACTGTCTAAAATATCTAATGAGTGGTTGCCAATAAATTACAAGCTTTAGCAAGAGTTAGACTTTTAAGCATTTATTAAGGACAATAAGAATTTGGTAAAGAGAGAAAGGCCTACATTTATCTATCTATTAAAGTGAGAGTGAATTTCTAGCTCCCTTCTCCACTGGAGTCCTCAGGAAAGAGAGGGAGTTAGAGCTCCAGGCTCCACCTTCATCCTCCCACAAGCAAACATCACTTCCTGATGCCAAAGAAAAGATGCATGGTCTTGCCCTCAGAGACCTTCACCTCATGACGGAGCTTTTCTATAGTAAGTCTCCAGCAGGTGGCGCCATTCCAATCGTTATAGTCCCCCCTTTGTTTCTTCAAGAAATGGGGTGTTTCCTTGATGAAACAGTCAAAAATAACAGAATATAATATCCGATGCTAACTAACAATATGTTAATAACAATATAGAAAAGGGAGAGAGGAAAGTTTTGTCCAGAGGGGCATTTTTTTTTGTCCTCATGAACCGGTGCTTTGACATTGGTCTTGCAAAGGGAGGACCTCTGCAGAGAGTACATGTAACAGATGGTGTATATTATAACAGAAAGAGAAAAGAAAAAAACCCACCAACAACAAAACAAAACTGTTCATTTACAGTCTCTGAAAGTCTTTTCTCAGATGTCCTCAGGTGTAGTCGTGGAATGGAAGTCTTTTCAGGGGTTGATGTGTGGATGCTGGTAATCAGCCAGGAAAATTTCCTACAAAATTGAGCTCAACACAACTTTAAAATAGCTTTGTCAATAATCAAATCAAACAATGAAAGTTCTCAAAAACATGTCTAAGGGATTTCAGAATCTTAGTTGTTACACATGAAACATATAATAAAACAAAAATTGAAACATTCTTTAAAACAATATTTCTATAGTCCCCCCTTTTGGAGGGTAAATTGAGAGGACAATTGCTGTGATATTAATTTCTAAAAATAATTTTTATCTTTGTTTCATCACTTTTTGCATCATCTGCTTAATTATCCTCATGTCATTATGAGAAATTAAAAAATCTACTATAATTGGTAACAGATGTCAAGGTCAAATCCAACACTGAATTTATCATGACACCTGAGATAATTATGGGGGTTACCATAAAAGAACAGAGAAATGATGGGATATGAGTATTCCCACTCTTGAGCAATATATATTGCCCATGCAGTATGCCAGGCTTAAAATAGGTGGATGGAATATATGTCCATGCCACCAAACATATAGGAGGAAACTGAGTCAGACTTAATCAGATGCATGGGATTGAGATGTCCATGGAATCAGGCATATAGGAAGGGGTATAGAAGCCAGATGAAGAATGAGATGGGTGGGATCAAAACTTCCAGCCATCTATACAATATTGTGGGGAAAAAGAAAAAAAAATTAAACCAATAGAATCCAACCTCAACATTTGTCAAAAGCCATTCCCTCAGCCATACCTTGACTTCATGCATGTCTCCCCTCATGTGACAATTCAATGAGTGGTCGCCAATAAATTATAAGCTTTAGCAAGAGTTAGACTTTTAAGTATTTATTAAGGACAATAAGAATTTGGTAAAGAGAAAGAGAAAGGCCTACATTCAGCTATCTATTAAAGGGAGAATGCATTTCTAGCTCCCTTCTCCACCGGAGTCCTCAGGAAAGAGAGAGAGTCAGAGTGTCAGGCTCCCCCTTCTTCCTCCCATAAGCAAACTTCACTTCCTGATGCCAAAGAAAAGATTCATGGTCTTGCCCTCAGAGACCTTCACCTCATGGTAGAGCTTTTCTATAGTAAGTCTCCAACAGGTGGCATCATTCCAATCATTATACTAGGTTCTTTCATTATTCATACCTTTCAAGTAATCCAATAAATCTGAAATTATTTCTCTTGATTTATTTTTATGATCTATTATTTTATGAGATATTTCACATTTTCCTCTATTTTTTATTCTTTTGATTTGTTTCGTTTTTCTTGATATCTCATGGAGTCATTAGCTTCCAGTTGTCCAATTCTAATTTTGGGGGAATTATTTTCTTCACGGAGATTTTGTACCTCTTTTTTCCCATTTGGTCAATTCATTTTTAGGCAGTTGTTTTCTTCAGTATTTGTGCTTTTTAAGAAGCCATTAATTTTATTTTCATATTTTCCTCTTTTTTTGGCTTTCATTTCTTTACATAACTTTTCCTCTATCACTCTTACTTTATTTTGAAGATTATTTTTAATTCTGGGCACTTTTGTTTCACATTTTTCTTTGAGGCTTTGCTTGTAGTTTTTTTGATTAAATTTTCTTCTGCATCTGTGTCTTGATCTTCTCTGACTCCATATACTATTTTTATGGTTAAGGTATATTTTTTGCTCATTTTTCTTCCCTGCTTCTTGATTTATATTATATTAAAGTTGAGTTTTGTTCCTCAGGTCAAGGAAAGGGCACTATCAAAAATTAAGCAAGCTATTTTACACTGCTGTTTTTAGAGCTACTCTGAGGTTTTGATAGTTTCCAGTGCTTCCAAGATGGTGTAATCTGTGGAGAGATATGGTCATTGCTATATTGATTTGCACTTTAGTCTTTACCTAGGAAGGGCTCCTAGGCTCTTGAAATTGCTCCTTAGTTCCTTTCATTTCTTGGGACTGGAAGTAATACTTCTCCCTCAGGGCTTCTGCTCTCTTGTCCAAAAGTGTTCTACTTCACCTCTAATCGATGAACAAAAAGTAGTTATAGGCAATGGAGTTACCAAACAATTGCTTGTCATTAGCTCCCCTCCTTGATTGAAAGTGCTCCTCTCTTCCTTTAATCTAAGATCCAGAATTGGGTATAGGTAATGGAGTTGTCAAAAAGCATCTGATCCTGTCTATTGCCAGCAAAGGAGTCTCCTATAATCTTTTTTCTGACTAGTTGCCAGGTCCACTTACTGTCTCTGGATTGAGTGCTCCCAAAGCTGCTGATGCTTCTTTCACCATCACTTACTATCACCACATATGTTTCATCTGCATGGGCTCTTAGGTATTTTCATCCCCCCATATCACAGATTTCTCTTTTTAAACTCCTCTGTTGGACTGGAGGGATGTCTCTCTCTGACCTTTTGTTGGCTCTGCCACTTTAGAAATTTGTTTGAGGTATTATTGTACAGTTGTGTGGAGGGGAATGTTAGGAGAGATCAACTAAGTGCTTTACTCTGTCATGATGGCTCCACCCCTTCAAGTGATAGTCTCTGAATCTAAATTTATCATTCTAGAAATTTCTGCCATTACTCATTTCATTCTAGAGTGTTTGGTTATTCTCTGTTATTTGATTTTATTTTCTATAGCCAGTAACTTATCAAGGGAGCTTTTAAGTTCAAGAGTTTACTTCCCCTAGTCCTGGATGAGTTTATGATAACTCACTTTAGGCAGCATTTTAAGCATTTATGCTTTCTATTTCTAGAATGAAGTAAGAATAGAGAAGGATGGTTGTTATGAAGAGAGTGCTCAAAAGCCTCCCAGCTTTTTACAGGATAGATTTGTTTTGTGTAGATTGTTATTGTAAATTAATATGGTACCAGAGATGTACTTTGCTGAATAGTGTGTAAATGTTTTGAACTGATCCAATTTTGTGGTTTGTTGAAACCCATGGAAACCCCTCAGAATACTTTTTTTAAATAGATAAAATAAAATATTTAAGATTACTTAGCAAATAAATTACATTGAAATGTGGTTATCAAAATGTTTTTTTAAAAGTTAAAAGCTCCTAGGTTATGAAGCAATGCTCTAAGGAAAGCATAACAACAAAGATGATAATGAAAACAATATACATTACTTAGCTATGTAAAAGAAAACTCTATTTATACCAAATCACCAGAAGGTGATAACACAAATGCTGTTTATAACCTCCAATATCATTAAGAATAATTCATTTTTTTATCACAAGTATTTTACTTTAGTTGATTTCTTCTAAAAATAGAAATTCTTGATTTTTATACTGACTTTGAATCAACTAGATAATTAAAATATACAATTGACAAATATTTTGAACTACTGAGATTTTATCATTTAAAAATAAATTTTTAGATTATTTTATTTTTTGCAGGGCAATGAGGGTTAAATGACTTGCCCAGGGTTACACAGCTAGTAAGTGTCAAGTGTCTGAGGTCGGATTTGAACTTTGGTCCTCCTGAATCCAGGGAGGGTGCTTTATCCACTGTGCCACCTAGCTGTCCCTGAGATTTTATAATTTACATGATTTGAATATTATACCCAATTTTTTGGCTGTCCATGCATCTGCTTCCTTTTCTTTTCATGAAGAATTGAATGCTTATGCGAATTAGTATGACTGATACATAGCCCATCCTTGACTTATGTACATGAGAAACTTTTAAAGTTGAATTATTTTTACTGAAGAAGACAGGAATCCATTTGCTGTAACTGTACAAAGCTTTAATATTTAGATTATAATATTTTCCATTTGAGAAAGCTTTTAGACTTTCTCCTGAAGTGCTCGTGGATTAATATTCTCTTTCCTGAAATTCAGTTCCAGGAAATGCATGTCTCAAAAACTCCTTGAATACAAAAATTGCTGAAGTTTTGGGTTGAAATAAAAAAGGAAAGAATAAAAGCTAGCTGAGTGCATAATCAAAACTGACTTCACATTTGTGAATACTCTCCAGCCAGTTGTATATCATCTGACTTTAATATTATTGTAATACATCAAACTTATTGATTTTTTGGGTCAATACAAAGTCATATATATCAAATTCCAGGATGGAAAATGAAGAAAAGTGAAGAAAAGAAAGTTATTTTTATTACCCTTATTTTTCCCCAATCTTAAGATTTAGATTAAGGTTCAATTTCTTACAGTAACTATGAGTCATACTTGCCTACTCTGAAAACAGAAATAAGACAAACCTGAATCATATGGCTAGGGACATGGATGACAGCTCATGCTTTCATTCAGTTCCAAATAATTGTCCATGGAGACCACTTCTAGCTATATTAGTACAACTACAAGTTTAGAAGTAAGCCTTTCAGGCCAGATATATAAGAAATCATTTTTTTGGCAAGAAAACTTGAACAAACAATTAAGCAACTTTGTCATTAATCACCTTTAATCTCTATGTGTACGTAGCTCTAATCTTAGGTAATGTATTCAATACATTGCCATTTTCTTTAAATTTTTCATGTTTTGAAATAAATATTAGAAAATGCCATCCATAAAACAGACTCTTCTGTTAATATTTCAAAAACATTCTTAGCTGTTTTGCCAGTTTTCTTAAATTTGAACTCTACAGTTATTCATTCAGTGCATACATTTTATAAAGGAACATAGATCTAAAACAATTTATGTGAAGGTAAATGTAAATTAATTTAAAAAATTAAAATTCTAAAACAAAGTTTGCCTGGGACAAGCTAAACAATTGATTCTTAAATTATTTGCTAAAAATTGAGAAGGCACTTTTCTGGGTGACCCTTCCCAATTTTCCCTACTTACCTCTTATCAAATATTTAACTGAATTATGTGATAATTTTATTTTTAGTGCTTTTAAAGTAAGGTCAGTGTGAGATAATGGAAAGAACCCTAGGTTTAGAATCAGTACACCTGTTGCTTGTAGGCCTGGTCCACTACCTAAAAGACCTTGCCTGCTTTAGTGGATTGACTGCTAGACAAGCAATCAAGAAGACCTGGACACCACTCTCATACCTGATAACTAATTTGTAACACTAAGTCATTAATGTCATTTGAGACTCAATTTTTGTACCTGAAAATATTACCACTTTGATAATTATTTCACATATTTCACAATGTTATTTTGAGACTTCCATGTGATGATAAATATAATGTACTTTTGTACAACTTAATGAACTACATAAAGATGAGTTTTTAAATTATTATTATCCAAGTTTCTGTTTTCTTTTTGGAAAATGAGGATGTTAGAAAATTTCTTGCATTTCTAAATCCTATGAAACTCACTCTTTTTCCTAGGTCAGGGATTAATATAGAAAAGAATCAGAATCTTGAAAACAAATTTCAACTTTATATGATATAATCTTTTTAACAATGGAAGCTTTCCAGGGGGATTGGAGTGTGGCACAATGTAAAGGGAACTGACTTTGGAGTCAGAGGATCTGGATTCTAGTCTAGAATTCTTAACACATTATTGTACCTCAACAACCTGGCCAAGTAATTTGTCCTTATTAGGCCGATTTCCTTAAATGTAAAATGCAGACATTTGATCAGATGACCTCTGAAATCCCTTCCAGGTTTAGGTCCAGAATACCATAAAGTAGAATGAGAGAAACCAGTAGGTAGTGTTCCCCATCAATAAAAGTCTTGAAGCTGAAATAGGATGCTTTTTTTTCTTTTCTTTTCTTTTCTTTTCTTTTCTTTTCTTTTCTTTTCTTTTCTTTTCTTTTCTTTTCTTTTCTTTTCTTTTCTTTTCTTTTCTTTTCTTTTCTTTTCTTTTCTTTTCTTTTCTTTTCTTTTCTTTTCTTTCTTTTCTTTTCTTTTCCTTTCTTTTCTTTTCTTTTTTTTTAAGAGATTCCTCTTTAGTGACCACTCTGGTAGATCATAAGATTTCATGTTTCCTATATATCCTATCTTTCTTGTTTTTTTTTTCTATAACAAATCATTGTTACCTTAGTAGGAACATTGGCATTTAAAAATCAAACATCAGTTGGAATCAGTTTATATCAGTTTATAATAATTATAAATATGTTCAACAATTCTTAAATAATTAATATTTTATAAATATACTATTATATTCCTGTTTTGTATTATTATTATCATAATTATTGTTATTATTATTATTTTGAGAATGCCTCTGAAATCATAGGTCCACTAAGGAGCACACTAAATACTATGGAAATATTAATCAGTGCTTTTCTTTATGTTCTTCCGTTCCATTCCATTCCATTCCATTCCATTCTAGTATTTTAAAATAAGTACTAGAAGATCCTATTCACAAAATAGACTATAATTTTTGTATGTTTCCCCCCTATTGAACCTAAAAATTGCCTACTTATAAGTTCTATATCTTGATTCCAATTTTATTTTGGGCATAAGCAAATAAATTTTAATTATTTTACATGATGGCTCCTAAGGTGCTAAAACAAAACAACCTTTTCTGTAATCCAAGCTATCCAAACTCCATTTCCCCAAAGAAATTCATACATGATATTGCTACCATACCACTAATGGTGCCAACAAGGAATACTGAGTTTTGGTCATTGCTACGTAAATGTGAGGTATTACAGGATTGTCCTTAATATTTTGTAATTGATCCCATGTGAAACACTCCCATGTTATACATTTCTGTTACTCTTGGAGGCCAAATTTAAGACTGTATTTTATTAGTTGAGATTTGTTGTAATTTTCCTATATTAAGAATTAAAGTTTGAGTTAAAACAGTGTTCTAAAATAAAGACACCTTGGGGCAGCTAGGTGGCACAGTGGATAAAGCACCAGCCCTGGATTCAGGAGGACCCGAGTTCAAAGCCAGCCTGAGACACTTAACACTTACTGGCTGTGTGACCCTGGGCAAGTCACTTAACCCCTAATTGCCTCTTCAAAAAAAGAGAATAAAATAAAGACAACTAATTAACATTCAAAATAATTATACAGATCTATCATATTCTACAGGAGTAATAGGAAGCCCCTGAAGACTTGACATAAACCTATCAGAGAGCATGTTTGGTCTATATTACGTAGAATTCAGTTTGGACTATGTAAAACCCTGTGTATCAAAGGCCATTTGTAGATTCTCATGAAAGTCTTAAAACAAAACAATCTTGAGTCCTTAAGATAGCTGCAATGATAGTTATATGTTAGAATGGATAGAGAGCCAGGTTCTAAGGAAATTGTTTCCTTTTTTCAATTCTCTCTTTTTATTTCTACTTCCTGAGGGCCTCTGGCAAATGCATAAACTTCTATATTTCCTATTCAACTCTTCAGTATTATAATTTGTAGAAAAGTTGACAACCTGCATTGGTAGAGGGGATTTTAAAAATAATTACTAAACCAATTCAGACATTTGCCACCTTGAAAAAATGCTTTCATCAGATAAATATTTATAGGTTGCTTAATAAAGAGCTAAAAAGGAAATCAGAGTTCAGCACCATTAATTTACAGATGAGGAAACCGAGGCCCAGAGAAATTTAATTTCTACCTACAAGATATGGTGTCAAAAATAGTTACACTTGTAAGAAATATAATTTTCATTGTAGTTGCTTGTTTCTCCTTTATTATATATATATATATATATATATATATATATATATATATATATATATATTTTTTTTTTTTTTGGTGAGGAAATTGGGGTTAAGTGACTTGCCCAGGGTCACACAGCTAGTAAGTGTCAAATGTCTGAGAGGCCGGATTTGAACTCAGATCCTCTTGACTCCAGGGCCGTTGCTCTATCCACTGCACCACATAGCTGCCCCTCGTTTCTCCTTAATTGGGACTGAATTTAAACATTGGGATGATTTTAAAACTAAACCACCTACTTGGGAGGGAATGGGATGACATGTTTCTAGATACATAGAAGTTGCATTTTGTGGGTAGCTCCAGGTAAGATACTGGGTTTGTCAGAAGAACAAGAAACTAAGGAACATTGAATTCTGTTTTTGTAGTTTGGAAAATCCATGGGCAAATGCTCATCCTGATTTTGCTTATTTTTTTTTCCATGACCCATTTTTAAGCTTGATCCTGTTTAAAAAAAAAATTCATCCTGAAGCTAAACTGCTGCCTCATTCCTTCTTGGAACCACAATGCTTGAGCTGTAATACACTATATTCAAAAAAAGTATATGGAAGCACAGATGGTGTAAATATTTGGAAATAGGTAAATATAATCCAGGATTAGCTGTTAGGGCTCCAAAATGTCAACTCAGTGTTGCTTATTGTTCACACAAGGCAGTTTCAGTTAAAGGGAAGATCTGGGACAAATGCTTCATGGTCTAAAATTGAGCATTTTGAGTCCAACAACATAACAGTATCATAATTGTTATATAAACCTAACCATGCCACTTAGTAACAGAGACAAGGTGTTCTATAGAAGCTGTCAAGCACAGAGAGGTTACAAAGAGAAAATTATATATATATATATATATATATATATGCAAAAGCATGCAACTTCTGTTCAAGACCATCTGGTGAATGTAAGTTAAAGCAATTTTTTTTAAAGGGAAAATATATATTCTCAATGGTAGGCAGATATATAGACAGTTCTGAAATAATTTGAAAATATCATTTGTGCAAAGAAGGTATGTAAGCAAAAGGTTACCAAAGTTAAATGAGAGTTGTTTATCATTTAGATAAGGATGTGTATAGGTTTAAAGTGAAGCTTGTTGCTTTATTTTCCTGAATTTATAATTTGTTGATTTGAATATTTTGGTGAGCCTTTTCCTCCAATATTTTTGTTTTGTTTTTTATTTGTTTTTATTTAAACAAACCCAAGAAATGTTCATTCAAATTCAGTATTGTATTTCTGTCCCTGCAATGGCTTTCTACATAGTAGGTGCTTAATAAATATTTGGACTTCTCTGAGTGAATTATTTTATGACCCTATTTCTCTAGTGTGTTTTGTGTCAAATATCATTGAGCATGAATGCTTTGTAAGAAGTAAATACTTGAAGGCACTTATTCATTTCTGAGACAGGATAAGAGGTAAAGAGATACATGAAGATCTTACATGGCATGGTAAACAGAAAACTGGATTTGGAGTCAGGAGGAGGATCTATGTTCAAATCCCACATCAGACACCAGCTCTTTGACCCTGTACAAATCACTTAACCTTTATGCTTCATTTTCCTCATCAATTAATGAGGGCATTGGACACAATGGCCTTTAAATTTTCTTTTAGTTCTAAATCCATGATAACATGATCTATCCCATGAAGGCACTTTGCTCTAGATCAAGCATATTTAATCTCTAATTAAAGCTTTGTAGACTCATTGGTCTAAGCGTTTGAAGGGACTTTGCAACTCTTTTCCTCTAGATAACTTTAATGCTATGTGAAATTGAGTTTACAAATGAGGCATTAGAAAGCAGGAGAGTCCATGAGTTGTCTAAGTCCTAAAACTAGTAAATAGTTAAGAAAAAATTAGAGTTCTAGTCTTCTTTTTCCAAAGATATCACTCCTTCTGTCACACCAAGTCTTTCAGAACTACTAGTATCATGAGGAAACTTTTGTTGCCTGTCTTTACTGAATGCAGATAAAATGAAAACAGCTTCCTAATGAAGTCTGTTGTAAGTCAAAGGTGAAAGTGACTAATTTTCAGAGAATGGTAGCCAATGTTTTGATATACTCCAAATCTAACTGAAAGTATGTGAAGCTCTGAGAAATTGACCTATCATGGACCTCATGTCCAACTTTTTATGTAGTTTCATTCATGCTACTTATGAGTTCTACTAACCATCATGGAGCAGGACAACATACTAGAACAACATATACAAAGGGAAACTAATTAATTTTCTTCCCTTTGTCAAATTATAGTTAATGATAACACATTCTATTTTATGTATAGGAGACACCTTTACCTACTTAAACACACTTACCCTACTTATCCTTTTTTTTCCTGGTTGTTGTTTAATATTTGATTGAGCCTGTGTCACAGCATAGAAGTAAAGCATTATTCATTGCAATAAAGTGGCTTATGCCTTTTCCAAAGGTAAGTGACAAATGTGGTTACTGTGAAGAAATACTTTAAGGCATTCTTCAAACATTGTGGTATTGACATTGGGTGCCAGATGAAGTGGGTATGACTCCTTATACTTTAGAAGAGTTGAAATTAGGTATAGAAAGCTTTTAAAAATGGGAATTGTGGGTCATAGCAAAGACTTCGAAGTTCTAAGTTCAAACATACTGGATCATCTTCTTTTTGTTTGTTCTTCATTACTTTGAGTGAATTGTATTTAAGTGAGAGAAGGATGTACACAATCGCTGGCCTCCCTCTCTCCTCCTAGCCATCTGGGTCCAGTGGCAAGATATCCATTGGGGGGGCAGCTAGGTGGCACAGTAGATAGAGCGCTGGCCGTGGAGTAAGGAGGACCTGAGTTCAAATCCAGCCTCAGAAACTTAACACTTACTAGCTGTGTGACCCTGGGCAAGTCACTTAACCCCAACTGCCTCACCAAAAAAAAAAAAAAAAGGTATCCATTAGGATGACTCAAGATAGTCCCAGATGTTTGAGGCAATTGGAGTTAAGTGACTTGCTCAGGGTAAAACAGGTATTAAATATCAAGTGTCTGAGGCCAGATTTGAACTCAGGTCCTCCTTACTCCAGGGCTCTATCCACTGCACCACCTAGCTGCCCCAATCATACTGGAATAACATATACAAAGGGAAACTAATTAATTGTTTTCCCTTTGTCAAATTATAGTTAATGATAAGACATCCTATTTTATGTATAGGAGACATCTTTGCCTACTTATATACACTTACCCTACTTATCCTTTTTTCCTCCTGGTTGTTGTTTAATATTTGATTTTTCCCCAAATACATGTAAAAAGATTTTTAAACTTTTCTTGAGTTCCAAATTCTCTCCCTCCCTCCCTACCTACTTCATTGAGAAGGCAAGCAATTCAATATAGGACATGCGTGTGTAGTTATACAATACTTATTTGCATATTAGTTATGTTGTGAAAGAAAACATAGATAAAAAAATGAAGAAAAATAAAGTTAAAAGAAGTATGATTCAATCTGTAATCAAATATCATCATTTCTTTCACAGGGGAAAGATAAAAGTTTTCTTTATATATCTTTCAGAGTTGTCTTGAATCATTTTATTGGTGAGAAAAGCTAAGTCATTTACAGCCGATCAACTTATAATATTGCTGATATTTTGTATGCAGTATATTTCACTTATTATCAGCTTCTATAGACCTTTACATGTTTTTCTAAGTTTCCTGCTCATTTCTGATAGCACAATAGAATTATGTTACAATAACATGCCACAATATATTTAGCCATTCTCCAAATGATGAGCATCTGCTCAATTTCAAATTCTTTGCTACCAGAAAAGAGCTGATCTAAACAAACAAGCAAACATAAATAAATAATACATCCATACACATATATGCCTATATATATTTACAGATAGACATATATGTGTGTATATAATATATGTGTGTCTGTGTATATATTTACCTACATATATACACATACATATATTTATTTACATATAGGTGTCATTTTCCTTTTCCTTTTTTTTTAATTTCTTTTTTGGATGCAGACTTAGTAGTGGTATTGCTATGTCAAAGGGGATGCATGGTTTGATAGTCCACGGGCATAGTTCACAATTGTTTTACAGAATAAATGAATCAGTTCACAACTCCAGCAACAGTGGATTAATGTCTCATTTCCCCTACATTCTCTCTAATGTTCATAATTTTCCTTTTCTATCCTATTAGCCAATCTAATAGGCATGAAAATTTAGCTCATAATTGTTTTAGTTTGTATTTCTCCAGTCAATAATGTTTTACAGCAATTTTCATATGGCTAGAGATAGCTTTGATCACTTCATCTGAAAACTTTATATTGTTTGTTGTTTTATTAATTGGGAAATGGCCCTTATTTCTATAAATTTGACTCAATTCCCTATATTTTTGATAAATGAGCCTTTTTCAGAGAAACAGTACAAAATTTATTTCACACTTACAACTACTATTTTCTCCAACTTTTTCAGTTATGATTACTATATATATTTAATTCCATCTTATTTCTCTCTTCAAAAGTGTTTTGCTTCTGATTATCACCTCCCTCAATCAGCTCTCCCTTCTATCACCTTCTCCTTTTCTTTTCCCCTTCCCCTCCTACTTTCCTGTAAGGTAAGAGGTATTTCTATACCTGGTTGAGTGTATATGCTATTCCCTTTTTTGTTTGTTTTATTTTTTTGCAGGGCATTGGGTGTTAAGTAACTGAGGCCAGCTAGTAAGTGTCTGAGGCCAGATTTGAACTCAGGTACTCCTGAATCCAGAGCTGGTGCTTTATCCACTGTGCCACCTAGTTGCCCCTGCTATTCCCTTTTTAAGCCAATTACTATGGAAAAAAAGGTTCACTCACCACCCCCCCGCCACTTCCCCATATTCATTTCCACTGTTAAAGTTTTTCTTCCCTCTTTTATATGATAATTTGTCCCATTCTGCCTTTCACTGTCTCTCTTTTTTATAATTTAATATTTTTGGTTTTTTGCAACACACATTTATTTTACTTTTTCCAATTACATGTAAAGGTAGTTTTCAACATTAATTTTTATAAGATTTAGAGTTCCAAATTTTTCTCCCTCCCTCCCTTTCCTCCCCCTCCACAAGACACCAACCAATCTGATATAGGTCATTTATGTACAATTCACAAGAACTCTTTTTATCAGTTCTTTCTCTGGGAGTTGACAGTATGCTTCATCATTAATCCCTTGGGATTGGCTTGGATCATTGTATTGCTGAGAGTAGTTAAGTCATTCACAATTGCTCATAGAACAATATTGCTATCACTGTGCACAATGTCCTCCCAGTTCTTCTCACTTCACTATACATCAGTTCATATGAGTCTTTCTAAGTTTTTTCAGAAATAATTCTGCTTGTCATTTCTTATAGCACAATAATATTTCATTACAATCATATACCACAGCTTCTTCATTCATTCCCCAGTTGATGGATATTCCTTTGATTTCCAATTTTTAGCCACCACAAAGAGTTGCTATAAATATTTTTTGTGCAATTTTCCCCCTTTTCTGTTTTTCACAATTACTATTGTTAACTGTTTCCCTCCATCCTATTCCCTTCCCCATGGTATATAATCTATTGTCTATCTTCTTTCACCCTATCTTTCTTCCTACAGGGTAAGATTACTGTACCCAATTGAATGTGTATGTTATTTCCTCCTTGAGCCAATTCTGATGAGTGCTAGGCTCATTTTCTGCCCATCTTAAATAGATCACTCCACCCAATTGTATGTGTTAATTCCTTCTTGAGCCAACTCTAATGAGATGAAGGTCTTTGAGCCTATTCTGATGTTGCAAAAATTTCTAAGTCCAAGGAAGGAAGAAACAACAAAGTTTCCAGCTCAAAGAAAATAGGTTTCCAAGAAGATATTTCCCATTGACTTCTATTTTTTTATTCATTTGGATTCGCTTTATTGTGTCTTGGTTTCACATGAAATCACTAGCTTCCATTTGTCCAATCCTAATTCTTAGGCAATTATTTCTTCAGAGAGCTTTTGTATTTCCTTTTCCATTTGGCTTTTCAAGTTGTTGACTTTTTTCTCATGTCTTTCCTGTATCACCCTCATTTCTCTTTCCATTTTTTCCTCTACCTTTCTAACTTTATCTTCAAAGTCCTTTTTTAGTGCCTCTATAGCCTGAGACCAATTTGTATTTTTCTTGGAAGCTTTAGAAATAGGGGAACTGACATTGCCATCATTCTCTGAGGGTGCACCTCGATCTTCCTTATCAATAAAAAACTTTCTGTGGTCCTCACCTTTCTCTGTCTGCTCATCTTGCCTTTCTTTTACTTGACTTTTAGCTCCTTAAAGTGGGGCACTGTTTCCAGGCTGAACTGTTCCAAGTTTTGGGGGGTCCTAGGTGGTATGATTTAAGGAGGTGCTGGTTCTTCACTCACCTGGCCTGTTCTCTGGTCTGTAGATAACTCCAGGCTAACTTGCTAATCAACCAGACAGCAAAACATTATGTGTTGTGGTTATCAGCTTCAATGAGCTCCTGCTCTTCCTCAACCTGGGCCACTGCTACTCAAGCCTATCTCCTGGGTCCCATCAGGGGAGAAAAACCCAAGTTCTGCCTCAGCACCAGCAGAGACCCCTGTAATCTCCTACCTGCCAAGGGCTCAGTTCTCTCACCAGACCATGAGCTTAGTTCCAGATAACACTGGTGCTGCAACTGATTCAGAGGCTTTGGGGGTCTCTTTCTCTGGTGAGGCCTGCCTGGGACTGGATCTGTGTCAGTGTGACTGTAGGGTTGGGCTCCACTCCTGTCTTGATACAGCAGCTCCTTTTTTCTGACCTTACAATCCTCCTTGGTTAGAAAAATGATCTCACCACATATTTCTGTGGATTTGGCTACTCCAGGAATTGTCCTATGGTATTATTTTGAGGTTTTTTGGTGCGATCCTGTTGTGAGTTAGAGACCTCACTGTCTTTCCTCCACCATCTTGGCTTTGCCCCATAAGCTCCTTTCACTGTCTCTCAATGCATTTCTCTCTCAAACCTTCTTTCTATTTTTTCAAATATAATTCCTTATTTTCAGTTTACACCTGTGCCTTCTGTCTATATACACACCTTCCAACTGTCCTAATAACAAAGATTGTTCTTAGGAGTTACAAGTATCGTCTTTCCATGTAAGAATGTAAAGAGTTTACCCTTATTAAGTCTCTTATGGTCTATATTTGCTGTTCACCTTTTATGGTTCTCTTTAGTCTAGGAAAATTTTTATTTAGCTCTGATCCTTTTTATCAAGAATGCTTGAATGTCCTTTATTTCATTGCATGTCCATTTTTCTCCCTGAAGGATTATACTCATTGTTGCTGGGTAGATGATTGTTGTTTATAATCCTAGGTCCTTTGTCCTCCAGAAAGTCATATTACAAGCCCTCAGATCCTTTAATGTAGAAGCTGCTAAATCTTATGTTATCCCTATTCAGTTTCCACTAGACTTGAATTGTTTCTTTTTGGGACTTTTCAATATTCTTTCTTTGATCTTGGAACTTTGGAATTGGGCTACAATATTCCTGGGGAATCTCTTTCAGGAGGTGATCAGTGGATTCTTCCATTTCTATTTTATCCTATGGTTCTAGAATATTGGGGACAGTTTTCCTTGATAATTGATTGAAAGATGATATCTACACTTTCATATATATATATATATATATATATATATATATATATATATATATATATATATATATATATATATATATAAAATTCAGGTAGTCCATTAATTCTTAAATTATCTCTCCTGGATCTATTTTCCAGTTCAGTTGCTTTTTCCAATGAGCTATTTCATATTACTTCTATTTTTTCATTGTTTTGTTTTTGTTTTATTGTTCCTTGATTTATAATAAAGGCATTTACTTTCATTTGCTCAATTTTAATATTTATGTCATTACTTTCTTCAGTGAGATTTTTGTACTTTGTACTTTGGCCAGTTCTATTTTTATGTTGATTGTCTTTTCAATGAATGTTTGTGCCTTCTTTTCCATTTGGCCACTTCTACTTTTTATGGAGTTTTATTTTCCTCTTCAATGAATTGTTGTACCTCTTTTACCATTTGGCCTAGTTGGTTTATATGAGACTATTTTCTTCAGTAATTTTTGTGTCTCCTTCACCTAGCTGTTAACTTTTTGTCATGATTTTCTTATATCAGTCTTATTTCTCTTCTCAATTTTCCTTCTACTACTCTTACTTGATTTTCAGAGTCCCTTCTATGGCTTGAGACCAATTCATAATTTTTGGGAGGCTTTCAGTGTTGGAGCTTTCACTTTGTTAATTTTTTCTGAGTTTGTGTTTTGATTTTCCTTTTCACCATAATAACTTTCTCTGGTCAGACATTTTCCCCATTGTTTGCTCATTTTCCAGCTTGCTTCTTGACTTTTAACTCTTTATTAAAGTAGGGCTCTGATTCCAGTGTAGAGGGTACAATGTTCTAAGCTTCAGGAGTTTTTTAGAACTGATTTCAGAGATACCTCTAGGGACCTGCAAGTATTCCGTTCTTCCATGTTGGTATGACCTAAGGAGATGCATGTTTCCTACCCTCCTGGTCTATGCTGTGGTCTGTGAATGACCACAAACATTCTTTTCTGCCCTGTAACTGGGAGGAGGGTTCGTGCCGTACTGTGGCCACAAACTCTTGCACGCTAGTTCTTCTCCCCATCCTGGGACTGCCATCCAGCCTAGGACTTTGACCTAGATTTGAGTATGAGCAAAACAAAAGAGTGCTGCCCTCAGTAACTGCAAAAAAACCCCCTCTGTTTTTCAACTCAAGGCAGTTGTTCAACTCCCTTAGTGTCTGTGCACTAAGAGCTCTGGAAGCTGTCACTACTACTAATTCAATGTTTCCCAAGGCCTGTTCCTGGTTTACTAGGGCATGGCCTGTGTTGGTGTGGCCTGCACTGGGTTCTGCTCTACTCTCACCCAAATGCAACAGACCTTTCCTGTTGACCTTCTAAGCTACTTTTGCTGAAAAATTATTTCACCTGTTCTTTTGTAGTTTCTGCTGCTCCAGGAATTGTTTTCTGTCATTATTTAAATATATTTGGAGGGGTTTGGGGGAGAGTTCAGGAAAGTAACTTCCTTTACTCTGCTATCTTGGCTCTACCTTATTTACTTTTTTTTTTTTGCAAGGCAATGAGGAGTTAAGTGACTTGCCAAGGGTCACACAGCTAGTAAGTGTCAAGTGTCTGAGGCTAGATTTGAATTCAGGTACTCCTGAATTAAGGGCTGGTGCTTTATCCACTGCCCCACCTAGCTGCCCCACCTTATTTACTTTTGACAAAATTAATATCTACTTTTACAACAGCTCACATTTTCATGCCTTTTTTTTTATTCACACAGTAAAGAGACTTGTATACATTTTGAATACCTCTTAAATGCACTGTTGGAATTGCCTTACCATTCATCTCATTGTCTAATGTCTCTTCTTACTTCAATACATCTTTCACTCACCTACCAAAGTGTTTTGTTTTTCCTTTAAAACACAGAACAGATTTGGTCACACTCTAGTGATTCCCTATTTCCTCCAGGATCAAATTAGAAAATCTCCTTTTTGACATTTATTTTTCTTCACAACTTGCCTACCCCAGTATTTTTTCAGGCATCTTACATTTTGTTCCCATTTAAAAATTTAACTTGACCGTGGTCTACTTGCTTTCCTCAAAAAGAGCACCCTTTCTTATCTTGTTCTCTTGGCACTGTCTGTCCTCCATATTTTAGATGCTTTCCTTCCTAATCTATGCCTCTTAAATCCCCTGACTTACTTCAAGACTCAATTCAAATCTCATCTTCTGTTCAGAGCCCTTTTCTGTTTCCTTTTTTCTTCCATCTACTCTCTATGTACTTTGCACCTGCTTATTTATTTGTGTGTGATTCCACATATAAACAAACACACAAAAACACACACAAGCTTCCTTCATTGAATTGTGAGCTCCTTAAAATTTAGAATAGTGTTTTTACTTTCCTTTTTGACCCAAGAATTGAGCATACCATCTGCTTCAAAATAACTATGTACTAAAATAGTTATTAAATGAATGAGTTACTGCTAATTCTCATAGGATTTGGGATGAAGAGAAGTTTGTCCTTTAGCATGCCATAGTGATAGGATTCTGAGAGAGCATAATTGTGCTGAACAATACAAGGTGGGGGGGAACTGAACATGAGGCTCATAACTCTCCAGTTTATTCTTTAGCTATAAACTTCAGCTTCCTAAGAGTAGAGTCATGCCTTTATTTACTGAAATGATTGATATGTTATTTAAAACAAAAATCTTAGTATGGCAGGACTTTTATTGTTTTGTTTCTTTACCTGACACATACCAGCTTCATTTAGAGATGTCAGTGTCTGCTACATTGACAAATTTTCATTGCTTATTCTAATCTTACTTGAATGATTGATCTAATTTTTCTATTCTCATTAGATCCCTATACCATAGTGACAGTATAAAAAAGGGTAACAGAAACATTGGTTTTGGGAACTAAAGTACCAACATTGTCAAGATTTACTAATATATTGTTAATTCATAGATGTTACCTGATTTATGGTAACTACTTTAACTTGAAGAATTCATGATTTCATTGATGAGATTTCCCTCATCAATATAGATCACATGCCCTTTCTGTCTTAGTAGATAACTTTTATAAACTGGTACTGTGGAGCAGCATGTCTTTCTCTAATTTCTAAAGTGAATGCCCCACCCTCTGGTTGGCTCTGTAAATGTATGCTAGGTATTGGGCAATAGAACTCGATTGCACAGTATTTCTTCATGATTAGTAGGGCCTACCAGATATGAATTTTGTTGAGGACTTGATACTCATATCATACCATGATTGAGCTCTGAAGCTATGTTTTCCTAATAGATGGAAATGTATTGAATATACCAATAGAGTGGAGTTTGTTTCTAGCAAAATGACCAAATCCACTGGAGAAAGATGCATCTCCAAGCTGAGAAGCACCACTGCTATTCATTGATTAGAATAGGGAAGAGATTGATGTTAATGGTGGTCCAGGATTTCTTCTAATAAAGGTATTTTACTACTAATGGGGGATAGTTTCAATATTTTTGTGAAAGCTGTAATGTACATTCATATATGGTTGAGGTATTTGAAAGAGGCTTTGGTTATATATTGTGCTATTTTGTTAAGGAGCATTGAGGTTTTAAATGTCAGTTAAAGAGAAGAAATAGTCACTATGTGTTACTAGCACTTTATTTAATTTTTTTATTATGCTCATTACCAAATACTCCTCATTTCATATTCACCAAGACATCCCTTGTAACAAAGAATAAAAAAAAGAACTAGAAGTTGAAAGAAAAGGACAGAAATAGATTCAGTAAAGCTAAAAAACCTCTTTTCAATTAAATGTGAAAGCATATTTTGGGATGTTTCATGCCTTTATTACTATACCTTACTAGTGAAGGATCAGAGGTGCACTTCTCTCATCTCTTATTAAGGGATGCAATTGGCATCATTAGGTTATATCCTAAATGACAGTTATCTCTTAGATGAAAGGATATGGATATTTTATTCAATGTTTTTAGGATCATTCCAAATTGCTTACCAGAATATTTGTACCAATTCATAATTCTATAAAGAGGGAATTAGATTATTTCCCTTTTTGTAGCCCCCTCCAACAGTGAATACCTTTTGTAGTCTTTCTAATGTCCTAAGTGTAAAGAGAAATCTCAAAGTTGTTTTGATTGTCACGGTTCTTCTTATTATTGATTTGTAGAAATCTTTCTTGTAGGTGATAATAAATTCTAATTCTTTTTTCAGATATATTTGTGGATATCACTTACACATCACTTATAACTTATGGTCTAATATATTATTGTTAGGCCCTGTAAATCTTCAAAGATTCTTATCAGAGATATTTGCTATGAAGATATTTTCTGCCAATCACCATCTCCCCTTCCTTTCCTCTTTGAGTTCATTTTTTCAAAAGAATGTTTTTAAATTATTTTTTACTTAATAGCATGTTATTTTTCTAATTGCATGTAAATATACTTTTCAACATTCATTTTTAAAGATTTTGCATTCCAAATTTTTCTGCTCTCTCCTCCCCCTTCCCTAAGAGAACAAGCAAACTTATATAGGTTATACATGCACAATCATGTTAAACAAATTTCCACATTAGTTATGTTGTGAGAGAATAATCCAAACAAAAAGGAAAAACATGAGAAAGAAAAAAAATTTAAAAATGAAAGTAGTACATTCCCTCAACTTCCAATTCTCTGCCACCATGAAAGGAGCTGGTATAAATAAATATTTTTGTGTACACGTGGGCCCTTTCCCCTTTTTTTTACAATCTTTGGGATAGAGACATAGTAGTGATATTACTGCATCAAAGAGTATACATAGATCAAAATTGTTCTCCAGAGTAGGTGGATCAGTTCACAACTCCACCAAGAATGCATTAGGGTCCCAATCTTCCCACATATCCAACATTTATCTCTTTACTTTTTGTCATATTAGCCAATTTGATAGATGTGTAGTAGTACCTCAGAGTTGTTTTGATTTGCATTTCTCTAATCAACAGTGATATGGAGCATTTTTATGTGACTATAGATAGCTTTAATTTCTTCATCTGAAAACTGCTTGCTCCTATCCTTTGACCATTTTTCAATTGGGGGAATGACTTGTTTCTTATACATTTAACTCAATTCTCTACATATTTGAGAAATATTTATCAGAAACACTGGCTGTAAAAATGTTTTCCAGCTTTCTCTTTTCCTTCTGACCTTCTTTGCATTGGTTTTGGTTGTGCAAAACCTTTTTGTAATTTAATGTAACCACAATGATCAATTTTTTCATTTCATAAGGGTCTATATATCCTGTATTGTCATAAATTATCCCCTTTTCCATAGATTTGAAAGGTAAACTATTCCTTGTTGTCCTAATTTAATAATGATATCATCTGTTAGGTCTAAATCATGCACACATTTTGACCTTATCTTGGTATATGGTGTGAGATGTTGATTTATGCCTAGTTTCTGCCATACTACATTCCAGTTTTCTGAGCATTTTTGTCAAATAATGAGTTCATATTCCATAAGTTAGAGATTTGAGGTTTCTTTAAAAAAAACATGGATAAGAAGGAGAGTGTTGGTACCATTAATATAGACATGAAAAGGGGCAGGGAAGTAGGGTTATTTTTTGGGGGAAATAAGTTACATTTGGGGCTTTGTGAGTTTGAATGCCAGAAGACTCAGATAGACATATGGATATCTACCTGGAAATACATTAGAAATAAAAATGTAAATTGAGAAGTTATCTACAGAGTTGAAAATTGAAGTTGCAGAAGAGAGTATAGATAGAGAAGGGAAGAACACCATAGAAAGAAACTTGGAAAAAAGCTTTACATTTATAGGGATAAGAAGACAAGGGAAGTCTTGCAAGGAAACCAAAAAGAGATAGTTTGAAGGGATGTGGGATCTCTAAACTGAGAAAGTTATTGGATATTCAAAGTTCTCCTGTTTTCCTGATAAGAAAAATTCTATTGGGGAATATGCACAAATATACGATGAAAACAATGCTAATTAATTTTCTTTTTATCTACTTTATTGATCTTTGAAAACCAACCCTAGTAGAGTGGTTTTCACTTAGTAGGTATTCAATAAATACTAGTTGAATTGAATTGAATCCATTGGGAGAAGAATATGTCTCTCCATTCTCCCCCACCCCAGGTTTAGAAAAGTATTTTAAACCAAAGAAAGCCTCTTTGTACATTATTCCCTCTGAATATTGAGGGAAGGATTAAATTTGCTTAAAATATACATATGGATTATTACAGAGGACTTTGTTAGCAACATTGATCCTTTATTGTAAAAAGTAAACATTTTTGCAATTTTGAAAACCTTTGACAAACTGTCATAGAATATTTGGTGTCAGACCCAGAGTTATGGAGGAATTATGGATGAGAATGTGCAACGAGTCCCTGACTTGGAGATTAGCAATGTACTGGACATTGACTTTAGGAAAGTCTTTGATAATTATTTCCTGAGAATATAAATTTGAGCTTTCTATAAAAAGACAAGTGATGAAGAAAAAAAGTAAATAGTTCTATTATTTAGAATGGCTTTTTTCCCCATCTAAAATACTGAATGAGTATGACTTTATGTCCCTCTAAAATATCAGTTCTTTATCACAGTATTTACATATTCATTTATCAAGATTACCTTATGCCATTCCTTCAGTATATCATTATAGAAGATATTCTATGCCTTTTAACCCAAGATCATTCAAATAAGACCTATTTTCAAATTAACCCCTAACTCTAAAATCAGATAAGGTAATTACTCTAAGATAATACAACCTGTCAGAAACAGTACATTCGTGACCCTTCAGGGGATTAGAACATTCAGTAGCAGCCCTCTCTTTTTCCCAGTTACTGTCAGATTTTTACAATCTAGCAAACCGACGGGATATAAGTGGAGCCCCCTGGCAAAATTTAACTTTAACATTCTATCACTAGAGAGATGCATATTTATATACACACATACACACTTATGTTTCTAGAAAGCTTTTTTTTTAATTACAGAAACATTTCTATTTATCTTTAGTTTCAAATAGATTTGTATTTATATAGGTAGGACTGAGCATAAATCCCAAGGCAGGGTACTCACAACTGCAGTAATTATTTCTTATCTTTTTAAAGTGATAGGGGCAGAAAGCAATAGAAAATCAAATGAAATTCATTCTTTTCTCTAAGAGAAAGAATTCAAAATAATGTCCTCAAAATGATGATAATGTCATGATACTTTCTTGAATTTAACATAACTACATCTTCATACTAGGATTAATAAGAATGAAGGACCCAACAGATAGCTATAATTGTTTTTCCTGAGGAAAAAATAGTATCATGCAGCATCCAGTAAAACAGTGTCTCCCCTGGCAAATGTAGGCTGGATATATTTTCACTGAGAAATAAATATAATTTTGAAATGTGCTCTTCTGTTTAGGTATCAATGTTGAAAATGAACTTATTTTGGATAAATTGTATAATGTACTGCCAGATTAAAAACAAATCTTTGTTTTAAAGTGAATATTGACTTCAGGGCATTTAGGATTGTGCAATGTAATTAGGTGTCATTAAACATAAATGTAGATTTAAGCTTTGTGGAGGTAATCAGCTCCCACACAAGGGGAGATTCATAAGTGAAAGGATGAAGTTCTATGGAGGAGTTGGTTTGGTGCCTTTGTAAGCACTCTAGTTCAATTGCATTAAACAATTAAAGTTGTTTCTCTACAGTTTTGAATTATTTTCTTCCACATTCTATTCTGAAGGAGTCTATAAAAAAAAAGAAGGTTATTTGATGATATCTTAGGGAGAATAGGAAATGTTCTAGGAAAACATTTGGGTTTAAAATAGGACAATATACTATTTTATTTTCCCCAATTACAGATGAAAACAATTTTAACATTTTTAAAAAAAAATTTGAGTTCCAAATTTTATCCTTCTCTCCACCTATCCTTTTCCCTTCAATTGAGAAGGCAAACAATTTGATATGTTATAAATGAACAATCATGCCAAACATTTTTTCATATTAGTGTTTTGAAAGAAAACACAGACCAAAAACCCCCAAGAAAATATAGAAAGTAAAAAAAAAATATGGTTTGATCTGCATTCAGAATCCATTAGTTCCATCTCTACAGGTGGACAGCATTTTTCATCATAAATTCTTCAGAATTGTCTTAGAATATTGTATTTCTGAAAATAGCTAAATCATTCATATCTTATCACATTATTGTTCTTACTGTGTACGATGTTCTCTTGGCTCTGCTCACTTAATTTTGCATCAGTTCCTGTAAGTATTTCTAGTTTTTTCTGCAAGCTTCCTGCTCATCATTTCTTATAGAACAATGGTATTCTATCACAGTCATATACCACAATTTGTTTAGACATTTATCAATTGATGGATATCTCCTCAATTTCTAATTCTTTGCCACCACGAAAAGAGCTATTATAAATATTTTGTACAGATAGGTACTACCCTTAGTAGTGGTATTGCTGACTCAATGGGAATGCACAGTTTTATAGAATTTGGGGAATAGTTCTGAATTACTTTTTGATACAGTTGGATCATTTCACAACTCTACCCACAGTGAATTAGTTTCTAAATTTTCTCACATTCTCTCCAGCCTTTGTCATCGTTTTTTTTTCTTCTCATTTTAGCCAATCATAGGTAGAGTGGTAACTCAGAGTTCTTTTAATTTGCATTTCTTTCATCAATAATTATTTAAATATTTTTTCATGACTATGGAGAGATTTGATGGTTTTTATATGAAAACTACCTTTTAATAATTGTTCAATGACTTGTAGTCATATAAAATCAATTCAGTTCTCTTTTTTTTTTGAGAAATGAGGCCTTTATCAGAGAAACTTGCTGTAACTCCCCCAACCCCCAGTTTTATGTTTTTACTTTTATTCTTGGCTGCATTGGTTTTGTTTGTGTAAAACCTTTATAGTTTAATGTAACCTAAATTATCTATTTTATATCATGCAATCCTCTCTATTACTTGTTTGGTAATAAATTCTTTCCTCATACATAGAATTGTCACTTCAAGTATTACATGCTCCCCTCATTTGCTAATTGTATTATCTGTTATATATAAATCATGATCTCATATTGACCGTATCTTGGTATGCAGTGTAAGATGTTGGTCTATATCTAGTTTTTGCCAAGCTACTTCCCATGCTATTCATTTTTTGAAACTGGTGTTTTCCTTTTCCCATTTCAAAACAATCTTTTACCTTTCTGAATAGCCCTAATACCCTTAAAGGATATTCTGGTCTGGAACTAATCAAGATCTCCAAAGTATGTCTTAATGATTCAGGGTCAGAGAATAATGATTATAATGACCTTAGTGATTTCACACAAGAATGTATTACCTTATCTTTTCTCTTAGTACTTGTTGGTGTTGTCTTTATGAGATAATAACCAGGAATTTTTGACCAGGGGCTCAAATACCTTTAAGGGGTTCTTGGATGAGTTTCTGGGGGTCAATAAACTTGGTTGAGAAAAAATGCATTCCTATTTTCAAATAACCTTTGATTGTAATTTAGCATTTCCTTCAATGATTTAGAAACACAATTTAGAGTAGTCTCCTTAGTCTTCACAAAAACTGCCTAAAAGTTCCATGCCACAAAAAAGATTGTTTGTTAAAGCTACTGAATCTCACTTGATTCATTAAGTTCCCTTTCAAGTAATCATTTTTATAGCTTGTTCCTGTTTTACATAAAATTTCATGAATATAATATCAATGAGTACAAGAAAAATATAGTATTTAAAGTATTTTTGTGAGAAATCTGGGAACCCATTTTTCTCATTGCACCCCAAATATATAATTTTATTTATCATCTATTTATCTACACATGCAAATATGCACACACACACACATACACACACACATACATATACACCTCACAACACCACACCCACTCACACACTTGCCAAGGTGGAACAGAATTAAATTGAAATAGGACTTCAAGAATTGAGGTAGGCATGTTTTAGTGCAATTTGATGAGCTACTGTTATGGCATCTCTTTGTTGGGGACAGGAGGAACCATGATATCCTAAATTTTGTAGCTTTTAACAAAATGAATGGGATCAGTGCCACTGGTTGTAGTTGTCACTAGGTACACGTGTGAAGTGGCCAAAGCAAAATTTTCTGTCTGGGTATAGTGCTAAGACACTTGACTTATGCCTACATTTAATTTTATTTTTTTACTGTTCTCCTAACCCCCAAGACATTTTTACCTCCTATATGTCTCCATCATATAATATAGCTTACACTTGTCAAGGTGGTAATTGTTTTGAATTGTTGTTCTCTCCTTCTCCCCTCCTCTGACCAGTATATTATAATTTGAGAATTGATTTTTGGAGAAGCAGTTGAATCTATTATGTCAGGCATAATGACCTCCCACAACTCACTCAATAATTCTGGACTTCTATTTCTTCACCTGTAAAATGAGAGGGTTGGGCTAAATGATAATTAATATTCCTTTCAGCTCTAAATCTGCCTGTCACTCATCAGCAGCTGAAATAGAGATATCCTATCTTGGGCAGGAAAATTCTAGTTAATAGCATTTGTGTTAGAGAGGTCTATCATAAGAGGGAGAAAATAGAAAATAGACTTAATATCTCTTGGCCTTGCTTTATTCAAATGCAAAAATGAAACAGGCCATAATGATACATAGCAGCAAACCATGGAATACAAGTTTCTGAAGAAAAAAAATTGCCAGCAAGCGAAGAGTATGAGAATTGTACAGCCAGTTTTAACCTTGAATTTTAAAATTTTCAGGATGCGAATTTACACCACTGAAATGAGGAAACATTGAGATCAGGGTTTGATATGTTGTATTTTTGATTATCTAGGATTAAGCAAGGAATGACTAACAACAATCTCATACCTGGTCATTTCCTAAGACCTCTTGATGTGACAATACTCCTCTTAAAATACTCAGTTTAGGGGACAGCTATGTGGTGCAGTGGATAGAGCACTGGCCCTGGAGTCAGGAGTACCTGAGTTCAAATCCGGCCTCAGACACTTAACACTTCCTAGCTGTGTGACCCTGGGCAAGTTACTTAACCCCAATTGCGTCACCAAAAATAAAATAAAATAAAACATTTTGTCTATAAAAATTCACAGCCTACTCTTTATCATATGCAATTAATTTGTGAAGTAGCAAGTCAGTGGTGGATTAAAAGATAATATTGAAGTTTACCTCTCAGATCTATGGAGAAGAGAAAAACTTATGACCAAACAAGTGATAGAGAATATTATTAAATGTAAAATGGATGATTTTTGTTATATTACATTAAAAAGGTTTTGTACAAACAGAAGCAATGCAGCCAAAATTAGAAGGGAAGCAGAAAGCAGAGAAACAATTTTTATAGCCAATGTTTCTGATAAAGGAGGCCTTTTCTTTTTCTTTTCTTTTTTTTCTTTTTGTTTTGGTGAGGCAATGCAGGTTAAGTGACCTGCCTAGGTTCACACAGCTAATAAGTGTCAAGTGTCTTAGACTGGATTTGAACTCAGGTACTCCTGAATCCAGTGCCAGTGCTTTATCCACTCTACCACCTAGCTGACCCCATAAAGACCTCATTTCTAAAATACATAGGGAGAAGCAGAGCCAAGATGGCAGAGGAAAGGCAGTGACTTCCCTGAGCTCTCCCTAAGATCCCTCCAAATACCTTCAAATAATGCCATAAGAACTAGAGCAGCAGAACCCACAAAAAGACAGGGAGAAGTCATTTTCCAGCTAAAGACAACTTAGAAGGTCAGCAGGAAAGGTGTGTTATACCAGGGTGAGGGTGAAGTGCAGCATAGCACTGCAGACCCAGCCCCAGCAAACCAGGCTTCAGAAGGCTCTGAATCAGCTGTGGCAGTGGCTGCTTCTGGAATTCAGCATGTGGACAGTGAGGGGATCGAGCAGTTGGCCAGGGGGAGATTACAGGAGTCTCTTTGCTGGTGCTGAAACAGGACTCTGTTGTTTTGTCTGTGCTGAGATTCTGCTCACAGTCTTGGCTGGTGGTCCCAGGCAGGGGAGGGATGCAGTGATGCCAGAGCTTACAGCCACAGTGGAGCAGGACCATGTGGCTTGTGGTTGCTTGTGGATCAGAGCACAGTCTGGGAGAGTAGTGAACATACCTTTCCTTGAATTGTGCCACCCTGGAGGAGCTGGGGACTTACAAATTCCTAAAGGTATCTCAGAGAATAGCTACTCAAGCCCCCTGAACCTTGAGACAATGTGTCCTCCTCCCTGGAAGCAGAGCCCCACTTTAACAAAGAGTTAATAGTTAAGAAGTAGGCTGGGAAAGTGAGCAAACAAAAAAAATGCTGACCATAGAAAGTTTCTACGGTGACAAGGAAGATCAAAATAAATCTTCAGAAGAAGATAACAAAGTCAAAGCTCCTAAATCCAATGCTTCCCAGAAAAATATGAATTGGTCTCAGGCCATGGAAGGACCCAAAAAGAAGTTTGAAAATAAAGTAAGAGAGATAGTGGAAAAAATGGAAAGGCAAATGAGAGTAATGCAAGAAAATCATGAGGAAAAAAAAGTCAACAGCTTGAAAACCAAATTGGCCAAATGGAGAAGGAGGCACAAAAGCTCTCTGAAGAAAATAATTCCTTAAAATTTAGGATTGAGCAAATGGAATCTAATGACTTTTTGAGAAATAAAGAAAAAATAAAGCAAAAACAAAATAATGAAAAAAAATAAAAGGCTATGTGAAATATCTCATTGGAAAAACAGTTGACATGGAAAATAGATCCAGGAGAGATAATTTGAAAATTATTGGACTACCTGAAAGCCAGGATTAAAAAAAAAAGCCTAGACATCATCTTCCAAGAAATTGTCAGGAAAAAAATTGCCCTGATATTCTAGAAGCAGAAGGTAAAATAGAAATTGATAGAATCCACCAATCACCTCCTGAAAGACATCCCAAAACAAAAACTTCCAGGAATATTATAACCAAATTCCAGAGCTCCCAGGTCAAGGAGAAAATATTACAAGCAATGAGAAAGAAACAATTCAAGTATTGTGGAGACACAGTTAGTATAACACAAGATCTAGCAGCTTCTACCTTAAAGGATTCAGAGGGATTGGAATATGATATTCTGGAGGACAAAGGAACTGGGATTACAACCAAGAATAAACTACCCAGCAAAACTGAATATAATACTTCCAGGGGAAAAAGAGAAATTCAATGAAAGAGAGGATTTTCAGACATTCTTGAAGAAAAGACCTGAGCTAAATAGAAAATTTGACTTTCAAATACAAGATCCTCAAGAAGCATAAAAAGGTTAACAGGAAAAAAGAAATCATAAGGGTTATTAAAATGCTTAAACTATTTACATTCCTACAGGGGAAGGTGATACTTGTAACTCATAAGAATTTTCTCATTATTAGGGCAGCCAGGGGGCAGTATATTTAGACAGAGGGCACAGGTGTGAGTTGAATATGAAGGGATGATATCTTTAAAGAATAAAATTAAGGGGTCAGAGAAATTCACTTGTAGAAAGGGAAAAATGGGAGAGGTGGAATGGGATAAAGTATCTTACATAAAAGAAGCAAGAAAAAGCTTATGGAGTGGAGGGGAAGATGGGAGAAGAAGGGGGAGTGAATGACACTCTCATCAGAATTGGCTAATAACACACTCAATTGGTTAATCTATCTTACCCTGCAGGAAAGTAGGAGGGGAAGGGGATAAGGGGGTGGTGGTGAAATAAGGGATGGTAGATTGGGGGAGGGGGCAGTCAGAAGCAAAATACTTTTGAGGAGGAATAGGGTGAAACAAGAAAGAAAATAGAATAAATTTCATGGGGAGGCAATGGGATGGAGGGAATTATGTGTGCAATAGTAAGTGTGCAAAAAAGTTAACATGTTTGTCTGAAAGGCTTTATTTCTCTAACACATAGAGAACTCAGTCAGATTTTAAAAATAAGAGTTATTCCCCAATTGATAGAAGATTATAAGATATTAAATTTTGAGATGAAATAATCAAAGCTACCTAAAGCTATATTAAAAAAAATATTCTGGGGAAGCTGGTGGTACAGTGGATAAAGCACTGGCCCTGGATTCAGGAGGACCTGAGTTCAAATATACCCTCAAATACTTGATACTTACTAGCTGTGTGATCCTGGGCAAGTCATTTGACCCTCATTGCCCGGCAAAAAAAAAATTCTAACTCATTATTGATTGGAGAGATGCAGGTCAAATAATTCTGGAGTACTACCACATACCAATTGTATTAGATAATAGGACAGTAGAGGAAAATGACAAATGTAGAAGATATAGGGAAAATGAAACATTAATACACTCTTGTTAAAATTGTATACTGATTCAAACATTCTGTAGAGAAATTTGGAATTAGGGCTATAAAAATGCATACTCTTTCACCTAAGACTACCACTACTAGTTTGGTGTCCAAAAAGATATTTTAAAATGTTGAATTCAAAACTGAATAGACTCCAATAATTAGGGAATGGTTGAAGAAATTGTGGCATGATATTATGATGGAAGACTATTGTATTATAAGAAATGATGAGCAGGATGCTATCAGAAAAACCTGGAAAAACTTTCATGAGCTGATACAAAGTGAAATGTATGTATACAAAATAATAGCACTATTGTAAGATGATCTGTGCTGAATGGCTTAGTTATTTATAGCAATACAATGATCCAAGACAACTCTGAAGGAAATATGAAAAATGTAATCAATTTCCAGAGAAAGAGCTGATAGTATCTAAATACAGACTGAAGCATATTTTTTAGTTCCTTTTTCTAAAGGTTTTTTGTCTGTTTTCTTTCATCAACTGAATAATGTAGAAATGTTTTACATTACTCCACATGTATAACTCATATTGAATTTCTTGAGTTATTAAGGGATGTGTGGGGAGGGATTGAGGAAGAGAATTTGGAACACAAAGTTTTAAAAATTGATGCCAAAAATTGTTTTTACTTGTAATTTGGGAAAATAAATTTCTAAATAAATTGGAAGAAAATAAAATAAAATACATACAGAACTAAATCAAATTTATAAGAATACAAGTTATTCCCCAATTGAGAAATGGTCAAAGGATATGAACAGGCAGTTTTCAGATGAAGAGATCAAAGCTATGTACTGTCATATAAAAAATGCTCTAAATCACTGTTGATTAGAGAAATGTGAGGTACTACCTCACACCGATCACATTGGCTAATTTTACAAAAAAGGATTATAATAAATGTTTGAGAAGCTTTGGAAAAATTGGAACACTAACGTATTGTTGGTGGAGTTGTGAACTGATCTAACCACTCTAGAGAACAATTTTGAACAATACCCAAGGGCTATGGGACTGTGCATACCCTGTTCCCCAGTAATAGTACTACTAGGTCTGTATCCCAAAGAGATAACAAAAAAGTGAAAAGGACCCACATGTACAAAAATATTTATATCAGCTATCTTTGTTGTGGCAAAGAATTAGAAATTGAAGGATTTCCCATCAATTGGGGAATGGCTGAACAAGTTGTGGTATATGAATGTAATGGAATACTATTGTGCTGTAAGAAATGATGATGAGCAGGCAGATTTCAGAAAGACTTAAGTGGCCTGATGCTGAGTGAAGTGAGCAGAACCAGAACACTGTACACAGTAACAGCATCATTGTGTGATTGTTCAACTGTGATAGACTTAGCTCTTCTCAGCAATACAATGATCCAAGACAAGTCAAAGGACTCATGATGGAAAGTGTTCTCCACATCCAGAAAAAAGAACTGTGGATTCTGAATCCAGATTGAACCATACTTTTTCTACTCTTTGGCTGTTTTTTTTTCTTTTTTGAGTTTTTCCCTTGTGTTCTGATTCTTCTTTCACAATATGACTAATGCAGAAATATATTTAATGTGATTGTGTATAAATATATTTGTGCATGTGTATGTATGTATGTATGTGTGTATATATATATATATATATATATTATATCAGATTGCTTTCTGTCTTGGGGAGGGGGTTGGAAATGGAGGGAGGGAGAAAAATTTGGAAATAAAAATCTTACAAAAACAAATTTTGAAAACTTTAAAAAAAAGATCATATTGAGATGAAGAAGCATCACCTGATAAAATAAAAGAAAACCTATTTTTTTTTTAAAATGGACAGGGTTAAAAAAACTGCAGTCACATTCAGGTAGCATAAGGGCAAAGAAGCTTAGTAAGCCTTAGTAAATGATGAATTTTCTATTTATGCCTCAACAGATATAGATTTAGAACTTAAAGGGACCCTAGAAGTCAGCTAGTCTGACCTCTTAGAATATGAGATCATAGAAGTAGTGTTTGAATGGAACGAATTCCACCCCAAAAATCTATAATTAAGTAGCCTAAGGTCAAAATACTTAGGGGACTTGTCTATAATCACTCAGATAGTAAATGACAGCTGGCCAAGGTTTTAAACTTTCATTATGAAGACATTATTCCTTCTGTAAGTTATGCAGATTTGGGACCAAAGCCCAAGTCCCTTACTTCAGATCCACCACTAATCTCACTTTGTTATGAAATAACTAACATTCACAGCAACATTTCTCAATCAATCAAGGATAAGAAATATTTTCAATATACTCTGTTCAGTAATTGAGTTCAATGTTCCATTCCAACACTACTTCTATGGTCTTTTATCATATTATCCTTCTTCATCTCACTATTATCTTTAATCTTCCAGTGACTTGCCTAATTCACAAATTAGTTGCCTATGATAAAGTATAAACTTTGAATTTTATTTTTTTTGGGGGGGGCAGGGTAATGAGAGTTAAGTGACTTCCCCTGGGTCACACAGCTAGTAACTGGATTCAGTAATAAATTACCATCATATGGGATAACAAAAGCTGCTCTTAGGTTATCGCCTCTTATTGCAGTTACTTCATGGGACTTGCTATCTCCAGCTGCTATGCAGAGAATGCAGCAAATGTAAAGGGCCATTAAGTGCTCATATTACTTCTATTTCTTGTAAAGATGTTTAAAGGTACTTTTCAGAAAATGATAAATCACTGTCTTCCCAAATATTCAGTCATCTAAACAGTATTAGAATACTAGGTAGCCAAAGGTATTGACATTAGTTAAAAGAGTCAGTACTGTGTGCGTATCGTGTGTGTGTGTGTGTGTGTGTGTGTGTGTGTGTGTGTATGTGTGTGTGTAGGGCAGCTAGGTGGCAGACAGGCTAGAGCACTGAACATGGATTCAGTAAGGCCTGAGTTTAAATTAAAGTATTGACTCATCATTACTGTTGCTCGTCTTTTCAAGTAATTTGTCATCCCAGGAGTCTTCATAAGAAAGGTGAATAACAAACAATGTAGCAAGAATACAGAGAATCATATGTCTTAGTCAAATGAAACTATTTTTCCTCATTCTGAATACTAGAAGACAGGAGAGATTTCTCTTGAAGTTGGAAGGGACAGGGTAAGAAGTTAGTTCCTGAGATAGCCTTGATGACTTCAGATTTTATAATTATGTTGAAATGGATCAAGTGGAAGATCATGGCCAAAAAACCTCTATTAGTGGAATTTCAGCATGTTGCCGAGTATTTAAAATGAATTGTGTAATTTAGAAGGCATTGTTTCAATTTTAAGAATTCATTTAATATCTTTTGGTAATGATGTAGTACAGAAATGTATAATATTTGTATGAGTGCAGGTGTTACTCTAATGTATACATGAATTTACTGATGTGGCCACTCCCTCTACTGAAAAAAGTAAAATCTCTGTTCTTTCCCATCTTAAAAGATTCTTATTTAAGTCTTCACATATAGAGAGTGCTTAATAAATTCTATTTCATTAATTAATCCATAAATTTTTCACTAATGATCTTCCCAGTGCACTTGAGGCCTTTTTGTTGTTTTCAAGAATACCAATACATCATTTGGACTGTCCATAGACAATTTTACCATTATTTCTATGTGACTGGCCTATTCATTATCTGTATATTAAAATTCTTGCATGATAAAGGGATGTAATGTACAGTTAGCTGCACATTTTGTGATTTTTATTTACATTGAAGATATCAGTATAGGTATAGTTAGGTTCCTCTGGTATTATACAAATTTATTGGTCATCGGACAGCAATCATATTGGCAGAATTAAGAGTTAATTAAAGTTGTACATGCTTCTAGGAAGATCTATTAGTAGTATTCTCATTCTTTTCTGAAATTCTTCTATCCTCAAAGCCAAAGCAAAAAGTTGGCCCAAAAAAGACTCAGGTCCTTTGAAAAAAAATGCAATTTTGTCTGGTTCAAGGTGGGTTTTTTTGTTTGTTTCTTTAGACATGATTTCATCTGTGTAGGATGAAGAAATTTACTATACTCTTGGCCTAGGTCCATCAAAGTCTGCTGAGAAAACTTCCTTCTGTTAATTGAAGGTAATGAAAAATACATTGCCATCTCTATCAATAGAATTAAAGAGATTGTACCTGTGTTCTCCTTTCACCAGAAACACAAAATAATTGTCAGTATAATGATAATCATTGACATTATAAATCATCATCATTATAAAATTATATGACATTTTAAGAGTTACAAAGCTATTTTCTCAAAATAATCCTATGAATTGGGTAGATCTAACATTATTTACCTCATTTTAGAGAGGGAAAATCTGAGGTTCATTGTAGTTTAGTGACTTTGCCTTAATCATGTAATTATTATAAAATTTCAGAGTCACTCTATATTAGTCACTCTAATTGTACAAGATGTTAAAAAACTTCAAATACCAGGATTTGCACTGTAGTAAAATATTCATCCTTCCTCAGTGATTTTTAACAACTTGCACAATACAGCATTTTTCATGAGTTTACTAGCTGACAGAAGGCAGCAGAGTTATCAACTGAACTACTTAATGGGGGGAGGAGGAATGGTGTACTTATACATAGATAGAAAAAACTATTGATAGCAAATCAGTACTGGGTAGTTGTAAGAACATGTGACTAGATGGAAGGAGAATCATGTTATAAATTTTGCTCTCTCAATAGGCAGATGTGACCTTGGTCATATCATTTAATCCCCCAAGGAGTTAGTTTTCTCATGTATTGAAATAAATAAGAGTAAATGATCCATAAATTCTCAATTCAATTGGGATATCTAGTCATCTAATTTTCACCCCCCTAGTGTCTTGAATCATATTGTTTATTGATTTTTATTGCTAGAACTTTGGCAAGTATTTCAGATAAGGATTAGATGAACTTGTTAATTCCAAAAGCCATGGGCCCTTTTACTTGACACATATATGGAAACCTATATCATATGGATCAAGTGAAATTCCCCAAGGTTGTATTGAAGTAATAGCAGGGACAAAAATATAAAAATACTAGAAAGAGCCTTAAATATTAGTTCTAAGAGCACTGTTATATAGAGTCTGCTAGAATCATAGTGGATAGAATGTTGGACCTGGGGTCAGTTAGACTTGTGTTTACTTTTGGCTTCAGACTCTTAATAGTTGTGTGCTACTGAGCAAGTTACTTAACCTCTGTGCACCTTCATTTCCTCAACTGTGAAATAAGTACAAAATAGCATCCACCTAACAATGTTGTGAAGATTAATGTATTTTTAATATTTATTTATAAATAAGTATTATTTATTATAATATAATGTAATTAAGTATTATTATAAGTAATATTTATAAAATAAATTACCACAGTGCCTGACACAATGTAGGTGCTATATAAGGGCTTATTTTATCCTTTTCCTATCTCCACATTTCTTCCTTTCTGAACAAAGTGGAGAAACAGGGCAGGAGTACAGCTAAAGACTGCATAAATTCAGAAGATGGAGTGCTGTGTGGTCTTGAGAAAGACTACTCCCAGTGTTATTACATAATTATTCCAAGCTCTTATCAGTTTGTGGTGTAGGACTACATCACAAGCATAAAGTAATTATACACAAACACACAAAACACCCTTAAGCAGATGGGATATCTAAATATGGGTGGATGCAGAGATAGAGAGATAGAAATAGACAGGCACATAGACAGATCAAAAAACTTTTTCTTAGCAACTTTAAATGGAAATTACCACCGTTAGCAAAAATCAAGGGGACAACTAGGTGGTGCAGTGGATAAAGCACTATGCTTGGATTCAGGAGGAACTGAGTTCAAATCCACTCTCAGACACTTAATACTTAGTAGCTGTGTGACCCTGGGCAAGTCACTTAACCCTCATTGTCCTGCAAAAAAAAAGCACTATACAAAAATCAATAGACAGAAGTACCCGAAAGATTTCAAGATGTACTTTAATTGGGAAAGTTGGATATTTTAAGAGGGATTATGTTTGACTGAAACTTGCAAATGGTAGTACCTTTGGTGATTTTTGATGCATTGACTAAACCCTTTTTAAAAAAATGTACTTATGAAAACAAAGGAGGAATTGTCCTTGTAATGTGTAGAGTTGGATAAATCACCCATATCTACTATTCTGATACATTCTCTTCCTTTACCCCTGTCTCACATGATGAAGGGGCCTTACTCTTTACCAAGGCTGTCTACTTGGTCAAATGATCTCATTAGCTCTAACAGATTGTCCCCTCAGTCATCTCCACTTTATCACTTGTTTTCAATCTCTCCTTTTCTAATGGCTCCTTTCTTAGTACCTAAAAAAATGCCCACATCTTCTCTCTCCTGAAAAAAAATCCTCATTTGATCCTTACATCCATGTTGACTACCATCCTATTTGTCTTATTCCCTTATGGACTAAATTGCTCAAAATTGCTATCTTCAGTGGCTGCCTCCAATTTCTCTCCTCTCACTCCCTTTTTACTCCCTTATGGTCTGGCTTCTGATCTCGTCATTCCATAGAAGCTGTTCTTTCCAAAGTTAGTAATAATCTATTAATTGCCAAATTCAATGACCTTTTTAAACTTCTCATTCTCCCTGAATGCTATACTGCCTTTGAAACTGTTGATCACTTTTCTCTTAAATACTTTCTTCTCTCTTCGTTTTCATGGCACTACTTTTTCCTGATATTCCTCCTACAGATAGTATTATCTATTATTATCTTATCTATATTACTCCTTTGTTGAATGGTCCTCCCTCTAATCATAAACTTCTCTAAGGTCTTAATTTGGATTCTCCTCTCTTTTCCCTCAGCACTATTTCACTTGGAGATCTCAACTCCTATGTATTTAATTAACATCTCCATGTTGATGATTCTCAAATCTATCTCTGCCAACCTCCAATCTCACATCTCCAACTGTCTTTTAAACATATTGAACTAGATGTCTAGTAAACATCTTAAACTCAATGTGTCAAAAATTAAACTCATTATCTTTTTTCTTCTAAATCTACTCCTGCTCCCACATTTCCTATTACTGCAGAGAACAATACCATTTTCCCAGTCTGCCGGTCTCATAGTCTCATAGTCTTACAGCTCACAATCTAGGAGTCATCCTTGATTCCTCACTATTTCTCATCCCACACTTCCAAGCTATTGCCAAGGCTGGTTGATGTTACTTTTAAAATGTTACTTGAATACATCCCCTTCTTTTCTCTTATACTGACACAAATATGGTGCAGGTCCTCATCATGTCATGTCTGTGTTATTACAATAAGCTTTTGGTGGGTCTGCTGCCTCAAGTTTCTCCCCAAACTGTTCCATTCTCCATTTTGGAGCTAAAGTGACTTTCCTAAAATGCAAGTTCAACCATGTAAACCAGTCCTACTCAAAAACTTCAGGAGTTTCCTCTTGCCTTCAGGAGCAAATACAAAATGCTTTGTTTGACATTCAAAGCCCTTAATGACTTAGCCTCCTCCTAACTTTCTAGTCATCTTAGTACTCCAAAAGGTATTCAATATCACTAACTTTCTGGCTATTACATACATACACACAGACACACATACACACAGACACACAGACAAAACTACAACAAATATATATATTTATCTCTCTCCTTTTTAAGTATACTCTCTCATTATCAGCCATGCTTGGCATTCATTCTCTTCCTCCTCCAGTCTGAACACTGACCTCTTTTTCTCTAAGTCCCAAATAAAAGAATACTTTATTCAGGAACAATCCTCAAGCATTTTTAATTCATTGCCTTTTCTCTCTTATTTATTTTGGATTTATCCTGTATTTAGCTTGCTTTGTTCGTATTTGCATGCTGTCTCTCCCATTAGATTGTAAGCTCCTTGAGGGCAGGGACTGCCTTTGCCTGTTTTTGTATCCACTGGTTAGTACAGTTTCTTGCACATAGTAGGTACTTAATAAATGTTTATTGATTAATGGAAATAGCTAATAGAAAAAGGTCTCATATATAATGATTATGATGATGATAATTAGCATTTTCATAGTGCTTTAAATATTCAAAATATTTTAAATTTTATCTTATATGATCCTCATAACCCTGTGAGGCAGGTTCTATTATCTCCATTTTACATTTGATGAAATTGAGGCTGAGAAAGATTAAATGACTTGCACATGCAGAGTCACAACACTAGTCAGAGGAGAATTTTAATTTAGTTCTTCCTAACTCGAGCTGTAGTGCTCTAGCCACTATATCACTTAACTGTCCATTTTATCTTAGCCATGTTTTATCTTCTTTCCTATATAATGCAAGCAAGTGATGGCTTTATCGTGCAGGGATTTGGAATAGGATGCAGAAGATTGATGTTCCATTTCTTTCAACATATATTATCTTGCACTTATTAACATAGTTACATCAGGCAAATAACTTAATATTTTCCCAACTTTAGTCGACTTATCCATAAAGACAAAATAATTATTCCTGCTCTCTGTTCTGCACAGACTCTTATTTGGAACTTCTTTGAAAATTGTAGTCCTTTATAAATGTAGATTCTTTATTGTTCTTATTTCCAGTTTTCAAAACAAAATATATGGTATGGTTATTAAGCACCTTAAGGCAGTGCCTATGTATTCTTTCTATTCCTCAACTAACAGAGGATTTTTCATTTGTTGGAACCCTTTAAAATGTTTACTAAAATAAATGAAGTTATCACTCTTTCAAAGAATACCCACCCTATGATTAGCTGAAGGCAGTGTCAGTGAAAGTAATCTTAGGCTAGAGCAACACCGAATATCAAAAAGTAGTTAAATATTTTTCAGGTTATATATGGGAGATTTGAAACCTGGAATTTTGAATCTGTGAAATCAGAAAACTTCCACACATGAGTATTTCAAGCATGTTTAAACAATATAATCAGTTAAAGGGAGTTTCAAGCACTTTTGTGGGGTGGGGTGTCATGGAACATGTCAGCAGTTTGAGGAAGGCTCTTAGACCCTTTTCAGAATAATATTTTAAATTCACTAAATAAAAAAAAATATATGAGAATACAAAGGAAACCAGTTATATTTAAGTATAGTTATTATCATCTCCTGATCATTAAGAGAAAGAGAGAGAGAGGGAGGGAGGGAGGGAGAGAGAGACGGATTAGCACTGCACCTATGATTTCATTAGCATAAGGAACTCTGAACTGAGAAAAAAAATTCTGCAACTTAGACTTTGAATTAATTAGAACACTGAAAATTTAAGTCATATGTTCAGGGTCAAATGGCTAGGATTTGTCAGTGGTGGAACTTGAACTTGGCTCTCAATCAACTAAATCATATTATTAGTTGTGAGAAAAGAATGGAATAAAAGAATTAATCTTCTAAAATATTCAATGTTGGTATTTGCACACATTTAACCACAAGATAATCTTCTTATGTCATATCTCATAACAGATTGGAGGCCATATTGCTTAAGGGAAAAGAAACTGAAGGAAAGAGGAAAGTGATTGATAATATATCTTTTAAAAGTATACTTATCTTCTTCCATCAGGAAAATTTGCTATTATACTTTGATTATGTGTGAATAATTTTTTATCTTTCTATAAAGAAAAATGGTTCATTTTTCAATATCCAAATTCAATTACAATAATGATTCTTGCCCTTTGGACAAAATGAGATAACATTTCTGATAATTTAGAGATGTCTTTAATTAGCAAATTTCAAAGTTCTCCACTAATGTGTTCTTTCACTGGCCTTGTGGCAATCAGTTCAAGTTAAATGATGTTGAAAAAAGGTGAAAATATAGTAAGAATAGCTACTATTATATTAAAAGTGCTTTCAAATAATTCTTGTTCATAACCACTAGTTCCACTCTTAAACTCACTTACCCATTCATTTACTTAACAAGGGTTTATTCAGAGCCCTGTTGGCTTTACTGTTACATCCCAAGCCACTATAATGATGTTATAATTGCTAAAGATTTATGAAATATGTTTTGCCTTAACTTAAAGTTGGGCTTACTTCAAATTGTTGATGATCCCCACCTTTAATAAAATAGGAAAAAACAAATTGGAAATATTGAGCATAAGTTCCACCATTATTCTGATTTTCACAATTTTCAGTATTTTAAAGATTATTATTATTATTATTATTGGCAAGAGACAGCTCTATTAGATTGCATTGCTTAAATAGTAAATATAAATAAGTCCTTGATGTGTAAAGGTTTTTTAAATTTTTCTTTACTGTGAGTTTTCATAAGATTTTTAGTTACCAATTTTTCTCACTCCCTCCTTCTCACCCCTCTCCCCAAGACAGAAAGCAATCCAGTATAGATTGTATATGTACAATCACATTAAGCACATTTCTGCATGTCATGTTATGAAAGAAGAATCAGAGCAAAAGGTAAAAACCTCAAAAAAGAAAAAAAAATTGAAACAGTATGGTTCAGTCTGTATTCAGAATCCACAGTTCTTTTTTTCTGGATGTGGAGAACATTTTCCATCATGAGTCCTTTGGAATTGTCTTGGATCATTGTATTGCTGAGAAGAGCTAAGTCTATCACAGTTGATCATCACACAATGTTTCTGTTACTGTATACAATGTTCTGGTTCTGCTCACTTTACTCAGCATCAGTCCACTTAAGTCTTTCCAGGTTTTTTCTGAAAACTGCCTTTCCAAAGTTTTTCTGAAATCTGCATGATCATCATTACTTACAGCACAATAGTATTCCATTACATTCATATACCACAACTTGTTCAGCTATTACCCAAGTGATGCGCATTCCTTCATTTTCCAATTCTTATTTTTTTTTTCATGTGGGTCCTTTTCCCTTTTTTGTGATTTCTTTGGGATACAGACATAGTAATAGTATTACTGGTTCAGAGCTTATGCACAGTCCCATCCATAACCCTTTGGGCATAGTTCCAAATTGCTCTCCAGAATGGTTGGATCAGTTTACAACTCCACCAACAAAGCATTAGTGTTCCAATTTTTAGACAGCTTCTCCAACATTTATTATTTTCCTTTTTTCTCAAATTAGCCAATCTGATACATGTGAAGTGGTGCCTCAGAATTGTTTTAACTTTCATTTCTCTAATCAATAATGATTTAGAGCATTTTTTCATATGGCAATAGATAGCTTAATTTTCTTCATCTGAAAGCTGCCTGTTCATATCCTTTGACCTTTTCTCAATTGGGAAATGACATTTTAGTTCCTTATATATTTTAGAAATGAGGTGTTTATCAGAAATACTGGCTGTAAAATTGTTTCCCAGCTTTCTGCTTCCCTTCTAATTTTGGATCCATTGCTTCTGTTTGTACAAACCCTTTTTAATTTAATGTAATCAAAATCATCCATTTTGCATTTAATAATATTCTCTATCCCTTGTTTGGTCATAAATTGCTCTTCTCTCCATAGATCTGAGAGGTAAACTATTCCTTCCTCTCCTAATTTGCCTATGGTATCACCCTTTATGTCTAAAGCATGTACCCATTTTGACTTTATTTTAGAATATGATGTTGGTTTTAGAATACATGTTGGTTTGTGCCTAGTTTCTGCCATACTATCTTCCAGTTTTCCCATCAGTTTTGTCAAATACTGAGTTCCTATCCCACAAGCTGGAGTCTTTGGGTTTATCAAATAGTAGATTACTAAAGTCATTTACTACTGTGCCTCCTGTGCCAGTACCAAATAGTTTTAATGACTGTCCCTTTATAGAATAGCCTCAAATTTGGTATGGCTAGCCTACCTTCCTGTGCATTTCTTTCATTAATTTCCTTTATGTTTTTGACGTTTTATACTTCCAGAAAAATTTTGTTTTTGTTTCTAGCTCTATGAAATGTCTGTTAGGTATTCTGATTGGTATGGCACTGAATAATTAATTAATTAATGTAGAATTGTCATTTTTATTGTATTAGCTCAGCCTATCCATGAGCAATTGATATCATTCCAATTATTTAGATCTGATTTGATTTGTGTGAAAAGTGTTTTGCAATTATGTTCATAGAGTTCCTGGGTTTGTCTTTACAGGTAGACTCCCAAGTATTTTATATGGTCTGCATTTACTTTATGTGGAATTTATCTTTCTATCTCTTGCTGCTGGACTTTGTTGATCTTGTATAGAAATGTGATGATTTATGTGGATTTATTTTATATCCTGCTACTTTGCTAAAGTTGTTAATTGTTTCAAGTAGTTTTTAAAATTTTATTATCTAGGATTCTCTAAGTATACCATCCTATTATCTTCAAAGAGTGATAGTTTTGTTTTCTCCTTGCCTATTCTAATTCCTTTCATTCCTTTTTCATCTCTTATTAATAAAGCTAACATTTCTAGTACAATATTAAATAATATAGGTGATAATGGACATACCTGTTTTACTCCTGATCTTACTGGGAATGCCTCTAACTTATCCCCATTACATATGTTTGCTGATGGTTTTAGGTAAATATTGTTTATTATTTTAAGGAAAATTCCACTTATTCCTATGTTCTCTAGTGTTGTTAATAGGAATGAGTGCTATATTTTCTAAAAAGCTTTTTCTGCATCCATTGAGATAATCATATGATTTTGGTTAGTTTTGTTATTGATGTGGTTGATTATGTTGATAGTTTTCCTAATATTGAACCAGCCCTGCATTCCTAGTATAAATCCCACCCAGTCGTAGTATATTATCCCAATGAGAAATTGCTATAATCTCCTTGCTAATATTTTATTTAAAATTGTTGCATCAATATTCATTAGGAAATTGGTCTATAATTTTCTTTATCTCTTTTGGCTCTTCCTGGTTTAGGTATCAACACCATATTTGTGACATAAAAGGAATTTGGTAGAAATCCTTCACCTATTTTCCCAAATAATTTTCATAGTATTGGAATTAATTGTTTTTAAATGTTTGGTAGAATTCACTTGTAAACCCATCTGGCCCTGAGATATTTTCTCAGGGAGTTCATTGATGTCTTGTTCAATTTCTTTTTTTACTAAGATGGGCTTATTTAAGGATTTTATTTCCTCTTCTGTTAATCTGGGCAGTTTATATTTTTGTAAATATTCATCCATTTCATTTAGATTGTCATATTTACTACAGTTAAGTAAAAAACTCCTAATCATTGCTTTAATTTCCACTTCATTGGTGGTGAATTAACCCCTTTCATTTTGGATACTTATAATTTGCTTTTCTTTTTTCTTTTTTTTAATCAAATGAAGAAAAGGTTTATCTATTTTATTGAGTTTTTCATGGAATCAATGCTTAGTTTTATTTATTAATTCAATAGTTTTCTTATTTTCAATTTTATTAATTTGTCCTTTGATTTTCAGGATTTTTAATTAAGTATTTAATTGTGGATTTAAAATGTGTTCTTTTTCTAGCTTTTTTAGTTGCATGCGTAATTCATTGATCTCCTCTGTCTCTATTTTATTCATGCAAGCATTTACAGATATAACATTTCCCCTAAGAATGGCTTTGGCTAAATCCTGTGTTTTCTCATTATTGTCGTCTCATTATTGTCATTCTCTAGGATGAAGATATTGATTGTTTATATGATTTGTTATTTGACCCACTAATTCTTGAGAATGAGATTATTTAGTTTCTAATTAATTTTCGGTTTATCTTTCTATGGCTCTTTATTTCATGTAATTTTTATTGCATCATGATCTGAAAAGGATTTCTATATTTGACTGTGGGGTGTTTGAGTCCTAATTCATGGTCAATTTTTGTGTATGTTTCATGTACCACTGAGAAAAGGGTATATTCTAATCTATCTCCATTCAATTTTCTCCAGACATCTATCATATCTAACGTTTCTAAAATTCTATTCATCTTTTAAACTTTTTTCTTATTTATTGTGTTTAGATTTATCTAGTTCTGAGAGGGGAAGGTTCAGGTTCTCCACTAGTATAGTTTTGCTGTCTATTTTCTCTTTTAACTCATTTAGCTTCTGAAAGAATTTGGATGCTATACGACTTGGTGCATATATGTTTAGTATTGGTATTACTTCATTATCTATGGCACCTTTAAGCAAGATGCAGTTTAATAAGATCTAATTTTGCTTTTGCTCTTTCTGAGATAAAGATTGCTACCCCTGATTTTTTTTTACTTCATCTGAAGCATAATATATTCTGCTCCAACCTTTTACCTTTAGTTTCTGTGTATCTATTTCAAATGTGTTTCTTGTTAGTTTGAGTTTTCAATAAAAAGTGGACATTTCATTAAATTTCTTGTTTAAACTTTACTTGGATTTTGTAGTGATAGATTAGCTTTTGTGCTTGACTCAGTCCAGAGACATGAATTCTATCTCATGTTCTGGTACATCTTAGTCTTATGATATTGGGTAAGTCAACTAACCTTTAAGTGATAGTTTTCTCATCTGCAAAATAAGAATAATATTGTATTACCTAATTTACAAGGCTTCTATAAAATTAACATTTTATAAACATAAATATCTATACAAGTATGAATTATTATTATTATTATCAGGCTTCTATATATGTTCTTTTATTTGGCTTCTGTCTTGCTCAATTTCTTTTTTAATTTCAGTTTATATTATAGCTTGATTTTTCCTTATAGACTTCTTGCTGACTATCCTTTTTTTCATATCTGCAATATTATAAATTAATCATCATCACCACAATCATCATATTTTTGCTTCCATCTTCTGTCCATATGTTTTTTACTTGTTTGAGCACTTTTTTTCTCTGAATTAATTATTCACACTAATGCACAATGTTTTCTCCCTTCATTCTATATCCCTAGAGGAGAAAATGTGCAGAGACAGAGAAGGGGCAATATAAATTATTATATTGATTATCTTCCTTCCTGTGTTATACTTTTATTTAATCCCCCATTTAAAAATTTTGTACATGAAATTTATCTTCATAGGATTTTTGAATATTTGGCTTGACATATGAATTAATTTCCTTTTTTTTTTTTTGGTAGGGCAATGGGGGTTAAGTGTTTCCAAAGAATTGTCCTTTAATATCTTTTCACCCATTTAAAATGTATTTTAAAATTCTCTTTAAAAAACATTAAAGGCATTGTTTACTATAATCTAAATGACTTCAACATCAATCCATGGATATTTTATTATAAAGTCTGAAACCAAATGGAAAATTTCCAAACTAATTTGATGTAGGATTAAAAGCATCAAACACTGTATTTCCAGGTCTGACCTTATGAAAATACTTTGTGAATTTTGCAAAGAAGATATGTACCAACCCACTTTATTGGGATTTCTATTGCTTGTCTATTGAATTTGAATTCTGAAGAGCCTAATGGGAAGAAAAGATTTAGTGCTGAGAGTCTATGGCACATTTATAGGACATTTACTGAATATTGATCATGATTACATCTTTGAGATGAAAGTTTGTATTGGGAGAATCTGAAATAAGATTATGGCATTATACAAACAAGAATATATCTTATACCGATGAGAAATAGTTATAAGGCAGCCATGGTCCTCCAGGAAATAGCTAGTGAGAGTGCAGATTAGGACCTTATCCTTTTCTCACTAATTTTATTGCTATAAGTATTAAACCCTGATGTTCTTGAGAGTGATTGGTCTCTGTATAATGGTGTCTAATATACAAGGTAATCTAATATATGAAGTGGGATAATATCTGTATAGTGCTTAGCATTGTGCCTAGCCCACAGTGGGTGCTATATAAATCCTACTAGCATTTTTTCAATTTATTTTTGGGAGGTCAGAAGATATGACTAATAAAATCAAGAATACACTTTTATAAGATTTTTAATAATCTTCATCAAAAAGGACCACTCCATTCATGGTTCTTGTATACTAGGTGGTTAGCTATATATTTATTTGTGTACATTCATATGGTTCATTTTAATATGATGACATTAACAGATTTGACCTGAATAAACCAAAAAAATTACTCTTTTTCACCATTTCCTTTCAAAATATTTACATTAGTAATAGTTGTATTTTTTCCACTTGATAGTTTCATATATTTTGTAGAATTTAAAAAAAAATTGATTATACTAGAATTGCTGTTATGGTTTTCATTCTTTACCTATTAGATGAACCAATTAGATATAATGAATAAAAAGTTAATCTGATTTTTGAGAAGGTGTGTTTAAATTTTGATTCTTAAATTCTATTAGCATGTAATCCCTAACTGCTCCAGACAATTGTTTGGCATTATACATTACAAATGAGTTGCTATTGTAGTAGGAATTCCCTATTCTGATAAAATCATAGTTCAAATCAAGAACAAATACCTGAACCCCATAAAAATTCTTAGAAATATATCCAAGTGGATAGGTGTCAAACTTGGAGGAAGAGTTTGAACAGAAATTACTCCTTTAGTTATTTAACATTCCTTGGGATTTAGGGAATTCTCTATAGCCTATCTAATAAGACACAGATTAATTGTGACCAGTGTAAGTGGAGGGTTATTCCACACTGGGAACTATTCCCCACTATGAAACTATTACAGACCCTTTGTGCATTTGCATAAAATTAATTGAGTACAATTGGAATGATATACTCAAAAGTACTAGGAACACAGTGACCTTCATTTCTTTGAGTACTATATGCTTGTTTTTAAAGGCAGATATTCAGCATGCACTGTAATTTATGAGGGATTTTGTTCAGCATTCACTAGTGCACCAGTTCATGGAACATCTTTTAGTTTATTATCTATAGTTTAGTGAAAAAGTGGGTTTGCCATGGCAACTAAGTACCATGTGGGACAGAAACTGAGATAAAGAACACCTTTTGAAAGAAATACAAACAAAGCAATACATCATGTCAACTTGTAGATATTTTCAGGGTAATGAATAAACACACATATACACATATATGTATATGTATGTATTTGTGTTGTATTTATTTATTTTTTTTAAGTGAGGCAATTGGGGTTAAGTGACTTGCCCAGGGTCACACAGCTAGTAAGTGTTAAGTGTCTGAGGCCGGATTTGAACTCAGGTACTCCTGACTCCAGGGCTGGTGGTCTATCCACTGCACCACCTAGCTGTCCTATTTGTGTTGTATTTAGCTTATTACATGTAATATATAGATAGTTCGAAGGAGCCAATTTTAGCTTATTATTGATAACAACTTTCTTAGCACCTAAATTTCTCTAAGAGGGTAAGTGGTTATATCAGGGGAATAGTGATTCACCTGAATATATAGGTTTATAAGTGAAATTTCATTAATTATCATAGTTTGCCCATGAAGTTTTCAAATTTAAGTCAACTAGCAATCATTAATAAAGAATTATGTGCAAGACACTAAGTACCTATTGTGGGCAAAGTAATATGCATATAGTGACCACGAACAAGAACAAAACACATATAAAAGTACCTTTCCCCCAAAAATTTACAGTCTCTTTATAATATACAACCATATTGGACGAATGGGGAATGAATTATAATTATAAAATAGCCATTTGTTATAATATTATTTTCCAGAACAAGGAAGCACAGAAATATAGGAACAAAAAGCATTTATCTGTCTTACTGGGCACCAAAGCAGCTTTATATACCATAACACTTTGACGTAATTTTGGCTAGTAGTAAGTCCAATGGATAAATCATGCTATGTAAAAAGCAGTAACATTTTAGAAAATTAAGATGTGCTTTGGAAAATAGTTGTATTTTAGCATTATTAATGAGTCTATCAAATTTGAATTTGAAGCACTCCTCAAATAGCTACTTCCTTAAGAACTGTGGTGTACTGAGAATTTATCTGTCAACTGACCAACTGACTGATATATCTATGTATCTATCTATTCATCTATGTATCTATCTATCTATCTGTGTATCTATGTATCTATCCGTCTATCATGTATCTCATATCTCTTTGTATAGGAATGAAATGGAATTAACCCTATTAATCATATATAAAACATTGAATAATTATGACAGTAAAAATACATATGACATGTAAACCTTTATTTCACACACATACATATATATATACACTTATATATATATACATATACATATATACGTGTGTATATATCTATAGATCTATATATAGATCTATACACATATAAGAATAAAATTTGGGCAGCTAGGTGGATAGAGTGGATAGTGGATAGTTCACTGGGGTTAGAAATAGGAAAACTCATCTTTATGATTTCAGATCTGGCTACAACTATCAACATAACAAAACTAACCGAAATCATATGATTATGTCAGTAGATGTCGAGAAAACTTTTGAGAGAATATAGTATTCATTCCTATTAAAAACACTGTAGAGGGGGGCAGATAAGTGTCACAATGGATATAGTGGTGGCCCTGGATTCAGAAGGACCTGAGTTCAAATCCAGCATCAGACACTTGACACTTACTCGCTATGTGACCTTGGGCAAGTCACTTAACCCTCATTGCCCTGCAAAAATACTCAAAAAAACAAAACAAAACAAAACCTAGAGAGCACAGGAATTAATGGGAGTTTTCCCTAAGATGATAAACAGTATCTATCTTAAGCCATCAGCAAGCATTGTATGTAATAGGGATAAGTTTGAGTCATTCCCAGTAAGATCAGGAGTGAAATAAGGATGTCTATTATCACCACTGTTAGTCACTATTGTAGTAGAAATGTTAGCCTTAGCAATAAGAGAAGAAAAATTAATTGAAGGAATAGGTAAGGAGGAAAGAAAACTATCACTCTTTGTTAATGATGGTATACTGAAAGAATTATAAAGAATCAGCAAGAAAAAACCTATTTGAAATAATTAACAACTTTAGCAAAATTTCAGGATATAAAATAAACCCACATGAATAATCAGTATTTTTATATATGACCAACAAAGTCCAGCAGCAAGAGACAGAAAGACAAATTCCATTTAAAATAACAATAGACAATATAAAATATTTTGGGGGTATACCTGACAAGGCAAACCCAGGAAGTATATGAACATGATTACAAAAAACTTTTCACACAAATAAAATAAAATCTAAACAAATGGAGAAATATCATCTGCTATTGGATAAGCCATGCCAATATAATAAAAATTATAATTCTACCTAAATTAGTTTACTTATTCAATGACATATCAATAAAACTATGAAAAATATTTCATAGAGCTATAAAACATAATAAAAATTAATCTGGAAGAACAAAAGGTCAATAATACCAAGGGAATTAATGAAAAAATGCAAAGGAAGGTGACTTAGCTGTGTCAGATATAAAGCCATATTTTAAAGAAACAACCATCAAGACTGTTTGGTACTGGCTAAGAAATACAGTCGTGGGTTAGTGGAATAGGTTCGGCACACAAAACAGCAGTAAATGAAAATAGCAATTTCTTTTTATCAACAGAAAGACTCTATGAGAAAAAACTGGTGGGAAAACTGGAAAATAATATGGAAGAAACTAGGCATAGACCAACATCTTCCACCATATGTTGAGGGCAAATTAAAATGATTATATGATCGAGACATAAAGGATGGTACCATAGGCAAATTAGAAAAGGAAGAAATAGTTTACTTGTCATAACTGTGAAGAGGGGAAAGAATTTGTGACCAAAGATGAGATTGAGAACATTATGAAATACAAAATGAATAATTTTGACTACATTAAATTAAAAAGGTTTTGCACAAACACAGCCAATGCAACCAAGATTAGAAGGAAAGCAGAAAGCCAGGAAACATATTTTACAGCCAGTGTTACTGATAAAGGCCTCATTTCTAAAATATAGAGAACTTAATCAAATATATAAGAATACAAGAGATTCCCAATTGAGAAATGGTCAAAGAATATGAAGTCAGTTTTCAGATGAAGAAATTAAAGCTATCTACACCCGTATGAAAAGAATATTCTCAATAATTATTGATTAGAGAAATACAAATTAAAACTACTCTCAGATACCATCTCACACCTATCCAATTGGCTAATATGACAAAAAAGCAAAATGATAAATGTTGGAGGAGATGTGGGAAAATTGAAACACTAATGCTTTGTTGGTGGTGCTGTGAACTGATCCAACCATTATGAAAAGCAATTTGGAATTATGCCCAAAGGGCTATAAAACTTCATGCCTTTTAATCCAGCAATACCAGTATATTAGTTCTGTATTTCAAAGAGATCATAAAAAGGGAAAAGGACCTATATTTACAAAAAATATGAATAGCTGCTCTTTTTGTGGGTGGCAAAGAATTGTAGTACACATCAATTGGGGAATGTCTAAACAATTTGTTGTATATGAATGCAATAGGATACTATTTTTCTGTAAGAAATGATAATCAGATGTACCTCAGAAAAACCTGGGAAGACTTTCATAAATGGATGCTGAGTGCAATGAGCAGAACCAAGAGAACATTGTACACAGTTTCAACAACATTGTGTGATGGTCAACTGTGATAGGCTTAACTCTTCTCAACAATACATTTATTCAAGACAATGTCAAAAGATTCATGATGGAAAATTCTATCCACATTCAAAAAAAGAACTATGGAGTCTGAATTTAGATTGAAGTATACTATTTTCACTTTTGTTGTTGCTTTGTGCTTCTTGTTGTTGTTGCTGTTTATTCTTTCTTGCATTCCCCCCCCCCCCCGCCTTTTGTTCTGATTTTTCTCTTACAACATGGCTAATGTGGAAATATGTTTAACATGATTATATTATATAATCAATATCAGAGTGCTTGCTGGTTTGGGGATGGGGGAGGGTAGGAAGGATGGGAGAAAAATTCGGAACTCAATATCTTAGAAAAATGAATGTAGATAACTATCTTTACATGTAAGTGGAAAAGTTATAAATTTTTAAAAAAATCTGGCCTTAGACACCTACTACCTGTGTCACCTTGGGCAAAGCACTTAATCCTGTTTTACTTAGTTCTTTATCTTTCAATGAGTTAGAGAGGGAAATTGCAAACCACGCCTGTATCTTTGCTAAGAAATGCCTAGAAAGGGCTGATGAAAGGTCAGATATGAATGAAAAAACTGAATAATAGCAACAAATATATTTTTCTTTATTTTGTCTCATCTTTAAAGTATGTTTTTGTCTTTTGAGAAATTTAACTTATTCTTTATCAGTACACCTCCTATAAACACGGGGACACATCTCAGGGTTTGAATATTAATAGCAATAACAATAATAATAATAACATTTTACTTAAACATCACTAAGGTTAAGAAGGTATTGTATATTTATTATCATATGGGGATAGAATTTTCCAACTTTTTTAGTGAGGGATGTACAGTAAAAACTGATTCTATTTTATTTAATTATTCCACAAATATTTATTAAAAAGATAGAAGGGGCAGCTAGGTGGCGCAGTGGATAGAGCACCGGCCCTGGAGTCAGGAGTACCTGAGTTCAAATCCGGCCTCAGACACTTAATACTTACTAGCTGTGTGACCCTGGGCAAGTCACTTAACCCCAATTGCCTCACTGAAAAAAAAAGAAAGAAAAAAAAAGATAGAAAACATGAAAATGAATATATCACTTGGTTTAATATTTACGTGCATATATACATGCTAGATACATTAGAATCCAATTCAGTTTCATCAACACTCTGTAAAATACTCTATACCTTTACTTATATATGTATTCGGTCATTTATGAGATCATGTGTGTTTGTATGTATATGCTTATAATAGTTTGCTACCTTATAGCACAAGCAGCAGTGGTGGAAGAATATATTAAAGAAGAATATGGAATTAAATTAGGACCTTTGGGTTTATTTGTGTGTCTGTTCACTCAGTGAGTCAGTTCACTTTTCAATAATGTAGATCAATATGTTGTTTTAATGATGTTTTATTTGTCTTTGTGACTGAGTTCTTGCAACCACCTTTCTTGATTGCTTGTTCTAAAATTATCTTTTCAAATGTCTCATTCAAATTCTTGTGATTTATATTTGAATGTAACAAGATATTGACATAGTTTTACCACAGTTAAGTTTCTATCTTTGTTGTATTTTTATATTGGTGTATTCCCAGGGAAAAATGTATATATTGAATTTTGTAAGTCACAAACTCATTTCAGGATTTAGATATTTTTTCTTCTACCTTGTGTCTTTATTTACATTGTTTTCTATACTTGCAATGTTCTTTTTTGCTCTCATATTGATTCTATATCCATCTTTTAAAGCCACACTCAAATCCCACCTTCTTTTAAAACCATTCCATTATTTTTTGGCCTAATTATAGTTCAACAGGTAGAAAATGGGGCCAGGAGTTTGGGCAAGTCACTTAACCTCTCCAAGTCTCTCATCTGTATTATGGAAACAATAATACTTGGAGTACTTACATCACAGAATTCTGATGAGACTCAGGAGAGATAATGGATTCAAAAGTACTAAAAGAGTAATCAATTTAAGTGTTAAAAATGCCTATCTTTGGGGCAGCTAGGTGGCACAATGGATAGAGCACCAATCCTGGATTCAGGAGGACATGAGTTCAAATCTGGCCTCAGACACTTAACACTTACTAGCTGTGTGACCCTGGTCAAGTCACTTAACTCCAATTGCCCCCCACACACAAAAAAGAAAAAAAATGCCTATTCTTTTCAGACTACTTCCCAACTACAGTGTATGTATATTCTATATACCTACCTATTTAAATGATGGTTCCTCCTCTAGAATTTGAATTCTTTGAAAGCAGGGCCCTTTTCTTGTATACCTAGAACTTAGCATACTTCCTGGAACATAAGAGGTCTCTAATAAAACTGTTGTCATTACTCCTTATTAGAATGTAAAATCCTTGAGCTTCCTGGACTTTCCTTATCTCCTTCTTTCCTTCCCTCCTTCCTTCCCACCTTCCTTCCCTTCTTCCTTCCTTCCTTTTTTCTTTCCCCCTCTCTCCCTCCCCATTCTCTCCCTCTCTCCTTCCCTCCTTCCCCTCCCTTCTCTTTCCCTGAGGAACTATCAAAGTGTTTAAAACATAACAAATATATAAAATTGAACTAATAATAATATTTATAATTCATAGAGCACCTTAAAATTTGAATATCCCTTTACATGCACTCTCCTTGCATCAACCCTATTATCCCCATTTTGCAGATGAGGAGACTGAGGCTCAGAGTGATTATAATTTATCTGTATTGATGTAGGTAATGAAGAGCAGAGCTAGTAATTGACCCAAATATCCCATGACTCTTAATACTTTGCTTTGTAAAACTTTAATGCACTTAATTAATATCTGATACTATGTTTTATAGTTATTTCTACATGGGTCTTATTTTGCCTTAATCTAAGTTCCATGTAAAAACATATACATTTCGTTCTCTCCCCATATTTACTAGAAAATGATTGATGATTAACAAATGTTCATCAAATGATTGAATGAATGAACTTAAGAGATAACAGTGTTTCAGTCAAATAAAAAACAATGAAAATATGTGACTTTCATCCTTTTTTCAGCTTTAAAATTTATGTTTAAAGTGTTTTGATGTTTCATAAAGTCTAATCCAGGGGTTTTTCATGGCCCATAAATTTGGTGATTAGCAAATATATGAAAAGAGTCAATAGTTGCATAGCTCCCTCACTTGAGGTGAAAACAAATGACAATATAGTGTCTCAATGTGAAAATTTGTTTTTACATGTAACTTCTAAATAAATAAATAAAATCTAAAATATTTTTAAAATAGGTTCAAATGATAAAAAATAATGATATTGATTCTGTGCTTCATCAGAATTTCAGTAATACCAGTTATTGTTACTGAAAATCTAAGAGAAGAAATGTATTTCTCATTTTGCTTCCTTCATATGATATTTAATGGAGCCAGTCTGAGGTAAGGAACTATAAAGAAGGCTAAAAATTATGTCCCTTTCAACAGAATTCTGTCCTTTTTGACTGATATTAGGTAACTTTTCCATCTATAAAAGCTAGATATTTGAAGAATGAAACTTCTAAGAAAAAGCATTTGTTGTATAGACAGCTTATTTTCTTTACTTCTATTAATTTTATTTTAAAATATATTATATTTATTTCCTTAAATATTTCCAAATTACATCTAAACTTTAACAGTTATTTTTAAATTTGTGTTCCAAATTCTCTTCCTCATTTCTGTCCCTTTCCCCTACTTTAAAAAGCAAATACATTTTTTACAGATTATTCATGTAAAGTCCTAAAAAAAACATGTTCCCATATTAGCCATTTTGTAAAACAAAACACAGATTAAAAAACCAAGATAAAATAAAGAATAATATTTTTAAAAAGTATGCTTCAATTTGTTTTCATAGTTCCTCAGTTCTCCCTCTAGAGGTGATAATTATTTTTCACCATTTTGTCTTTGGAGTTGGCTTGGATAATTTTCTTTAACAGAGTGACTGGCTATGTTTTTCATAGTTGACCACCCTTGCAATATTTCTGTTACTGTATATAATGCTTTCCTTGTTCTCTTCACTTCATTTTTCTTGATTTTATATATTTTATCAGGATTTCTGAAACTATCTTGCTCATCATTTCTCATACATTATGGTATTCTATCACAATCATATACTATAATTTGTTCAACAGTTCCCTAGTTGGCAGATATCCCTTTGCCTTCTATTTTTTGCTACCACGAAAAGAGATTCTATACATATGTTTTTCAAATAAATAAAGTCATTTTCTCTTTACTTTTCTCCTTTTTTTTTTTGTTTTGCAGACCTATCAGTGATATTGCTGATTCACAGGGTGTGCACAGATTTATAGCTCTTTAGGTGTAGTTACAAATTGTTCTCCAGAATGGTTTGATTAGCTCACAACTGTAGCAGTGGTGCATTAGTATCTCAATTTTTTCCCACATTCCCTCCAGCAGTAGTATGGTAGGACTCTTTCTTTATCTTTTTTTAAAATGATTTGATAGTATTGGGAATAATTATTTATGTAATATTTCATAGTTTTCATTGCAAATTCATCTGGTCCTTTCAAGTTTTCCCTAGAAAACTCATGTATGGCTTGTTGAATTTTTTTGGCTAAAATAAGGTTATTTAATTACTCTATTTCCTCTTCTGTTCTGTGTAATTTTTATATATGTCAAAAACTTCATTTCACTTAGGTTATCAGTTATATTGGCATAAAATGGGCAAAATAATACCTAGTAATTGTACTAATCTCATATTCATTGATTGTACATTTGCCCCTTTAATTTTTATATTAGTCATTCATTTTTATCCTTTTTAAATTAAATTAATGAATGTTTTATATATTTTATAGTTCTTTTCTTAAAACCAGCTGCTAATTTTATTTATTAGTTCAATTGGTGTTTTACATACAATTTCATTAATATCTGCCTTTTATTTTCAGGATTCCCTTTTGGTATTTAATTGAGGATTTTAATTTTTCAACTTAATGACCAATTCATTGATGTTTTCTTTCTTTTATATATGTACTCAATTACTACTGCTTTGTTGCATCCCACACATTTTGGAATGTTGTCTCTTTATTGTCATTCTCTTTAATGACAATTGGGAATGCTTTATCTCCTTTGCATATAATGCTTGCTTATGATTTTAGATAAATAAAATTTATAATCTTAAGGAAAGCTCCATTTATTCCTATGCTCACTAGTGTTTTAATAGGAATGAGTGCTGTATTTTGTCAAAAATTTTTCTCTTCAACTATTGAAAGGATCAGAGCAAAAGAGGGCAATTGCAATCACCTAGTGAACAGGCTGAACAGCTCAGTGTGCAGTCTAGAGCCAAACAGGAACAGACAGTGCTTCCAGAGTGCCTCAGAGTCTTCAGCACACAGAAGCTTCTGAGGCTCTCATCAGACTGGTGAGGGGGTTTGACAGTAAGCTGGGGTGAAGTGGAGGCAGTCTCTGCTAGAGTTGGGGCAAAGCACCCTGGTTCTGAACCAGTGGACTGAATTGAGTGGTGGTGGCCCAGTGTGGGAGAAACAAAGGCACATCAAGCTTCTGACCATAGATAATCAGAGTTCAATCAGACTTCTATTTCCGGGACAAGGAGAAAGCAGCCATGGTTACTCACAGGCCAGGCAGGCTGAGGAAAAGCCCAATAACCCCCTGGGCTATACTGTAGCTCAAACAGTATGTCCTGGAAGCAGCGCTACACTTTAAGAAGGAGTTAAAAGCCAAGAAATAGGTGGCCAAGATGAGTAGGCAGAGAAATCAGCAGACCATCAAACACTTCTTTGTGGGAAAGATAGACCATAATACACCATCAGAAGAAGATAATAACAAAGTCAAAGCTCCTATATTCAAAGCTTCTAAGAAAAATATGAATTGGTCTCAGGCCATGGAAGCACTCAAAAGGGACTTTGAAGAAAAAGTAAGAGAGATAGAAGGAAGATTTAGAGAGATGGAAGAAAGAATGGAAAGAGAAATGAGAGAGATGCAGGAGAGTCATGTGAAAAAAGTCAAGAGTTTGAAAAGCCAAATGGAAAAGGAGATTAAAAAACTGTCTGATGAAAATAATTGCCTAAGAATTAGGATGAACAAATGGAAGCTAGTGACTTTATGTGAAACCAAGACACAGTAAAGCAAATCCAACTGAATTAAAAAAAGAGTGCAATATCAAATATATCCTTGGAAAAAAACAGCTGACCTGGAAAACAGATTCAGGAAAGATAATTTGAAAATCATTGGACATGTCCAAAATAAAAGATTAGAAACCATTCTCCAAGAGTTTGTCAGGGAAAATTTCCCTGATATTCTATAAGCAGAAGGCAAAATAGAAATTGAAAGAATCCACTGATCACCTCCTGCAAGAGATCCCAAAAGGAAAACTTCCAGGAATATTATAGCCAAATTCCAGAGCTCCCAGGTCAAGGAGAAAATATTGCAAGCAGGTAGAAAAAAGTAATTCAAATACTGTGGAGCTCCAATAAGACTAAAACAAGATCTAGTAGCATCTATATTAAAGGACCAGAAGGCATGGAATATGATATTCCAGAGAGCAAAGGAACAAGGACTACAGCCAAGAATAATGTACCCAGAAAAACTGAATACAATCTTTCAGGGAAAAAAATGGGACTTCATTAAGAAAGAGAACTTTCAGGCATTTGTAATGAAAAGACCTGAACTGAATAGAAAATTTGACTTTCAAATACAGACCCTGGAGAAGCATAAAAAGGTAAACAGGAAAAAGACTTCATGAGGGATATTAAAAATCAAAGTGTTTACATTCCTACTTGGGAAGATAATATTTCACACTCATAAGAACTTTCTCAGTAAGGAATTCACAGAAGACACAGGTCTGAACTGAGTATGAAGGGATGATATCTGTAAAGCATTTATGTTTTGTTCTTTGTGAGGCAAACAGGGTGGGGTATCTTATGTATGAGACTGGACTTGGGCTTGGGGTCTCCTGGGTCCAGGGCTGGTGCTTTGTGCACTGTGCCACCTAACTAATCCATGATGACATCTTTAAAATAGGGTTAAGGTGTAGGAGTAATAGACTGGGGGAGGGGGGAGAGGAGAGAGAATCTGGGGAGCGGTAGTTCACATGAAGGAAACAAGAGAAAATCTTATGGAAGGGAGGGGAAAGGAGTGGGGGAGTGAGTGAACTTTAATATCATCAGAATTGGCTCAAAGAGGGACTAACATATATATTCAAGTAGGTATAGTAATATATTTTTGCCCTGAGGGAGAGGAGGGAGATAAGTGGGGGGTGAGAAGAGGGGAAGCAGGGAAGGGCAGATTGGAGGATTGAGCAATGAATAGCAAAACACTTTTGAGGAAGGTCAAGATGTTCTACATTACCATACAAGTATGACATATTGAATTGCTTGATTTCATTAGGAGCTCCTAATTATTGCTTTAATTTCTTCTTCATTTTCAGAATTTCTTATTTGGTTTTTAATTGCTGGTTTTAAATTTATTCTTTCTCTAGCTTTAATTAGCAGACCCAAGAAATCCAGTAGCTAATCTTTTTTCATTGCTTGTAAGAGTACCACTCTTGCCACTGTGTCATCCTAACTGACTGTGTTGATTGTTTAGAGCATGCATTATACTGTCTTTGGGGAGATCTTGCTATGCCACTACTCCACTTATCATACTTGCGACTTTCTTCACCCTTGGCCATTACTTTCCTATCAGTAATTTCCCTCCTTATCCTCATTAATATCCAAGCTCCTTGATGGCATTGCATCTTTACATTCTCACCACTCAACAAAATCCATGGTACATAGTATATGTTTAATATACTCTTTTCCATCCATTCATTCACAGCATATACTGCTCCATAAATGCTTGCTCCAGTACCTTTTAAACTTCTCTGGTTAATTACCCCCCTTCTTCCTTATTTTCTCTGTAATTATCAATACCCTACTATCTACCAGATTTTGTCCTTCCCTTTACAATGTTGCTAAAACTCCCTCATCCATAAAAGCAAAACCCAATGCCTTCATATGATTTTTACTGACTGTTGTCCTACATCTTTATTCCCTTTGTTAACTAAACTTGCAAAATCAGTCTACATTCAATGCCTCTACATTCTTTTCCCTCATTCTCTTTTTGTAATCTGAACTCCCTACCTCTGTTATACTCAGTGTCATAAGGTAGGAATTAAAGCTAGAAAGGAACCTTAGAGTCAAATGAGGAAACTGGACCTCAGAAAAGTCAAATAACAATTATTTATTTAGATCCTACTATGAGCCAGACAAAGTGTTAAGTATGGAATATACAAACAAAAATCAAAATAGGGTCCTTTCCTTCAAGGAGATCACATTTCAATGGGGTAGAAATCATGCAATCAAATATAGATATATATTTGATGCAATGTGAGTGGGGTAGATGCGGAAGGAAAGTCCTACCAGGAAAGTGGTAGTGTGAGGAATCTGAGACAGAAACTGCTTCTTGTAGAAGGTATCATTGTTTTGATGGAAGACATGTAAGCCAGGAAGCATAGGTAAAGAGATAGATTTTTCCATATATGCAAAGAAATAGTATTGGGAGATGGAATTAATTCTGAAATTACACAGGTAGTTGGTAGCAAAACCAATTTTAGACTGATAGTATGACTACAATCCTTTCTCCTCTTCCAGGCTCCTTCAGTATTTGGGTATACACCATATTTCTCCAGGAGAGTATAAATTTGTTTAGGTACAGCACCTATGACAATGACTTGAACATAGCAATTACTTAAAGTTTTACTTAGCTGTTATAAAACTTTCCAGTTTATGGGCAATGAAATGTAATACTGAAGAATTAAATTCACTTGTATCCAAGGTTATTCTTCTAGTAGTAGAATCAAAGCAAAAGAACCTAGGCAGGTGATTATTTCTAAGAAGTTGCTGTTTCTTTCTACTGTACCATGCTTCTTTAAAAAAATTAATTGATGATTAACAATAGTCCATGACTGTATTGCAATCCATGATTACACATTAAATATATAAATGATACTAGAAAGAACAAATTGAATTCCAAGGCTCAAATATTGTTGTCAAGAAAAATTTCCTTCTCTTACTATTAAGGTGCAATGAAAATAGAACCCCACCTCATGTAATTAGATGTTTCAACTTTCTTTTGCTTCCTTAAGTGACAGTCTCATTCTAGTAAATGTATATACTATCTTTAAACCAGCAGAGCTCTGTGTAAGATACTCATGTTAAGTACCATGGTCACTAAGAATAAATTATTAAACCATGACAACCTATGAAGACAAAGAAAAGTATAAAATTGCTTTCAGAATTATATGGAACCTTATGATTCTGTAGTGACAATCGCAGGTAGGTAGGAAAAGTGACAGAGTATCTTATTCAAGTTTAACTGATACAAAATAATTGCCATTGGTTGGTAGTCAAAAGAAACTAGAATCCCACCTTTCTTCATACCAATCTAATGAACACTTAATCCCCTTAACAAGCCAAGAGAGATGACATCAAGGGACAGTATTACCTTAAAATATAAATTAATTTGCAAAAATTTATGGAGGAGAATCATGAAAGTTTGTTAAAATATTTTAAAATGAAGAAGTGAGAAATGATGGAGAACAAATGAATTTCTAGGAGGCTTAGCTTGAGACTGACATAATCTAGATCTTACCAAGTACTCCAAAGGATAAAATTGAAAGGAGTTTAGTAAAGATATCAAATGGAACAACAAAGATATATTAACATTTCTCTTTAACAAGAAAAAAAAGACCTATTTTCTAAGTCAATGACAATGAAGCTAACACATCTGGAGTCAAACATTGCATTTCCTGCTGTGCTTCCTGAAAACATAGATCCTATGAAAATAAAAATCTGAAGAACAGATAGATCATAATAACTAGATACATTTAATATTCATGTCAAAATAAAAAAGACCCCCCCACAACAAAACATAATATTACCAGTAACTATAAACTCAGATACATCCCTTCTTAGCACTTTAACCTCTTTGAAAATAATATATAAACAAATCAAGGATAGCTTTGATTAAACTATTAAAAAGGGAACTGATAGATTGGGCTTTGCAAATAATACTATGTAGCAGTGTCTGTCTTTAGAGTGACATGATTGGCTTAAAAGGGCAGAGAAAAGAACATCTCATTGTTCTTACTGTAGTTAATTTTTAAAAATGTGCTGCTTCTACTATACCATGCTGCCTCCTTTCTAGGATGAGAAGAGTACTGAAGAACCTATTATAAGAGGAGCTATTGGAGTAATGACATATGATCAGCCTGGGGAGGGCAAATATAAGGGATATGACAGTGTCCATTAAGTAATTTAAATATTCAGAGTTTTACTTTTCTGTTTAACTCCAAAGAAGAGGTCTAAAAAATTTGGAAGTTGCAAAAAGGCAGATTTAGGTTTTCTATAAGGAAAAAATACTTATCAATTATAATTATCCACAAATGTAATGGAATATGTAGCCAGTTCTTTGTTATAATAGGTTACAAAGTAGATTGTATATGGCTACTCATTTATAATACTGTTTAATTTATTCAATTTTTAGGATGGACTAAAACAGAGTATATGTATTACAATATCAACAGCATCTTTAAAAATCTCAGTAATCATTTTGGGGAAGCAGAGGAAGTCTAGTGATATAACTTCAAAAACCAAAATCTGAGATAGAGATAATTAAATGTTCACTAAATCTGCCTCAATTCCTTCATCCTATTAGATACTAGAAGTCTGTACTCTATAATTTGTAAAATATTTTTATGATTATAGTTTAAGGAAGAATATAGATGTGTGAAACTATTCTTGATAAAATACTCATGAAAGATGTGATGTATGAACATAGAAAAGTTAAAGTAATATTCACTAAGAACATAGGTTCATTTAATAAGTCATGCCTGTCTAATATCTTTTTTTCCTAATATGAAAAGATATTAGAATGGCTGGTCAATGTAATTGAATAGAATGGAAGTCTTCTCTGCACTCACACAGACACTACCTTAACTCAAGATCCTCATCATCTCTCACCTAAATTATTGCAAGAGTTTCCTAAGTGGTTTGCTTTCTTGACTTAAGTCTCTGACCCTTGTGGGGATCTCACATATCATCATCAAAGTAAATTTCCTTTGTCAGTCAACTGGAATTACTTATCATTACTGGAAGGACAAAGTATACAATGTTTAGTTTTCAATGCCTTTACAACATGGTCGCAGACTATCTTTTCAACCTCAGTTATTGTTGTTGCTCACCCATCATTTTCAAAGGTAGCCAATCACTTCATGAGGTAATGGTATGTTCCATATTGGTATGTAAGAGCCTTTACTTAAGGATTATTTCATTTTTCCTTTGTATTTCTATGACTGACACCAAGAGCTGTGCCTGGTACACAATAAATACTTATTAAGTGCTTTTGGTTGTTTGTTTTTTTTTTTAATGATATTTGACCTTCCAGATGTGATATTAGACTAAGGTTGAAAGTACCAATTAAATTTTGTGATTCACCTTTCCTGGTTGAATAGGCAATCTTCTTCTCCACTCTAGTGGTAATTCCATGGCTGTCCATGTTAATTGACTCATTTTTCTCAACCTCATAATTACTGATGTTAAACTTCTTTGGATTCCCCCTAGAATGCTAGTTACTCATGCATATATTTGAGTGGAGAGTTGTGTTTTTTATTTGGGCAATCTTTAGGTAGCCATTTTAAAGTGGAGGAATCATATTAATAATTAATCTCCAAATATTTGTTGACAAAATCCACCCTTTACCTTGACAGAAATAATCAAGATTTTTTAAGAAATCTAAATTCTTTTTAGTTAAATGACTTAATTCTATAAAGCCTGCTTAAATGAAGAATATTCTCCAAACTCAGTTAATTTCATGGATCTCAGCATTCAAAATGAGAAGATTAAATTGAAATCTGAGATTTTATGTACCATAGTTAATACAAAATATCCATTTGAAACAGACCCTTTATATAGCTTTATAGGGACTGTTATTGCAGAAAGGAGTGTGTCCTAAAATTCTGTCAAGAACACAAACAAAACTTGATCTTTTAGAAGTATTGTATTCTTATTCGTATACTATAAAATCTGGCTTAAAACCTCCTTCCATCCCTCTCACCTCAGGAGGAAACTGTTTACCTTTAAAATAAGTGAAATTGTATGACATTTTCACAATTGAAATTCTGCCTATAGCCAAGATGTCAGGAGAGGCCAGTAGGGCCTACACACACACACACACACACACACACACACACACACACACACACATGTATATGGTATAATGTGTAAAGAGTTTTTCAAAGAAACTTATTTTTAATAAAAATTTCCTCAACCAAAACCATAAATCTGAGTGTTTGTCCAATGAAATATCAATTTTAGTTGGATTGATTTTATTTTATCATATAGCATAGTACTTTTGGCAGAATATTTTCCTTATTGAATATCATTAATCTGATTAACATAACTTTCTGATACATTTTTAAAAAGACATAAACATAAACATGTTTTGCAAAATGACCAAGAAATACAATAATAGGCTTTCATATATTCATATTTTAATTCTTATTTCTTTTCAGTAACACATTTTTATGTGTTTATGGTGAGAATGACAAACAAAATTTAATTTTCACACATTTTTTAGTTGTTTTTTTTTTTTCCAAAAATGTTTCATTGGTATTTTTGGACCCTACAGTAACTTCTCAATACGTAAGCCCCAGTATCTGATTGATCCTTCCTTAATGATAGCTGAACTTGATCATATACAAAAGACTTTGCAACATTCATTTCACAATTGTATTCTACCATCACTCTACTGAGAAAAAGGAAATTTTCAGAAAAATGTGAAAATATTTTGTTAACTTGCTTAATTTGGGGGTCTAATCTGACTGGGGTACTTAATCTGGGACTTTTGACTAACTGGCTATCTGACTGCTATTAATTTAATGTGGGCCATTTATAAAGTTCAACCACACTGCTCCACTCCCAAAATTGATAAGCAAAAGATTAAGAAGCCTCTTAACTAAATAATCAAAGCAGAGTTTATTTATGAGATACTATTTAAATATAAGAATACAGAGAAATAAAATGTACAACTTGTTCCTGTGGTCTCTTCCCACCTTTTTCGCCTGGTAACTTTTTTAATACAATAAGGACAGTAGCCACCTCTTGCCTTAGGGTATGTTCCACTTTCACTACTCAGGTCCTTTATTCTAACTCAGAGCCCCTTTCACTTTGTCTATCCCCCTGCTTCTAACTTTCCTCTCCTCACTGTTCTCATTTTTTAAATAGATTTTTATTTTCCAAAATATATGTAAAAAACCAAAATTTTAACATCAATTTTTAAAAAACTCTGTGTTCCAACTTCTCTTCCCCCCTCCATTCTCATGCCCCCACCCACAAGAACTCTAGCAATTCAAAATAAGTTATACATGAATAGTCATGGAAAAATTCCCATATTAGCTAGTTGTAAGAGAAAACATTGGAGTGGGCTCATGGAGGGAATAGCTTTCATACCCAATTGGGAGGAGCAATCTATTTAACCCTGCAGGAAAATTGGAGGGGAAGAGGATAAGGAAGGAAGGGTGAAAAAAGGGAGTGCAGAGTGAAGGAGAGGATAGTCAGAAGTAAAACACCTCTGAGGAGGAATAGGTAAAAAGAAGATGGAGTAAATGTCTTACTGTTCTCTTAATCTTCGCTTTCTCCAACCTGTACCCTGTGCTGACCACTTCTGTGCTCTCCACTGCCTCCCATGCTGTCTGTCTGCTCTGTCAGTCTTGTCCTTCAGCCTCTTTTGCCGCCCCTCTCTTCCATTCTTCTAATCTTGTCAGCCTCCTTTAATCTTGTCCGTGGGCTTCATCAGTCTCCCTGTTCTAACTCCCAGGTATATATATACACACACATATATTTATTTATTTATTTTTCTCTCCCCTCAAATCTCAGAGCTTTTTGTGCCCCCACAGACCAAGCTAATCCGCCAGCCAGGGCTGCAGCTGGGGCTGGGGGAACTCTCGAGCATCACATGCCTCAGCACAGGCTATGACAGAGCCCGGCCTGGATAAGCCCGGGATTTTCTCGGATAGATCCACTCAGGTCGGAGGGAGCTGGGGGCTTTTTCCCCCCACAGTTGTCTGACATGGGCTCTCATCCAGCCCATGGGGCTTCTTGGCTCAGCTGAAGTGGAGGGGGAGGAGCACCAGCACCTCCCACACAGAAGAGACCCTGAGGGCCTAAGGCTTTCTAATCTCAGCCCAAGGGTAGGGTCCCCAAATCAAAATAAATTTCCACAAAAGTAAACCTCTCTCCTACTGCTATGGAGTGTCCCTGGTTCCAGCCCCCCTTTCCAGACCTAATAGTTAATTGATATTAAATTATTTTCAGATGCACCATAAAATTTTAGTAATTAATATATCTTAGTGGAAATACAGTTTATCTTTTTTTTTTAATTTGTTGAATTAATTACTTCATTCTTAAATGTAAAGTACAAAAAGGGAATAGAATGGTAGGCATTAAAATGCATCTTTCTTTCTTTTTTTGTTGTTGAATTTTATCAGGAAAAAAAATAATTACTTGTTCTATCTTTAGCTTTGTCTATAATTTCTCTAGCTGAAAGTTACTCTGTTCACCTTTGGAATATAGTTGTAGTTCAAATGGAGCTCAAATGAAGTGGAATTTAATGGAAATGTAGCTATTCTTTTGACTCATTCTAAATACATTCTTGGTTATGTGCACTCATGGAGAATAAAGATGGGCATATTTTTATAAAAATTGGGAATTAACTTTAAACAGAAAGTTTTTTATTGTTATTTATAGGAATCGATATTTATATACACATATGCATAGATAAATACATACTAAGCTAAATCAAAACCAATACCTTTCCTGAGGTGATTTTGTCTATCATCCTTGTCAGAAACATGGGAAAATTCAAAATTTCAGTATTTAGATATTTGTAATATATTATGCTTTTATTTTCCCTGGTGCTCAAGTATTTTCTGAATAGATAGAGAATTAACCATAATTCATACCAATATGGTAATTAGCTACTTCATAAAGCACAGTTATTTTTTCAATACTATCAGATATTTGGTATTATGTTTTAAGAAAAGTTTTATGTAACACTTTTGTGTATTCATGACATTAATAGTTTGTCCATACATTGTTTAGAATTCGCAAAATAATATATAAAGTATTCTTTAGGATAAATTTAAAATGGGAAGAAAAATTTTAACTACATTCTAGGAGAGGGCAGAAATTAATACATCTCTATAGTGCTGAGATGTTTTTCCTTCAAAAGCTTCAACACTCAAAGAAGACAAGATTTCAAAGACTTTAAATGAACATTTTTGTTTTTTCCTTCTGTTATATGTATTCTCTGCAGAGGCCCTCCCTCTGTACAGATTGTCAAAGCAAGAGTCCATGAGGGACTGCCCCTCTGGACAAAATTTTCCCTTTCTCCTTTTCCTGTATTGTTATTAACATATTGTTTGTTAGCATAGAGTATGATATTCTGGTATTTTTTATTGTTTCATCAAGGAAACATTTCATGTTTCTCAAATAAAACAAAAGGGGGGATGTGAAAAAATAATGGAATTTGGCAGACATACCCAGGGGTCCCACCTGATTGATTTAGTATTGTTTGAGAAACCAATTAAGTACCTACTTGGGATGATAAGATATAGGCCACACATGGCCTGCCCTGAGTGAAGTATACTGCTGATGTCACAGGGGGGCTACTCTCTGGCAGGCAAATTGAAAGACCTCCCTTTTGGGGTAAGGAGAGAAAAAGTAGAAAAAGGGAATGCTCACCGAGGGGAGCTTGCTTTCCTGTTGAGCTTCTGAGAGCAGACTGGAGAGGGGCTGCACAGCTAAAACTACAGACCCCATGTGGTGAGTTAATGGAAACAAGGCCAGCTCTTCGAATTAGCTGAGCTGGAAGCAAGTTTGGGGATTTAGTCCGTCTTTGCTAGAACCAGGGAGCTTATCCATTTTTCTCTTCCCCTATTCCCTTGTCCCTGGCTTTATTAACTTCACCTTTGTCATATATTTTATCCCCATTTATAAAACCTAATTTGTTTGTGGAAAAGAGGCTATTAATTGCCTTTCTTATTAGCCTGGGAGAAATAACTTTAAAAAAAAGGCAGTTTGGAAGAGAGGAAACTTTGGACCTAGAGGTCCCTCATTATTTTCTGAACCCCAATATTATGGCGAGCCACCCAATTAACTCTCCCCATATTAAATTTGGCCCCTACATTATATTGGCTCTGCCTACCATGAGTAATTACTATTTTTCCAATTGTTTAGCTCTATATTTCTGTGAAAAGTATTTTGTCATTCTGGTCATATAGTTGCTGTGCTTGTCTTAGGAGGTAGACTCCCAAGAATTTTATATTGCCCACAGTTATTTTAAATGGAAATTATCTTTCTATCTGTTATTGCTGTACTTTATTGATAATATACAGAAATGCTGATGATTTCTGTGTGTTTATTTTGTATCCTGTAACTTTGCTAAAGTTGTTAATAATTTCAAGTAGCTTTTTAGTTGATTCTCTAGGATTTTCTAAGATATAACATTTCTAAGTATAACATTATATCATGGGGAAAGAGTAGTAATTTTGATTCCCCATTACTTATTAAAATTCCTTTAATTGACTTTTCTTCTCTTATTGCTATAATTAACATTTTTATTAAATATTAAAAAAGAGAGGTGTTAACAGGTATGCTTGCTTCACCTCTGATTTTATTGGGAAGGCTTTTAGCTTATCCCATTACAGATAATGCTTGTTGATGATTTTAGATAAATAGTACTTATCATTTTAAGTTAAGCTCCTTTGATTCCTATGCTCTCTAGTGTTTTTTAAATAGGAATGGGTGCTGTATTTTATTAAAGGTTATTTTCTGCATCTACTGAGATAATCATATGATTTCTGTTGCTTATGTTATTGATATTGTCAATTATGCTGACACTTTTCCTAATATTGAACCAGCCCTGCATTACTGGTATAAATCCCACCTGGTCATAGTATATGATCCTTGTGATATATCGCTATAATCTTTATGCTAGTATTTTTTTTTAATTTTGTATGAATATATTTAATTTTGTATCAATATTTATTAGCAAGATTGGTCTATAAATATCTTTCTCTGTATTGGCTTGTCCTAGTTTGGACATCAGCACCAAATTTTCTCATAAAAGGAATTTCATAGTACTCTTTCTTCACTTATATTTTCAAATAATGTATATAGTATTGGAATTAATTGTTATTTAAATGTTTAGTAGAATTCACTTGTGAATCCATCTGATCCTGGGACTTTTTCTTAGAAAGTTCAATGATGGTTTATTAAAATGCTTTTTCTAAAATTGGGTTATTTAAATATTTTATTTCTCCTTCTACTAATCTGAGTAATTTTTTGTAGATATTCATCCATTTCATTTAGATTGTCAAATTTATTGGCATATATTTAGTCAAAATAGTCTCCAATAATTGTCTTAATTTCCTTTTCATTGGTGATGAGTTCACCCCTTTCATTTTTGTTGCTAGTAATTTGGTTTTTCTCTTTCCTTTTTTGATCAAATTAACCAATGGTTTATCTATTTTATTGTTTTTTCATTAAAGCAGCTTCTACTTTTCTCTATTAATTCAATGGTTTTCTTATTTTCAATATTGTTAAATTCTCTTTTGATTTTCTGGATTTCCAATTTGGTGTTTAGGTGAGGACATTTAAATTGTTCATTTTCTAGTTTTTTTTAGTTGCATGCCCAATTCATTGACCTACTTTATCTCTATTCTATTGATGTAAGCAGTTGGGGTTATAGATTTTCCCCTAAGTACCATGTTGGCTGTATACCATAAATTTTGACATGTTGTCTCATCATCGTCATTTTCTTTAATGAAATCATCAATTTTTTCTATAATTTGTTCTTTGACCCACTTGTTTTTTAGGATCAGATTATTTAATTTCCAATTGTTTTTAATCTCTCAGTTGTCCATTATTTAATATAATTTTTATTGCATTATGATCTGAAAATGATGTGTTAACTATTTCTGCTTTTCTGCATCTGCTTTTAAGGTTTTTATGCCCCAAGTACATGGTCATTTTTGTGTGTGTGTATGTCCAATGTACTGCTGAGAAAAAGGTATATTCCTTTCTATCCCCATACAACTTTCTCCAGAGATCTATCATATCTAACTTTTCAAAAATTTTATTCATTTCCTTAACTTATTTCTACTTTACTTTTTGGTTAGATTTATCCAGTTCCAAGAAGGGAAGGTTAAGGTCCCCCACTAGGATAGTTATCTTATCTATTTCTTCCTATAATTTATTCAACTTCCCCTTTAAAAATGTGGATGCTAAACTGTTTGGTTCATATATGTTAAGTATTGACATGACTTCATTGTCTATGGTACCTTTCAGCAAGATACAGTTTATTTCTTTATCTCTTTTGACTAGATCTATTTTTGCTTTTGTTTGTATGAAATCATGGTTGCTACCCCTGCTTTCTTTGCTTCAGCTGAAGCATAATAGATTTTGTTCTAGCTCCATACAGTATCTCTCTGTTTTAAATGTATTTCTTGTAAACAAGGTTTTGTAGGATTTTGATTTATAATCCATTCTGCTATCACCTTCTGTTTAATTGGTGAGTTCATCCCATTCATATTTACAGTTATGATGACTGTTTATTTCTCTCCATAATATTTTCACCTGATTATCCCCGACTCTTACCCAACACCCTTTTCCTTCTCACAGGTGTTTTAATTATGATCATCCTCTTTCCCAATATCCCCTCCCTTTTATCAGTCACCTCCTCTCCCTTCTATTATTTTCCTTTTAAACTTCTTTATATGGTAAGATAGATTTCTATACCCATCTCTATTTGTTATTCCCTCTTAGAGCCAACTTTGATGAGAGTAAGGTTTAACCTTTTCCCGTGCCTCCCCCCCACCTTCCCCTCTATTATAGTTCATACATGCCTCTTTTTCCATGTGTGGGACAATTTACCCCATTCAAATTCTCCACTCCTTCTATGCAATTTCTTTTTGCCCCTTTATTTTGTTTTTTGGCGTGATGTTCCATCAATGTCACCTCATGACCACAGCCTCTGTCTACATTTACTAATTCTAATTATTATTATAGTACAGTTGTTAAGACTTACAAATATTACCATCCCTTCAATATTACCTTATGACCACATCCTCTTTACATATACTCCTAATTGCTCCAATAATTGTTCTTATTATAAAGTTATTACACTTTGCAAATATTATCTTATATAGAACTTAAAACAGTTTATACTTACTATTTTTCTTACAGTTTTTCTTTCTTGTTTCTCTTTTATCTTTTTATGTTTCTCTTGAGTCTTGTATTTGGAGTACTCTGCTGCTGGTTTGCCCTGGAAATAGTCTCTTTGCTAGGAGGTTCAAGGGGTGGGAACTTTCTGTATAATAGTCTTTGGTGGGGCTTCACTATTGGTCAGCAATGGGGGCAAACGCTCCCTGGTGGTCTGTGCTAGCTTTGGGTTGACTGGTGAGAGTCCCTTATATGCTGCCCAGACTGTTCACCTTCCCAGGGAGCTCCTGGCTTGCATATGGGTGGAGCCTCACTAGTTGATTTTCCTTGGCTCAGAGCCCTGCTTCAGGCCCCCTTGTGTGAGCCCAGAAGCTGATGCTGCTCATGCACCTCACATTCCTCCCACCCTGGTAAGATAGACCTTTCCTGATGGGTTGGTAGGTTGCTTCCCTGCTCCAGGGATGATTCAGAGTCAGGGAGGCAGTTTTTTTTTTTTTGCCAATTTGGAAGGGAAATCTGGAAGAGCTTCAGTGGGTTGCTTCCTGACTTGGACATCTTGGCACAGGAAGTCTTGAGAATTCTTTAAATGTTTGAAGCTATATTCTGAAAACAGAGACATTCCTAATAGAATAGCATACCCCGTAACTAGATGTTTCAAAATATGATTATCTTTTCCTTCATCTTACATTGTTTTCTCTTAGATTGGTTGTGGAATTCCAAATTATCTCTCTAATATTTTGTTTACCTAACTCCATGCCAAAAACTATATATTCAATGCATCAGAATGTAACTTATTTAAAATTTCCCAAATTGAATACTATTTGTTCTGTCCCAACACAAAGTTACCACAAAGTATATTCATTTATCTATTTTGTGTACTTAATTTTGAATGCCTTACTATTCTACTATGGATATCAAGAATCCTCATACTTTTTCTGGGTTTTATTATCTACTCACCTTCTCTTTCTGAAATCAAACCTTTCTGATGACTGATTTATTATGTGGTCTAAACTCACTGCTTCTCTTTGTATGTAACATGTTTCCAAACTATTCACTTGAGTAAAGATATCTGGCTTTTGGTTGATGCTGGTTTTCATAATACTTCATCAAGTTCTTCACTACCATTATAACAGTGATCCCAGTCTGGGCCTTGGAATATTGTTCTTCATATCTATCAAATATCATATGACCTAAAATGCTTTTTAATATGAAGACCATTTTTAAAATCAGAATAAAAGGAAACAACAGCATTAAATTATTCTCTTATCCTTAAATGAACTCATAGTCACATTAATTTGGGTTTGGAAATCCCTTCTAGCAATGGAGATACCAATATATCCATGCCATTTCACAAATTTCTATAATAGTCCAACTGATATGTTGATCTTGTTCCTTTCTTTGCCTTGATGTTGAAAGGATAGTGGTGGAACAATCTTACTACCTTGCTGGTATCCCTTCTTCTTGCTACATGATCAGACAATTTTCCCTTCTCCTGAATTATCTGTCTATCTATCTATCTATCTATCTATCTATCTATCTGTCTGTCTGTCTGTCTGTCTGTCTGTCTGTCTGTCTGTCTGTCTGTCTGTCTGCCTGCCTGCCTGCCTGCCTGCCTGCCTGCCTGCCTGCCTGTCTGTCTGTCTGTCTGTCTGTCTGTCTGTCTGTCTGTCTGTCTGTCTATCTATCTATTTATTTTGTGGGGCAATGAGGTTAAGTGCCTTGCCCAGGATCACACAAATAGTAAGTGTCAAGTGTCAGAGGCTAGATTTGAACTCAAATCCTCCTGAATCCAGGGCCAGTGCTTTATCCACTGTAGCACCTAGCTGCCCCTGAATAATTTCTTGATGACATTTTTTATTAAAGTTCTTTTTCAGAGATATAACTGGTAATATGTTGTAGCCTGCTCATAGCTACCATGTAACTTTCCATTGCCTTTAGTTGATTTCAATTCTTCAGAGGTAGTGGTGATTAGTATTACTGAACTATAGCAACACTGGTAGAAGAAAGAAAATACTTGAAAAGATAGGTCTTAGCTATTGTTGGAACTTGGGATCAGGAAAGTTGCTTTATAGCTTCTTAGAAGCAAGCCAGATTGCTCACTTTCTTTTCAAATCTGGACTCAGGTCATTATCCATCTTTATTTTCTCTATGTAATAAACATTCTTATGAATAAGTTCAATAAGGTGCCTATTGGACAAAAAACAAAACAAAACATGTTGAAGTCTGGGGAATAGATAATTATTCTAATTATTTTTACTATATGAATGAACACCAGAAATCAGTTTTGGTTACTCAGTTGAAAATATAATATAGCATATCTTTATGATTTCCCTTATGTTTTGTTTTTGTTTTTGTTTTTGTTTTTGTTTTTTTTTTAGTAAGGCAATTGGGGTTAAGTGACTTGCCCAGGGTCACACAGCTAGTATGTGTTAAGTGTCTGAGGCCGGATTTGAACTCAGGTACTCCTGACTCCTGGGCCGGTGCTCTATCCACTGTGCCACCTAGCTGCCTCTCCCTTATATCATGTTTGAATAGAACTACTGACTTTTAAACTTGGATGAAGCATAGGATCATATTTAGATCACAGTACCATCTAGTAAATCCTTTGTTTTACAGAATGAGACCTAGGGAGGTTAAGTGACTTACTCAGGATCTTACAGGAAAGAAATGTTCATCCAGTCAAACTCCGTCATTTCTAGAAAGGAAATAAAAGTATGATTTTTATTCGCTTCCCCAAGATCAACAGGAAATTATTGAAAGATGAAGTAGAAGTCCTGTCTTTGATTACAAATGCTAGTGTTCTTTCCATTATTGAAATTTGATTTTCAATTCCATTTTTATTAAGTTGTATATTTTGGTTAACAATGATATATTATGTGTTAATGTATTTCTTGTCTGTTAAGTAATCCGGCAGAAACCATAGCAAATGAGCCCTGTTCCAAAGTGATACTGTTTACCTGTTATTAGCTACCCAAATTGCAGGCATAGTGTTTAGTAAAGAAAATTAGGCAACCACTATAATGCTGTTTTTTTTTTTTTTACAAAAATCAAATGTATAAAGTGATGATGAATGCCTAATTATCCATTTTCTATGGGTGGCTTGTGTGATACTGATTTTCCCTGCTGTCCATTTAACTTATGTTCAGGAAAAGGATGATGAAACATCTATCAAATGTGAGTGTGAAGTTAAATATATTTCCTAAAAATGAATTTTGTGACAAAGCCAAAATAATTTTCCATATTTTGACCCCACAACTCACTGCTTATAATCAGAGCATTTCATAGTGTTTCCCTCACAAATTTCTTAGCCATTTCCAAACTGTTGTTGTAAATAGAAGCAATGGGAGTCTTGGGAACAATACACTGAGATACTTTATCTCCTTCTACCTGGCTTTGCCAGATAGGACCAGCATCACACAGGATCTGAAGCAGGTATAGTCTCCTATCTTACCTCTCTCATATTTGAGAGAGAGTCTGTAGAGTCCATTAGTAGTGAGCTGTCTAGAAGACATGTGCAAGTCTACTAGAAGGATATCAACTATATTAGAGCAAGATCTTTTGCATATTTCATTCCTTTGAGAATACCATAGCAGCCTTGTTAAAATTAGACAGATTTTTTTGATGTTTCCATATGATTTTATTCTTGGATTCAGAGGGGCCCCTGTCCTGAAACATATTTCTCTAAGCAATACAAATAGATGCACTTGAACAGCTGCTTTCTCTGTTTGTGTTTTAGTCTCAAAATCATAAACAAAAATCCCTGCAGCAGTTCCTTCATAGAGCCAGATTGTTCATCAAAGGATTGCCCAACTCTTCTCTTGGAACTGTTTGTTAAAGCTGATTAATGTGGTAAAAATGCTGAGTGTGAATAAGCACTGCTATTTGAGTAGGGACCTTGGAGAGTTCCTTAGACTACTGGACTAGATTCCACTGATGAAGAAAGAAAACAAATCACTTTCTGCAAATGTGTTAACTTTTTCAGTCCAATGGATTCCAATAAGCATATCACATTCTTAAGGCATAGAGAAGAATTTCACTGGAGGGCACAGATAAAATGTTTAGTGTGGTAAATATAATAGAATCATTTAGAAGAACGTACTAAATATATATTGGTCTTTAAATTTTGCTTTTGTTCAGTATTTTTATGACATTTCATATATACCTGCATTATTAAACTTATAAGGAGGCAGAGTTTAATTTGAAACACTCCAGAAAAGATCCTTAAAATTTCCAAGTAATATTTTTGTATCTTGAAATATATTTTCTTTTGAAAAATATCTTATTAAAATTAAAATATTCTGGGGGATTGTTTCCTTTTGACATTGAAAGCTAGTTTAATTGACAAGTTCAATATATCTATAATCAACAAACATATATTAAGTGCCTACTATTTGATAAGTAATGCACAAAATACTCCTATCCTGTAATGAGATAAAGGATAGATTACTGTAAGAGATGGTGTCAAAAGGGATCATGGAACCTCTGAAAAGCACTAGGAGAGACATTAGCCTTCACACTTTTTATAGTGTTTCTTAATTCTTTCTAGTAAACAAATATCATTTGTTTGGGCCATAGGCCATAATTTATTAATGATAGCAACTGATGATTATGTTTTGTAATTTTCCAGATTCCTAATTTATACCTAGTGAGTTAAATTAGTTTAAACTAATGCTGAAAATAAATTATTTACATTTTATAGATGGAAAATCAGTCAGGTTCAGTGGAAAGATCTAGGAGTGAAGACACAATTAGACTAAGTATTATAATCTTGAACAAATCATGTAACACAGCATATTACAGTATAGAGAAAAGATTGGACTTGGAGTCACAAACGGATTCATATCCGGGCTCTGATTTTTGTTATTTTTATCACCATGTCAATATTAGTTCAAGACTGTTACAGAAGATTATTAGAATGGCCATGGATGATATGGAAGTTTAAAAAGAAGCAACCAAAAAAACTTTGGGGAAGTAAAGCCATGATTCAATTTTACTGGAACTAAAATTGTGCCATAAAAAGAAGTATAATAGAAGTATAATAAGCATAACAGGTTCAGTTTTAGAGGTGTTGTATATTAGATGATTGGATAATGTATAAGTGGAAGGCAGTTATGTTGACTAGAAAGAACACATCGCTGGGATACAGAATCCCTGAGTTTATAAGCCTGCTATTCTACTTTCTAGCTGTATGACCTGAAATAAGTTATTTAATATTCTTATGCCTAAATTTCCTTTTCTATAAAATGGGGGTAATAAAAACAATAATACCTACTTGATAGAATTGAAAAGTACACATGAAGTAATGTGGATGAATTGTCTTCAAAGTATAAATTGCTATAAAAATGTCACCCAATGCTGCTAAATGTCAGTGAGGTTGTTGAAGATGTGTGATTGGAGCTCAGGGATAGAAAAGCCTACTCAGAATTCATCTATGTTGGGATGAGAGTTGAAGCAGTGGGAGTTAATGAGTTCTAGTCAATAAGAAAATAAAGGCTGAGTTCAACATATGAGTCTTGACTAATGTTAATATTTAAGAGGTGGAGGATAATAGGAGCTATAAATAATGTAACTAATGTAAGATCAAAATATATGAACAGGTTTGGAATTTGTGCTGTTTGATTAACATCCATTCATCTATCGATCTATCTATCTATCTATCTGTCTGTCTGTTTGTCTGTCTGTCTGTCTATCTATCTAATTATTTCCTAAACAATATGAATTGTTACATGTGTTATAACTCATAGCCATAAAGTTATGTGTTATTCAGAGGTTAAGTGATTTGCCCTTGGTCATGCAATAAGTCTTCCATCTCCAATGTTAGCTTGCTATTGATTATATCACACTGCTTCTGAAATTGAAATAACTTAGAACTCAATAGAAAAAATACAAAAATATGTCATTTTTAGCATATAATCTGCTCTAAAAACATTCCCATGCACTATACATCTTTCACTCAGTTCATAACTTCCTTCCTTACTATTATAATATTATCCTATCAACCTCTTCTAGTAGAATGTTTCATCAGACATTTGCTACTGTAAAAATTTGTCAAAAAGGTTAAATTCATTTTTAATTTCTCCTCAACAAACACAAAAGTTGTGTTAACCATATTATAACTTGAAATAACTTTCTCATCTATCAAGAGTAGATGTGGTTATCTTGCTATATTTAGCTGAAGGCTGATGGTAGATACACTAGAATGTTTTGATGAATTTTTCTTTCAAAGCTACATAGACCATCTGTTTAGAGTCTTGGTTTACATTTAGTTTTGTTTGTAAAGTGGAATAAAGCATGGATGTCTGCATGAAGGAAATGTACTTGTTGAACAGATATATTTACAATAAAACTGCAGAAGGTAGAAATTTTAATATTCTATTTTGATTCTATTATTTGTAATATTACCATTTAGGGGATGCTTTCCTATATCTTTGAACTTAAAACATGGAAAATTATAGTGGTATGAAATTCATTGAAACAGCAAAATGAATTTATTTGAAATATAAAAATAAATTAAACCTCCTTTAAATTAATATTTGTCAATATCCCATCAGCTATATCTAATATACAAATAAATCATAAAAAGATAATAATCCATTTTATATTAATATTTTTGTAATGATAAAGGAGTAAAGTTGTACATAAGACTATGTTTATGGCTCCTATAAGTTAATTGTTATTAGTAATCAATATCAAAATTATATTTCTATTGATAAAATGATATTTAGAATGTCCCCAGAAATTTTTTTTAGGACTTGGAGGCATGTCAATTATACAGCTGCACAGGCACAGTAATAAACATTTCCAAAAAACAAAAAGGTCCACAGGAAACTGAAACTCTTAGCTTATATTAAATTGGAGAAATTGTATTTAAGCTATCATTCTGCCATTCATCTAAAGTATATGAATATAGGAATGAAAAAAAATGAACAGAAAAATGCTTATGTGTCAGAATATATGTTAGAGGAACTGAGGCTGTGACTCCCACAAGCTCCAAATAAACCCGTCCACTCATTCCCAAATAATTCCATAAAAAATCTCCAGAGTAGCCTAACTCACATAAGAACAGAGTGAGACTATTTTCTAGCCACAGACAGAAACTGGGATCACCTGCTGAGGCTCAGCTTGTGAACCAGTGAAGGCATTTGGTGGTTTGCCATGGTGAAGTGACTGCAAACACTGCTGGAGTTTGGGTGAAGTGGCCTGGTTCTGAACCAGTGGGCAGAATTTAAAGGTGATGGCCCAGTTGGGGAGGGGCACAGTCAGACCAAGCTCCTGACCATAGAGAAGCAGATTTCAATCAGACATCTGCTTCCATATTGAGATGAATAGGCAAAGAAAGCAATGGACTATAGAAAGCTTTTTGAGGGGTGAAGTAGACCAGAATATACCCTCTGAAGAAGATAATAACAAAGTCAAAGCTCCAACATCCAAAGCTTCCAAGAAAAATATGAATTGGTCTCTAGCCATGGAAGCACTCAAAATGGACTTTGAAGAGAAAGTAGGAGAGGTAGAAGGAAGATTAAGAGAGATGGAGGAAAAAATGGAAAGAGAAATGAGAGTGATGCAGGAAAGTCATGAGAAAAAAGTCAACAGCTTGAAAAGCCAAATGGGAAAAGAGATAGAAAAGCTCTCTGAAGACAATTATTGCCTAAGAATTAGGATTGAACAAATGGAAGCTAGTGACTTTATGAAAAACCAAGACACAGTAAAGCAAATCCAAATGAATAAAAAAAATAGAAGGCCATATGAAATATCTCCTTGGAAAAACAGCTAACAAATCATTGGACTACCTCAAAACCATGACCAAAATAAGAGTTTAGACAACATCTTCCAAGAAATTGTTAGGGAAGTTTGCCCTGATATTCTAGAAGCAGAAGGAAAAACAGAAATTGAAAAATCCACTGATTATCTCCTGCAAGAGATCTGAAAAGGAAAACTTCCAGGAATATTATAGCCAAATTCCAGAGCTCCCAGTTCAAGGAAAAAATATTGCAAGCAGCTAGAAAAAAGGAATTCAAATACTGTGGACCTACAATAAGGATAACAGAAGATCTAGCAGTATCTACAACAAAGCATCAGAGGGCATGGAACATGATATTCCAAGAGGACAAAGGAACTAGGACTACAGCCAAGAATCATGTACTATAACAATTAGAATGATGCTACGTGATGGAGATCTACTGTAGGAAAGCTCTGCCATGAGGAGAAGGTTTCTGAGGGCAAGCCATGTGGTTTTTCTTGGCATCAGGAAGTGACATTTGCTTGTGGGTACTGTCTATAAAAGAGGCAAGATTTGCTCTCTTGGGATCTTTCTGGAGGACCTCAGGGGGAAGAGGAGCTGGAGACATTGGCTCCCTGAGATAGACAGCTTAATCTAGGCCATTCTCTCTCCACCAAATTATTATTCTCCTTAATAAATGCTTAAAAGTCTAAACTCTTGCTAAAACTTATAATTTATTGCCAACCACTCATTAGAGATTTTAGACAGACTAGCTAGAATTTAAGCCCCTTACAGCACCCAGTGAAACTGTGTATAATCTTTTAGGGGAAAAATGGGACTTCAATGAAAAAGAGGACTTTCAAGTATTTGTAATGAAAAGACCTGAACTGAATAGAAAATTTGACTTTCAAATACAAGACCCTAGAGAAGCATAAAATGGTAAACAGGAAAAAGAAATAATGAAGGCTATTAAAAGATTAAACTATTTATGTTCCTATATGGAAAGATAATACTTCTAACTCATAAGATCTTTCTCAGTATTAGCAGTATTAGCATACCTGGAAGGAATATACTTAGACACAGGACACAGGTGTGAATTGAAAATGAAGGGATGTGTAAAAAAATTTTATTATTGACTATAACTAATCTGAAAAATTATATAATTGGACTTATATGTGTGAGATTTAAAATTGGATATTTGATCATAAATCTCCCCTACTTAACCTTTCCCTTAATTTATCTCCCAGACTAGTAAATGGAAGAAGCTTCTGGTTTTCTAGTTAGAGCTTTTATTGTATGGTAGTCACAAGGTGATGTTGATTAGAAGGATAGGAAAGTAGAAATACAATACAAATCGTCTTAAGTCTAGGCTTAGTCTATATTCCGTATAAAACTCACCAAAACCCAAGGCCACCTTTGGGGAAAGAGAGAGACTGAGTCAAGCGCGTGCTGTTAACCGAGAGCTGGGCCAAGTCGAACTCCAGTCAGCGTCTGTCTGTGCAGTGCAGCCAGGAGACCAGCGGAGCATGAAAAAAGGCCCCACTTCAGTTCTCTCCTTGCCTTTTAAGCTTGCACCCCAGAAGTCGAGTGTTCAGCAGGCAATCTGGCATGCGTCGCAGGCGGACTGGTGTGCATAGCTCATGCTGTTGGTCTCCTCCCCAAAAGGTTGGTCCTAAAAAAAAACTGGCGTCTCTCCATTATCTAACCGACTGTTAAAACTTTTTACCACATATGAAAAATTAGACTTCAGAAAAATTATAATTCATTCATAAGTCCCATCTGGGTTGCCATTCAAATGCAAGAATATTTTTAGCTAACTAGTGGGCCCTAGTCTAACTGGGGTGCCTAATCTGTGGATGTTTGACTGGCTGGCTAACTGACTGCTATTAATTTAATATGGGCCATTTATAAAATTCCCCCACACTTGCTCCTCCCAAATTGATAAGCAAAAGCTTAAGAAGACTCTTCCAATTTAACAGCAGAGGGTTTATTTATGAGATAAAATTTAAAAATAAGAATACAAGAAAATAAAATGTACAACCTGACTGCTTTCCACGTGTCTCTCTCCTGCCGCCACCACTTGTGCTTACTTTTTTTTTTTTTTTAGCAACAAACATTTATTTTATTTTCCATTTACATGTAAGGGTAGTTTTCAACATTCATTTTCATAAGATTTAGAGTTCCACATTTTTCTCCCTCCCTCCCTTTCCTCCCCCCTCCAGAAGATTGCAATCAGGTTATATATATACCATCCACAAGTGTTCTTTTCATCAGTTCTTTCTATAGGGGTGCATAGTAAGCTTCCTCATTAGTTCCTTGTGATTGTCTTGGATCACTGCACTGCTGAGAGTAGTTAAGTCATTCACAATTGTTCATTGAAGAATACTGCTGTCACTACGCACAATGTCCTCTCAGCTCTGCTCACTTCACTATACATCGATGTTAATTAGTCTTTCAAGGTTTTTCGGGGATCATCCTGTTTGTAATTTCCTGTAGCACAAGTCAATTCCACTACAATCATATAACACAGCTTTTTCCATCATTCCTCAATTGATGGACATTCCCTTGATTCTCAATTCTTAACCTCCACCAAGAGTTGCTATAAATATTTTTTGTACAATTTTCCCCCCTTTTCTCTTTTTCATGATTACTATTGTTAACTGTTTCCCTTCCATCCTATTCCCCATGATATTTATTCTATTATCCATCTTCTTTCATCCTATCATTCTTCAAAAGGGATTTGCTTCTCTGTCCCCTCCCCCACTCTCCCCTTCCTTCTTTTGCCCCTCTCTCTTTATCTTACTCCACCCAGTTGGGTGTGTCTGTTAGTCCCTCCTTGAGGCAGCTCTGATGAGTTTTAGATCTTTGAGCCTTTTCTGATGAGTATAAAATTCATTTACTGTCCTGATCCTCTCCCATCTCTTCCCCCACTCCATAAGCCTTTTCCTGTTACTTTCATATTGGATTTCACTTCTGCCCTTCCCCCTCCCCCAGTGAATTCCCTTCACCCCTAAATTTAACCCTAAAGATGTTATCATCTAGTTAAGTGACACAGTGGACAAATCATCACCCCTGAACCCAGGGGGATCCTAGCCAAAACCCGGCCTCAGACACAAGACAGTCACCCACTGTACAACCCCAGGGATGTCTCCCAGCTCCAATTTTTTATGGTTCTCTAGGGTCTTGTATTTGGAAGTCAAATTTGCCACTCAGTTCAGGTCTTTTCATTACAAATATCTGAAAGTCTTCTTTTTCATTAAAGTCCCATTTTTTCCGCTGAAAGATAATGATGAGTTTGCTGGGTAGGTGATTCTTGGTTGTAATCCCATTTCCTTTGCCCTTTGGAATATCATATTCCATGCCCTCCGGTCCTTTAATGTAGAGGCTGCTAGATCTTGTGCTATCCTGACTGGGGCTCCACAGTACTTGAATTCTTTCTTTGTGGCAGCTTGCAATATTTTCTCCTTGACCTGAGATCTCTGGAATTTGGCTATAATATTCCTAGGAGTTTTCTTTTTGGGATCTCTTTCTGGAGGTGATCGGTGGATTCTTTCAATTTCTATTTTAGCTTCTTCTAGAATTTCAGGGCAATTTTCCCTGAGAATATCTTGGAAGATGGTGTCTAAGCTCTTTTCTTGATCATGGTTTTCAGGTAGACCAATAAATTCCAAATTATCTCTCCTGGAACTATTTTCTAGGTCTGCAGTTTTTCACAGAAGATATTTCACATTGCCCTCTATTTTTTATTCAGTTGTATTTGCTTCATTGTGTCTTGGTTTCTCATAAAGTCACTGGCTTCCATTTGTTCAATCCTAATTCTAAGGCAATTATTTTCATCAGAGAGCTTTTGTACCTCCTTTTCCATTTGACTTTTCAAGCTGTTGACTTTTTTCTCATGTCTTTCTGGCACCACCCTCATTTCTCTTTCCATTTTTTCCTCTACCTCTCTAGTTTTGTCTTCAAAGTCCTTTTTGAGCACCTCTGTGGCCTGAGACCAATTCATATTTTCTTGGAAGCTTTAGATATAAGGGCCCTGATGTTGATATCTTCCTCTGAGGGTGCCCTTTGGTCTTCCTTGTTACTGAAGAAACTTTCTATGGCCCTCACCTTTCTCTGTCAGCTCATCTTGCTTTTCTTTTACTAGACTTTTAGCTCCTTAAAGTGGGGCACTTTTTCCAGGCTGCAGTATCCCAAGATTAAGAAGTCCCAGGTGGTATGATTTAAGGAGAATCAAGTTCCCCCCTTACCTGGCCTGTTTCCTGGTCCTAGATGACCCCAGACCAACTTGCTAATCAATCAGCTTTGTGTGTTGTGGTTGTTAGCTCTGATGAGCCTGTGCCCCTCCCCCACCTGGACCACTGCTACTTGAGCCTACCTCCTGGTTCTTAGCAGTGGTATAAAATCCAAGTTCTGCCTTAGCACCAGCATAGACCACTGTAGTCTCTCCCCTGCCCAGGGCTCAGCCTGCTCACCAGACTATGAGCTTAGTTCCAGACAGCACTGGTGCTTCAGCTGATTCAGAGGCTCTGGGTGTCTCCTTCTCTGGTGAGGACTTCCTGAGACTGGATCTGTGTCAGGGTGACTGTGGGATTGGGCCCAACTCCTGTATCAGCACAGCAGCTCCCTCCTTCTCACCTTCTTGGTTAGAAGATGATTTCAGCACATTCTTCTGTGAGTTTTGTTGCTCCAGTCATTTTCCTATGGTGTTATTTGGATGTTTTTTTGAGCGATCCTGTCATGAGTTCAGGAGCTCAATGCCTTTCTTCCACCTGGAAGAAGAACTTGAGGAAGGAGAGACTTGAGATAGGGAGACCAAGCAGTGGCTTTTGCAATAGTCCAGGCATGAGGTGATAAGAGCATGCCCCAGGCTTTTTGTTATTTGTCCTTTGTTCTTACAGAAGACCTTGTGCTTACTCTTTACTACTCTCACAACTTTCTTAGCATCCTCCTATGTCTCCATACCAACCAACCTTCTTCTAGTGTCTCCCCTTTCCATCTAACTTCTCTCTCTGCACCATAGCAATGAACCTGAAGTGGAGGGTGAGAGGAAGCTCCACTTGGGGAGCCTGAGGCTAATTTTAGCACCTACAGATGATATCTGTAACATTTATTTTTTGTTTATCCTTGTCTTTTTGTGGGGCAGGCAGGGTTGGGTGGCTTATGTCGGGGCAGGATATGGGCTTGGGGACTCCTTGGTCCAGGGTTGGTGCTTTGTCCACTGTGGCACCTAGCTAGTCATGTTGACATTTTAAAAATAAAGTTAAGGGGTAAGGGGTATGCACTAGAATAAAGGGCAAGGGAGACATGAATTGGGGAAATATAGCTCACATAAAAGAAACAAGAAAAAGCTTATGGTGTGGAGGGGAATATGGGCAAGAAGCAAGGGAGTGAGTGAACCTTACTCTCATCAGAATTGGCTCAAAGAGGGAATAACACATACACTCAAGTCGGTACAGTAATATATTGTAGACTGAGGGAAAGTGGGAGGGGAAGGAGATGGGAGGGAGAGGCAAATGTAGGAAGGACAGATTAGGGGAGGGGGCAGTAAAAAGCAAAACACTTTTTAGGAGGTATAGTGTGAAGGAAGATCAATAATAGAGTAAATATCAAGATGGAGGGTAATACAGTTAGCAATAGTAACTGTGAAAGAAATGAAGAGTAGGATGCTATCAGAAGGACATATGAAAAAAGCAAACCATCAACAAAGAACTGATGATATCTGAATACAGATTGAAGCATAATTTTATTTCTTAGCTCCCATTTCTAAAGGTTTTTTGTCTATTTTCTTTCATAACCTAACTAATGAGATGTTTTGCATAACTGCACATGTATGACTTATATTGAATTGCTGGATTTCATAGGGAGGGATGAGGAGGGAGGGAGGGAGGGAGGGAGGAAGAAAATTTAGAACAAGAAGTTTTAAAAAATCATTATGAAAAGTAATGCTGAGCAGGAGGAGTTCAGAGAAACCTGGAAAGACTTACATGAACTGATGCTGATTGAGAGGAGCATAACCAGGAGAAAATTGTACACAGTAACAACAGCATTGTGTGATGAACAATGGTGGTAGACTTGGCTCTTTTTAGCAATGCAATGTTCCAAAACAATTTCAAAGAGATTCATGACAGAAAATGTTCTTACCATACAGAAAAAAAACCAACTGTGGATTATGAATGCAGATTGAACCATACTACTTTTGGGCTGTTTTTTTTCCCTTCTTTTTTGAGATTTTTTTTTCCCTTGTGCTCTGACTCTTCTTTCACAATATGACTAAATCAGAAATATGTTTATTATGATTGCCCATATATAACCTATATTAAATTGCTGTCTGTCTTGGGGAGGAGCGAGGGAAGGGAGAGTGGAAGAAAAATTTGGAACTAAAAACCCTATTGTGGTAAAAATTATTTGTGGTAAAGATTAATATAGGAAGTTTTAGCTGAATCATTTGAGAGATTGCGCATGCTACTGAAGCGACTTTTGAAGGACCTCCCCTTTTGGGGAGGAAAACACAGGGAACTTCCAGAATGCCAACTCAAAAGTGAAGGTGGGAATGGAAGTTTGCTCTCTGTGGCTGTTGACTTAGTCATGGTGCACACGGGGACAGTCGCTGGCGGCACTCTGGTGAGGACAGTTAAGGAAGCACGCGTTTGGTCTTCCGTCTTGGGTGCGCTGGTTCTTGGCCTGGTGGGCAGTTTGGAATTCAGTGAGTTTTATAAAGGAAAATCCTAAATTTCTTTAAACCAACTTAATCTCTGGGATTGTATAGACAAAACTTAGATCTAAGACTATTCATTTGTATTTCTATTTCCTTATTTCCCTAATTGGTTTCACCTTTGTGGTCTAATTGATTCCCAAGTAATAAAACCTGATCCCTCACAGATTAAAGCTTAGAGGCTCCTTTTCTTATTGGCCTGGGAGGTATATATAAAATGGAAAGTTTAAAGGGGGAGATTAATGCTCCATATATCCAATTTTGACTCTCACACTATGAAATCAAATGTTGAAAACTCTCCTTATATGTAACTGGAAAATAATAAAATACTGAACTATCAAAAAAGAATATATGCTAGAAATACAAACAAGAAAGTGAAATCATCTCTGCCTTTAAAGAATGAACAAAATTGAATACATTAAGTCCTTACTACTATGTGGAAGCTAATGAGGTAAGTGCCAGTGATACAAATGACATCCATGACCTCAATAAATCTGAATAGATGTGAATATGAGCTAGCTATGTTGGAATTATGTTGCAATGAGTGACACAAAATAAAGGGATGAGAAAGGGGTTTGCAATGGAGATATAGAATGGGAAAAATCTCACATAAAAGAGGCACGCAAGAAACAGTGTTTTACATTGGAGGGGAAAATGAAGGGGTGTACCAGGTAAAGCCTGAACTTCATACTCATTGACATTTTTTTCAAAGAAAGACAATTATATATTCACATTTAGTTCTTTAGAGAAATGCAGCTTACCTAATAGGGAAATAGCAGGGGAAGGGAATAAGAGGAGAGGAATGATAAAAGAGAGTACAGATTAAAGGAGTCAGTGGTTAGAAGCAAAATATACATTTTAGGAGGAAAATGATAAAAAGAGAGAAGGAAAAAAAGAAAATGGCATGGAGGGAAACACATTTAGTAATCATAGCTGTGAGTGTGACTAGGGTGAACTCACCCATCAAAGAGAAGCAAATAAGAGAATGGATCAGAAAGGAGAATGCAACAATATATTGTTTATAAGAGCTACATTTGAAACAGAAGGTTGAAGTTAAAATTAAGTTAAAATAAAAGGCTGGCATAGAATTGAATATATATCAGCTGAATTTTAAAAAGTAAAAATAACAATCATGAACTCATACAAAGCAAAAGCAACATAGGCCTATTTGATATAGATAATAAGATAAATTACTTTTTGCTAAAAAATACCATTGACGACCAAGTAAACTCAAAATTTTTGCAGCAAGTTTCTCTGATTAAGGACTTAAATATATACTGAATATAAAAGTGAATCAAATTTATAAAAAATGCTTACCGAACAAATGAATCATAAAAAAATCACATTCTACAAGTTATTCAGTCATTCCCCAATTAATGAGCATCCCCTTAATTCCCAATTCTTTGCCACCACAAAAATAGCTTCTATAAATATTGTTGTTCAAATAGTTCTCTTTTCCTTTTCTTTGACCTTTTTGGGATATAAATCTAGTAATGCTATTGGTGGGACAAAGAATATGTGCAATTTCATAGCTCTTTGGGCATTGTTCTAAATTGCTTTCCAGCATGTTTAGACTAGTCCATGACTCCACCAATAGGTTATTTAATGTACTTATTTTCCTTCATCTCCTATTGTATTTTTCTTTTCTGATAGGTGGGAGATTGTAATTTAGACTTTTAAATATTGCATTTCTCTAATCAGTAGTGAATTAGAGCATTTTAAAATATGACAGGTGCAGCTAGGTGGCGCAGTACATAAAGCACTGGCCTTGGATTTTGGAGGACCTGAGTTCAAATCCAGCCTCAGACACTTGATACGTACTAGCTGTGTGACCCTGGGCAAGTCACTTAACCCTAATTTCCCCACAAAAAAAAATAGACAATACATAGTTTGATTTCTTCTGCAACCTGTCTTGTCATATCATTTGGTTATTTATCAACTGGAAAGGATTCTTATTTTTATAAATTTGATTTCATTTCCTATATATTTGAGAAATGAGGCAATTATCTGAGAAACTCAAGGTATTTTTGTCATTACCTCATTGTCAATGGTATCTTTTAGAAAAATGTAATTTCCCTAATTATACTTTTTAATTTGGTCTTTTTAAAAATTTTTCTTTGAAACCATGGTTGCTACCCCTGAGAGTTATTTTTTTTCTCCTTCAGCTCAAAAATAATAGATTCTACTCCAGACCTTTAGTTTAACTCCGTGTGTGTCTTTCATTTCTATTTTGTCTCTTATAAACAATATATTTTGGGATTGTTTTCTTACCCATTCTTCTATCTGCTTCTGTTTTATTGGTGAGTTCACTCCATTCACATTCACAGTTATGATTACTAACTGTATCTCCCTCCATCCTAGTTTCTTCTGTTTGTCCTGTTCTCCCTGTTTTCATTCTATTCCTCCTCAAATGTGTATTTTAATTTTTTTTTTTTTGGTGAGGCAATTGGGGTTAAGTGACTTGCCCAGGGCCACACAGCTAGTAAGTCTTAAGTGTCTGAGGCCGGATTTGAACTCAGGTACTCCTGAATCCAGGGCCAGTGCTTTATCCACTGTGCCACCTAGCTGCCCGTGTATTTTAATTTTGACCAATGCCTTCCTTAATCTGCCTTCCCCTTTATTATCCCTACATGTCTTATGCCCTTAGCCTCATTTCTTTATTGTCAGATATAGTTCTATATATAAATAAATGTATGTATATATGCATATATTCTTCACTCTTTGAATAAATTCTTATGAAAATGAGGTTCACACATTGCCTCTACCCAACCCTCCTCATTTTCCCTCCACTATAAAAGCTCCTTCTTACATGCCCTTTTTTACCTGAGAAAAGTCCCTCCTTCTATCTCCCTTCCTCCTCAAAGTGCATTCCTCTTCCTCACTCTTTCATTTTTTTTTTTTTAATTCAGGGAGCTGATTCCAACATAATTGACTCACATTCATGCTCTCTGTCTTTGTAGATTACTTATAACTGCCCTGATAATGATAAAGTTCTTAGGAGTTATATGTATCATCTTTCCATATAGGAGCATAAACAGTTTAACTTCATTGGGTCTGTTATGATTACTGTTTTATATTTACCTTTTGATGGTTCTCTTGAGTCTTACATGTAAAAGTAAAATTTGCTATTCAGCTCTAGTTTTTTAAGCAGCAATGTTTGAAAGTTCTCTATTTCCTTATTCCCCCTCCCCCAATACTGTACTCAGTTTATTTTGGAAAGATTGTTCTTGGTTGTAGTTCTAGTTTCTTTACCTTCTGAAATATCATCTTCCAAGCTTTCTACTCCTTTTATGTAGAATATGGTAAATGTTGTATCATACTGACTGTGGCTTGACAATACGTGGATAGCTTTGTTTTTTTTCTGCAAGAAATATTCTTCTTGACCTGGAACCTCTGGATTTTTACTATAATAATTTTGGGAGTTTTCATTTGGGGATCTCGTTTAGGAGGTAGTCATTGGATTCTGTTGATTTCTCCTTAATTCCTGGATCTAAGATATTGGGGTAGTTGTCACTTATAGTTTTCAAAAATATGTCCAGATTTTTTTTTTTATCATGGCTTTCAGGTAGTCAAAAAATCTCAAACCATCTCTCCTCAAACCAACTTTGTCAGTTGTTCTGATGAGATATTTCACATTTTCTTCTATTTTTTATGTTTTTTAATTTTGTTTTATTGTTTCCTAATTTATCAGTAGTCATTATCTACACTTGCCTAATTCCAATTTTTGCTACAGTCTTTTTTTATTTTTTTTTTTTTTGGTGAGGCAATTGGGATTAAGTGACTTGCCCAGGGTCACTGAGATAGTAAGTGTTAAGTGTCTGAGGCCAGATTTGAACTCAGGTACTCCTGAATCCAGGGCCAGTGCTCTATCCACTGCTTCACCTAGCTGCCCCTAATTCCAATTTTTCATCAATTATTTTCCTCAGTGAGCTTTTGTAACTCCCCCCCCCCCCCGCCTTTTGTCCTCTTTTGCTTTTTTTTTTTCTTTTGAGGCAATTGGAGTTAAGTGACTTGCCCAGGGTCGCACAGCTAGTAAGTGTCAAGTGTCTGCGGTCGGATTTGAACTCAGGTCCTCCTGACTCCAGGGCCGGTGCTCTATCCACTGTGCCACCAAGCTGCCCCTCTTCTTTTGTTTTTTAAAGAAATCTTTGCTTCAGTGAATTTTTGTGCCTTGTCTAACTTTAGATAAATACTGCCTTTAGGGAGTTATTTGCTTCGTTAATGTTGTACCTCTTTTACCAAGCTCTTCATTATTTTCTTGTATCACTCATTTATTTCCCCATTTTTCCTCTACCAGACTTTTTTTTCTTTCACCACACTTTAATTCTTCCAGGAATTCTTGTTGGATTTGGCTCTAATTGGGATTTTTCTTTAAGATTTTATAATATTTTTCATGTTGACTTATTCTGGATTTCTGTCTTGGTTTCTCTGTCAATGCAATAGCTTTTATGGTCAATATAATTTTCCCCATGATTTCTCATTTTTTCAGTCTATTTCTTTCATTTGAATTTTATGTTAAAGTTGAGATCTGCTCACCTAAGAACGGGGAAGCACTGTTCAAACTTTCAGGCTTTTTTATAGCATTGTTTTTAAAGCCAGTTCTGGGGATCTGCAAGTTTTTAAAGTTTCTAAGACAGTGTCACTTGGGGACACTAGTGATTACTTTTCTCCTGTTCTGAGCTCTGGTCTTTACCCAGGAATGGGTACTGTTCCACTGTAGGCATGAACACTAATAATCCCTGGAACTGCAGTTAGTCCCCTAATCTCTTTATATTGAATGACCTACTGTCATTTTCTACCATGGAACTATGCTGAGGGTCCCTGTTCCCTTTTGACTGATCATATGCACCCCTTGCTACGCTAGAACTGCCAGATGGAACTATGTACAGGTAATAGAGTTGCAGTAACGAGCTGCACCCATTGCCAGCAAAAGCTCCCCTCTAATTTTTCCCTGTCCAACTGTCCAACTCTCTTTTTATCTCTGGCCTGAGAGTTCTCTAAGCTGCCACTGCTTTTACTGCTGTCACAGTCACCTCATAGGCATATGTGCTGCTGCCACAGCTCATCTAGGTGTCACTTTCCTCTCCTGATTACTTAAGTTTTCTTAGGCTGGAAAACATATTAGCCTAACCTTTTATTGATTCTGCTTCTCTAAAATTTGATTTAAGGTATTAAAGATTTTTGAAATGGAATGTTAGGAAAGTTCATCTGTGTTGGGGACTATACTCTACAATATTGGTTCTGCCTCCCAAATAAGTTGCTTTTCTAAAATATTCTATGTTTAGGTAAATCTCTAGTAAATGGTAAAGCATATTTTTCTTACTTGGTTAGATGTGAATACGCAAAATCTTCTTGAATTCTGATGTTATAATCCAAATGGCCAGTAACCTGATAGCTTACTGTCATTACTGGAATGTTAATTAGAAAGAAAAGAAATAACTTTTGGAATTTTCAAATCCATGCCTATTAAATATGGTCAAGCACCACTGGGGATTCTAATTCTTTCATTTTGTTTCCTTTTTACTAATTCATTGCTCATTTGGGAATTTAGAGCAAAAAAAGGAAAGAAAAACAAATCAATCAGGGCTTTCAAACACTGAAAAAAGTTAAAACCATGTAAAATATTAGAGTTTTAAAAATGTGTTTACTATTTTGTCTGAGGCTTATGGTTGCTAAAATATAAATAGTTTTTACCTTCATTAAAGTATAACATTGCAAAATGTATAGGATGCTCTGTTCTCAGTCAGAAAGATATGAGTTTGAGTCCGACCACTGTTGCACATTAGCTTTGTGAAAAAGGGAAAATCATGTAATATCCTAATTCTCTAGGCCATTCTCTAACAACACAAATTACAGCTGAGTTGTCAATTTGCATTGGTAGGAGATTGCTAACTGAGAGTTCTCTCATTGCTATCTGAGAGTTCTCTCATGAAATCCCTGTTCCTGAACCATTTTTTTCTCTTTTATGAGCATAAGAATAACACCCTTCCTCTAAGGGTTGTTATGAAGATGAAATGAGATAATAATTATAAAGTGCTTAGCACAGCACCTGACACATGGTAAGAACTATATAAATGTTAGCTAGCATCATCCTCATCCTCCTCATCATATCTCCATACAGTCCTCTCCCATTTTCATTTTGATGCTTCATCGTTATATGGAGGTGAGTACAAGTTCTCAAAGTTTATGTCAGTGGAGAGGTAAGTTCTGCAAGATCTTACCAAGATGAAAAATTAGAGAACAAGCTATATGACAGACAAAAACGAAGTCTTAAACTAGCATCAGCCTGATCCAAAGTGACTCATCACTCAAAAATTGGCCTCAATGTAATATATTTTATGTGTGTGCTAACAGATGGTGAATGCAAAAGCTCATTAAGACCTTCTAACAAGGTAGACATTGAATGGAATTTGCAATGGAAGAAACATTATAGTCCTGAACTAATTAAATCTTACCTCTGTCACCTACTACCTGTGTGGCCATTGTCAAGTCACATGATGATAGCTAGTTTTTGTTTTGTTTTTGAAAATGCTTAAAGTTTACAAAATATTTTACAAATATCATCTGATCTTGTCTTAACAATTCTCTAATGTAGGTAATATTTCTTATCACCATTTCATAAATGGCAAAACTATAATTCACAGAAGTTGATTGACTTGCCCAGGGTCACCTATCTAAAAAGTGTCTGAAGCAAGATTTTAAACCAAGTGTTCTTGACTCCAGGTTTTGACTCTCTGCTATGAACTTCCTGGTCACACAACACAAAATACATTCTCTTGGCTTCATTTTTCTTATCTTGAAAAAATGAGGGAGTTGGACTATTTGACCTACAAAGTTCCTTCATGCTCTAACTCCTCAATCTCATAAAAACACCTTCAAATATCAAAGTATTGAGATGCCAGGTGTTCTCCTGACATAGCCTTATATATGGCAAAGTTACTCTGTGTTTAGGATTTTGTAATGAAGTCTTTAGGCAGTACAAATGCAAATAAATTATGTGCTGAATCTTTTATCATTACATTTTCTAACCAAATGAGTTTCATTTTTAAAGTACATAGCCTTTAATCTGATGTGATTTAAGTGGTCATCATGGAAAAGGTACTTATAGAAACTAACTTCTTAAAAATCAGTTACTAAGTAGCTAGCATATAGGGAATTATTAAAACATTTTACTTAAAAATAAAATAACTTTGTATTCTTTGCTTTCCAAGTTAGTTATTTTAGGAAGTCAGGATCACAGAGTCAGAAAGAATAGAGTTGATTTCAATCTCCTCATTTTATAGTAAAAACTAAGGTTAAGAAAAAATTGAAAAGCCTCTCCTCACTACAAATAGTTATTTGAGAAGAGCTTCACTCTTTGTTCTTCCTAACTCCAAGACTGTTATTTCTATTCAGATTTGGCTACTTCTAAAATGGATTAAAATCTTTTGGCATGATACCATTTTGCCTATGATGCATTATATTTTTTCAGTTGAAATTTTACCTTAATAAATAGGCCGAATCAAACTACTTCCATTTGTCTTGTATTTAGCATTTTCCCTAACATCAAGTGAAAATAAAAAGCAAGTTATAAAAAAGTTATAAAAACAATAAAGAGAGAGAGCAGTATGATAAAAATATTACAAATATAGACTCTATACATTAAAATCTGAATATTCATTTGATGTTAGTACTGCAAATTCACAATATCCTTTGGAACAAGAGGACTGTATGTACTTTTGAGCTCAGGGAGATGAATATTTGTTTCTACCTGGTGAAAAGAAACAAATTAATTTAATATTCTACTGTAATTAATAGGTGAACAGGGAAGAGAGAACCATAAAGTATAGTCATTTACTTTGAAATTGCTTAGTATGACAATTTTGAATATATTCAAATGGGTTGGAAAATGGAATTTTCAAACTGATCAAAGTGTTAATGTAGTATATAAAACATGACCTCCTGCATTACCCTGGGAGTGTTACTCTTGGCCTTCCTGCTGCTGCTAGAGTTTATTTAGGATTTGGAAATGCTCTGTGGCAACATAGTAATAAGTTTTCTGTAGTTTTATTCTTAATTTATTTTTTATACAATTTCAACTGTAAGAGTAATAATTCTGTTACACTGAAACAGTGCACTTTATCCCCATAGGACTATTTCACAAATATCTTAATAAAGAAAACTGTAAAGTATTGAATTTTAGGATTAAAATAATGAAGGCTATTTTAAAGATGCTATATATGAGAAAAGTAAGCAATATGGATTTCAACGCGTCAATCTATAATACAGAATGCAAAGTGGAGTCTTGGGTAATAGCCACCATCTCAGGCAGAGTGATGTAATGAACTGACTTCTAGACAAGGAAGGTAGGTGACCTGAGTTCTAAAGCTGAGTTCATTTGTCTTTTTTTTTTTTAATTTTTTTTTAAAAAAATTGTTTTTGTGAGGCAATTGGGGTTGTGACTTGCTCAGGGTCACACAGCTAGTAAATGTTAAGTGTCTGAGGCCGGATTTGAACTCAGGTCCTCCTGACTCCAGGGCTGGTGCTCTATCCACTATGCCACCTAGCTGCCCTGGTCCATTTGTCTTAAAAGGAATTTGATCATTCTGAATTTGGTGTTACTACAATGGGAGTGGGTGAGGGCAATTGGCTTATTTGAGCACTGAGGCAGCATTTTCTTTTCAGTGATGGCAGGGAGGTAGTGTTGTACAGTAGACAAAGCACTGATCGTTGGAGGCAAAATCTCTGGGTTTAAATACTGTTTCTGATTGATGAAAACTTTTATGGCCTTGGGCAACTTAACCTCCTTGCATCATGGATTCATATCTAAAATGAGAGGGTAGGAGGGAATGGACTTTTAGGTCTTCTCGGATCTAATTCAATGACCCTTTAAATCTAAGCTTAATCTCTCTCAATGGCAGAGGTTTCTCATTAAAAACAAGTTTCACCCAAGCTTCCCCAGTTGCTGAATTGTTCCTTCTAGTGCAGAATTTACTGTACTGTCATGTCAGACAGACATTGACTCTGGTGAGAAAGAACTCTTTGTGGAAGAGGAATATGGACTATTTTCATTCTGTTCCAAGCTCTGCCTCTGATTTCTCCTGCTTTCAGCACTTCCCCCTGACTTTCCATGCCCCTGCTGTCTTCCTCTTTTCATTGCTTTCTAGCTCCCTTTTGTGGGTTGTTGAGGGCAGAGTCTGTGTCAGTTTTTGGTTTTGTTTTTGTTTTTAACTTGTATTTTTATTCCCAGCCATTAGACCAATGTCTGAATCATAGAAAGTACTTAATAATTTCCTTTCTCCTTCCTTCCTTCTGGTCCCAAGGATTCTAGTTATTTAGATGGCTTTCTTGGCATGACTGAGCTCATACTTCTTATGTTGTAGGTATCCCTTGAGAAAATCTCTTCTAGTGGTCTATTTTACAATATTATGGGACAGTTATACACTTAAAGGCCTGGGCAGTGATGGCCCTGTATCTAATGGTCAAGGGTCCCTGATGACCACTTCTGCACCTTTTCCCCTTTTCTATTCCATGGTAATGAAAGTATAATAGGTCTGTTTAAATTTAGAGGACAAATATGAAAATTTCTACAAGAGAACAACAAACTAGTCATTCCAGGTTCTTCACATTAAACTTAATATCATTACTTATACAGGAACCAGTAATATAAGCCTGTACTAGTATCAAAAAGAGGTATCAGTATATCAATACTTATGTAGAATAAGATAATTTTAAAAAATCAGTACTTACCTAATCAGTCAACAAATAGAAAATTTACAAAATTACATGAATGGATGTGTAAGGAGATACTGGAAAAAAAATCAACTGTCCATTCACAACCTAAAAGAATATTTTGTCAAATTTTTCTGTGATCTCACAGTGTAAGGTATCTAGAAACATAAAAGTCTTAGGCAGAGGATCTCTGCAAGTTTCTCTGCAAAAAAGTGAGAGGACCAATTTTATCCCAGACAAAGCCTAAGATGTAACTGTGAACTAATTCTAATGAGAATAAGGTTCACTTACTCCCCTCTACCACCTGAAAATCAGGGATATTACATGTAATATCACCTCCGTCTTTTAAAACCAAGGAGAAATAACATAACAGAAACCCCCAGACTGATTTTTCCAAGATGAGGCAAAAGAGGGAGAGCAGAAAAAGGAAAGTTTTTACCATTCATAAGTTCAGTTCATGGCACTAGTGCTAGTTCAATGAACTATGAGATTCACCTTGGGAAAAAGCAAGAAAGGTGAACAACACTGTTTCATTACATTTAAAGTTACAATTTTTCTCGTTATTCACCTAGTCAAGGTAGGATACCTTCATCCATAGTAGTAGTAGATGTCCAGTGCCTACCTGTTAGGTTACCTGGGCATGACCACAGCAGACTCTTATATTTACACCTTTTATGCTTATATCTTAATTGTTTGGAGTTGTTGGCCTTTTATCTGGCTGTTTACCATGACTGGAATGTTCTTTGTTCTCTACTCTACTGATGTCTCTGTATTTCTTCATGACTCAATTCAAGTCCCACCTTCTATCATAAACATCTCCCAATACCTCTTAATTTTATTGCCTTCCCTCCATTAATAATTTAATACTTAACCTGTGTATAGTTAGCTGTGCAGATATTTGTTGTAATCTCCAAAATTGAAGTCTGGAAAATATTAGGTAGTAATCTCAGAGTAGGCAGGACTGTCTTTTGACTTGTTTTGTATTCTTGACACTAAACATAATGCCTTACACATAATAGGTGCTCAATAATAGTTTATTGATTGAATATCTTCCCTTTACACAATAAGCTCATTTTCTGTCCTGAGCACTTATCAAAGTATATGACAAACAGCTATTCCTTAATATAAATTTATTGACTGATTGCAAATGAAAGCTTTTGAAATTAATCATCATCAAGTAAATTCAGTTAGTGAATATAGCTACTAATTGAGGACAAAGGGACTTAAAAAAAAAAAAAAACTTTGCTCTGACTTCTGAATGACCTAGATTTGATTTCTATATCAGTGGCTCAAATAATTTTGTCTTTTGAACCCTTTACTGCTGTAGTCTCTTACTTCCATTTAACTTTTGTTTATCATAAAAAACAAAAATAAAACAGGTGCTTGCTGTCTCAGACTCTCTTTCTATATTTCTCTCTCTCCCTCTGTGTCACTGTTTCTGTTTGTCTTTCTGTCTCACTCTCTCTCTCTCTCTGTCTTTGTCTCTCTGTCCCTCTCTCTGTCTCTCTTGCTCTCAATCTCTCTCTCTCTTTCTCTCTCTCTCTCTCTCTCTCTCTCTCTTTCTCTCTCTCTCTCACACACACACACACACACACAGAAGGACAAGTTAGAAGGAATAGGCATAATGATACTATTTTTTTAATTATAAAAGTATTCTATTATTTTCCAGTTACATGTCGAGATTTTCAACATTTTTTTTGCAGGGCAATGAGGGTTAAGTGACTTGCCCAGGGTCACAATCAGAGCAAAAATGAAAAACTTCAAAAAAGAAAAACAGCACCAAAAACAAAAGAACTAGTATTGTTCAATCTGCATCCATATTCCACAGTTTGTTTTTTTTTTTTTTCTGGAGTTGGAGAGCGAGTCCTTTGGAACTATCTTGGACCATTGTATTGTTGAGAAGAATCAAGTCTGTCACAGTTGATCACCACATAATATTGATGATAGTGTGTGCAATATTCTCCTGGTTCTGTTCATCTCACTCATCATCAGTTCATGAAAGTCCTTCCAGATTTCTCTGAAATCCTCCTGCTCATCATTTCTTACAGCACAGTAGAATTCCATCATAAACCACAACTTGTTCAGCCATTCCCCAATTAATGGGCAGCCCCTCAATTTCCAATTCCTTGTCAGATAATGGTACTATTTTAATGACATACCAAAGATGTATACAAAACATACATTTCTTAATTTATGGCAGAAACATATTTAGAAAATATAATGAATATTCATTTAACAATAGACCTGCATTTAGACAATATCCCTGTTAAGTTAGCCTGCTAATGTGAGAAAGAACATAAAGAACTCATATGATTAAGTAGAAGAGAACAGAGTTGATGAATTATTTTGAATGTAAATGTTGGAACATAAAAAAGACTTTTAAAAATTCTTTTGTGAGGGGAAAACATATAGCCATTCTATTATGTTCTATAAGAAATGGAAGTTTAAAATGCTAATATTTTCCAAACTCAACATGATTTTATGTAGTGAATTATTTCTGTGTAAAACATGAATTGTCATTTTTTTTATTCTGTGCTGTATCTCACCTGAAATTCTACTTAGAAAATTAGCTGCTATGTGTCAGGAGAAAATAATTATATTTTTCAGAACTTTTGAGTGTTATAGATAATAATGATTATGAAAGCTCCTCTTAAGGAAGTTGAGTATCAGAGGGAACATTTAAGTCCATACAATGAATGAGTGAAGCAAGAAAAGGCCTTTGATTTTCCTTCTGAAAGCTTTCTGGCTGGTGATGCTGAAAAGTAAAGTTAACTTAATTCTGGGAGTGATACGGAAAAGCTGTGGGATCAGGTTGTTATAGTGGAATGAATGCTTTTCACAAAATGATTCAGCATTCCCAGAGTGATGATGATGATTTTTATTGTTTATTACTGTAGTCATTTAGCATTTATTGAATGCTAGCAAAGAAAAGGTTGAGGAGGTGTCTGACTCAGCTTGGAGCTAAACTTATCAGAGACTGGAAAAGAAAAGAAGAATGACCATTTTAGAAACTCGCTTCATTAAACAGGCAGGCCTCAAAAATCAACAAGTTGGTGATGTAAAAGTTGATTTGTTAATTATATGGAATTTGGAATTTGGAAACATAACTTTCCTTGGAAATAATGTTACAAGAGGGGAAACTAGGTGGTGCAGTGGATAAAGCACTAGTCCTGTATTCAGGAGGACCTGAGTTCAAATCTGACCTCAGACACTTGACACTCACTAGCTGTGTTACCCTGGGCAAGTCACTTAACCCTCATTGCCTGGCAAAAAAAGTTATAAATTTTGGTTAGCATTAAACAGTTAGAAGAAAAGCAGATTCTATATCTTTTACAGATATGGATAATTCTTAATAAATAAGGGAAAGAAGTAATTACAAAAGTTAAAAAATTAATTTTGATTGAATGAAATTGAAAAGTTTTTGCAGGAAAAAAATAATGCGATTGGAATATCAGAGCCTGTTGACTTAAAAAATATTGTATCACGCTGTCAGAGGAAAGGCAGCAACTCCTCTGAATTCTCCCCAAAACCCACTGCAAATGCCTTTAAATAATGCCATAAGCTCCAGGGCAGGAAGGAGCTCTAACACACCAGAGCTTAGAGCCTCAATAGAACAGGAATCCTCTTTACAGTTCCAGGGTAGAAAGAAGAGCTTGTCATCGCTCACAGACAAGAGGACATGCTAGAAGAATAGTAAACACACCTCTCATTAGATCATACCACCTTGGAAGAACTGAAAAGTTACAGGTTCATGGAAGTATCTCTGAAAATAGCTGCACAACCCCTCTGAAGCTTGGGACAGTTCACTTTCCACCCTGGAAGCAGAGCTCTGATTCAACAGAGTTAAACATAAAGAAATGGACCGGGAAAATGATCAAATATCAGAAAAATGTCTGACCAATGAAAGATACTATGGTGACAAGAAAGATCAAAAAACACACTAAGAGGCTGATAAGCAAGTCAAGGCTCTTATATCAGAAGTCATCAGGCCATGGAAGGGCAAAAAAGGACTTTGAAAATAAAGTAATAAGTAGAGGAAAGAAAGGGAGAGTGAAAAATTAGAAAGAAAAATTAGAGTGATGCAAAAAAAATCATGAAAAAAGAGTCAACAGGTTGGTAAAGTTAACACAAAAAATCATGATAAAAAAGAGCCTAGATATAAACTTTCAACAAATTATCAAGGAATACTGACCTGATATTTTAGAACCAGACAGTAAAATAGAAATCAAAATAATCCACAGATCACCTCCTGAAAGAGATCCCAAAATGGAAACTCCAAGGAATATTATAGCCAAATTCCAGAGCTCCCAAGTCAAGTAGAAAATATTGCAAGCTGCCAGAAAGAAACAATTCAATACCATGGAGCCACAGTAATGAAACACAAGATTTAGCAGTTTCTACATTAATGGATCAGAAGCCTTAGAATATCATATTCCAGAGGATAAAGGAAATGGGATTATACCCAAGAATCACCTACTCAGCAAAATTGAGTATAACCCTTCAGGGGGAAAAACTGGACATTCAATGAAAGAGAGGACTTTCATACATTCTTGATGAAAAGACCAGAACTCAATAGAAAATATGGTTTTCAAATACAAGATTCAAGACAAGCATAAAATGGGTAAGCAGGAAAAGGAAACTATAAAGGATTTTAAAAGGTTAAATTGTTTACATTCCTAAATGGAAGATGATACTTGTAACTCAAAAGAACTTTCTCATCATTAGAACAGTTGGAAAGAGTATATATAGAAAGAAGGGACAGGTGTGAGTTGGATATGAAGGAATGATATCTAAAAAGCACAAAAAATTAAGGCATGAGAGAAGAATCCACTAGAAGAAAGGGAAATGGAGAGGTAGAATATGGTAACTTATCTTAGATAAAAGAAGCAAGAAAAAACTTATACAGTGGAGTGGAAGATGGGGAAGGTAAAGTGGTAGTGAGTGAACCTTACTCTCATTAGAATTACTTCAAAGTGGTGCAGCTAGGTGGCACAGTGGATAAGGCACTGACCCTGGATTCAGGAGTACCTGAGTTCAAATACAGCCTCAGAGACTTGAGACTTACAAGCTGTGTGACCCTGGGCAAGTCACTTAACCCCCATTGCCCTGCAAAAACAAAACAAGCAAACAAAATATAATTACTTCAAAGAGCTGTGTAATTTAAATTTCTAAATGTAGGTTCTAATCTGTCCCCCCAGTTTTGGGGGGAAAGTGACTAAAATCACTGATAAGTTTTTAAGGGTTTATTGAAAGATAGTAAGAGAAAGAGAAAGATTGAGAACAGAATTCCTACAACCTGGCAATCCTATCTTTCCTCCACTCCCTTGTGAAATCCTCTAGAGTCTAGCCTCTACCATGGCCAGGTCGGGAACCCAAAAAAGTGCAAACTCTTCCACCAGTGTCCTCTTCTTCCTTCATGTGTGTTCCTCCCAGAAATGGGAGGTTCCTCAAGTTGATTGGCTGGTAGCCTTGATAGACAGTACCCATGAGCAAACATCACTTCCTGATGCCAAAGAATAACCACATGGCCTTGCCCTCAGAGGCCTTCTCCTGATGGTGGAGCTTTCCTACAGTAAGTTTCCAACAGGTGGCATCATTCCAATCATTACAGAGGGAATAACAAATGGCTATAGAAATCTATCTTGGGCAGCTAGGTAGCATAGTGGATATGCTACCCCCCAAAAAAAGAAATGTATCCTACTTTCTGAATGTAGGGATGGGAAGGTGAAAAGGTGGGTGGTGATAGGAAAGAGGAAAGATAGGGGGAAGAAGTAATAAGAAGCAAAAAACTTTTGAGGGGGAAAAGGGTAAAAGGAGAGAGAATAGAATAAATTGCAAGAGGGAAGAGGATGGAAGGAAATACAGTTAGGAATAGTAACTGTGAAAAAAAACTGAAGCAAATTTCTCTGATAAAGGTCTCATTTCTCAAACATATATGCAAATGAGTCAAAGTTATAAAATTTATAAAAAATAAGAGTCTCCTCCCAATTTACAAATGATCAAAAGATATGAATGGTTTTCAGTTGAAGAAATCAAAGCTATCTATAGGAATATGAAAAAAATGTTCTAACACACTATCAGGAAGATGCAAATCTAAACAATTCTCAGGTACTACCCTATTTCTATTAAATTGGCTAATAGTATGAACAAGGCAAATGACAAATATGAGAGGTAATGTGGGACAAATTAGACATTAATGCACTGTTAGTGAAGTTTTTTAACGGATTCAACCATTCTGCAAAGCAATTTCATACTGAGTCCAAAGGGTTATAAAAACATACATACTCTTTGACCTAGCCTGTATCAAAAAAAAAAAGAGAGAAACAAAAAGGGAAATGACTTATAGATAGAAAAATATTTATAACCACTCTTTTTTGGTGGCAAAGAATTGGAAATTGAAGAGCTCATCAATGGGGAATGGCTGAACAAATTGTGGTATATTGACTGTTTCAGATCCAGGAGGCTGCTGGAACAGGTTTGGGTGCTCCTACAGGTAAGATGTTAAGGAAAAAAGACACAGAGACATAGGATGGGATTGGAAGGGTCCCATGCACTTGGGTGGAGGAAAAAGGCAAAGTTCATTTGAACAGTCTGACATTTCTATACCAGAGGTGAGCAAAAGGAATGTCTTTGTGTGAAGTTCTCGCTAAAAGAACAGGATGAGGGGATTGGTTCCTAGACTTTGGGCCATGTAGGCCTTATCTATGATAAGGAGCATGTTCCTGTCCTTTGAAGTTTCCTTGACGCATATGCAAATGCATCATCCTTGGTGCCCAGCAAATGCATCTGCATCCAGGAAGGATCATTGTGGTTTACAGCCCTCTTATCAAGGACTAACTAAGAATCACCGCATATTTTCTGGAAGGGGGGTTTCTTCCTGTGATCTTTGCTCTAACAGTAAAAGGGGGACTTGTGTTATCCCCTAACAGTATATGATTGTGATGCAATACTATTGTACTATAATAATTGACGAGCAGGATGCTCTCAGAAAAAATCTAGAAAGACATATATGAGCTAATGTGAAGTGAAATGTATTGTTTAAAATGTAACAACTATATTGTTAGATGATCGATCAGCTGTAAGAATGACTTAGTTATTCTCAGCAAGACAATGATCCAAGACTACTCTGAAAGACTCATGCTGAAAAATACTATCCATCCCCAGAGAAAGAACCGATGGTGTCTGAATATAGATTAAAGCATTTTTTAGACTTTATTTTTATTGAGGGTTTTTTGTTCTGTTTTCTTTCACAGTATGATTAATATGGAAATGTTTTTCATGACTACACATATATAACCTATATTGGATTGCTTGTCTTCTCAAAGTGGGGAAAGGAAATGAGAGAATTAAGAACTCAAAGTTTTAAAAGTGCATGTTAAAAATTATTTTTACATGTAATTGTGGAAAATAAAATATTAAATAAAATATACTGTCAAATAAATCTAATATAAATATATTTAGAAACTATAGATAGCTAACAGATATTTGAGACCAAAAACTATTCCCTGAAAATTGGTCAAAGGATATGAACAAACAGGCCTCAAAAGAAGAATCTATTAACGATGATATTAAGAAAAAAATTCCAAGAAATGTAAATCAAAACCAGCCTGAGGTTTTACCTCACACCCAGAAAGTTTGAAAAGATGACAAAATATGGAGCTACTAAATATTGAAAAAAGGTGTCAAAGGCTGGCACATATAAGTTTCATCACTGAATGTATAAATTTGTCTCATAATTCTGGAAAGTAATCTGGAATTACGCAATAAATTAAGTAAAATATACCATATGATCCAGAGACTCTTTAGATAGCTACATACAAGAGTTAAATTACTAAAGAAATGGACTCATATATATATATACACACACATATACACATATATACACATATATACATATATACACATATATACATACATACATATATATATACATACATATATGTGTGTGTGTGTGTGTATAAATGTATTGACAGCAGTACTTATTTTATGTTACCAAAGGACTAGATACAAAGAAAATGACCATTAATTAGGGAATGGTAAATATGTTGAGGTAAATGAATGGAATGAAATAATACTGTGCTGGAAGAAATGATTAAAATGAAGATTTCTAAGATCTTGACTGTCTGGAATTCTATAAAATGAAGGACACAGTTACTATGACAATGTAAATTGAAAGAATACAAAATAATTTAATTGAATATTGAGAATTTAGAATAACTGAGCTTGACCTCAAATAAAGAGTTATGAGAGGATTTCTCCCTGCCTTAGATGTCAGTTAATTTTACCAAACTTTTTTTTTCCTGTGATAATCATTTTGGTTATTAAGGATGGTTTTCTTGGGGCAGGAGGCATTTCTCTTTGTTTGGTGAGGTAGGATTCAAGTAGAGCTAAAATAGGCAATATGGGTGATATAAAAACATGTTATAATGATAAAAAATTTATTTTAAAACAATTGTTCATTAGATGTCCAGTACAAATTCACCAAACCTATGATCTCATAATGCAAGCACATATGTGTGTATGTGTGTCTCTCTGTTTGGCTATGTGAACATGTAAATTTCTGGTGTGGAAATTTATTCCATTGATGGTGACTGAACATTTCTTATCTATAAACTAGTCTAGAGAGTTGCTTGGGGTACTAAGAGGCAAAGTCACTTATTTCCTTTATCATATTGAAACCCCATGTTAGAGGCAACACTTAAAACTACATTTCCTTTAGTACAAGGATTCTCTTCCCTTCAGTAGACAATGCTACCATTCTGCCAACCCATAGAATGATAATAATTTTTAGTCATTAGAAATATCTTTAACATTGCCATTTAAGATGATGAGTTCTGTATGTCTGCAAGATACCAGCCTTCCCAAAATATATACAATAAATCATTCAGTCAAAGAACACATTTTTATTAAGCCTTTACTATGTGGCAGGCACTCTGTTAAGCTCTAAATGCAAAGAAAGACACAAAAAAGATCTTTCCCTTAAGGAACTTAATGAGGCAACATCTATATAACTAGTCACATATAAGGGCATATACAGAGTAGATGGACATAATAAGAGAGAGAAAGGTAGTGGGAGGACTGGGTAATGACTTCCTCAGAAAATGGAATTTCAAATGAGTCTTGAAAGAAACTAAGAGGCCAAGGTGAGGAGCTTAAGCATTTCAGGCATGAGTGACTACCAGAGTAAATGCATGGTTATAAGTGAGAGAACCCAGTGTTTGTGCATTTTTAGGTAGGTCAATGTAGCCGAGTTATCAAATACATGGAGGAGGTTAAGGCCAAAAAACGTTGGGAAAGATAGGAAGGGGCCTGTTAATGAAGTTTTAAATATAAAAAATACCATTAGTAGGAGTATGAATTCCTTGATTCCAATAGTAATGGATGCTGTAGTTTAGGATATTTTCAATTATTATGACTAATTATTCAGAAGTTAGGAAATAGACTGCTAAATGAAAATACTTAGAGGACAGCAAGATGGGTAGCTATGAAGGGTGAAAATAAAAGAATGCACAATGAAAAAAAAACTCTTTAAACTATTGTTTTTGGATCATTTATTTTTTCACTGGAAATGCCAGATATTCGTACTCAGAGTTTATTTTGTAAGTCAAATACAAAATTTCCAGTAGAATAATAGCCATAATACTATAACTACTAATGATGATAATCAAAACTGACTTTATATAGCATTTTAAAGTTTACAAAGAACTTTACATATCTTACCTCATTTGAGCTTCAAAATATCCTTGAGCTATTGATAAAATATTTTCCCTATATGAGAGATGATTTCTTAACTTTGGGCTTAATTTAGAATCCTCGCTCTCCTTCACCTCTCATATCTAATCACTTATCAAATCTTGGTTTTCTAACTGCCCAACCTCTTATATTCACCCCAGAAAGTAACTCTTTCTTTAAGAGTCAGCTTCAATACCATTGTCTGTTCTTTTCTTTTTTTTGTGCAGGGCAATGAGGGTTAAGTGACTTGCCCAGGGTCACAAGCTAGTGTCAAGGGTCTGAGGCTGGATTTGAATTCAGGTCCTCCTGAATCCAGGACCAGTGCTTTATCCACTGCACCACCTAGCTGCCCCTTCAGTACCATTTCTGCAAGAAACTTCCCCTCATCCTTCTTATATTCTCCCTCCCAAACTGTCTTACATATAACTATTTTGTATTTATTAGTAGTTATTAACTGTACATTCATTCTATAAATACAAATCTGCATATGTATGTTCATAATATACACATATGCATATAGAAACATATGTACATTCATAATATATATATATATATAACTAAACATTTTAAATATCCCTAGTGTTTAGCACAGTGGCTGGTATATAGTATTTAGTAATGCTTACTGCCTAACATTTATGTAAATATAGTCATATATACATTCATATATACATATATACAAATGTGCATGTTTATGCAAGTTCATAAGAATACATATTTGTATATGACTATATAAGTATTTTCAGTCTTTTCAGTTAGAATGTAAGCCCCTTGTTAGTGTATATATACATAGATATATAATTGTGCATATGTATATAATACACACATATGTATACATATATGCATGTGTGTGTGTGTGTGTATAGTTTCTAGCTCTGTGTATATCTGTGTGTGTGTCTATATGTATTTTGCTCCCTTCTGTTAGGATATAAAGTCTTTTATGAGTAGAGGCTTTTCCACTGTTTTATTCATTGTATTTATATTGCCAGCTCCTAGCATACTGTCTTGCTTATAATAGGCACTTAATAAATATTTTTGATTTATTGATTGATTGATGAGGAAATTGATCCTTAGAGATGTTATATCACTGATTCATATTTGCATAGCTATAATGGTTCTGAGGCAAAATATGAATCTAGATTCCCAGTCTAAAACTCAGATCATTTTTTTTTTCATTCCTCTGTCATACAAATCTTTTCTAATTCTAGAGTGGAAGACTATATATATATACACACACACACATATATATTGCCCCATCTCTGCCTTCTACTGTAAATGGTTTACTTTGGGGCCTCCACTTTCAAGGAGAAAAAATACTTCTTAGTGTTTGGAAATATCAAGGGTAGTAGCTCTAGGTATTCTGAAAGAACCTGCAATAGTTATAGTGACTTATTGTAGCAGCTTTATTTCCCCTTGCTCCCTATTTGTACAATTTGCATAATAGCCAAATTTACCTTCTTACTGAAATGTGGCCTCTCCTCCATATCAGGAAAAAATTTCTTCTTCAATCTTGCCTCTCACAATATTTTGCTTATTTCAAGAACCAGTTCATAGTGACCTTTTAAACCAGGAGTTTCTTTTTTAAAAAAACATTTTTCTTTGTATTTCCTTTTTTTCTTTCCTTCTTTCCTTTTTGTCATATAACCTCTAGTAATTTGGCAAAATCTCATGTATCATTTTTTGGAAATGGTTTTATATGGTGGCGCAGTGGAGGGCAGCTAGGTGGCGCAATAGATAGAGCACCAGTCCTGGAGTCAGGAGGACCTGAGTTCAAATCAGGCCTCAGACACTTGACACTTACTAGCTGTGTGACCCTGGGCAAGTCACTTAACCCTCATTGTCCTGCAAATAAAAAATAAAATGCACAGGATTACACATGAAATTAATTATGTTGAAGTACATTTAACAAAATAGACTTTATAAAGAATTCATATTCCCTGAAAACTCTCCATGGACCTCAAAGATTCTCTCCTATGGAAAACCTTTCCTGATCCTGCTGAAGGGGCAGCTTGGTAGTACAGTGGATAAATCACTGGCCTTGGAGTCGGTAGGACCTGAGTTCAAATCCAACCTCAAATATTTGAAAATTGCTAGATGTGTGACCCTGGGAAAGTCATTTAATCCCAATTGCCTCAAACATCCAGCACCATCTCCATTCATCCTGATGTATGTCTTGCCACTGGACCCAGATGAATCTGGATAAGACAGTGAGGTTAGTGACTTTTCACAGCCTCACAAATTCCTTCAAGTCATGACATCACTTCTTGATGTCATGATCTTTTTCGAGAAGGAAGGACAAACAACAACAGCAATAACAATATTCTCTACCTCCTCAAATTATGTTACATTGGGCTTTAATGTTTTCATGTTTTTCCACGGAGAATTTAAGTTATGGGCTACAAGGTTTGTGGTAGTATTTTTTTTTATCTTGTTTTCTTGTTTTTAATTTCTATCTCCAGAATAGCTAGCATAATTCCTTACACAAAATAGGTACTTAATAAATCCATATTGAAGGGAATAAAGTTAATGATCTTGATAATTCAAATTAGTTAATTCTAATTGGATCATTTTAACTATTGAAGGATTAGATCAAATCTGAATGTGTTGTTGACACAGTTTTAAGGTTACTTTTCAAATGGTTAGAAAGGGTGATGCTTAATATAAACCCCAGGATAACTCAAATGCACTGACAAATCATTATATGTTTCTCTTTTATTCTAAGTTTGCAAACAGGATTCATCATTCTGTGTATTGCTATAGAAGAAGAAAGTGGATCTCAGAATGTTTTACCCTCAAGATTTTGAATTCCCTTTTATTGGTATTTTAAAAAATATTTTATGTTAGATCAGAACATCATTATGGAAATCAGCTTTCACAATAAAGACTTGACTGTCTGTTGGATCATATTTGAATGACATTTTACTTAACCACCCTTGATTTCCAAAGCCTCAAATTAATTGGTCTCTCTGATGTAAAACTTCAAGCTCTTCCTTTCTTGGTTGCATCTCCTGGAATAGAAAAAAAAATGTTCTGTCTCTCCAAGCACTATGGCATTAGCCTAAGGCAGAATGATTCAACAATGAAAATTTTATTTCTGAAATATTTCTTCAATGTTCTTCTACTGTATATTAATAATAAAATGTCAAATATATATAATTTCTATTGTGTGGATAACAAAACTATCTAATCTTAAAATATGATTTTAAATCTAATTTCAGAATTGTTTCATGGTATGTTCATTTATTCTTATTGTAATGATAAAACAATTGCATGATTTGGAGAATTATTATGGTAGTGTCAATATAGAGAGCTTGTCTCAAAGTCGTTTTCCCATACTTACTGTATGACCTCCAAAAATCTTCTAAACTCTCTATTACAGCAAGCTCTCTTATATTGTTGGCGAATCAAATTTAGGAACCAAACAAGGGAACACACAATTGGAGAGAGATGAAAAAAACGGTTTTATGAGTGGTGTAAACTAAAGACCCTCTAGACAGAAAGAGTAAATAGATAGGGAATTTGAGAAACAGACCACAAGGCTGACAGAAGAATGATTTAGAAGCGATAGGGGATTTCAATAATATTAACATCCACTGGAGTAAAAAGAAAAAAATCTAATAACTTTTTTATTTGCCTTAGTGAAAATTACATCATCCAAACAGAAAAGGAACCATAAAGATAAATTGTACTCCAGATTTGATTTTAACTAAGAAAGAGGAACTGGCAGATAAAGTTACAGTGGTAGGAACTTGTAGAGAAATGTTGACTTTTAGTGTTTATGAAAAACAATAAGAAAAAAAATTAAGCATATACTGATATAAACCATAGATTTAGGGAAAATAGGTATCAAAATATTTAGGAAAAAATATAGATAAGATCTTATGGATTGAAATGTTACAGGAGAAGTTAGCCTATGAGAATGGGAGAAGTTGAAAAAATAATGAAGACCCAAAATGAGATCATTCTAATAGGGAAGAAAAAAATGAGATTTATATGAATAAATTGGTGTTGGTATATAAAGAACTCACAGACCAAATAAAATTAAAAAAAATAAATGTCACAAAGATAGAAGTAAGGCCAGATAACAGGATAAATATAAAAGCGTGTCATAATCTATTATACACAAGGTCATAATTGCTACAACTCAGAATAGTCTGAGACCGAGAAAGAAAGATAAGAACCACTTAAATGTGTTATCATTGTTTTCAGGGGATTTTTTTTTTTACCTCTATGAGGAGAAAAGCCAAGATCAAAGAAGGGATAGAACTTTTGCTTTGCCCTTATGTGATGATAACAGATGTCAGCAGAGAGGAGTCAGAGCTATTTCATTCTTATATTGCTTCTATGTTTTCCTAGTAAGAAAACTAACCTTCGTATCAATCAATTAACAAGTATTTTAAAGTGCTTACTAATCAATAGGTACTATATCAGGGGAGATACAAAGATAAGTGGAAACCTTTCATCCCTTGAAAAAGTTTATGCATAGGGGAAATAACTGAACACAATGATCACAAGTATTTAATGCCCAGTATATGTAAGGCCATAGGAAGAGAGCACCTAGCTATCCTGTATAAATTCTAATCATCTGGCCCTGATGAATTAACTTGACCTCATGGCATGGAAAGAAGTAGCAGATGTAATTGCTGAGCAACACGTTAGGAGGACATTCAAAACCCAAGGTGTACCAAAGTAAAGCAAGTAGGATGGTGAAGGGTCCTTAGTCCAGGTATTATGAACCTAGATAGAACAAATTATCCAGATTCACAACAGAAGACTGGAGGAAGGGTGTGGTAAGATATACAATTAAGTATTTGAGGAGCTCTCTTACAGAGAGAAGGATTAGAATTTTTATGCTTCTCCCCAGATGGCAGTAACCAGAGCAGTACATGAAAGGTGCAAATGAGCCAATTTAGGAAGTATAAAGATTTATAACATAAAGAAAAATCTGCATAATAATTAGAGAAATAAAAAAAACATGGTTGCCTACCTCGAGTCATCCTTTTGCATATTCAAGCAAAAGCAGAAATACCATTTGTCAAATATATTATGGCAGGGATATCATATGTGTGTAAATTGGACTAGATTGATACTGAGGTCCCTTAAGACACTTAAATATTGTGATTTTATGATTGTTCTGAAAGGGTGAAAGGAGATTGGACACAATGATTCCCTATATTGATGGGAACCAGTCCACAAAAATACAGAGCAAATTATAGCATTTGATTAGATAAATGTCAAGTGGAAAAAGTATTAGTAATAGTCATTATTGTCATAATTATAATAGAATATACAAAAATACAGGTGTGTGCATATATTGTGCCTAGTAGTTTTATAGCTCTTTAAGGTTAACCCAGCTTTTTTTTACATATATCATCTCATTTTGTCTTCATGATCATGATGGAGGTAGGGACTTTATTATCTCGATTTAAATCGAGTGAGACTGACAGAAGTTAAGATTTTTTTTGCCATGATTGCCATTCTGGTCTTCCTGTCTCCACATCTAATATTCTCTCTTACATCACTTGGTGACATTAAATGTAGTGGGTGAATTCACATAATTTTCATTGTAGGAAGTGAAATTAACTTAATAGCAAGACAATCTTATTTCATGGTATATTTGTAAGGATGCTGGATTTGGATTGAGAGGAATTTAGAAAAAAAAGTATACTTCTACTACTTACCAACACTGTTATCTTAGGAAAGTCATTTCTCTCTCTAAACTTTAGTTTCTTCACCTATAAAATTAAAGATTTAGTTTCGAGATAATCTTTAAGATTCTTTTGTACTCTAAATTTATTTCCTTTATCATTGTCACATATTAACTTCTAAATGTGTCCAAAACAAGAATTAGGTACATCCTACTTTTTTTCTTTCCTATTCAGTATGAATTAATGATGAATCTGAACTAAATAAAAAATATTACAAAATACTGAATTATGGGATTATCCTATATAAACATGACATGTTGCAAGACTCAGTCATAATGATTTTAACTATCAAAATTAAAAGGGACAGGGGCAGCTAGGTGGCGCAGTGGATAGAGCACCGGCCCTGGAATCAGGAGTACCTGAGTTCAAATTCAGCCTCAGACACTTAACACTTACTAGCTGTGTGACCCTGGGCAAGTCACTTAACCCCAATTGCCTCACTAAAAAAAAAAAAAAATTAAAAGGGACAATAAAAAATTTCCTCTCGATGTTTATGAGAGTGTAACATTCACATACAGGTCAAAGAATCATTTCAAAACTGTTAAATGAATTTCTTAATATAGTGAGCATAGAGAAGTAAATGATTAGTATTTGAGTTCTTGAGATCACTTTAAAGTGATACTTTAGGTAACTTTTAGGTTCCATAGACTAGTTTCACTTTAGTGGAATATCTGAATTAGAAATGTGTGTAAAACTGGAGTAAAACCTGAAACTTGATGATAAAGATATCTTTTAAAGCAGCCTATTTCCTTGAGTGGGTTTAGTTCATTAAAAGTAGAAAATTAAGAGAGGGAGTACTGACAAGAGAATTGAGGCATACTATAGAATTCCTTTCAAAACTAAACATGAAAGTAAAACTGTGTCACAATCATAATTAGTTTTTGTCCTCAAACTGTCCTTGATAGCTTAAATGTATCTATGGAAAATACCACTTTCTTTAGCAATGGTTGGAACTAGGTCATTATGTATCTAAAAAATCCCAACCACCTTTGGGGAATATAATGAATGGGATGAGGGGGCATAAGGGGTGTTCAAGTGTTTAAATTTCTAGGCCTATTTTTCACATTTTATTTTCACTAAATTAGATTACATCCTGTCAAAAATCTCATACTAAATCTCAGAATAAAATATAATTCAATTCAAGGAAAATATATTCAAAATATCTGGAGTAAAGGATTCTATGTGAGGTTATATAGGGCAAAAACGGTTCCTAACATCAAGGTGCTTACACTCTTTTAAAAGATAGATTATTCAAATAGGTAAGATAATTTGATGAAGCACAAGTATTAATAAGTGTGGGGATGGTTAAGAGAAGATTTAAGAAAAGAGGTAACATCGAAGCCAACAAATATACAAAATAAAATGTATATTAGTGCACAGAAGCTAATGTAGTTTGTTTATCCCTTTTTGCTAAGTGTCCCCTTTCAGCTCTGGTTGTAGAAATATTCGGACTCATTTCAGTCTATGGACAACATGACTTCAAAGTAGGAAGAGAAGGATAAAGCTCTTTATTGTATGTGCCATCCCACCACCTTCTTGGAGTCTCAGTGAATATTACTTAAAATTTCGATTTTGATTTATGGCTAGGAAAAGGAAATAAAAAGATACTCAATATACAATTTGTGTCATGTATGGGACAGCTTTTTTGTTCTCGCACAAAGAAATGCTGAACCCCCAAATCTCACAAATGTACATTAATACATAGTCGGGGTAGAACACAATACCTTACAAGTACTGTTCTGTTCTCTCACAACTTGAGAACAAAAGTCACTAAAACTTAAAGTAATTTGCTGGAATGCTGAATTGGCATTTGATATTTCAATAACACTGTGAAAATAGTTCACTTGAGGTCTCTGGCAATAAGTGCCAAAACTAAGTATTTTCTCATTCTCTTGGTGATGCTTATCATCTTTAAGTAATGATAGAGGGTTCGCTAGTCCCAAAGGGCCAGTCAGTGCCAATTGGCAGACAAGTTCTCTGAATTTCTCTGGCTCACAGTAGTGTCTCCAAATCTGGAAATACCACTTTGGGATCTTTTTGCCACCTAAATTCAGGTAAGAAAATAAATATTAGAGGCAGTTCCAAATTCAGGCTCAGGATTACCTTGATAGGATGTATACTTTACTGCCATGTAACTACAACTACCATTTTGAAAGTAAAAGAAGGATAGAAGCTCTGCTGCAACCTATTATAAAGAGGTCCTAATATTTGAGTTATACATTATATATTTATGTATATATAATGTATAACTCAATATATATATATATATATATATATATATATGGGTGGATGGATATATATATGGATAGACATATCCTTTTCACAGTCCACTGAGTGGAGCATAACCTGATTTAGGGTCCAAATCCTCTCTAATACACTTTTGATGTAGTCTCTCACTCTTTATCCATACAGTGAGGGAGATAGGAAACACCTAGAATTTCCTTTTAAATTTCAAAGTCATTTATTCCCATGTATTTCCGTGGAATAACTACATGGAATATGTTCTAGTATAATTGAGGTACCAAGATGGTGCAGTGGATAGAGCACTGTGCATGGAATCAAGAAGTCTTGAGTTCAAATTCAGCCTCAGTCACTTAATAGTCAGGAGAAGTTACAACATATTTGCTTCAGTTTCCTCAACAATAAAATGGGGATAATAGAGCACTTACCCTCTTGGGTAAAGTATTTATCAAAGTTCCTGGCACATGCTAGGCATTTTGTAAACGTTAGCTATTGATATTTCTATTAATAGTTAGTACATGAAAGATATTAAGAATTCTAAAAAGTGAAGATGAAGAGTAAGTGAATTCCAGTCTTCTTATAAAATGTATAAATACATAGATAGCAACAGGGATTATAGTATGGAATCTCTGGGAATTCATTTAAATTCAGCAAATATTGCTTCCTCTCATATGCCAGCTATTTTGCCAAGCATTTGTTGTGAGGGAAAGAAAAAATGGTTTCACAATTAAAAACATTTTATATTATATTGGGGTGAAACAATCTAAACAAAAATGAATAAAATCAAAATATGTGTAAAAGAAACACAATATAATTAGGAATCAGGAGAACACTAATACCCAGAAATTAGTAGAAGGCCTCTTATAGGTGATGGTCTTGTTTAAGATTTTAAGGGAGCCTCGGGTTTCTATTGTTCTGTAAGAAACGATAAGTAGATAGATTTCAGAAAATCCTGGAAAGACTTGCATGCATTGATGCTGAGTGAAATGAGCAGAACCAAGAGAATATTGTTGTTTTTTTGTGGTGGGGGGGAAGTTGTGGGGCAATGAGGCTTAAGTGATTTGCCGAGGGTCACACAGCTAGTGTCAATACCAAGAGGACATTGTACAGAGTATCAACAGCATTGTGATATGATCAACTGTGATAAATTTAACTCTTCTCAGTGATACAAAATAATGCCAAAAGACTTATGGTGGAAAATGCCCTTCATATCCAGAAAAAGAAGTGTAGAATCTGACTGCATATTGAAACATATTTTAATTTTTGTTATTATTCTTGTTTATTTCTTCTTGCCTTTTTTTCTTTTTGTTCTGATTCTTCTCTTACGACATGAATAATGTGGAAATGTTTAACATGATTGTAATGTATAAGCTAGATCAAGCTGCTTGCTGGCCTCAGGAGTGGGGAGGGAGGGAGAAAAATTTGGAACTCAAAAATATATGCATATAATAGGGAAAAAATTTTAAAAATAAAAAAAATAGGGAATCACAAAACCTTCTTGAAGAAGGGAACCGAACCCCTAGATGTGTATCAATTTAAATTGGGTAGCTACATGGAGGAAAGATTAGAGAGATCAGAAACTGGAGGCAGGAGGACCCACAATGAAGTGATTACAACAGCCTAGTCAAGAAGTGATGAAGATGTGAATGAGTACTGGCTTTGTTTTTAGTGAATGTTTATAACAATTATATTAGAGTTCTTTCTCACCTATAATCTTTAAGACTTGCCAAATGATTCAGTCAGATGAAGTACAGAGTTGTTGTTTTTTGTTTGTTTGGTTTTTTTGGCAGATGAGTGTTAAGTGACTTGCCCAGGGTCACAACACAGCTAGTAAGTGTCAAGTGCCTGAGTCCAGATTTGAACTCAGGTCTTCATATCCTTCATATCTTCATATCAGGTCAGTGCTTTATCCACTGTGCCACATAGCTGCCCCATTCAGAGATGTTTCAAATATGAGTCTGTGATTGTGAATTTGGTTTACTGGGAACATAGACATACCCTTGACAGAAATTACAGGAATTTGGAGAAAGGTCAATTATGGGGGGGGGGGGATAATTTGTATTTTAAATGTTGCATTTGGGACAGCACTAGTTCAAGTATATTAACATAAACAATAGTCAATTTGTGATATCGGAAAAAAAAAGAAATGAGCTGGTTATATTGATTCTGGAGTTATTAGAATAGAGATTACAATTGAAATCATGAGACGACTGAGGGATAAATTTAGTAGAGAAGAGGTTAAAAGGTAGAGTCTTGAGAAATAGTGGGAAACTGAGCAGATATATATGTTACTCATGCAAAATAATGAAATGTTGAAAATGTCAAAAAGTGTGGAAAAGGCAAGTGCAATAAGAAAAATGGCTTTTCAAATAGAAAATCATTGGGCAATTTTTGAAAGTAGTTCTAATAGAGTGGGGAAACTGGCTGTAAAGTAGTGGTAATGGGATGAAATGTAAATGGTGGGGGAAGTAGAGGCAAAGTACAGAGTGCATATTCTTTTATTTTGGCTGGCAAATGGGTATGATGAGGTTATATTTAAATTATTAATTATTTCTTTGTTTTTGTGTTTATTTGGTGGAAAGACCTGGGGATATTTTTAGGGACAAGGAAGCAGCTAGCAGATTATAAAACAATGAGTACAAAAGTTACATAAGTAGAGAATTAGAGAAATTTTGAAAGTGCAGGCTTTCAGAAGAGATGGGAAGAAAGGATCGAAGGCAAAATAGAAGTAGTGGTCTTGGCAAGGAGAAAATGCCATCTCTTTGCCATGTGAAAGAACAAAGAAGGAAAGAATGATGGATGAAATGGAGGGGTTATATAGTTTGGAATAGGGCCTGTGGGGAAACACAATTGTAACTGGCCTCAAGTAGGAAATTCACCCTATCACTGTTTTTCTAATTCAAAGTTACATAGAAAAAAAGGTCTTTTTGATAAAATAGATAAATTGTATTGATCAGTAGACAAATGAGGGATATTTTACTTAGTTGATGCAATTAATTTTTTTCATATTAATATTATGACACCTCTTTTGCCAAATGCTTTAAAAGGATGAATGCTTTGAGATAAGAAAGTAATTTCTTTGTACTGCTTTTCAATTATTGCTTCAAAACAGCTTCCTCTTACATCTCTTCTTCCTATGCTCCAAGCTTTACTTTGAGAAACATTGCAGCAAAAAGAAACAAAATCTTCATGTTATCAATCTATCAATCCTCTCTTTTTTAGTCAGTGATATATTCAGTTATCTTTTCATATCAATTCTAAAAATATTCATGAAAATTCCCTTCCCCTTCCAAAAATGTACCACTTCCAGACTTGGACTTAGGTATTGCTTATCAGGTTTTTTTTTTTTAAACTAAATTCTCCCATAACTAGGATGTCTACCCTCACCCCCAAGCACATATACTACCACTGAAAAGTAATGGGGCAGACCATCTGTTCCAGAAGTTACATAGAAAGCCTCTGTAGCTACAGATATCTCTAAGAATTTCATTCTTTTTATCAAGCATGGCCCAAGGATATACAGGACAGATGTGATTTTGGTCATTTTGTTGGTTTAGAAAGTCTTCCTCATTGGATGTATTCTAGCCTAGTAAACTTCCACTTGTTGGATTCTAGTGAAGATTTTAGTGAGGATATTCTGAGTAGTGTTGCATAACAGAGTTGGCATTGAAGCCAAGAACACCTTAGTTTATGTACCATCTCTGATACATACTTGCTGAATGATGCTAACACATTACTTTACCTCTCAGGGTTCTAGACAACTCTTTAAGACTATAAAATAGAGAGAAAGTGATGACCTATATTAAGAATTTTTTTAAGTAGTACCTCCCTATAACTAAGGCAATTATTCTGAGAAAATTAGGTGAGCAGTAGATAGAGTGATTGGTTGGAAGTCAGGAACACCTGAGTTCAAATTTGGCTTCAGCTACTTCTCTGCTGTGTGACACCGGGGAATTTACCTAATCTTCATTTCCCTCAGTTTCCTCATCTGTAAAATTTGCATAATCATAGCATCTACCTTCCAAAAATGTCGTGAAGATCAAACGAGATGTTTATAAAGTGCTTAGTACATTACCTAACATATAGTAGGTCCTTCATAAAGGTTTGTTCTATTCCCTCTACCAATGAAATAATTCCAAGTCAATTCCTGATATTGTTTGGACTAGATGATTGCTAAGTTGTCTTCAAACTTTTGAAATTTGGAGTTTCTGCTTCTGTGATTTCCATGCCTTTAATTTAACAAAAGTTTAGAAACATCTGTGCATACAAAAACAAAAATGAAAGTTTCCCCTTCTTACCCAGATTTCCTGAAGTATAATGTAAATACAACTGGTCAGGGCTATAGATGTGTGTGTGTGTGTGTGTGTGTGTGTGTGTGTGTGTGTGTGTGTATTCCATGCAGAACTAAAGTAAATTCCATTTTTGACATTTACTTAACTAATAGACCAGTGATATGCTAATAGATATCAGAGGTTACCTGGTTTTAGAAAAATATATTGGGGAGGTAGAGCCAAGATGACAAAGGAAAGTCAGTGACTTCCCAGAGCTCTCCCCATGATCTGTCCAAATACCTTCAAATAATGCCATAAGACAATTCCTGGATCAGCTGAACCCACAAAAGGATAGGGTGAGATCATTGTCCAGCCAAAGACAGCTTAGAAGGTTGGCAGAAAAGGTCTGTCATACCTGGGTGAGAGTGGAACCCAGACCTGGGTCATGCTGGCAAAGATCGAGCCCCAGGCTGTGCCAAAGAAGCAGGCCTGTGGAGCCTCAGCATCAGCTGAAGCAGAAGCTACTTCTGGAACTCAGATCACAGTCCAAAGAGGGGTTCTAGTGGTGGGGGGTGAGATTTTAGGGGTCTTTGCTGGTGCTGAGGCAGAACTCTGTTGTGTTGTCTGTGCCAGGAACCAGGAAGCAGTCTTGAATGACAATCAGGGTGTGGGAGGGGCGCAGGCACACTTGAGCTTGTAGTCACAGTGAAACAGAATTCTATTCCTGGTTTAAAGAGCAAGCAGGCCTGTGGTTACTTACAGACCAGAGTACAGGCCAGGGAAGTGTAGAACATGCCTCTGGTTAAATCATACCACCTGGGACTCCCTGGAGCTTGGGACAGTGCACCCTGGAAGCGTGTAACTTGGGGAAAATTCTAAAGAAAGAAAGAAAATATTTTGACTTCTGTTTTGTTGTTGTTGTTATTGTTTTTATGGAAAATATTATATCTAGATGAATATAATTAAATGGATTTAATCTTTATGAATGGCTGCTTTAAAGATTAGTGGTGAGGTAATATCTGGGAAAGATGCCAGAGATTTAGAACTGTAAGGAACTAGAGATCATTTATTCCATCTCACATTTTACAGATAAGACAAGTAAGGCCTAGAAAGGTTAAGTGATGTCTTTTTAGTGAAGTGCCCCAAAGATCTATTTTTATCCTTCACCAATGTGATTACCTTTTTCTAAATGTTTTCCAATAGCTAGAGGTGCTAGAGATCATAGGGCAGTATCCCTTACCACTGGACATGCTCTTTTTATATTTCTTTCCCCCATCTCACTCTCATGTTCAATAATAAAGAAGAATCTAAAAGTTCTATGATATAATGGGGAAAAACCAAGTTCTTCTGTTGTCTAGATAATGTTATATTTATTGGGCATGTTTCCACACTCATTCAAATATTGTCATGATTTTAAATTGGCTTTTATTTTTTTCTTAATATATAGGTTCCCTTCCATTTGCAAAATTCTAAATCTACATAATTGATATTTGTTATGGTAGTAGAAGATGTAAACATTGTTTGAAGTCACTCAATTTTTATTCTAGCTTGCTACAGATTCATGTCTCACATAAATCCTTGCTTATGTAGATATCAGAAACTGATTTTTGATTTTCCTTTGTGAAGAAGATGGGCTTTGTGACACCAATCTTGATTTCTTTTTTGTTTACTCCTATGTGTAATTGAATTTGCATCTATATGTTGCTGGAAGGAAAATGGACCATAGAAATAACAGATGACAATAATTTTTCTCAAAATTTAAATAATATAAATTGATTACCATAGCAATGACTCCACACAGTACTTTAGTCAGCAATAAAGAGAAGGCTGTAAAAGGCAGCAATTTGCTGTTCTTTCATGTCAATCATGTCTAACTCTTTGCGACCTTGTTTTGGGATTTTCTTGGCAAAGATACTATACTGGTCTGCCATTTTCTTCTCCAGGTCATTTTGCAGATGAGGAAACTGAGGTAAACAGGGTTATGTGAGTTACCTAAGGTCATACTGGTAGTAAGTATCTGGGACCAGAGTTGAATTTATGAAGACGTGTCTTCCTTACTCCAGGCTTTGCTGTCTATCTACCATAGCACCTAGCTCCTCATTACAGTACCAATAACTTATAATAAAAACTTTTTTGTAAAGAAGGATAAATAACTATTATAGGCAAGTATTCTCTCATAAATCAGAAAGAGGAAGTTGAAGTTAAACAAAGATTCTTTGTTAATACTAATCATCTTTTTTTTAGATGCCAGTGTTTTTGATCATTCAGATCTGGGACATTGCACAGAATTTTGGAAGAAATTTTTTTTACTTAGAATTTGGATTTTCTAGTCACACAGAAAAGACTAATTACTTGAAAAAGATCTAATGGGCAAAGTTCAATATGTACTTGATTGTTGGGTATGAATTCCACTAATTTTAATATATGTTTCAAATACCTTTTTTGATACATATGTATATCTACATATATACATATACACATACACATACATATACATATGCATGTGGATTGTGGATTTTGGTCTATAAAGAATGCATTTAATATTTCCGCTTTTCTGAATTAGTAAAATTTTTAGGCTCCAAAACATGGTAATTTTTGTGAAGCTGTCATGTTCAGGTGAATATAATAGATACTCTTTTCTGTTCCCATTCAGTATTTTGTATAGGTGTAACATTCTTTTTTTTCTAAAGTTCTCTTTATTTACTTAACTTTTTCCCATATTTAGTCTTATGTTTAGATTTATCTAGATCTGAGAGGGGTGAATTAAAGCCCTACAATAATATAGTTTTATTTTTTATTTCTTCCTATAACATTTAACGTTTCCTTCCAACATTTAGATGTTTTGCATTTTAGTGTATCTCCATATATATTGTAGTAGTGATATTAATTAGTTATCTATGAAAACTTTTATCAAAATATATTTTCCCTGATTATCTCTTTTCATTGGGTATGTTTCTGCTTTTCCTTTTGTAGTATCCTGGATTGCTATCCATTTTTTTTTTTTTACTTCATCAGAAGCATGGTAGATTCTGCTCCAGTCCTATGTATTTGTCTTTCTGTTCCAACTGTGTCTCTTTTAAACAAAATATCATTGGATTCTTGTATTTAATTCATTCTGCAATTCTATTAACTTTAGTGGGTGAGTTCATTCCATTTATTTTCAGTTATGATTGATTTACTCCATTTCCCACTATCATTTATCTATTCTATTTATCCTTCTCTCTTTTTACTCTATCCCTCTTCAAAAATCTATTTTGCCTCTGATCACTTCATCCCTTAACATTTTCTCCCTTTTTATCATCTCCCTTTCAATTAACCACTTCCCATACTACTTCACTGTTCAGTAAGATGTTCCCTTTCCAACTGTGTGTCTGTTATCTATATCTATAGTTTCCTTCCTTTGAACCATTTCAGATGAGTGTGATGTTCAATCATTGCTTCCTCCCTGCATTGCTTTTCCCCTCCTATTATGAAAGTTCTTCCTTGTGTGCCTTTTTTATGTGAGATAATTTCTCCATCTTTTTTTCCCTTCCAACTTTTTCAAGTGCATTTTTCTCACTCCTCTAATTTTCTTTTGAGATCATCCGCTTATAGTAGACATATCAATGCGTTCTAAGTATTTTTTTTTTTCCTAATCGACCTAACAAAAATAAAGTACATAGGGGTTACATATAGTAGCTTCCCATATAGGAATATGAACAGTTTAACTTTATCAAGTACCTTATAATTTCTCAATCATGTTTTTCTTTTTTATACTTGTCTTATATCATTTGTCAAATTTTATTTTCATGTGTAATTTATTCATAAAGAATGCTTGGAAGTCTTCTACTTCATTAAAAATCCATTTCCCCCATCCCTATAATTATATTAAGTTTTATTGAGTCCTTTTTCATTGTAATCTTTTGACTTCTGGAATATGATATTCCCAAACCTCCACTCGTTTATCCTGATAGCAGTTAAATTTTGTGTGACCTTGACTATTACCCTACCATGTTTAGAGAGTTCTTCAGACTTCTTTTTTGTTTGGTTGGTTTTTGTTTGTTTTTAGTGGGGCAATGAGGGTTAAGGGACTTGCCCAGGGACACACAACTAGTAAGTGTCAAGTTTCTGAGGCCAGATTTGAACTCAGGTACTCCTGAATCCAGGGCCAGTGCTTTATCCACTGTGCCACCTAGCTGCCCCCTTCAGACTTCTTTCAGTATTTTCTCCTTGACCTGTGAGCTCTGGAATTTGGCTATAATATTTCTTGATATTTTAATTTGGGGATCAATTTCAGGAGGGGATTGCTGAATTCTTTTAATTTCTATTTTGGCTTAGTAGTTTATTTTTATAATTTCTTGAAATATATGTAGGCTCTCTTTTGTATCATTGCTTTTGAATGTTCCAATCATTATTATGTTTTTTGATGTGCTTTATGTCAATTTTTTTCTTATACTATATTTCCCATTATATACTTTTTCAATGTTTTGGCTTTCTTTTATTATTTCTTGATGTCTCATGTAGTCACTAGCTTCCATATGTCTAATTGTAATTTTTAAGGAATTATTTTCTTCATTTAGGATTGGACTGCTTTTGCATTCTGATTTGATAATTCTGATTTTGAAAGAACTTTTTTACAGTATTTTTGTGTTTTTTATGCAGCTCTCAATTCTCTTTCCTTATTATTTTGTATTGCTTATTTCTTTTTCCAAGGCTTACTCTACTGATCTAATTTAATTTTTAAATCTGAATTTTGCTCCACTTTTTTCATTTTTTAGATCCTTTATGAATTTTTTGTTTGCTTTTGGTCCATATTCACTTTTATTTAAGGCTTGTTGGGAGAGTTTGGTATGATTTCACTCCATCATCTTTAAGTACTGGATATCTGTCCTATAGATCTTTTCATCTCTATGTATTTACTGGATAGGCAATAGAGATGGCAATGACTTGGGTCCAAAATTGAACAGAAAGACAAGAGTTTGCATGATTACCTTCAGAAAATTTCAAAGCTTATTTTCTATCTTTAAGCTTCTCATAGAAGCAAAGGAACACCCTTTAATAGGTAATGTTCTACCATTGTTGCTAAATTTCAATTAGATATGACATATGTCTAACTACGAAGAATTTAATAAATGAATATAACACAAAGGCTAATGAATTGGAAAACAATGAAGAATAGAAACAGATTAAAACATAGAATGAGTAAAGTACTCTAAACAACAGCAGTAAAGATATTACCAAGGAAGTATATTATAGAAAGAGGAGATAAGTTAAATATGTGGTAAGAAGAAGGAATGACAGCTGTACAGCTAGATTTTTTTCCACTTGCACACCTTAATTTCAAAGGAAAGAGGAAGATCTGCAATGATTTAGGTCAATACCCTGTCATATGCCAAGGCATTGTATGATAGAACATGGATAAAACTGGCACAGGATACATATTAATGGGTTATACTCTTTGTTCTTAAAAACAATACACAGATGATTGTTGTTATATGGTTATTCAAGTTAGTGCTTATAAGTGATTTAATAGACAAGTAAGGTATGAAAATCGACATTTCCAAGGATTGGATGCTTGGGTGCATTCATTGGAATAAGGTAGAAAAGAATTAAAGAGGGAATAAAAAAGAATAACATTTATATGTTTTAAATGCTTTTTTAGAATTTTATTTTCCCCAATTACATGTAAAAACAATATTTAGTATCCATTTAAAAAACTTTGTATTCCTTATTATTATTATTATTATTATTAATTTCTACTTTGCAGGGCAATGAGGGTTAGTGACTTGCCCAATGTCACACAGCTAGTAAGTGTCAAGTGTTTGAGGCCAGATTTGAATGCAGGTCCTCCTGAATCCCAGGCTGGTGCTTTATCCAGTGCTATCACCTAGCTGCTTCTCCAAATTATTTTCCTTCCCCTCTCCCAAACCATTCCTCCTTTAAGAATGTAACCACTTCAATATGTTATATATATGTAGTTCTGCAAAACATCTCCATGTTAGTCAGGTTGTGAAAGAAAACAGAAAAAACAAAACCTCAAGGAAAATAAAGTTAAAAAAAAACTTAAATCTGCATTCAGGAACCATCACTTCTTTCTCTGGGGTTGGATAGCATTTTTCATTATAAGTCATTTAGAGTTGTCTTGGATCATTGTATTGCTGAGAATAGTCAAGTCATTCACAGCTGATCATATTATCATACTCTTTTTTATTTTTACACAGTACATTTCACTTTGCATCAGCTCATGTAGGCCTTTCCAGGTTTTTCTGAGAACATCCTGCACATCATTTCTTAGAGCACAATAGTATTCCATCATAATCACATGCCACAATTTGTTCAGCTTTTCCCAAATTGTTGGGCATCTCCTCAATTTCCAATTCTTTGCACCAGAAAAATTTTCTATATAACATAAAATAACAAAACATTATATATATATATATATCCTTTGGCATGTTATTTTTTAAATACCTTTTTATCTTTTTTCATCTTTTTTTAACATCTCTTTCTAGATACTGACCTAGTAGTGGTATTCCTAGGTCAAAGAGCATGCATGGTTTATAGTCCTTTGGCCATAGTTACAAATTACAGAATTTTTGAATCAGTTTGAAGTGCCACCAATATTGCATTAGTGTCGGATTTCCCCCACATCACCTTCAACATCTGACATTTTCCTCTGCTGTCCTATTATCTAATTCCATAGGTATGAGGTGGTACACCAGAATTGTTTTGACTTGCATCTTTACAATCAATAGTGAGTTAGAGCACTTTTTTATATGGCTATAGATAGCTTTGATTATTTCATCTGAAAACTGTTACTTTTTTTTTTTTTTTTTGGTGAGGCATTTGGGGTTAAGTGACTTGCCCAGGGTCACACAGCTAACAAGTGTCAAGTTTCTGAGGCTGGATTTGAACTCACTTCCTCCTGAATCCAGGGCTGGTGCTTTATCCACTGAGCCACCTAGCTGCCCCAAAAACTGTTAATCTTTTGATCATTTATCATTTGTAGATGGCTCTTAATTTATTAAATTTGACTCAGATTTTTTTTTTTGGCGGGACAATGAGGGTTAAGTGACTTGCCCAGGGTCACACAGCTGTAAGTGTCAAGTGTCTGAGGCCGGATTTTAACTCAGGTTCTCCTGAATCCAGGGATGGTGCTTTATCCACTGCACTACCTAGCTGCCTCCTTAGCCTCAGATTTTTATGTTTGAGAAATGAACTTTATCAGACAAACTTCAAATTTTTTTCACACTTACTATTTCTAACTGTATTTCCCTTCATCCTATTCCCTCCTCAAGCCATTCACTCTATTCTCTATCTTCTTTCACTGTGCCCTCTGTCTAATTATCTTCCATCCAGATGCCTTAATAATGAGAAAGTACTTATGAGTTACATGTATCATCTTCATATGTAGGAATTTAAACAGTTTAACATTTTAATATCCTTTGTGATTTCTTTTTCCTGTTTTACTTTTTAGGCTTCATTTAAGTCTTATATTTGAAAGTCACATTTGTTATTCAACTCAAGGCATTTTCATCAAGAATGCCTGAAAGTCCTCTCTTTCACTAAATGGCCAATTTTTCTTCTGAAAGATACAATTAGTTTTGCCAGGTCCATGATTCTTGGTTGTAATCCCAGTTCTGTTGCTTTCCAGAATATCATATTCCAAGCCCTCAGATCCTTTAATGTAGAAGCTGATAAATGTTATGTTTTCTTAACTGTGGCTCCACAATATTGGAACTATTTCTTTCTGGTGGCTTGCAGTATTATCCTCTTGACTTGGAAGCTCTTGAACTTGGCTATAGCATTCCTGGAAGTTTTTATTTTAGCATCTCTTTCAGGAGGTGATTTTTCTGGATTCATTCAATTTCTATTTTATCCTCTGATTCTAGAATATCAAGGCAGTTTTCCCTGACAATTTCTTGGAAGATATCTAGTGTCTCTCTGTCTGTCTGTCCCATTAATCAATGGCTTTCAGGTAGTCCAATGATTTTAAAATTATATCTCTTGTATTTATTTTCCAGGACAGTTTTATTTTCCAATGAGATATTTCACATTGCTTTCTATTTTTTTCATTCTTTTGGTTTCATTTTACTGTTTCTTGATTGTGCATGAAGTTATTAACCTCGATTTATTCATTCCTAAAATTTAAGGACTTATTTTCTTCAGTGAGTTTTTGTATCTCCTTTTCCATTTGGCCACTTTAGCTTTTCAAGGCATTCTTATCCTCATTGGATTTTTGTACCTCTTTTACCATTTGGTCTAGTCTATTTTTTGGGGGGGTGAGCCAATTGGTGTTAAGTAACTTGGCCAGGGTCACACAGCTAGTAAGTGTTTAGTGTCTAAGGCCAGATTTGAACTCAGGTCCTCCCGACACCAGGACCAGTGCTTTATTCACTGTGCCACCTAGATGCCCCTAATATACTTCTTTTTTTTGTGAGACAATTGGGGTTAAGTGACTTGCCCAGGGTCATACATCTAGTAAGTGTCAAGTGTCTTAGGCTGTATTTGAACTCAAGTCCACATGAATCCAGGGCCAGTGCTTTATCCACTGTGCCACCTAGCTGTCCCTAGTCTATTTTTAAGATGTTATTTTCTTCAATTTTTTTTGTCTCCTTTACCGTGCTATTGACTTTTCTCATAATTTTCTTGCATCATTCTCATTTCTTTTCCCATTTTTCCTCTACCTCTCTTACTTTATTTTCAAAGTCCTTTCTGAGAATTTCTGTGGCGTGAGAACAATTCATATTTTTCTTGGAAGCTTTGGATGGAGGAGCTTTGACTTTGTTATCTTTTTCTCAGTGTGTATTTCTACCTTCCTTTTCATCATAGTATTTTTTATGGTCATATTTTTTTTTTCTGTTTGCTCATTTTCCCACCCTATTTTTTGACTTTTAATTTTTTGTTAAAGTGTGGCCCTGCTTCCAGGGTGTAGGATGTACTCTCAAATTTCAGGGGACATGTGCAACTGTTTTCAGAGATACTTCTAGGGATTTGTAAGTTTTCAGTTCTTCCAAGGTAGTATGATATAAGGAGGAGTATCTTTACTACAATCCTTGCCTGTGCTCTTCTCTGCAAACAACAACTCTGCTTTTCTTCCCTGGAGTAAGAGGAGTATCCAGCTTTACTGTGCCTGCAAGCTGCGGTATGCTAATGCCCCTCCCTGCTTCTGGATCACCACCCCAGGTTATCAGCTGGATCCTGTTATGGGCAAAACAACAGACTCCTACCTCAGTGCTAGCAAAAAGACCCCTTTAATCTCCTGGATGATTTTTTGACCCCCTTACCTTCTATGGACTGAGTTCCAAAAGCAGTTGCTACTGCTCCTACTGCAGATTCAGAGGCTCCTGATGCATACTTCTGGTTTGCTGGGGCTGGGTCTGTGCTGGTACAGTATCTTTTGGACTGTACTCCACTCTGACCCTGATATGATAGAAATTTCCTGTGCATTTTCTAAGTTGTCTTTGCGCAGAAAATTATTTCACTCTGTCCTCTTGTGGGTTCTGATGTTCCAGGAATTGTCTTATGGTATTATTTGAAGGTATTTGGAGGGGTCTTGGGGGGAGCTCAGGTAAATCACTACCTTTCCTCTGCCATCTTGTCTCCACACCACAGAACAACTGATTTTTTTTTTTTGTGAGGCAATTGGGGTTAAGCGACTTGCCCAGGGTCACACAGCTAGTAAGTGTTAAGTGTCTGAGGCCGGACTTGAACTCAGGTACTCCTGACTCTAGGGCCGGTGCTCTATCCACTGTGCCACCTAGCAGCCCCACAACTGATTTCTATTGAGAATTCATGCAGTGTACATCAGGTTACATTAGATAACATGCAAGCCTCTTCTAATTTTAGAATTTTAGGATTATCTGAGAGGAATCAAGATCCAGAATGAAGAAATACTCTATGAAGTATTAAAGCTATTTTCAAAGTCGTAATCAACATATTTGGGTAGAATTTAAGAATACATAAAAGAGCCAAGCCAATTTCCATAATTTGGATAGCCTTGATCCTTCTAATTTTAAAACTCTTCACACTGATCTCTCTTGACAGTGACATGATGAAAGGTTAGCTTTATATACAGAAGTCTCTCAGTTTAAATATTGATTCTGACAGATATTTGTTGTGTCATGTTGTAAGCAACTCTTTAAAAAGTCTTTTATGAAACTTTCTAAGTTTCTGAAGAGGTATAGAACTTTACTAGTAGAGAGAATTTCCTAATCAGTATCTATCAATATAGAAATACAGGTACAGTTCTTATAGCCCCCCCTCTCTCTATCTACTTTATAACAAATAAAATCAAAAAGTTGTTTCTCCCCCCACCCCCAGAGTCATAGAAGGGAGAGAGAGATATTCAGATTTCAATTTAAGAGTCTTCATCCTGTCATTTATATAGAAAAGCACTTAATGTCAGCAAAATAGAATTAAGGAAGATTTTAAGGGTAGAAGTGATCTGGAAAGAGACTGGCTCAAGTAATCAAAATATAGAAGTCTCTATTCCTACATACCTTTATCCAAATGTTTTCCTTTAACTCTTGACACATTGTTAAATTATTTGTTAATTCAAGTATTACTAAACCACCTTGCCATGCTCTAAAATCTTTCCCCACAATGGACTTGTGTTTGAAGAATTCATCTGATTTCTTCTGCTTCTAAGCATGTACCAGTTATAGATCCATATGGTCAGTCACATCTTAGTGTTTCCATACACATGAAAATTTAGCCATTTTTAATTATTCTTTAGTTCAAATCTTCCTCGCAATTGCAATATTTGATGGGATAAGCTTTATCAAGAACAAAACAAAACTTGGATTCTCTGGCAGAATTGCAGATTTCATATTGATAAACTTAATAGGAAATGGTTTGTTTTTGTTTTTGTTTTTTGCAGGGCAGTATGGGTTAAGTGACTTGCCCAGGGTCACACAGCTAGTAAGTGTCAAGTGTCTGAGGCCAGATTTAAACTCAGGTCCTACTGAATCCAGGGCACGTGCTTCATCCACTGTGCCAACTAGCTGCCCCCCCACCCATATAGGAAAGTTTGAAAAGTCATTTTCATAGGTTTTTATAGCTTAAATATATATTTAGGGATAACTTAGTCCAACTTTATTACTTGAAAAATGAGGAAACTAAGTCCTGAAAAGTTTGGCACTTGTCAAAACTCACAGAACAATAAAGTAATGGAGCTATGTTTGAACAAAATTTGTCTGAGTCCAAGTCCAAGATACTTTTCCTGCCCTGTATCACACTTTTTTAAAACTTCTGTTTTATTTTACTAAGAGAAAAATGAGAGGGGTATTTCTAAGAGGAAAATTGTCTGTTATATATTCAGTTTTTCTTCTTAGAATGTCTTGTCACATTCTATTTTATTGATTTTTCTAACTCTAATGAACAACTAAATAAAATACATCAATATTAATGGAGTTGAGGATTCTTCCTGTTTATAAATTTGTTCAGGATTTAAACTAACCCATTTAAATGGTTGGTAGTTATATTTTAGTGTATTACAAGCCAAAAAATAATTCCAAGATTGATACACCTCTCCTGATTACCTCCTTGACAAAATGGTTTCTTTTCCTGTTTAATTTTTTTGTTAATAGTTCACAAATAATTTTCTTGAGATACAGAGGTATAAAGTAGTCATGGGGAAAATCACAGAAATTATTTTGGCATTTTGAAACTCACGTTTTTTTTTTTTAATTTTTCCTCAACTTGGTGTCTACTTCATATTTATGGGTTTTAGAATTTTAAGGAGTATTTGAACCTCCTTCCAATGTGTGTTTATTTCAATAACAGCAATTAAAAAGCTATTCTCTGAACTATATGATATTATATACTTTTAGGTAATGCCATGATGCCTGATAGAAACAAATATGAAGCAAAGATTGATTAATAATTGTTTTTGAAACAATATTTTATTCCCCTTTTTGTCTCTTTGGATTTTCTTCTAAATTTAGAAAGTGTAGGATATTCTCTCTTATTTGAAATTCATGTATAATTTTTAAACCTTTTGATTTTTGCTGCCTCTTTCTACAGTGATTTAAAATTTAACATGGCATTAAAAACTTGAATTGAACAAAAAATCCATTAAAAAATTCCCTTAAAGTTTAAATGAACCATTTGATAAATGTTTTACACATAAAAAGACATCCATGTAGACAGCAAAGAATAGTAGGGAAAAGTCTGATCTTCCAATCTGGAAAACCTAGTTTCAAAGAATTATACATTTCCCTCCATCCTGGTTTCTTATCCATTCCTTTTATTTTTTATTCTACCCCCTATTTAGGAGTTTGTTTTGCTTGAGATGATTAATCTTCTAATATAGGCAGAGACGAGGCAGAAAGTAACTCCCTAAACCAATTTTCCCTTATTCCACCCTTTTCCTTCTTTCCCTACTCTCATGTTGCCCTGAATGATACATATTTATGTATCCATCTGTGTGTATATTCTTATTTCCTTTGACCAGATCAGATCAGATCAGTAAAAAGCAAGTGTCATCCACTCTCATTCAATCCTTCTTCTTTGTCTGCATAGACTATTAGAGTTCCCTTATTATATATTATCACCTTTCCTATCTTTCCTCTCCCTCCATTTACCAAAGTATTTCTCTTCCCCTCCTTTTCTACTATTCTTTTAATATCATCAAACCCTAACAACACCCCCCAACCCCCTTGTTCTTTATCTAATTAGACTCACTCTCTTCTGGGAAAGATTTAAAGCAAAGGGAGAAGGAGATGGCAGAGAATAAGATGGATAAATAGTGTCATGGAAGGAATGAACATGACTTGGACCAACTTTGGAGATAGTGGAGGACAGAAGGGCATTGTATGCTATGATCCATGAAGTCATGAAAAATCAGATACAACTGAATGACTGAACAACAGATGACTGCTGATAATGATAGAGTTTTGAGGGGATAATATAGGAATAATGTTATATGAGAACATAATTATTTATCTTTATTTAGTCTGATATAATAATATTAGGTAATTGTAATAGCTAACATTCATATAGAGTTTACTATATGCCAGGTAATGTACTAAGGACTTTATGAACTGTATTTCATTTGATCCTCACAACAACCCCAGGGGGTAGGAGTTGTTATTGTCCCTTTTTATAGAAGAGGAAACTGAGACAAATAAATAGAGACAACCAGGGACACCAAGCTAGAAAATGTACAAGGTCAGATTTGAACTCAGGCCGTCCTGATTCCACATCTTTTACACTATCCACTGAACTGGGTTGCATACTCAGTTTTACATTTTTTATGTTGCTTTTGACTCTTGTGCTTAAATTTCCAATAATGTATATAGCTCTAAACTTTTTTGGCTAGAATTATTTTCCATCCTGTATTTTATTAAAGATCATTTTCTAGGCAGCTAGGTGGCACAGTGGATAAAGCACTGGCATTGGATTCAGGAGGACCTGAGTTCAAATCCAGGCTCAGACTCTTGACACTTAAGTAGCTGTGTGACCCTGGGCAAGTCACTTAACCCTCATTGCCCGGAAAAAAAAAAGAAAGAAAAGAAAAAGATTATTTTCCCATGTAAAATTGTACACATATTTTCCATGTACATTTTTCTTGGTTGTAAGTTTAGATATTTGGTCTTATAGAATATCATATACCAAGCTCCCCATTCCTTTCTTGTGGTGGGTGTTAAATTATGTGTGATCTTGCCTGGTCCTTCTCAATGCTTAAATTCTTTATGTTTTGCTCTTTTATTATTTTTATATGTAATGTAATGTTAATATGTAATATATAATATTTTGGTTATAATGTTCTTGGTGCTTTTCATTTTGCAGTTACATTCAAAAGACAATTAGTGGGGGGGGGCAGCTAGGTGGCACAGTAGATAGAGCACCAGCCCTGGATTCAGGAGGACCTGAGTTCAAATTCAGCTTCAGACACTTAACACTTACCAGCTGTGTGACGTTGGGCAAGTCACTTAACCCTCATTGCCCCATAAAAAAAAGACAACTAGTGGGTTCTTTCAATTTCTACTTTGTCCTTTATTCTTTGAAATTTGGGAAGTTTTCTTTAATCATTTCTTGATTGTTTTTCTTTTCTTCTTCTTTTATACATTGCTTTAAGATAGTCCAGTGATTCTTATGATATTTTGTTGTTTTTGTTATAACATATATATTCTTTCTTTTCTTTTTCTTTTCAGACTTTGGATTATTTTTTATGTTTCATAGACATGTTATATTTGATTAATTTTAATTTTCTACAAATAAAATTAATTTTTTTCTTGGATATGATTTTCTATATATTTTCACAAAGCTATTGATCCTTTGCACATTTTTCCTCCATACTTCTTATTTCTTTTCCTTCTCTGTTTAGAAGTAGTAGAATTTCCTTCTACTATTCTCATTTAGTCAATTAAATATTTTACCATTTAAAAAAAAACAAACCTGTTGCTTCATATTTTCCAGGACTTCTGGCTGAAATTGTACTGTGTATTAATTGAATGGTTTTTTTTCCTGTGAATTTTTTGTAGTCATTTTTTTTCCTTTTTATTTTGTGTCTATAAGGGAAGTATGAGTTACCTGGATGATATGATTACCAAAAATTAGAATGATAATGAAATTTCAGCTAGTAGTAATAGAAATATATTTTCTGAGGTGAAGACAAGATGGCAGAGAAAAGGCAGCAACTTGTCTGAGTTCTTCCTCAAACCCCTTCAAACATATTTAATAATTATATAAAACTATCTTGGAGCAGCAGAACCCACAAAGGGATGGGGTGAAATACTTTTCTAGCCAAAGACAATTTTGAAGGTTGGCAGGAAGTTCTGTCATACCTTGTTGAGAGTGGACCACAGTCCAGCACAGACCAGGCCACAGTCAACCAGGAGTAGACTTTGGAAGTCACTGAATCAGTTGCTGCAGTGGCTGCTTCCAGAACTTTCAGCCCAGAGGCAATAAGGAAGTTGAACAATTGTTGGGGAGGATATCACAGCACTTTCTTTGCTGACGCTGGTGGCAGGACTCTTTTCTTTTTCCCATACCCAGATCTGAGATGCAATCCTGTGTGATAATCTCAGGGTAAGGCAGGACACTAGCACACCAGAGTTTGTGACCATAATGGAGCAAGGATCCTCATCACATTTTTAGGGCAAAAAAGAGTGATTGTTGTCAGGCACAGACCAGGTGACAGGTGTGGAGAGAAGTAAACAATCCTCTCCTTAGATAATACCACCTAAAAAGAACTGAAAATTTACAGATTTTTAGAAGTGTCTCTGAAAACAGCTGCACAAAATCCCTGAAACTGGAAACAGTGTAGCCTCCACCATGGAAGGAAGACCCCACTTTAATGGAGTTAAAGGTCAAGAAATAGACTGCAAAAATGAGTAAATTACAGAAATAAAAATTCTTAGCATAGAAAACTATTATGGTGACAAAGAAGATCAAAATGTACTCAGAAGATAAAAAAGTCAAAGTTACAATGTCCACAGCCTCCAAGAAAAATATGAATTTTTCTTAGGTCATGGAAGGGCTCAAAAAGGATTTTGAAAATCAAGTAAGAGGGGCAGCTAGGTAGCTCAGTACATAAAGCACTGGCCCTGGATTCAGGAGGACCTGAGTTTAAATTCGACCTCAGACACTTGACACTTACTAGCTGTGTGACCCTGGACAAGGCACTTGACCCTCATTGCCCCAGAAAGAAAAAAAAGAAAGAAAGAAAATCAGGTTAAGAAAGGTGGAAGAAAGATTGGGAAGAGAAATAAGATGTGATGCAAGAAAATCATGAAAAAATAATACTTTTGCAATGGAGACACACAAAAAAACACTGAGGAACCTAACACCTTAAAACACTGACTAGGAAAAATGTCAAAAGTGGTACCAAAATTCAGTGAGGAGAAGAATGCTTTGAAAAACAGAATTGGCAGAATGGGGAAAAAAGGCAGAAAAATTCCCTGAAGAGAAAAACTCCAAAAAAAAAAAATAGAATAGGCCAAATTGAAAAGGATGTACAAAAGCTGCTTGAAGAAAATAATTTCTTAAACAGTAGAATTGAGGAAATGGAAGCTAACAACTTTATGAGAAATCAAGAAACAATAAAACAAAACCAAAAGAATGTAAAAATAGAAGACAATGTGAAATATCTCATTGGAAAAATCAATATACCTAAAATAGATTCAGGAAAGATAATTTGAAAATTATTAGACTCTCTGAAAGCCATCATTGAAAAAAAAAAGAAAGAACTTAGACATCATCTTCCAAGAAGTTATCAAGGAAAACTGCCCTGATACTTTAGAACCAGAGGATAACTGAAAAAAATCCATCAGTCACCTCCTGAAAGAGATCCCAAAATGAAAATTCCCAGGAATATTGTAGCCAGTTCAAGAATTTGCAGTTAAAGGAAAGAATATTGCAAGCAATTCAGAAAGGAACAATTTAAGTATAATGGAACCACAATCAGGATAACACAAGGTTTAACAGCTACTATACATGAAGGACTAGATGGTTTGGGTTATGTTATTGTGAACGTTAAAGGAGTTAGGATTACAACTAAAAATCACCAATCCAGGAAACCTGAATGTAATCCTTCAGGGAAAAGTGATAATAAATGAAATAGAGAACTTTCCAGCATTCTTGATGAAAAGACCAGAACTGAATAGAAAATGTGACTTTTAAATTCATTACTCAAGAGAAGCATAAAAAAGGTAAACAAGAAAGGCAAATCATAAGGAACTTAATAAAGTTAAATTGTCTATACTCCAAGCTGAGAAGATGCTACTTATAACTCTTAAGAACTCTCTCATTATTAGGGCAATTGTAAGGAGTATATACAGACAGAGGGAACAGGTATGAGTTGAATATGAAAGGATAATGTCTAAATAAAAAAGGTAAGAAAGAGGAATGCAGTGGTAGAAAAGGGAAAGGGAGAGGTAGAATAGGGTAAATTATCTCACATAACAGATGTAAGAAAAGACTTGTACAGTGAAAGGTAAGATGGAGGAGGTGAAGCAGAGTGAGTGAACCTTACTCTCTTCAGATATAGCTCAAAGAAGGAATAATACACATACTCAATTGAGTGTAGAAATCTCTTACCTTACAGGAGAGTAGGACAGAAAGGGAAATAAGAGAAGGATAGAATGGATGGCAAGTTGGGGTATGGGGCAATCAAAAGTAAAACACATTTGAGTAGGGACTGGGTGACAGGAAATAGAATAAACAGGGGTGGAAATAGGATGGAGGGACATAGAGTTAGCAGTAGTAATTGTGAAAAAAAAGAAATAGATTTCTATGAAAACAGACCTAATTTCTCAGATATATAGAGAATGGAGAAAATTTTATCGATATAAGAGCCATTCCCCAATTAATAAATGAGCCAAAGAAATGAACATTTTTCAAATGGAAGTAATCATACCATAGACATGTGAAATATGCTCTAAATCACTATTGATTAGAGAAATGCAAACTAAATTCCAAATTACTACTTTATACCTATTCAATTGTCTTATAGCACAGAAAAGGTAAATGATAAATGTTGGAGATCATATGGGAAAATGAGATATTATTGCACTGTTTGTTGAGTTGTGAACTGATTCAACCATTCTTTAGAGCAGTTTTGAACTATTTTCAAAAGGCTATAACAACATGCATACCCTTTGACCTAACAATCCCACTAATATACGTGTATCCAAAAAGAGATTTTTTAAACAGGAAAAGGACCTACATATACAAAAATATTCATAATAGCTCTTTTCTGATGGCAAAGATTTGGAAATTGAGGGGATGCCAATTACTTGTGTAATGATTGAACAAATTGTGCTATGTGATTTTGCTGGAATTCTATTTTACCATAAGAAATGAAGAACAGGATGCTTTTGGAAAAGCCTGGAAAGACTTACATGAGCTGATGCAAAGCAAAATGTACTGTGTATAAATTTACAGCAATATTGCAATATGATTAAGTGAATGACAGCTTTTCTTAGCAATAAAATGATACAAGTGAACTCTGAAGGTCTTATGATGAAAAATGCTATCCATCCAGAGAGAAAGAACTAATGGTATCTGAATACAGATTGAATAATACTTTTTTTTTTTACTTTATATTTCTTGAGGTTTTGGTCTATTTGAGAAAATGAATAATAAGGGAATATGTTTTGCATTACTGCACATTGTTAAGGGCTAAAATTCTATCTAGTCTGTTTAAATCTAATGAGTGGTCACCAATAAATTATGAGCTTTAGCAAGAGTTAGACTTGTAAGTGTTTATTAAGGAGAATAAGAATTTGGTAAAGAGAGAAAGGCCTAGATTCCTATCTATTAAAGGCAGAGCACATTTCTAGCTCTGCTCTCCACCAGAGTCCAAAGGCAAGAGTGCAAGACAGACCGCTAGTCTCTTCTTTCTTCCTCCCACTACCCAACATCACTTCCTGATGCCAAAGAAAAGACTCCTGGTCTTGCCCTCAAAGACCTTCGCTTCATGGGCGGAACTCTTTTACAGTAAGTCTCCAGCAGGTGGCGTCATTCCAATCGTTAAAACATGTATATACTTGCTTGCTTTCTCAATGAGGGGGATGGGGAAAGTAAAAGGGAGAGAATTTGGAACTCCAAGTTCTAAAAATGAGTATTAAAATTTCTTTTACATGTAATTATGAATAATAAAGTATTATGTAAATCTAAAAAAAAACAAAAATAAGAAATAAAGTATCCATGTTTATGTCTGCTTTTCCTACTTTGGGTCATAAAACATAAAAGGTATTATGTAACTTCTAGGTACCTCCTACATAAGCAACATTTAAAAGCTGAATATGGACAACTAGGATCATGAGAGGTTGAAAAATAATGTAATATATGGATTACATGAATGAAATAGGACTATTTATCCTGAGTCAAATAAAATTGGATGAGATAGGGGAGTAAGCAAATTTTGTCAGACTTTAAGGAATGGTTGTATGGAATAAAATTTAGGCTTCCTCAGCTTCCCCCAGAGGTTTTCACATATCATTGTGCAATTAGAAGCTATTCAAAAATACATTAGTGAAGTTATGGAATGATTTATGACTTGGGCAAGGGTAGAACTAGATCACCTTTGCTATTCTGTGATCATAAGCAATATTTTACTTATTCATTTACCAAACAAAGCATGCAAAGGCAGAACCTTTTAAATAATATCCATGATAGTTTGATTACCATATGCATATCTGAGAAATATAGTTGTGAGACCTGCATAAAAATATATGGTGACCCAGAATAATAATTTTGATTTACTATGGATAATAGCACCATTATGTCATGTAAGCATGAGTACATTCATTCTTCTTTCCCTATAATTTACCTATAGCTTACTCCTACAGTAACCCTAACCAATTACAATAAGGCTGTCACTGATGGAAATTATTTTGCTTTAATATAATTTAAGCTTTATAGAATCAGAGATATGGAAACATAGGTGGACACAGTCAAAAAACTGGTAGTTGTCAAAATGTATTCGATAGCCTTCTTTCTGCATCCTTTCTCACAATTGGTATGCTATCTTCCCTTCTTTCTCTTTACTCCCTGACAATTCTAAAATTTCTAATAGCAGTTATCTTTCCTGGCCAATCATTATGAGTAATTAGCCCAATCAACTAATAAATTGACCCAATTCAAACTAAGATGAAATGATAGGAAACAAAACAAACAATAAAATTTAATATTATTTCTATTCCCAGAGGAATTTGTACTAAGATTTGGGGCATGGGAGAGGAAAGCTTTAGTCAAAGGAATGAATTTCTAGTATACATAGGCTATAAACATGTATGTAGGAAAATAATTCCTTTAAGCCACTTGGGTTTCAAGGTATCTGTGACACCATAACGTGGGCTAAATTGTGAATGCTTTGGTTAAAAGACCACTGGACTAGGAATCAAATCCAGTGGTCTCTAGTTTTGGGTTTGTCACTGGTTAGTTCTGTAGCCTTGAGCATAGATGTGTCTTCACCTCTCCAAGGCTTAATTTCCTCATCAGTAAAAGTAACTTTCTGCACAAGATGATATCTAAAGTCTCATACATTTCTGATGTTATAATTCTAGAAGATTTTTTAGAGCAGAAGTGTCAAACAGGCTGCCCATGGTTTGTCTGCAACCAGAATACTCCCATGTGTAGCCCCAAACCAGAATAAAATCTAATTATAAAAAGGGTTAACAAAATAAATAAAAATACATTAAAACATAGATAATGTTATGGAGTTCTGTAGGGTTCCTTATTTAGAGATCAGTCACCTACATTTCTTTCTGGCTTTAACACCACTGCTCTAGAGTTTGAATAGATCAGCCTCCTACTTTCAGTTAAGTAGTTCATCATTCAAGACATGATTTTTTTCTTCTCTTTGTTGAACTTTGCTCAGGCACAGAATACTGTGATTTTGAAAAAGGATAGTCTGGTTGCTTTATATATATGCACTGTCAAAGGGGCTTATTTTTCTATCAATGATAAAACCATTAATAATCACAATCATAAGGTTCTTTATAGTAAATGAAAATAAAACCTGGTACATGTCCTTTCTCAAGTTGCACTCTAATATGAGTGGGTAAACATCTTGTTAGTTCATTATTAAATATTATTTTCAATAGTATTCTCTGATTATTTCACATAATTTTAAAATATTATTATTGAACAATCCTCATTGGAAATGTTGGCCATTTTTATGCTGTGAATAGATTTCAAAATAGTTAACCTTATTCTGGAAAATAATCATCTAGGGGTTCCAGGTCATATATTGAACTCTCAAGATATGGATTTTAACCACAACATTTAATCAGACTGTTCTTATTTGCATATTTACCTGATTAGCTCATCAGAAGTAAATTGTAGTCATCATTTAACTCAATTATGATCATCCATTTTATATCAATTTCCATAGGTTTAGTTGAGATTGTGTTAGCCCTTTTGGTTACTGATCACTCTTGAGATGTACAACAGAGAGTTTCTGTCCTGATAAGTAATTGACACAAAGAAATGTGCTGGGGTTTTGTTTACATTGGATGTTGTCTCCAGCTTTTTTTCTGGATTTATGATTACACAGCCCTTAGTGAAAATTTTCTCTTAGATCAACAACCCTTATAGAACTTAACAATCCTAAAGATTTTCCTTATGGCACTATTTGACCAACTTTTCCATGGTCACACAAGTTTCTGTACTGCAAGCCAGTCATTCTAACTCTAAGGTCTGTCCTATATCTGATATTACATGTCTCTCTCATTATATTGTTGAAATGAGTGGAAATTTCTTGAATCTGAAAAAGACATAGAAAATAAGGGGGAAATGTAATTGCCAATGTAGAGTTGTATTCAACAATATAATCATCACTGTTCAGAGTTTACTGAAGAATTGGCATGTCATATCAATGTTCAAGGAATTCTGTGAATCAATTATGCAATATGGTTATAGAATACGATGTATTATAGGCTTTTTCTGTATCTTTGTGTTGACATCACATCGAACTGTACATTTTAATGAGATAGTAGGGAAGTGTCAGCTAATTTCATTTCAGAACCTACTCAAAAGTTAATTTATGTATTGTGCTTTGTACTCACATATCAAGCTGATTATATATTAAGTATGTGAACATCAAGCATCAAATTCTGGATGACATTCTGTTATATGAAAAGTAATAATGATAAAATAATTATGAATTGAGAAAAACAGCTGTGGATTCTAATGCTTTGCAAATGCTTCAAGTATTATATTGAACAGAAATGGCCTCTGTATGAATACTCCACTATTTTGTGGGCTTGCTATTATAATATTGCAAAGAATGGAATTTAGTATGAAAAAACCCAAAAGAAGGAAGAATTCAAAATATAGGTTTGATATGTGTCATGTGGCCCTTCGGGGTTCTGTCTACTGCTCACCAGCCAAGGAGAAGATTCAGGATCAGTTCTATTCAGACATGTCAAGTAATTGGAATTGACTGTTAACTTTTGCAATTTATATCTAAGTATGGTTTCAAAATGAAATTTGGATTGTTAAAGAGTATGCCAGGAGAACACTGTTAGATTTTACAAAAATTGAAAGTCTCAAAATATGGACGCTGTGTTGGTTAATGTTTCTGACCTCCAAGTACCATCTCAGCTAAGTCTAGATAGGTTCAAAATAGCATCTATCCATTATCATTAGATAGGGTCCACCATATTTTATGATTAGGATGATGTTGATAGTTATTTTGCTGCAACAGCTAAGTTAATGTATTTAGGCCATTATTTCTCAACTATATAGGGAACTAATTCAAATTTATAAGAATACAATTGATTCCCCAAATGATAAATGGTCAAGGGATATGATCAGGGAGGTCTCAAATGAACAAATCATAGCAATCTATACTAATATGAAATACTTTAAATCACTATTGTTTAGACAAATTCCAATTAAAATAACTCTGTGATAACATGTCACAGCTATCAGATTATCTAATATCACAGAAAAGAAACATAACATATGTTAGATGTGTGTGGGAAAAATTAAGACACTAATGCTTTGTTGGTAAAGTTGTGAAGTGATCCAAACATTCTATAATGATTTGGAATTGTGCCCAAATAGCTATAAAACTATGCTTACCCTTCAGCTCAGCAATAGCACAACTATATATGATAACTAACAAGATAAAAAAAGAAAAAAGAACTCTATGCACAAAAATACTTGTAGAAATTATTTTATATTAGCAAAGATTTGGAGCTTGTGAGGAAGCCCATCAATTGGGGAATAGCTGAACAAGTTGTTGTATATTATTGTGATGTTTTGATTTTTTTTGTTTTTGTTTTTGTTTTTTGCAGGGCAATGGGGGTTAAGTGACTTGCCTAGGGTCACACAGCTAGTCTGTGTCAAGTGTCTGAGGCCGGATTTGAACTCAGGTACTCCTGAATCCAGGGCTGGTGCTTTATCCACTGCGCCACCTAGCTGCCCCTATATTATTGTGATATAATACTATTGTGATGTATTATGAGAAGAATGCTTTTAGGAGAAAAATACTGGAAGAACTTATAGGAAATGATACAAAATAAAATAAGCATAACTAGGAGAATGTTGTATATAGTAATAGCAACCATGTACTGAGAATGACAGCTATTCTTAGCGATACCATGATTCAAGACAACGCCAAAGAATTATAATGAAAAATGCTATCCATCTCTAGAGAAAGCACTGATAAAGCCTGAATATAGATCAAAACATACTTTGTTAAACTTTATTTTTAATTTTTTCCCCACAACATGACTAAAATGCTAATATGTTTTGCATGACTCCACGTGTATAACTTACATCAAATTGCTTTCCTTTTCAACACAGGGATTGGGGAAGGAGAAAGAGAATTTGGAACTCAAAATAAAAAAAAAAAGAAATGTTAAAATTATTTTTACATATAATTGGAAAAAATAAAATATTTTTAAAATTCAATTTATGGAGGGATTTTAAATTGCATCACTTAAGGAAATACACAGAAGTTATGTTTTTTTTCATTATAAATCTACCAACATAATTATTGTTAGGATTGTGGAACCCAAAGAAGTGAACATGAAAACTCATTTGCATTTAATAAATTATAAATTGACACTGATGTATGTTCTTAATTAGGCATTGAAATCACTATATATTTAATTATTTTGATGAACTTGCAACAAAATAATAAGAAACCTTTTCTGATTTGTACAATGCATTCTTCACAGAAAGAATTTTATAAGATCTGAGTTGGAAAGGACCTCAGAGACCATGTGGTTGCACTGATCTTTGAAGAAGGGTCCCCACTCCATGAACCAAAAGATAGACATTTGATAATCGATAGAAGACATCCAGTGATTATTCTACTTTGGAATTGATCTAATCTAGGGGAAGGTGTTTCACTCCCCAACAACATTCATTCTAAATCTGCCTCTTTGCAGCTTCCTATTGAAGATTCTTATTCTGCTGAATAGTCCAAAATCAATTTCTTTTACATGTTACAGCACTTCATATACTTGAAGACAGCTATCTTATATCCATTCATTCTTTACTTCTCTGGGATACAGGATATATCTTTCTTAAATAATTATATAAAATTTATATTTAAAATAGGCTTTAGGGGCAGCTAAGTGGCACAGTAGATAAAGCACCAGCCCTGGATTCAGGAGGACCTGATTTCAAATGGGACCTCAGACACTTGACACTTACTAACTGTGTGACCCTGGGAAAGTCACTTAACCTTCATTGCCACCACCACCCCCGCCCCCACAACAAAAAAGAAAAAGAAAAAAGAAAGTAGACTTTACTCTTTACCTTGAGCCAGTGAAAATGGAAAAAATATTATTTTTCTATCTATTCTAGAGGAAATATTCTGATTTTCAACTTCTTCAATAACTGATTCTTTAGATAAGAGTGGTCATCTAAATATGCACTACATTGTATGTGAATGGTGAAAGCGAGCATTTGTCCAAAGGCATATATTATGCCATGAGGTAAAATATGCATTTTCCTTTTGTTTTTATTCATTTTTTAAAATGGACAATATAATTTTTCCTTAATAATTAAGATGGGCACTTTCTTTTACTGAATCTGCTTGCAATATTGATTTTTCAAAGGATTTTTCAGTAACAAACCATAATTACTTTTTATTATATGAATTTACATTGTTTATATCATTGAGCAGAGGAGTACAGGGCATTCAGAGAAGACTAGCACCTCTGGTATAAGGATTGCCAATCCTTTTTCCAGTCTCTTTTCCATTTATGCTGTCCATTTACCAACCAACTCTGACTCATGACCCCAAGAACCTGTAGCATATGCAGAATCCACATCTTGGTTAAAGCAAGTTGAGGGTATGGAACGGGCCTCAAACCCATTGGTGAGTTAGGGAAGTATCTATCTCTGGCACAATAGGCAGAGACAAATGATTTATTTCAATGGACCATGAACGAGGTGGAAGTAGGCCCTGTGGGGCACTTAGAAATTAGTTAGACATTGAAAATATCAAGGTAATTCATTACATTGTAAACCAGCACCAGTCATCTTGACTTGGTTTGCCACTGCATACTGATGACTCCGGAAGAATGAGATTGATGACTTTGTACAATTCTCCCTCACTTAAATCCAATTTATGCAGAAGTCACCAATACCATTTTTACAATTTTTTTGACTTTGAGATAGGCAAATGATGAAATAGCAAGTGCAGATGCACTGAGAGCTATAGTCAAAACCCTGCACAAGGAAATCCAAGATATAGGGTTGTCTTCTCAATGGACTAAAGTAGCAGTAGGATTTGACAGTGCCCTAGATGTCCAAGTAGCCTTTTTTTTTTTTTTTTTTTTTTTTTTTTGAGATATTTTATTTTTTCCGTTACATGTAAAGATAGTTCTCAACTTTTGTTTATACATGCTTTACAATTTCAGATTTTTCTCCCTCCCTCCCCTCCCTCCCCTAGACAGCAGGTAATCTGATATAGGTTATATCTATATATATCTATACATATACATATAGATATATATATACACACACATATATATATATACACATAATAACATTAATCCTATTTCTGCATTAATCCTGTTACAAGAGAAAGAATCAGAGCAGTGATGCAGAACCTCAAAATAGAAAAAAAAAAAAACAACAGCACCCAAAACAAAAGAAATAATATGGTTCAATCAGCATCTATACTCCACAGTTCTTTCTTTCTTTTTTTTTTTTCTTGGATTTGGAGATCCTCTTCTATCATGAGTTCCCTGGAACTCTTCTGTACCATTGCATTGGTGAGAAGAATATAGTCCATCACAGTAGGTCAACACTCAATGTTGATGATACTGTGTACAATGTTCTTCTGGTTCTGCTCATCTCACTCATCATCAGCTCACGTAAGACCCTCCAGGTTTCTCTGAACTCTTCCTGCTCATCATTTCTTACAGCACAATAGTATTCCATTGTATTCATATACCACAACTTGTCCAGCCATTCCCCAATTGATGGGCACCCCCTCAACTTCCAATTCCTTGCTACCACGTAAAGAGCCGCTATAAATATTTTTGTACATGTGGGTCCCTTTCCCCCTTCCATGATTTCTTTGGGCAAAAGACCTAAAAGTGGGATTGCTGGGTCAAAAGTTATGCACAGCTTTATCGCCCTTTGGGCATAATTCCAAATTGCTCTCCAGAATGGTTGGATCAGCTCACAGCTCCACCAACAATGCATTAGTGTTCCAATTTTCCCACAGCCTCTCCAACATTTATTATCTTCCTTTTTTGTCATTTTAGCCAATCTGATAGGTGTCAGGTGGTACCTCAGAGTTGTTTTAATTTGCATCTCTCTAATCATTAGAGATTTAGAGCATTTTTTCATATGGGAATAGATAGCTTTGGTTTCTTCATCAGAAAACTGCCTGTTCATATCCTTTGACCATTTCTCAATTGGGAAATGACTTGGATTCTTATAAATTTGATTTAATTCCCTATATATTTTAGAGATGAGGCCATTATCAGAAGCACTGGCCTCAAAAATTGTTTCCCAGCTTTCTGCCTCCCTTCTAATTTTGGATGCATTGCTTCTGTTTGTACAAAAATTTTTTAATTTAATATAATCAAAATCATCCACTTTGCATTTTATAATATACTCTATCTCATGTTTGGTGAAAAACTGTTCTCCTTTCCAAAGATCTGATAGGTACACTATTCCTTTCTCTCCTAATTTACCTATGGTATCACCTCTTATGTCTAAATCATGTATCCATTTTGACCTTATTTTAGTATAAGGTGTAAGATGTTGGTCTAAGCCTAATTTCTGCCATACTATCTTCCAGTTTTCCCAGCAGTTTTTGTCAAATACTGAGTTCCTATCCCAGAAGCTGGAGTCTTTGGGTTTATCAAACACTACATTACTAGTGTCATTTACTACTGCATTTCCTGAGCCTAGCCTATTCCATTGATCTACCACTCTATTTTTTAGCCAGTACCAGATAGTTTTGATGACTGCCGCTTTATAGTAAAGCTCCAGGTTTGGTACCGCTAACCCACCTTCCTGTGAATTTTTTTTCATTATTTCCCTGGAGATTCTTGATTTTTTGTTTTTCCAGATGAATTTTGTTATTATTTTTTCTAGCTGTATAAAATAATTTTTAGGTAGCCTGATTGGTATGGCACTGAATAAGTAAATTAATTTAGGCAGTATTGTCATTTTTACTATATTAGCTCTGCCTATCCATGAGCAATTGATATCTTTCCAATTATTTAGATCTGATTTGATTTGTGTGAAGAGTGTTTGGTAGTTGTGTTCATAGAGTTCCTGGGTTTGTCTTGGCAAGTAGACTCCCAAGTATTTTATATTACCTACTGTTACTTTAAATGGAATTTCTCTTTCTATCTCTTGCTGCTGGACTTTGTTGGTCATGTATAGAAATGCTGATGATTTATGTGGATTTATTTTATATCCTGCTACTTTGCTAAAGTTGTTAATTGTTTCAAGTAATTTTTGACTTGATTCTCGAGGATTCCTTAAGTATACCATCATATCATCTGCAAAGAGCGATAGTTTTGTTTCCTCCTTGCCTATTCTAATTCCTTTAATTCCTTTCTCTTCTCTGATTGCTAAAGCTAACATTTCTAGGACAATATTAAATAATAGGGGTGATAATGGACATCCCTGTTTCACCCCTGATCTTATTGGGAAGGCCTCTAATTTATCTCCATTGCATATAATACTTGCTGATGGCTTTAGGTAGATACTGTTTATTATTCTAAGGAAAGCTCCCCCTATTCCTAAACTCTCTAGTGTTTTTATTAGGAATGGGTGCTGTACTTTGTCAAAAGCTTTCTCTGCATCTATTGAGATAATCATATGATTTTGGTTGGTTTTCTTATTGATGTGGTTGATTATGTTAATAGTTTTCCTAATGTTGAACCAGCCCTGCATTCCTGGTATAAATCCCACCTGGTCGTAGTGTATTATCCTGGTGATCACTTGCTGTAATCTCCTTGCTAATATCTTATTTAAGATTTTAGCATCAATATTCATTAGGGAGATTGGTCTATAATTTTCTTTCTCTGTTTTTGCTTTGCCTGGTTTTGGTATCACCACCATATTTGTGTCATAAAACGAATTTGGTAGAACTCCTTCTTCACCTATTTTTCCAAATAATTTGTATAATATTGGAATTAATTGTTCTTTAAATGTTTGGTAAAATTCACCCGTAAACCCATCTGGCCCTGGGGATTTTTTCTTAGGGAGTTCATTAATAGCTTGTTCAATTTCTTTTTCTAATATGGGTTTATTTAAGGATTTTATTTCCTCTTCAGTTAACCTGGGCAGTTTGTATTTTTGTAAATATTCATCCATTTCATTTAGATTGTCAAATTTATTGGCATACAGTTGGGCAAAATATTTCCTAATTATTGCTTTAATTTCCACTTCATTGGTGGTAACATCACCCTTTTCATTTTTGATACTGGTAATTTGGTTTTCTTCTTTCTTTTTTTTAATCAAATTAACCAGTATTTTATCTATTTTATTGGTTTTTTCATAAAACCAGCTCTTAGTTTTATTGATTAATTCTATAGTTTTTTTGCTTTCAATCTTATTGATTTCTCCTTTAATTTTCAGGATCTCTAATTTAGTGTCTAATTGGGGATTTCTAATTTGTTCTTTTTCTAGCTTTTTAAGTTGCATGCCCAATTCATTAATCTCCTCTTTCTCTTTCTTATTCATGTAAGCATTTAGAGCTATAAATTTTCCCCTAAGCACTGCTTTGGCTGCATCCCATAGATTTTGGTATGTTGTCTCATTATTGTCATTCTCTTGGATAAAGTTATTGATTGTTTCTATGATTTCTTGTTTGGCCCATTCATTCTTTAGAATGAAATTATTTAGTTTCCAATTGATTTTCATTCTACTTTTCCCTGGCTCTTTCTTACATGTAATTTTTATTGCATCATGATCTGAGAAGGATGCATTTACTATTTCTGCCTTTCTACATTTGACTATGATGTTTTTGTGCCCTAATACATGGTCAATTTTTGAAAATGTGCCATGTACTGCTGAGAAAAAGGTATATTCCTTTCTATCCCCATTCAATTTTCTCCAGACATCTATCATGTCTAACTTTTCTAGTAATCTATTCACCTCTTTCACTTCTTTCTTATTTATTTTGTGGCTAGATTTATCTAATTCTGAGAGGGGGAGATTCAGATCCCCCACTAGTATAGTATTACTATCTAATTCCTCTTGTAACTCATTTAACTTCTCCTCTAAGAACTTGGATGCTATACCACTTGGCGCATACATATTCAATATTGATATTACTTCATTATCTATAGTACCTTTAAGTAAGATGTAATTTCCTTCCTTATCTCTTTTAATGAGATCTATTTTTGCCTGCACTTTGTCTGAGATAAGGATTGCTACCCCTGCTTTTTTTACTTTAGCTGAGGCATAATATATTCTGCTCCAGCCTTTTACCTTTACTCTGTGTGTATCTCTCTGCTTCAAATGTGTTTCTTGTAAACAGCATATTGTAGGGTTCTGGTTTTTAATCCACTCTGCAATTCGCTTCCGTTTTATAGCAGAGTTCATCCCATTCACATTCACAGTTATTATTACTGACTGTCTATTCCCCTCCATTCTATTTACCCCCTTTGTACTTTTCCCCACTTCTTTCACCCTATTCCTCCTCACCGACGTTTTACTTCTTACCCCTGCCTCCCCCGATCTGCCCTCCCTTTTTATCACCCCCCTCTCTTTTCTTTACCCTTTTCTCCCTTGCTTTTGTCCTCCCTTCTCAGTCCCCCCTTTCCCTTCCCCTTTTGTTTCCCTAAAAGAGTGAGTTAAGTTTCTTTATCCCAATGAACGTATATGTTATTCCCTCTTTGAGTCAAATCTAATGAGAATAGGGTTGAAACCATGTTCCCCCCTCCTTTCTTTCCCTCTATTATAATAGGTTTTTTTCCACCTCTTCATATGATATAATTCATCCCATTCCACCTCCCCTTTCCTCTCCTCCCCATAGACTCCCTTTTTATCCCCTTAATTCTTTTGTATCATCACATCAAAGACAATTTATATTTATACCCTCTATATAAAGTCCTTCTCTCTGCCCAAATACATTTACAGTTCTTAAGAGTTATGAGTATTATCTTCCTGTGTAGGGATATAAATAGTTTAACCTAATAGGGTAACTTTTTTTTTTCCCCCTCTGTTTACCTTTTTAAACTTCTCTTGAGTCTTGTATGTTGAGATCAAATTTTCTATTCAGTTCTGGTCTTTTCAACAGGAAAGATTGAAAGTCCCCAATGTCATTAAATGTCCATCTTTTCCCCTGAAAGAAAATGCACATTTTTGCTGGGTAATAGATTCTCGGCTGCAATCCAATCTCCTTTGCCTTCCGGAATATCATATTCCAAGCCTTGCGGTCCTTTAATGTTGAAGCTGCCAGGTCCTGAGCAATCCTGACTGTGGCTCCATGATATTTAAATTGCTTCTTTCTGGCTGCTTGGAGTATTTTCTCCTTCACCTGATAATTCTGGAATTTGGCTACAATATTCCTTGGAGTTTTCCTTTTGGGGTCTCTTTCAGGAGGTGATCGATGGATTCTTTCAATGATGATTTTATCCTCTGATTCTATGATATCAGGGCAGTTCTCCTTAATAATTTCCTGGAATATGGTATCTAGATTCTTTTTCTGGTCATGGCTTTCAGGCAGTCCAATGATTCTCAAATTGTCTCTCCTCGATCTGTTTTCCAGATCAGTTGTCTTTCCAATGAGGTATTTCACATTTTCTTCTATTTTTTCATTTTTTTTATTCTGCTTGACTGATTCTTGTTGTCTCATGGATTCCTTTTCATCCAACTGTCCCACTTTAATTTTTAAGGCATTGTTTTCTTCGGTGAGATTATGCACCTTTTTTTCCATTTGGCTAAGTGAATTTTTTAAGGTATTGTTTTCTTCAGTGAGATTATGTACCTTTTTTTCCGTTTGGCTAAGTGAATTTTTTAAGGTATTGTTTTCTTCAGTGAGATTATGCAGCTTTTTTTCCATTTGGCCAAATGAATTTTTTAAGGCTTTGTTTTCTTCAGCTTCCTTTTCTAAGCTGCTGATTCTTTTTTCATAGTTTTTTTGTTTTGCTTTCATTTCTCTCCCCATTTTTTCTTCTACCTCTTGCAATTGATTTTTAAAATCCTTTTTGAGCTCTTCCAGGAAGGCTTTTTGTTCTTGCGACCAATTCACCTTCCCTTGTGAGGCTTCAGATGTAGACAATTTGAGGCTATTGTCCTCATCTGAGTTTGTGTTGGCTTCTTCCCTATTGATACAGAAGCTCTCAATGGAGAGGGCTCTTTTTTGCTTCTTACTCATTATTGCAGCTTATTTATTTATTCTTTAAGTTGAGGTCTGCTCTGGGGGCACCAGGGTCCCTGTTTTGGGCTTCTTGTGCAGGTGTATAGGTGCTGTGTGACCGGGCTTTTACTCTGAGGCCTTTATGGTGTGTGGAATTCCCCCGTCCTGCACTTCCTGTCTGATTGTGCTCGGCCAGCCAGGCGCCAGACCCCGGCGTCTGATCCCGCCGTTCGTGGCCCTCTCGGCCGGTGCAGGTAAGTTTTTCCACTGTCCTTCTTGGCCACCAGATTTTTGAACCAGGTTCCGGGAGCCTCAGTTGTTCGGCTGTGGCCCGCAGCTCCTGCTGATTTGCCCCGACCCCCTCGGCGCTGGGTTGCTGCCCTGCGCTGGGCCTCCCTTTTGCCCGAGTCAGACCGACCTTTTCCTGAAGTCTTCTAAATTATCTCTGGTTGGAGGACTGTGTCTCTCTGTCTCTTTGCAGGTTCTGTAGTTTCAGAATCCGTCCAGAGGCTTGATTTAATGTTCGTTTTGAGGGAACAGAAGGAGAGCTCAGGCAGCTTGCTGCTTCCTCTCCGCCATCTTGGCTCCGCCCCAAGTAGCCTTTTTAAAGGACCTTACTGCTTACTACCTGGCATGAGGAGGAGACTAGAAAATATGGTCTAAACTGCCTGCTTCACCTAAGCTACCCCTTGCCTGTTTACTGGGGTAGCTGAGGATTATAACTTGCAGCATTTCTTTTTAAAGTACAAAAACTTTTGCAAAGATGATTCCACTTACTATTGATACATAGAATGAAATAATGTTTTTGGACAACATAAAATATAGTAGACCTAAAACACAAACAGTTCTTCTTGCAAAAGGACTCAGCAGATACAGCAACCAAATAGTAGCCCTGAGTTAAACAAGACTGGCAAATCAAGGACACTATACAGAAAGTGGAGCTGGGTAAATTTATATTTTTTCCTAGAGTGTCCACAGTTATGGGGAGCACTGTGAAGCTGGCATAAATTTCATGATCAAAACTAATCTAGTCAACAAGTTCGTATGCTTCTCAAGAGAAATGAACGATAAGTTCATAAAAATGTGATTACTACTTGAGGAAAACTACCATGCCACATCATCAGTGTGTATGCTCACACCATGGTGAATGCTGATGAGGTTAAAGGAAAATTTTATGAAGAACTATAGATACCTATCATCAAGGTGCTTAAAGAAAACAAACTTCATCTTCTTTGTGACTTTAATGCCAGAGCAGGCACAGATTTTCAGACATGTTAGGGAATCCTTAGGAGGAATGGAATCAGAAACAGAAACGAGTATGGTCACTTACTACTAAAGGATTATGTGTATCATGACCTTCTCCTTATCAACATTGTCCTTCATTTACCTAAACACAATAAATTTCATGGATACATCTTTGCAGCAAATGTTTAATAGACTATATGACTGTAAGGTGAAGAGATAGGATCTGAGAGTGATGAAGATGATGTGGCACAGAGTGCTGGGCTAATCATAGACTTATCCTCTCCAAGTTAAACATTTGCTTTCAACATATGTGGCAGCCTCAAGGCAAAACACTTAAAAGAAGACTTAATGTCAATGGATTAGAGTTCTACCCCTACATGAACAGTATGTTGTTAGCTTTGATGGAAAGCTAAGCCAATACGCAATATGCAACAATGAAGCAGAAAAGCAATAGAGAGCTTTCAGATTATGTGTACAGCACTGCATTTAATAATCTGGGTCAGAACACTCACAAACATCATTTGGTTTGACAAAAATGATGGAGAAATTTAGGAGGTGCTAAACAAAAAATGAGGACTGTACAGTGTTGTTTTTTTTTTGTGTGTGTGTGTGTGTGTATGTATTCTTGTTTTTGTTTGTTTCTTTTTACCAGCAGACTGGTTCTTCTCTAAAAAGGCATTATTTAACTCCATCAAAAGTAAAGTGCAAAAAAAAAGTAAAGTGCAAGAAAAGCTAATTGACATGTAGGATTCTTGATTCAGTAAGAAGGCAGATGAAATTCAGTTTTATGGTGATTGTAACAATCCAAAGTGCTTTTATCATGCCCTGAAGACAATTTGTGGGCCAAAGATCTATGATGCATCATAAATACTCAGAGCTGGGGGCAGCTAGGTGGCACAGTGGATAAGCTCCTGCCCTAGATTCAGGAGGACCTGAGTTCAAATCTGGCCTCAGACACTTGACACTAACTAGCTGTGTGACCCTGGGCAAGTCACTTAACCCTCACTGCCCAGCAAAAACAAAACAAACAAACAAATAAATACTCAGTGCTGATGGAGTCACATTGACTAGTGATTAAGGCATAATCTTGGAGTGAAGGACTGAACACTTCCATAGTGTTCTCAACAGACCTTTGTAAACCAATGCTGAAACTATTGACCATATACCTCAGGTTGAAGTCAATTTCTTTCTAGGTGAACTTCCAACTGAAGATGAGGTTTTAAATGTCATTAGGCTCCTCTTAAGTGGCAAAATACCTTGTGTGTGGGTTCTATTCTATCTGAGATTTACAAAGCAGGGGATCCATTAATCATACAGAAGCTGACAAATCTTCTGGGTTATGTGGCAAGAGGTTATGGCTCAGAAGTTCTATGGTTCCTGCATTATCCAGCTTTAGAAAGGTAAAGAAAATAGGTTGTCCTCTGGCAAGCAAAGTGTGTGTGTGTGTGTGTGGGGGGGGGGGATTTCTCTTAGTCATTGCTAGAAAGATTCTTGCCAGAGTCCTTTATAACGGGCTGATCCTTCATTTGGAAGATGATCATCTAACCTAGAGCCAGTGTGCCTTTATAAAAGACTAAGGAATGGTTGGTATAATGTTTACTGTCTGACAACTCCTGGAAAAATGCCAGGACCAGAACAGAAATCTATACAAAAAGTCCATTGATTTGACTAAGGCCTTTGCTACTCTCAGTTATGAGGCCTTGTGGAATAACAAGGCCAAATTGGGTTATCCAGAGAAGTTCATTGGTCTTGCAGAACAGTTTCATGACATCATGATTGCACATTTCTGGATGATGCTCTTGTGCTTTTTTCAGTCAATGATGAAATGAAGCAGGGCTATGTTCTTGCTCCTGTGCTTTTTAGCATGATTTTTAGTAATATTGTTATATACCTTTGACAAGGAAGAAAGCAATATCATGGTCAACTATTGCACTGATGGTAAATTATTTAACTTGAAAGAGCTACAAGCTAAGAGTAAAGTGGAGGAAGAATTGGTATATGCTTTTTTGTTTGCAGATGACTGTGCATTCAGTGCAGCCTCTGAGGCTGAGATACAACAGAATATAGATAGATTTTCTGCTGATTGTGCTAATTTTGGCCTGATAGCACCACAAAAACTACACTATCCATATGTAGAACCATTGGTTACCAGCAAATGGGGAAATTTGGAATGCTGTGAATAAGTTCACTCACCTTGGCAATATGATTTTCAAGGTTATACACATAGATTATGAGGTTTATACATGTATTACCAGAGCTATTCAGTATTTGGGAGTCTCTGAAGGAAAGTGGAGGTGAGAAGAGGTATTGAAATTCCAACCAAACTGAAGGGCTAGAGAGCTGTTGTGTTGACCTCATTGAAACCTGGACTTTCTACCTGCCCCATCCCAGGAAACTGAATCACTTCTTTTCAAAGTATCTTAGAAAGATGCTGAACATCACCTGGCAAGATAATGTAGCAGACACTGAGGTCAAGCATTTAAACTCTACTGTAGAGAACATAATTTTGATGGCTGGCCATGTTATTCTAAAGCCAAACATATATTTGCCTAAAAGACTACTTTATGGAGAAGACACACTAGGTGAACTGTCACATAAAAATCAGAAGAAGTGCTACAAGTACACTCTCAAGGTCTCTCTGAAAAAGTTTGGTATTGATTGTAAAGCATGAGAAACACTTACATAGAACAACCCAGCATGGTGTGGCTGTATCAAAGAAAGCACTGTGCTCTATGAGCAAAACAGAATTAGTGTATCTCAAAAGAAATGTGAAATGCACAAATTGAAAGACATCCGCAACCTGAATGTTCATATGATTTTTTTTGTGCCCAATGTGTGGTAGAGCCATTCAAGCTCATATTGTTCTGTTTAGCCATGGTCACATACACTTTAACTTGATCAACATAGTGATGTGACTTTAGTCCTCTTTGAGTACAAAGACAACACCACTGCTAGTGAGCATTAAGAAACTTTAAAATCAATAGTAGTATCATAGTCTGAGTTTATTAGTGTTTGATATGAGATGTTACCTAGTATGTGCAACTTTAAATATGTACCCAAAGAGAATTAGAGCAATAATAACAAACAATATGTTTTATCACTTGTCATATTGGGCCACTTGACCCTAGTACTCCTGATGATGATATAGTTTAGTCGAACTACTTATAGATATTTTGTTTAAAAAACAAAACAAAAATGCAACAAAACCAAACAAAACAAAAAAGGCAACAATCAAAATCCCATAATATCATATAAATACATTTTGACCAGGATGAATTTGCTATTTTATTTTCATCAGAACAAATAAATTTGTGTTACATCCATGTTCATAATTTTTCAGTGAATCATTTTTTTAGTATCTGAGATACTTTCCCCATTATTATTACAATAGTTATATAATATTTATATAATATTTTATAGAAATTGTATGGTTCAGTACCCACATTTTATAAATGATGAAATAGGATGTCAGAAAGGTGAATTTCTTTGCCACCTGAGCTCAGTACCAGTATTAGGTTCCAGGGCTCTTGCCATCCAATTTTGTTATATGCATTCTATACCATTTCATCTCTTTAGTATTTAAGCTGTGTAAATTAGTAAATGGTGGGGAAGGTTCTTGTTTAGGTAAAAATTGCAAAATGTTTTCATCTCCAAATGGCTTCATCCACATAAATAACTCTCTCTTATTCTTAGCTCTCCTCTTCCAGTTCCATATCTTCTATGCTGGTCTATAAATTTCCTCTTCATTAATTTTGAAATGGTATTCAAAATCAGAAAACTAACATTTTGAAGTATTACCTGATTGGAAATTTATTGCTTAAACTGTTTGCTTAAAATGAACAATATGAAGGAAACATGTTTTAGAAAATATTACTTTTTGTCTGAACTGGACTGGCTGGTTGCTGTATTCAAACAATGAAGGAATAGGGGAAGTATAAAAGTTCTTCAAGAAGGATTAGAACATGATTCTAATGCAGACAGGCTCAGGAGAGGATGTCATTCCATTTCATTTTGTCCTTTATAACTGTGATCTTGGAGAGAATCACCATCCATGTCTGTCTTTTTCAAGATACACCATTTAAAATTTTAAAAGGGACAAAAGAGATATTGGATTTGACTGAAGAAACCATTTCAACTAAAATTCTTGGACTTGTTGATTTTTCCCTAAATTCAATGTCCATATATCATTTCAGTTTTGAAAATTCTATGTAATACAGAACTGAAAGGAAACTACTTGTCATTTTCCCATGTTAGTGTCATATCATTATGCTATATCCATATATCCATTCAATTAAGTAAATAGAGATTAAATAGTTTGTCTCATTTGAAGTACATTTATGTGAGTCGATCAATTTATTTCATTTATGAATATGTCTTAAAATGTTATAATGGCAATTATGTCCCTCATGCTATAGTTGTTTTAAATGATGTTTTGTAATATTGACCCAAAACTGATGACACTGAAAAATTACCCTATCTGTGCCTCCCCCCCCCATTTACTTACCCTCACAGAATCTTAGATGGCATTTTAGACATCTGGCTTGTTCTTGTTCGGTTATTCTGTCTGTGCACTGTACAGGGAAGTCTGAAACTATGCAGAGCTATAGCATGATGAATTGGAGAATAATATCTGCTGCCAAAAGAGCTAATAAAAAATTTACACAATGAAGGTCACTGTATAATGAATTATTCAATGATAACTATTCATCAGGGAATCAGAAGCTTATGGTAGTATGAGCTGAAGAAAACGGGAGAGAAAATATATTTGAGTAGATTCAATTTGAAAATGGAAAGGTAGAAATTTAGACCCAAATCTCAATTTTTACTTACTCAAAGACAGAAGTTATGAAATACGATTATAAAAGATGAAACAGATTCCACAAGTCTTACATAAAAAATCAATCTCACAGTTAAACTATATGCCACTCAATATCCCAAAATAGAGATAGATGGATGGATGGATGGATGAAAGGTAGGTAGATATATAGTAGGTAGGTAGGTAGATATAAAATCTTGAATTTTCTTAATTAATATCAATTGGAAGATAAAATTTCATCTGGTTCCTAATATTAACCATTTTCTTGTGAGGATGATTAGCCTCTCTACTTTTGGCAGAGGTCAGTTCCCAGAATAGAATTCTATTTTATTTTCTCTGACATTAGAAACAGTCCCATGTGCCTTGACAATCTGTTATGAACTAAAGCGGAAAGGTCAGTGATTTAAACAAGCTTTTGTGAAGGCATACATGAAAGTTCCTGGAAATTTTGAAATGAGTTTTATCATCCGTGAGTAATTGAAAAGACCTAAGACAAGGAAATCCACAAACAGCATACTCAGTAGCCTGTGTTGGTTATCTGTTCAATCTTACTGTTGTTGTTTTTTCTTCTTTTTGTCTATAGCAAATGTTCCTGTATAAGTGCCTTCCTGTATATCATGCAATAGTAATGCTAGCCAACATTTTTTTAGCATCTTAAGATTTACTAATTAATTTAATTACACTATTTCACTAACACCAACCTTAAGATATAGGTACTAGGTTTATCTTCATGTTAGAGATTAATTATGACTGAAAGATGTACAGTATACTTGCTCATGATCCCACTGATAGTAAATGTCTGAGACCAGGTTTGAACTCAGACTCTATTTTTTGTTTTTTTATTTTTTTGTGGGACAATGGGGGTTAAATGACTTGCCCAGGGTCACACAGCTAGTAAGTGTCAAGTGTCTGAATCCAGACTTGAACTCAGGTCCTACTGAATCCAGGGATGGTGCTTTATCCACTACGCCACCTAGCTGCCCCTTGAACTTAGACTCTAAGTGTAGCATTTGATTTTTTTTATCGTTCCTTTTTTCCCTTTTACTTTCTATTTTCCTAAATACATTTATTTTCTCTATATAATTATTAATCTGAAAATGTCATATTGTTTATTATCTTGGCATTTGGCAGGACTTTGCCAAAACTATCTGGGAAGTATAATTTTCTTTTAAGATTCAAGATAAGGAAATTATTTAGTTTCCCATGACATCACATTTTAGCATCTCAAAACATTTCATATCAGATATTTCTACCTGGTATCTAATGAAAGTTGACCTGACAAATTTCAGTCCATCTGTTCTCTTTCACTTTTGGTAAATATAGAGGTCACTTATAATTTTATTTTATTTTAATTGTGGGGGATCCCTTTGTCAATATGTAATGAACAAAAATAACAACAAAACAGCCAAATGGTGGAAATTGAAAAATTTGTTCCAAATATGAGACAAGCATCCATCAAGTAATTGAGAGCATACAAAATTGTTAATATAACCTGTCTCTTTGTATTGAGGGAATAGCTTAACTTCTGAATGAGTTGTAGGGAAGAATGCTGTGTCACCCATGAATCTTAGGACAAAAAATTTCAAGAGAACAATGAGAAATCTTGATTATATAAGATAATGAACGCAATTTTGGCATAGGATCAGGGTGCATTACTTTAAAAATAATTACTTAAGAGAAATTTGCGTTGTTTTTTTTTGAGCAGGGCAATGAGGGTTAAGTGACTTGCCCAGGGTCACACAGCTAATGTCAAGTGTCTGAGGCTGGATTTGAACTCATGTCCTCCTGAATCCAGGGCCAGTGCTCTATCCACTGTGCCATCTAGCTGCCTGTTTAAGAGAAATTTAATGATAATCAATATGCTAAGAACTAAAGGCATAAGTTTATTTGTATTACCGAGAAGTTTCTAGGTGTTTAATGATACCACCAGAATTTATTAGTGCAAAAATAAACTAGCATAAGAAATTTTGTAAGATGATCATTCCCATTTCCCCATTCCCAGTATAGTTAGAAAGGCATCTGTCATTCTTCCTTTTTCCTCCTTGACAATATTTAATATGGAAGTACACAATATATTGAAAATTGAATTTATGTCTACCCATCTAGGAACTCAAATGAATCGATATTCTATGTAAAATCATGCTCTAAGAAACTATTTAATTCTGAATCACAAACTAATGAAAATGGAAATTCTTCAATCTTTCGCACTTTAAAAATTCTGTTTAATTCTGGTTTCTGTTTGCTTAAGCATAGATAAGAAAACACATTGAATTTCCTAAAGCTTTATAGATTTTTTCCAATTAAAAATCTATCATTGGAGCAGGGAGGTGGTGCAGTGGATAGAGCACCGGCCCTGGAGTCAGGAGTACCTGAGTTCAAATCGGGTCTCAGACACTTGATACTAGCTGTGTGACCCTGGGCAAGTCACTTAATCCCAATTGCCTCACTAAAAAAAAAACAAAACAAAAAACCTATCATTAATGAGAGTATATGACAATGAAAACTCCAATAGGAATAAAAATAAGGAACTAATTTACCCAAATGAAGAGTATTATCCCTTTTATCTAGCTTTTTCATATGTAAATTGGGAAGGTTAAAAAGATGATCTCAAAGGTCCCTTTCAGGTCAAACAGTATAGTAGGTTTGAGATCAACAGAAATTTTTAAAAAATGAGTACCACATTAAAACCCCTTTGACTACATGAGACCAGCATATCTACTCTTCTATCACTCAAAGCCAGAGTAAATCTGTGAAACTGGAAAAGTGTAATGAATACCAGTGGATATTTCTTATGAAACTTCAGGTCTTTAAAGATGATCATTTTGGAAGATGATACTATCATTCTCCAATAAACCACTTTTTGAGATTGATGTAAGGATCTTAAAGGCAAAACATGAAATGTTTACTGTATTATTTTACAAAATGGTATTTGGATATGATCTACCATTAAACTGTATTTGAAATGCAGTAGACATTTATAATATATGTGCAAAATAATATTGCAGGATGGATAGAGAGCCAACTTCTGAGTCAGGATAATTTGGGTTCAAGTACTTTTTCTTGCATATACTAGCAGCCTGACCTAGGTTAAATTATTTAATCTCTTCATTGATTGTCTAGGGTTGTAAATTGTAGAGCTTTCCCAGGAAATTCTCTAAGGCTACAGTAACTTAATGCAGAACATTTACAAATTAGATTTGCATTGTTGGAGGAAGTATCCTCATGGTTCCTAGGGGGAAAATCAAGTCTTTAGGGATATAAAGACTAAAAATAGTAGGCACTGTCCATGAGGAATAGATGTGTCAGCACTTGCACTATTTACCAAATACAAAATGAGACAATGCCATTTTAAGGAGTGAACATTCATAACTTGGAGAGATCAAGCTTGCCTTCATGGAGAAGGTGGCAAAAGTATTGTATTTTGAAGGAAGCTTAGTGTTCTAACAGGCAGATGTGAGTGTATTCCAGACCTGGGCTTCTACCTGTGCATAGCTGTGGAAGATCAAATATTACATGCAGGGAACAGTTATTATCTTGGTTTAACTAGAAAGGGGAATACACAAAAGGAAGAAATATTCAATAAGATTGGAAAGGTAGAGAAAGGCTGAGATCATAGAGGACTTTAAATGTGAGACTAAATATTTTATATTTTGTTTTAGAAACAAAAGAATGCTGCTCAAGGTATTAGAGTAACTTTACTCTTTGTAGGGGTCTGTCTTAGGGACTGATTTGTGTTTTGAGAGAATCTGAAATTCAGATTGATTATAGCAGAAAAAACAGAAACACCTGAATGTTCTGGAAGGCAAATATTTGGCAGTAACAACAACAACAACAACAACAGCTAACATTTATATAGCCCTTTAAGGTTTACAATGTGCTATACACAAAGTATCTCATTTAAACCTAACAGCATCCTCTGAAATGTGGCCACTTTGTAGATATGAATGAGACTCAGAGAATTTAAGTGAAACTTGCTCAGGTCATACAGCCAGTGTCTGAGGCAGTGTAAAATCAAGTCTTCCTGACTTTGATCTCTATGCTGCTTCCCTAAGTTCCTAGCAATTTCAAAGTAATTGAAAGGCAAAAGTCCACCATATAAATAAATACGAAAGATAGAACTGGATATTCACTGGAAACAGAGAGATTGTGAGAAATCATATATACCAGATAGAGTAAAGGGCCAATTCAACTTAGCTAGCATATGTTCTCATTCATAATTTCCCTGATATTATAGAGATCTGGGCCTCCATTAATAAAGATCTGAATTCAAACTGTTTTAGATACTTGCTGGCCATGTGATCCTGGGCAAGTCACTTAATCTTTGTTTGCTTCAATTGCCTTAACAATAAAATGGGCATAATAAGATCACCTACTTCCCAGGGTTGTTTTGTAGATCAAATGTTCCTGGCACATAGTAAGTACTATATAAATGCTAGTTATTATCCACTCAACCTATACAGTCTTTTCCAAATCTTGTTTTCTACTTACATATCATCTTTTTCATCTAGTCCTGTCCCTCCAATCACACAGCTACCATCCTTGTTCAGATTCTCATCATCATATGCCATGCCTATTGTAATGAGTTGGATTCTTTGCCTCAAGTCTTCCCTCTCTCCAATCCGTCCTCCACTCAGGTGATAAAGTCTACACAATAAATTCAGATGGATCCCTACTTGGCTTTTCAAACTCTTCATAAAATACGCCCCCCCACACACACACACCTTTCGAGGCTTCTTACTGTCTTACACTTTACTCTTCTCCATGTATTCTAGGATTTAGAGGTATGCTCTAAATGGATAACATTCCATCTTGAGATTCTGTGCCTTTACACTGTCAGTCCCCTTTGCCTGAAATGCTTTCTCTTTTCAACCACACCTTCCTTAACTAGTCAGCTCTATGAATATATGCATAACCTGGATTTGATGGAGGTACCTTATTATCCCCCAATTTTTTTTTTTATGAAACCCTGGGTTAATAGGAGTAAAATGTCCTTTAACTAAACTCCAAACTAAAGCCAGGTAGCTAGCAGATAAAAAAGTCCCTACCTTGTGACTTCTTTCCTCAGAATAGTAAGTCCCCTGTCTTATGGTAACATCTGGGTGTCCTCATCCTTGTCAAACCCTTTTTTTTTTTTTGGAATCCTGTAATCTTATCATGATGCTTTGGTATTTCCTTACATATTTGTTATAACTGAAATTGTTAAACTTCCTTTGCTTTTGTATCCTACTATTGAAACTGGCAATGCCCTGTAATCAGTGGACAAAAAACCCCATATATATCCTCAGAAATGAGGAATCCCCTGAGCTCTCTTCTTAGGAGGGGAGTCTCCACATGATCATATTATATATTTTTTCTTGGGACAAAATAAATTGTTATTATGTTTTTATATCCGTTCTCTGATTTGGTTTCTGTAAGGTACCTACTTATTGTAGGAGACGAAGAAACAACCTTCTCTGATCAGGGTGAAGAAATTGTAGGAGATATTATTGATGTTTATTATCTTGTAGGAGGATGGGTGCAAAAACTATATTTAATATTAAACAACTCAAATCCCACTTTCTACAGGGCACCATTTCTTGTCCTGTCTTCAACAACTCCCCACTCCACCCCACCCATGCAGACCTTTGAGATTATTTTACATTTGCTCTGTATACAAAATGTAGTCCAATTATTTTAAAGTTATTTAATTAGCATTTGAGTTCCTGAGGGCAAAAGCCATACTTTTTTCTTTTCTTTGTATCCTCAGAACTTAGCACAGCGCCTGCCATAAGTAAACAGTGCTTATTGACTGACTGAGAATCTATAGAATAAGAAGTGGTGTCATAAAGTAAGAATACTGATTGTAGCTCAGGATATATGAATTAATCCTGTCACTTTATAGTAACATTTTGTCTTTCTATGTCTACCAAATAGATAACCCTGGGATAAATATGCTAAATAGACATTTAGCCAGTTGGTGTGGTACAATAGAAAGTGTAGAATTGTACATTAAAAGAAGTGGGTTGGAATCACACTCTGAATCTTCTATGGACTTAGGGGGAAAAAAAAACAGCCTCTGAGAACTTCCATTTTCTCCTATGCAAAATGAGGTGTGGGTGGACTATATGACCCATATGATGCCTGATAGCACTGAATCTCTGAATGTTTATGTACTCAATAAATATCTGTTGCATCTGGGAAACAATCTATTTTGAATAAGAGATTGCATGGTTGATTTTATACTCCGAACCTATGGAGAATGTTATGTCATGAAAGGATTTTTAGTTAAGGTAGGTCAATTAACCTTCATGCTAGAAGAATTTATCATTTTACATATAAAACATTATAATTCACCTGAATTCTTCTGTTATCTATGAAAGAACATAAATGTAAATTCTATTAAAAGACATGATTTTCTATTAAATTCTTATATATCCAGAGAAGGCAAAAGGAGGGAATGTATTAATAATTTTACTTTTATTTCTATCATGAACCATACATCATTTCTCTCTACAGATTTCTTACATATCACTTACCCACAGGCATTTCTCTCTCTCTCTCTCTCTCTCTCTCTCTCTCTCTCTCTCTCTCTCTCTCTCTCTCTCTCTCTCTCTCTCTCTTTCTCTCCCTCCCTCTCTCCCTCCCTCTCTCCCTCCCTCCCTCCCTCCCTCTCCCTCCACTCTCTCCCACACCCTCCTTCCCTCCCTTCACTGAAACAGTTGGATCTATAATAACTTAAAAGACTAATCATATGGAAATGAAACTATAGTTTCAGTCTTTCATAAACAATGCTACCCATTAACTTTCTTCAACTGTGTCTTATTTCTGTTTTTGTCAGCTTGAGGATGAAACACAAAAAGTTTAATTGCCTTTTCCCTATCCTCCACAACTCATAGACAATTCTGAGTTTTGCCTCCCTGTTAGTGGTGTGAACTGTAAATAGATGTTTTAATGAGGCTAGTCTGGGCTCAGTTTCAGAACTTGGTAAAACTTTGGTTTGTCATGTCAGAAGTGAAGATCAGACTGTTTGCTTGGTGGGTTATAACTTTTGGAGCTTTTGTTTTCTTTGTTGCTGCTTTTGAGAACTGAAGAGAGAATAACCTTAAAGCCCATTGCATCTGAGGTTGCATAGATGTGGAAACTCTATAGATGTGGCTGATCTACTCTCAGTGGAACTCATTTACTGAGAGATGTCATTCCACAGGGATCATTGCTGAGTTTGATATTGCATTTACAGCATAAATCTCCCTTATTTCAAAGCTATATTATTTCAACTGAAGGAATAGGAGAAAATCATGATTTCTTATTTTAGTCACATTTCTTAGGTAATATCAATTAAATTAAACCCCAAAAATTGTAATAATGTGGTTGCTGTTGTTTGTCTTTCATTCTCAAAGAGCACCATGACAGATGTCATGACTTGCAGTGAATTAGATTTAAGTGAGGGAGGGCTGTGTAAGGTCACCAACCTCACTCACTCCTCCAGAGCCACCTGGGTCCAATGGCGGGATATACATCAGGACAACTGGAGATGCCCTGGATATTTTAATGCAATTGGGTTTGTGACTTGCCCAGGGTCACTAGGCTAGTGTCTGGGGTGAGATTTTACCTCAGCTCCTCCTGATTCCAGAGCCAATGCTTTATCCACTTTGCCACCTAGCTGCCCCAATAATGTGGTAGTAGCCTTAGGAAGTAAGTAACTGTTAAAAAAAAAAAAGGAAGTAGGTGACAAGCAGTAGCAGGGTATGGGAAATATTCTGTCAGTCACAAATTATTTTTGACTGGTCATAGTTTGTATTAGAGGACTTGAGGTAGTTAAGTGTATATATTACAGAGAAGATGGAGTACCTTCCACCAAATCTTATAAAGAAAAGACTTAGGGAGTTAGTAGAATAATGTACTTATATAGTAATGCCTCATGAAATGTTCTACTTAAGCAAATAATCCAAATAACTGAAGTATACCCCCCTAAGTGGAAATCTATTTAAACATACAGTGACTATCAAAAATTTTTAAAAATGGCTCTCCATATTAAGTGGCCAATTAATATTATACACACATGTGTAATTTTAAACATTTTTCTTTTTTAAGTTCTGAATTCTTTAACTCCTAACACTCCCTTACCCACTAAAAAGGCAAACAAAATGATATTATGTATACATGTGAAATTATGCTAAACATATTTTCATGTTTGTTATATCACAAAAAAGAAGAAAAAACCAAGAAAATTATATTTCAATTTTTCATGAAGTCCACTGGAGGGGGAGAGCATCTTTTCATCATGAGTCCTTTGCAGTTTTCTTGGATCATTGATTTGTTCAGAGTATTGAAATATTTCAGTTAATTATGTGTATAACATAGGTGTTACTGTGCATAATGATCTCCCAGTTCTTCCGACATCACATCGCCTCAGTTTATATAATTCTTGAATTTTTTTCTGAAATTACACCCTTATTATTTCTTAAAGCTCAGTAGTACTCCATCACAATCATATAATACAACTTGTTCAGCCATCCCCCAAACAATGGATATCTCTTCAATTTCCCATTCTTTGCCATCACAAAAAAAGGTGCTATAAAAATCTTTTTCCATCTGTGTCCTTTCCCTTTGATCCATGCATCGTATAGACATAGTAGTACTATTGCTGGGTTAAAGGAAATGCAGTTTCATAGCCCATTGGGCATAGGTCCAAATTATTCTCCAAAATGTCTGTACCAGTTCACAATTTCAGTAGCAGTATATTAGTATTCATGTTTCCCCTAATCCCCAAAAGAGCATTTCTTATTGTCTTTTTCTGTCATGTTAGCAAATAAGATTGGTGTGAGGTGTTGTTTCTGGGTTCTTTTATTGCATTTCTCTTATTAACAATGATTTAGAGCATATTTTCTTATGAAAATAAATAGTTTTGATTTCTTCTTCTTGAATTTGCCTGTTCATAACCTCTGTCCATTTATCAATGGAGTAATGCATCTTAGTTTTTTTAATAAATTTGATTCTGTTCCCTATATCTTTGAGAAATGAATCATTTATTAGAGAGTCTTGCTGTAATTTTGGGGGGGATTTTACTTCATTATCAATAGTATCTTCTGGGAAAATACAGGTTCCTTGAATATCTCTTTTAATTAGATCTATTTTTTTTTACTTTCTATTTATATGAGATCATGATTGGTCCTACGTTTTTAACTTTAGCTGAATCACAGATTTTGTTCTAGCCCTTTATTATAACTCTCTGTGAATCTTTCTCTTTCAAATATGGCTTTTATAAATAACATTTTGTTGGATTCTGGTTTCTAATCTATTATGATATTGGCTTCCATTTTCTGGTAAGCTTATTATGTTCACACTTACAGTTATGATTTCTCTGTATTTACCTCCATCCTATTTTCTTCTGTTTATCCTTGCTATCTTTTGATCACAATCCTTTTCAAATGTATGTTTTAATTCTGATTACTGGCTCCCTTAATCTGTTTTCTATCATTCCATCCCTCATAATGCCTAACTCCCCCTACTATTTTTTGTTTTTTTAATCTTTTTTGTAGTTTAGTTTTTAGATGTAAAAACAATTTTTACCTTTTGTTTTTAAAATTGAGTTCTAAATTTTCTCCCTTTCCCCCCTCCCATTGATCTCTTGGATCCAAGAGATCTCTAAAGGACTTATGATAAAAAATGCTATCCATCCCCAGAGAAAGAACTAATGGTGTCTGAATACATATTGAAACATAATTTAAAAGAAATCTTTCTATTTTGGGGGGGTTTGGTCTATATTTTATTTCACAACATGACTAATATGGAAATGTTCTGCATGACTACACATATATAACATATATTGAATTGCTTGCCTTCTCAACGGGAGCGGGAAAATGCATGTTTTAATTCTGACTACTGGCTCCCTTAATCTGTTCTCTTTTTTTATCATTCCATCCCTCATAACTCCTAACCCTTCTCCTATTTTTCTTTTTCTTTTTTTTTCTTTTCGTAGTTTAGTTTTTACATGTAAAAACAATTTTTACTTTTTGCTTTTAAAATTTTCTGTTCTAAATTCTCTTTCTTTTCTCCCTCCCATTGAGAAGGCAAGCAATTCAATATAGGTTATATATGCATACTCATGCAAAACATTTCCATATTAGTCATGTGCTGAAAGAAAATATAGACCAAAAAACCCCCCAAATATAAAGAATTTATTAAAATTATAGTTCAATACGTATTCACACACCATTAGTTCTTTCTCTGGGGATGGATAGCATTTCTATCATAAGGCCTTTAGAGTTCTCTTGGATCACTATTATGCTGAGAATAGTCTAGTCACAGCTAATCAATCATCTTACAATATTGCTGTTAATTTGTACATAGTGCATTTCACTTTGCCTCTGCTCATGTAAGTCTTCACAGGTTTTTCCGAGAGCATCATGCTCATCATTTCTTAGAGCACAATAGTAGTCCATCATAATCACATACCACAATTTTTTCAGCCATTCCCCAATTGATGGGAATTCTTTTAATTTCAAATTCTTTCCAACTAGAAAAGACCTGCTTCAATATTTTGTATCTATAGATCTTCTTTTTTTCATTTTTTATCTCTTTTTGGAGATAGACCTAATAGTGGTATTGCTAGGTCAAAGAATATGTGTGTTATTGTTTTTTAACCCTTTGTACAATAATTCCAAAACCCTCTATGGAATTGTTGAATAAATTTACAAATACACCAATAGTACATTAATGTCTCATCTTCCCCATATCCCTTCCAACATTTGTCATTTTCTTTTTCTGTCCTATTATCCCATCTAATGGATATGAGGTAGTACCCCAGAATTATTTTGATTTGCATTTCTCTATTCAATAATGAATTAGAGCATTTTAATATGGTTATAGATAGGTTTGGTTACTTCATAACTTTTGATAATTTATACATTGAAGTTTGGCTCTTAATTTTTATAAATTTAACTTAGTTTTTATATATTTGAGAAATGAGACCTTTATCAGAAAAACTTGTTTAATATTTTCACAATTAGTATTGCTAACTTCATTTCCTTCCATATTATCCCACATATTTATTCTATTCTATTTCCTTTCATTGTGTCCCTCTTCAACAGTGCTTTCCTTCTGACAACCTCACCTCCCAATCTGACCTCCCCTCTATCACCACACCCCTTCTTATCCCCTTTCCTTCTAATTTTCCTTCAGGGTAAGGTTGATTTCTATACCCAGTTGAGTGTGTATATTATTCCTTCTTGGAGCCAATTCTGATGAGAGTAAGGTTTACTCATTACCCCTTACCTCCCCCATCTTTCCCTCCCTATAAAAGCTTTTTTCCTTGCTTCTTTCATGTGAGATAATTCCCTGTTCTACCTCTCTCTTTCCCTTTCTCCCAGTGCATTACTCTCACCCCTTTAATTTGTGGGTTTGAGAAATATCATCCCTGTATATTGAACTCACATCTCTGTCCTCTGTGTGTGTGTGTGTGTGTGTGTGTGTGTGTATATATATATATATTCCTTCCATCTAGCCTAATAATCAGAAAGTTCTTATGATTTAAAAGTGTCATCTTTCCATGTAAGATAATAAAATGTTAACCCTATTAAATACCATATTATTTCCTTTTCCTTTTTACCTTGTTATGCTTTTATTAAGTTTTTTATTTGAAGTTTTTGTGGGACAACGGGGGTTAAGTGGGGGTTAAGTGGCTTGCTCAGGGTCACACAGCTAGTAAGTATCAAGTGTCTGAGGCTGGATTTGAACTCGGGTCCTCCTGAATCCAGGGCCAGTGGTTTACCCACTGGGCCACCTGGCTGCCCCCGAAGATTAAATTTTTTATTCAGCTCTTGTCTTTTCATCAAGAATGACTGACAGTCCTCTCTTTCCTTAAATTTCCATTCTACCCCCACCCCACAAAGAATTATACTGTTTTGCTTGCTAGGTAATTCTTGCTTATAATCCTAGTTGCTTTGCCATCCAGAATATCAAATTCCAAGCCCTCAGATCCTTCAATGTAGAAGCTTCTAAATCTTGTTTTATTCTGACTGTGGCATCACCATACCTTAATTATTTCTTTCTGACTGCTTGCAATATTTTCTCCTTGACCCAGGAGCTCTGCAATTTGGCTCTAATATTCCTGGGAATATTCATGTTGGGATCTCTTTTGGGAGGTGATCTATGGATTCTTTCAAATTCTATTTTACCCACTATTTCTTTGATATCAGAGCAGTTATTATTTATATTTTCTTAGAATATCATTTCTAGGGTATTTCTTAAAACACAGTTTTCAGGTAGGCCAATAATTATTAAATTATCTTTCCTCCATTCCTATTTTTTCAGTCAGCTCTTTTCCAATGAGATATTTCACATTCTCCTATTTTTCTTTTCCTGCTTGTTTTGGTTTTTATTGTTTCTCAATGCCTCATGTAATAATTGGTTTTCAGTTTCCCATTTCTAATTTTTAAGAGACATTTTTTCCAGTGAACTTTTATACCTCTTTTTAGATTTGACTATTTTCCTCCAGTTGTTATTTTCTTCAGCATTTTTATTTAACAAGTCATTAATTATCTTTTCCCCATTTTATTTAATCACTTTTATTTCTTTTTCCAATTTTTACTCTACCAAACATCTCTTTCTTTAAGTTTTCTAAGAATTCCTGTTGGACTTGGATCAAATCAGTATTTATCTTTCATTCTTTCCTCATAATTCTTTTTGTTGTTTTCTTCTGAGTTATATCTTGGTCTTACCTGCAACTGTAGTGGGTTTTTATGATAAAGTTCTTGTTTATTCCTCATTTTGCTAGCCTATTTCTTGACTTTGAACTTTATGCTATAGTTGAGGTCTGCTCAACTGCATGCATTTTCAGGCTGTGTGTGTGTGTGTGTGTGTGTGTGTGTGTGTGTGTGTTTGTGTGTGTGTGTGTGTGTGTGTGCGCGCGCTACTGTTTTTAGATCTAGTTCTAGGGCTCTGAAAGTTCTGGGTGCTTTTAAGATGAAGTGATATGGAGTCATTGCTCTCCTGGTATGAACTCTGGTATTTTTCTAGGAAGAACCCTGCTCCTCTGCAGCCACAAATGCTATTGGTATTATTGGCATGGAACTGTGACAAGGTCCCTTGTTCCCCTGAAATTGTAAGTGCCATCCTTCCTTTGTCCATTGGAATTAGGACCAAGATGCTGTCTTTCTTGTGACAAACAAGTTTCAGCCCTGTAAATATAACCCAGAACTGTATATGGGCAATAATCTTGGAAATCCACACCAACTGCCAGTAAGGGGTCCCTGCAAACTCTTTCTGACCAGTTTTCCAATCTATTTACCATATCTTGGCTGAGAGCTCCCCAAGGTGCTGCTGCTGCTTATCCTTTGTAGGCTATCCTAAAGGTCGGTGACTGGTGCTGGTATTGGACGTACTCTGGGCTAGCTCCCACCCTAGTATACCAGACATCTTCTAATACTCTCCTAAATTGCCTTAGACTGGAAAAATTCTTACTCTCAATTTTTATTCTTTTTTTTCTGTCACTCCAAAATTTGATTTGTGAATTATTTTAGCATCGTATGGAGGGGAATGTTTGGAGAACTCAGGTGACTTGCTATCTGTGATCTTCTATTTTTACTATACCCTTTCAGAATCTATACTAACCACTTTTCTTCATGGTCATTATCACTCTCCTGAGGGGTGAAACATTTCTTCCTTTTTCAAAGAGGTATTGATATGATGCTTTACTTACAATCTCCAATAAAATGGTAAGGGGAAATATTAAACTATTTTATTAGGCAATATTTTCCACCATCCAGAGTACTGCAAAGCTCATGGATGCAAAGATGAATGTTTATGAGTAGTACAGATGAGCCTAACCAGGTTTTTTCTCAGTATGGTTTGGTATTATGAAAATTCCTGTTAGCTAGCCATTGTATTAGCTAATCAATGTTAGCCTGTATTTTACTTTTTTTTTCTTTTTCCTCTCAAGTCAGAGGAGACATCACAAAGCAACAGGTATCTCTGAAAGACTTCACCTCTCCTAAACTGTAGACCATGCCACAGGTAATAATTTAGAGTGACTCGTAATTGATCTCTCTCCAAATGAGTGTCAGCCAGTTAGAAATTATCAGTTGAAGCTTTTTTGTCTGCTGAAATCCCTAATGTTGATCTCTTCATTCCTGTCCATAGAATAGAAGCACTGCTGCACCTTCTTACCCTCAATTATTTCTTTTCCTGATGTGTTCCTCACTCTTTATCACATTCTATATGCCAGAAATCCATTTAAGGTAATCTCAAGGTCATGTTTTAATTACTTTATCCCCAATTGTGACACTATACTTTTGTACCCTGACAGCCCTGGGCTCTCTTTTTTCTCTCCTTTTACCTACTCCCTAGTTTAGCATCATGTTTCAGATCCCACGAAAATATTCACTTTGTGAGGAGATGAATTATCTAGGACATTGCCTGCCACTTAGTAATCCATTCATAAATATTTATGGATTTGACTTTAATATTTTCAGTGGTTCAAATCATTTTTGTGATGCTTATTTAGTCATTTGTCTCTATCTTTTATGAAGAAAAAAACTCAAAAACTTTCTATTTAGCAGTAGCTACACAACCACCATCACTGAGTTCATCCTATCATAGTCTTCATACAGTTATTTGGCTTATCATTTTGTGAGTTTTAACTTTTTATGTTTTAAAAAGGTACATACAAATGAGCTAAAATACCACAATTACCAAAAGACTCAGTCATTTATCAGTTCTCAAAACATGTATTTTTCATGTACTGTGTCTCAGAAAACTGTTTCTTTCATATTTACATTTAGTAAGTTTTTAATATGTAGAAATCCTGCCTCTATTCTGTTGACCAGATTTTTAAGATATGAAAAGACTATTGGCTTATATAATTAATTTACAAGGTGATTTAATTCTTTCTTTTTATGACAAGCTCCATTTTCTGCTTCTTTTATAAACCAAACTCCTATTTTATCTCATTTTTTTTCTTTACATGTAGGTTTTTGCAGTATTTTAAAACAAGTTATTTTTCTTCACCTTTAGTTTATCAACCTATTTGTTCATTTATTTCTTTTTTATGGAAAAGCATGTTTTTCCTTCTCAATTCAGCATTTAAACTGCTCACATATGAAAGGGTTGATAATATACATATAAAAGGTATATTTTGGCTTCCCTAACTAGAAGGTAAATTTCTTGAAAAATGGAATTTTTCAATCTTTATTTTGATCCCTGGAGTCTTACACAGTTCCTCACCCATAGTATGTACATAATGAATGCACAGTGATTGATTGATTGATTAACCAGTAGAGATTATCACATGACTGGCCTCCACATGCAGATAAAATAAGTTATAATAAGGGTGCATTTAAGGAAAATTACACTTAAGAGATTTTATAGCTCAGTTTGAAATGGTGTCTATTTAGTGAGTACTTCCTGGATGATTTTAAACTTCATTGTGAGGTATGAGTTTTCTCTTATACTAATGATGTTGGCAAAGATATGGAACATTCTTGCTGAAACTCATTCAGGGATAGTAAAAAGGTGACATGAAGATAGCCTATCACTCTATTCTTTCTTATAATCACAGACATTTAAAGTTTAATGAATTCTATGTGGGATACATTTCAGGGTTAGAAAAATGTATATATGTATGTATGTTTAAAAAGGAATGGATATATAGATGCACACACATATATACAAATATATACACACATATGTGTTTATATATATGAATATATACATACACACATATTATATATGTATATGTACATGCTCTGCCCATCCCAATATCCCCATCCTCATCCATCCATCCATCTATCTATCTAATTTCCACTTTTTTGTCACATTCACTCTATATTCTAGTTTAAGAAGGGATAATTGGCCTTTCTCTAGGACTGTGGTAACTAAATGCTTCTTCTTTCATATGTAGTCTTCATCCAATCTCTTCTCATGTCTTTCATGATATAGGCTAATAAATAATCTCTATTCTCCTATTTATCTTTGAATTCTACCTATTTCTTTCATTTAAACTTAATGTATTATAGGTATTCCTATTAAACAACAAATTAAATATATCCTTTGACTCAACTATACCTTTAGTCTTTTGACCTACTTCTCTCCTCCTTTCATGACTTGCCTTCTTTATCATATTTTCTTCATTTTCCTGTCATGTATTGATTTCTAAACCCCTTGAATATGGATTACTTCCCTTCCTTCTAAGGTCACCATAAACTTCCCTTTTGAACAATCCAGTGATGATTTTCTCAGAATTTAACATTAGAAATGCTAAACTTTCTTGATACCATATCTTCCTATGACTTTTGTGACACTGCACTTTTTGCTTATCCTAATTCTTTGATTAGTACTTTATATTGAGTATATTGATACTATCTTCTACATTTTCTACATTATTTTAACTTTTTAAAATTAACTCTTTCACATAAAAAACACCTTTCAAATATTTGAAGACAGTAATTATTCCCCACTCCAGGCCTTCTCTGTTCTAAGCTGACTATCATGTTTTTCAAACAGTTTTTAATATAGCATGGAATATTCAGTTCATCCTTTACTCAAATGGACTCAAATTATAGCCTCACAACTAAACATACCAATACAAATATATCTTGATTAGGGGTAAATGTAACTCTTTTACCTCTGTTGCATTGTTCTTAGACTCTATAAATGTTGGGTTAAGTGATATCTATTTTTCTGTCATGATACACTATTACTTTATTAAAGATTGAATTTAATATACTAAATGTAGGAAACAATTCATTTCTTTTAAACAGAAAATGCAAAATATCTACATTTATCCCATCACTTACTTATATGGGTGATTTTTTTTTAATACAAATGCCATACTATACAATGATACATATTCAATCTCATCTTATTAGATTTGCTTCAAAAATATTAAATAATAAAGGTGATAATGGAAATCTGTTTCACTCCTACTCTTATTGGGAATGCCTCTAACTTATACCCATTATGTATAATCCTTGCTGATGGTTTTAGGTAGATACTATTTTTCATCTTGTGTGTGTGTGTGTGTGTGTGTGTGTGTGTGTGTGTGTGTGTGTGTTAATTGACTTGCCCGGGGTCACACAGCTTGTAAGTGTCATGCATCTAGGGCTGGAATTGAATTCAGGTTTCCTGAATCCAGGGCCAGTGCTCTATCCACTGTGCCACATAGCTGCCCTGATACTGTACATCACCTTAAGGAAAGCTCGATTTATTGCTATTTATTCTAGTGTTTTTAATAGAAATGAGTGCTATATTTTCTCAAAAGCTTTCTCTGCATCTGCTAAGATAACCATATAATTGTGGCAAGTTTTATCATAGATAAATTCAGTAATGTTGATAGTTTTACCAATATTCAAGCAGCCCTGCATTCCTCATATAAATCCCACATGGTCATAGTGTATTATCCTGGGGATAAATCATTGTAATTTCTTTGCTAATTTTTTATTTAAAATTTATGCATCAAAATTAATAAGGAAATTGATTTATAATTTTCTTTTTCTGTTTTTTCTCTTCCTGGTTTAGGTATCAACACCATATTTATGTTATATAAGAAATTTGGTAGAACTCCATTTATTTTTTCAAATAATTTATATAGTCTTAAATGTAATTGTTCTTTAAATGTTTGGTAGACTTCACTTGTAAATCGATCTGGCCCTGGGGAGGTTTTTCATAGTGAATGCATCTATGGCTTGTTTAATTTTTTTTTAATGGGCTTATTTAAGAATTTTATTTTCTGTTTTGGTAATCAAGGCAATTGACATTTTTGCAAATATCCAAACAATTCATTTAGATTGTCAAATTTATTGCAATACAGTTGGGCAAAATACCTCCTAATTATTGCTTTAATTACCACTTCCTTGTTGGTGAATTCACCCCTTTAATTTTTGATACTGTTAATTTGGTTTTCTTTTTTTTTTAAATCAAATTAACCAAAGGTTTATCTATTTTATTGATTTTTTCCTAAAACCAGCTCTTAGTTCTCTTTATTAATTCTAAAGTTCTCTTACTTTCCACTTTATTAATTTTTCATTTAATTTTCAGAAAGTCTAATTTAGTATTTAATTGTGGATATTAAATTTGTTCTTTTTCTAGTTTATTTAGTTGAATGCCCAATTCATTAATCTTCTCTTTCTCTATTGTATTCATGTAAGTATTTAGAGATATACAATTTCCCCTAAGAACTACTTAATCTGCATCCCATAAGTTTTGTTCTGTTGTTTCATTAATTTCATTCTCTTGGATGAAGTTATTGATTGTTTCTATGATTTATTGTTTTACCCTCCTCATTCTTTAGAAGGAGATTATTTAGTTTCCTTTTTTTTCTATTTTTCAATAGCATTTTTTACATGTAATTTTTATTGCATCATGATCTTAGAAGGGTGCATTTACTATTTCTGCCTTTCTACATTTGACTGTGAGGTCCTTGTATGCTAATACATGGTCAATTTGTGTATGTATGCCACGTACCACTAAGGAAAAGATATATTCCTTTCTATGCCTATTAAGTTTTCTACAGAGGTAGATCATGGCTAAATTTCTGAAATTATGTTCACCTCATTGAACTATTTATTATTTATTTTGTGATTGGATTTATCTAGTTCTTAGAGTGGGATAGTATAGTTTTGCTGTCTATTTCTTCTTGTAAATTCTTGTAACTCACAACTTCTCTAAGAATGTGAATGCTATACCACTTGGTACATATATGTCTAGTGTTGATATTACTTCATAGTTTTTGGTATTGTTTATCAAGATCCTGTTTTCTTCTATATCCTCTCTCTCTCTCTCTCTCTCTCTCTCTCTCTCTCTCTCTCTCTCTCTCTCTCTCTCTCTCTCTCTTGCGGGGCAATGAGGGGTTAAGTGACTTTCCCAGACTCACACAGCTAGCAAGTGTCAAATGTCTGAGACTAGATTTGAACTCAGGTCCTCATGAATCAAGGACTGGTGCTTTATCCACTGCACCACACCTAGCTGCCCCCCCATCTCTCTTATTTATTTATTTTTTAATTTTAATTTTTAAAAATAATTTTACTTATTTATTAATTTTAGTTTTCAACATCTGTTTTGATAAGATTACCAATTTCAAATTTTTCTCACTCCCCCCTACCCTAGACAGCAGCAGGTAATCTGATATAGATTATATATATATATATATATATATATACATATATATATATATATATATATATATATACATATATATATATATATATATATAATCATTAAACATATTTCTGAATTAGTCATGTTATATGAGAAGAATCAGAGCAAAAAGGAAAAACCTCAAAAATAAAAATAACAGTACCAAAACCAAAAGAAATAATATAATCCAATCAGAGTCCATATTCCACAGTTCCTTTTTTTTTCTCCATTTGGAGAGTCTTTTCCATCATGAGTTTCCTGCAATTTTCTTGTACAATTGTATTGGTGAGACAAATCTAGTCTATCACAGTTGATCAACACATAATGTTGATGATACTGTGTACAATGTTCTGGTTATGCTCATCTCATTCATCATCAGTTCATACAAGTCCTTCCAGGTTTCTCTGAACTCCTCCTGCTCATAGTTTCTTACAGGACAATAGTATTCCATTACATTCATATACCACACCTTGTTCAGCCATTTCCCAATTGATAGGCAGTCCCTCAATTTGCCACCACAAAAAAAGAACAGCTATAAATTTTTTTTGTACATGGGGGTCCTTTTCACTTTTCCATGATCTCTTTGAGAAAAACACCCAGAAGTGGTATTGCTGGGTCAAAGGGTATTCACAGCTTTATAGCCCTTTGGGCATAATTCCAAATTGCTCTCCAGAATGGTTGGATCAGTTCAGAGCTCCACCAACAATGCATTAGTGTTCCAATTTTTCCACAGCTTCTCCAACATTTATTATTTTCCTTTTTTTTTATATTAGTCAATCTGATAGGTGTCAGGTGGTACCTCAGAGTTGTTTTAATTTGCATCTCTCTAATCAATAGTGATTTAGAGCATTTTTTCATATATCAATAGATGACTTTGATTTCCTCATCAGAAAACTGCCTGTTCATATCCTTTGACCATTTCTCAATTGGGGAATGACTTGGATTCTTATAAAGTTGATTTATTTCCCTATATATTTTAGAAATGAGGCCTTTATCAGAAGTACTGGCCACAAAAATTGTTTCCTAGCTTTCTGCATCCCTTCTAATTTTGGATGCATTGCTTCTGTTTGTACAAAATTTTTTTTAATTTAATGTAATCAAAATCATCCATTTTGCATTTCATAATATTCTCTATCACTTGTTTGGTTATAAACTGTTCTCATTTCCAAATATCTGAAAGGTAGATTATTCCTTATTCTCCTAATTTACCTATGGTATCACCTCTTATGTCTAAATCATGTACCCATTTTGACCTTATTTTAGTATAAGTCATAAGATGTTGGACATGCTATCTTCCAGTTTTCCCAGCAGTTTTTGTCAAATACTGAATTCCTATCCCAGAAGCTGGAGTCTTTGGGTTTATCAAAAAGTACATTACTAAAGTCATTTAATACTATGTCTCCTATGCCTAGCCTATTCCATTGATGCTCCACTCTATTTCTTAGCCAGTACCAGATAGTTTTGATGACTGCCCCTTTATAATAAAACTCCAGATTTGATACAGGTAACCCACCTTCCTGTGCATTTTCCCATTATTTCCCTTGATATTCTTGACTTTCTATTGTTCCAGATGAATTTTGTTATTATTTTTTTCTAGCTCTATAAAATAATATTTAGGTAGTCTGACTGAAATGGCACTGAATAAATAAATTAATTTAAGTAAGATCGTCATTTTTATTATATTAGCTTGGCCTATCCATGAGCAACTGATATCTTTCCAATCTTTAGATCTGATTTGATTTGTGTGATGTGTTTGGTAATTGTGTTCATAGAGTTCCTGGTTTTATCTTGGCAAGTAGACTCCCAAGTATTTTATATTATCTATTGCTACTTTAAATGGAATTTCTCTTTCTATCTCTTGCTGCTGGACTTTGTTGATCATGTATAGAAATGCTGATGATTTATTTGGATTTATTTTATATCCTGCTACTTTGCTAAAGTTGTTAGTTGTTTCAAGTAATTTTTGAATTGATCCTCTAGGATTCTCTAAGTATACCATCATCATCTGCAATGAGTGATAGTTTTGTTTCCTCCTTGCCTATTCTAATTCCTTTAATTTTTTTCTTCTCTGATTGCTAAAGCTAACATTTGTAGTACAATATTTAATAATAGGACTGATAATGGACATCCCTGTTTCACTCCTGATCTTATTGGGAAGGCCTCTAATTTATCTCCATTATATATACTGCTTGCTGATGGTTTTAGGTAGATACTGCTTATAATTTTAAGGAAAGCTCCAGCTATTCCTATGCTCTCTAGTGTTTCTGTTAGTAATGGTCACTGTGTTTTGTCAAAAGCTTTCTCTGCATCTATTAAGATAATCATAAGATTTTGGTTAGTTTTCTTATTGATGTGTTTGATTATGTTAATAGTTTTCCTAATGTTGAACCAGCCCTGCATTCCTGGTATAAATCCCACCTGATCATAGAGTATTATTCTGGTGATCACTTGCTGTAATCACCTTGGTGATATCTTATGTAAGATTTTAGCATCAATATTCATTAGGGAAATTTTTGCTCTGCCTGGCTTTGGCATAACCACCATATTTCTGTCATAAACTTACTGGGTAGAACTCCTTCTTCATCTATTTTTCCAAATAATTTGTATAATATTGAAATTAATTGTTCTTTAAATGTTTGGTAAAATTCACCTGTAAACCCATCTGGCCCTGGGGATTTTTTCTTAGGGAGTTCATTAATCATTTTATCAATTTCTTTTTTCTAATATGGACTTATTTAAGGATTTTATTTCCTCTTTAGTTAACCTGGGCAGTGTGTAATTTTGTAAATATTTATCCATTTCATTTAGATTATAAAATTTATTGGGATATAGTTGGGCACAATAGTTCCTAATTATTGCTTTAATTTCCACTTCATTGGTGGTAGAATCACCACTTTCATTTTTGATACTGTTAATTTGGTTTTCTTTTTTCTAATCAAATTAACCAGTGGTTTATCTATTTTATTGTTTTTTTCTTCATAAAACCAGCTCTGAGTTTTATTGATTAATTATATAGTTTTCTTGCTTTCAACTTTATTAATTTCTCTTTTAATTTTCAGGATTTCTAGGTTATTATCTAATTAGGGATTTCTAATTTGTTCTTTTTCTAGCTTTTCAAGTTGCATGCCCAATTCATTGCTCTACTCTTTCTCATTTTTATTCATGTAAGCAGTTAGCACTATAAAATTTCCCCTAAGCACTGCTTTGGCTGTATCTCATAAATTTTAGTATGTTGTCTCATTATTGTAATTCTCTTGGATAAAGTTATTCATTGTTTCTATGATTTGTTGTTTGACCCACTCATTCTTTAGAATGAAATTGTTTAGTTTCCAATTGATTTTCAGTCTACTTTTCCATGGCTCTTTCATGTAATTTTTATTGCATCATGAACTGAGAAGGATGCATTTACTATTTCTGCCTTTCTATATTTGACTATGATGTTTTTGTGCCCTAATACATGGTCAATGTTTGAAAATGTGCCAAGTAGTGACGAGAAAAATGTATGTTCCTTTCTATCCCCATTCAGTTTTCTCCAGACATCTATCATCTCTAACTTTTCTAGTATTCTATTCACCTCTTACACTTCTTTCTTATTTATTTTGTGGCTAGATTTATCTAATTCTGAGAGGGGAAGATTCAGATCCCTGACTGGTATAGTATTACTGTCTATTTCCTCTTGTAATTCATTTTACTTCTCTAAGAATTTGGATGCTATGCCACTTGGAGCATATATGTTTAATATTGATATTACTTCATTATCTATAGTACCTTTTAGCAAGATGTAGTTTCCCTCCTTTTCTCTTTTAATTTGATCTGGTTTTGCCTTTGCTTTATCTGAGATAAGGATTGCTACCCCCCCCTTTTTTTTATTTTAGCTGAAGCATAATATATTCTGCTCCAGCCTTTTACCTTTACTCTGGGTGTATGTCTCTGCTTCAAATGTGTTTCTTGTAAACAGCATATTGTAGGATTCTGGTTTTTAATTCACTCTGCAATTCACTTCCATTTTATGGCAGAGTTCATCCCATTCACATTCATAGTTGTTATTACTAGCTGTCTATTCCCCTCCATTCTATTTACCCCCCTTTGTACTTTCCCCCTTTCTTTCACCCCATTCCTCCTCACCAATGTCTTGCTTCTTAACCCTGCTTCCCCCACTCTTCCCTCCCTTTTTATCACCCCGCTCCATTTTCTTTACCTTTTTCTCCCTTGCTTTTTCCTTCCCTTCTATCTGTCCCCCTTTCCCCTTACCTTTTTACTTCCCTAAAGAATAAGCTATGTTTCTTTTTCCAAATGAATGTATATGTTATTCCCTCTTTGAATCAAATCTAGAGAGAGTAGGGTTGAAACAATGTTCACCCCTCCCTTTTTTCCCTCTATTGTAATAGTTTTTTTTTCACCTTTTCATATGATGTCATTCACCTCATTCCACCTCCCCTTTCCTCTTCTCCCCATAAATTCCCTTTTTAAGCCCTTAATTTTCTTGATATCACCACATCAATGATAGTTTATAGTTATACCCTCTGTGTATAATCATTCTGTCTGCCCAAATACATACACCATTCTCAAGTGTTATAAGTATTACCTTCCCGTGTATGGATATAAATAGTTTAACCTTATTGAGTAACTTCCCCCCCCCCCCCGTTTACCTTTTTAAACTTCTCTTGAATCTTGTTTGTTAAGATCGCATTTTCTATTCAGATCCATGTTTTTCATCAGGAAACCTTGAAATCCCTGATGTTATTGAATGTCCATCTTTTCCCCTGAAAGAGAATGCAAGTTTTGCTGGGTAACAGATTCTTGGCTGCAATCCAAGCTCCTTTGCCTCCTGGAATATCATATTCCAAGCCTTGTGATCCTTTAATGTTGAAGCTGCCAGGTCCTGAGCAATCCTGATGGTGGCTCCATGATACTTAAATTGCTTCTTTCTGGCTGCTTGGAGTATTTTCTCCTTCACCTGATAATTCTGGAATTTGGCTACAATATTCCTTGGACTTTTCCTTCTTTCAATGATGATTTTATCCTCTGATTCTCTAATATCAGGGAAGTTCTCCTTAATAATTTCCTAGAATATGGTGTCTAGACTCTTTTTCTGATCATGGCTTTCAGGCAGTCCAATGATTCTGAAATTCTCTCTCCTGCATCTGTTTTCCAGGTCAGTTGCCTTTCCAATGAGGTATTTCATATTTTCTTCTATTTTTTCATTCTTTTGATTATGCTTGACTTATTACTGGTGTTTCATGGATTCATTACCTTCCAACTGTCCAATTTTAATTTTAAGGCATTGTTTACTTCAATGATATTATGCACTTTTTTTCCATTTGGCCAAATGAATTTTTAAGGCATTATTTTCTTCAGTGAGATTATGTACCTTTTTTTTTTCCATTTGGCCAGGTGAATTTTTTAAGGAATTGTTTTTTTCAGTCAATCTTTGTGCTTCCTTTTCTGAGCTGCTGATTACTTGTGCTTCCTTTTCCAAGCTGCTGATTCTTTTTTTTTTTCATAATTTTCTTATGTTGCTTTAATTTCTCTCCCCATTTTTCTTCTACCTCTCTCAATTGATTTTTAAAATCCTTTTTGAGCTCTTCCAAGAAGGCTTTTTGTTCTTGAGACCAATTCATCTTCCCTCTTGAGGCTTCACATGTAGGCAATTTGGGAGTATTGTCCTCATCTGAGTTTGTGTTTGCCTCTTCCCTGTTGATACAGAAGCTCTCAATGGTGAGAGCTCTTTTTTGTTCTTTACTCATACTGAACATTTTTTTTTTAAAGTTGAGGTCTGCTCTGTGGGCACCAGAATCCCTGTTTCAAGCTTCTTTTGCTGGGATATAGGGGCTGTGTCACTGGCTTTCTACTCTAAGACCGCTATGGCTTGTGGATTTCTCCCCACCCTGGCCCTGCTAGCTGCGCGCTGGGATTGGTAGGCCTGGTCGCACCTGTCCTATGGGTGGCTTTCCAGTTGGCAGCCTGCCCTCCCGTCTGGTGCAGGTGAGTTTTGCCACTGTCCTGCTGTGACACCAGCTTGTTGAGCCAGGAACCAGGTGCCTCAGTTGCTCGGCTGTGGCCTACAGCTTCCTGCTTACTTGCCCCAATCCCCTCTGTGCTGGCCTGTACCAACTTTTTGCACGAGTGAGACTGACCTTTCCTGACATCTTCTAAATTATCTCTGGTTGGAAGACTGTGTCTCTCTGTCTCTTTGCAGATTCTGTAGTTTCAGAATCAGTCTACAGGCTTGATTTAATGTTCTTTTTGAGGGAAAAGAAGGAGAGCTTAAGTGATTTGCTGGCTACTCTCCACCATCTTGGCTTGCCCCCCCCCCCATCTCTTTTAATTAGATCTATTTTTTGCTTTTCCTTTGTCTGAGATCTGGATTACTACCCCTGCTTTTTTTAAACTTCATCTGAAACATAGTATATTCTGCTCCAACATTTTAGCTTTACTTCTTGTGTATCTCTGTGTTTCTTGTAAGCAAAATATTGTAGGATTCTGTTTTTTAATCCACTCTGCTCTCCAATTCTTTTTATGGGAGAGTTCATCCTATTCACATTCACAGTTATGATTATTAACTATGTATTTCCCTGAACCTTATTGCCCCCCTTTGTTTTTACTTTTCTTTCTCCTTTCACTCTGTTCATTTTCACTAGAATTTTCCTTCTCACCACTGCTTTCTTCAGTGTGCCCTCCCTTCTATCAGCTTCTCTCCTTTTCATTTCCCTCTTTCCTATCCCAATTTTGCCCTCCCTTCTATCAGCACCACCCTGCTTTCCACCTTACTCTATATGCTAAGATAAATTGCTTTATCCAGATGAATGTGTATGTTATTCCCTCTTTGAGCCAAATCCAATGAGAGTAAAGTTGCAACAATGATCATCCTCTCCCTTTTTTCCCCCAATTGTAACAGGTCTTTTGTACCTCTTTATATGATGTAATTTACTCCATGCTACCTCCCCTTTCCTCTTCTCCCTGTATACTCCTTTTTCACCCCTTAATTTTCATATCATCACTTCAAAGTCAATTTATGTTTATACCTTCCATGTATACTCCTTATATCTGCCCAAATAGAGATACAGTTCTCAAGATTTACCCATATTATTTTTCCACGAAGGGATGTAAACAGTTTAACCTTATTGAAGAATATTTTTTTTTTATGTTTACATAGGTCTCATTCTTAATCTTGACTCTTAGCTCTCTGTCATTAGATTGGCAGAATAGTTTATTATTACTCATCTGCAATCATAGTTGGTCATTAAATTGATCAGAATTCTTAGTTTACAACAATTTACTATGTTTCTACCTAAATTATTCTTCTTGTTCCACTCTTTTTACTTCATTCTGCATCAGGTTATAGAAGTCATCTTGGGTTTACTATAAACCATATTTTTCATCATTTATTAGAGTACAGTTATATTCTATTACATCCATATGCCATGATTTATTCAGCTACTCTCCAAATGATAGAACCATTATTTTCTAGTTCTTTGCCATTACAAAGAGCTGCTTTAAGTCCTTTTGTATGTGTAAGTTCTTTTCCCCTTCCTTTGATCTTTTTTATTTCTTTTAAGGCAAGAGGTATGATGAGAAGGAATAGTTATATTTATATTTATACATAAAGTAAATCATTTTATGGTGCTAGTGTTTCTAGGCTTGGTAAATATGTCATAAAGCTAGTGAGAGGTAGCATGTGGTACAGTGCATAGATCTATACTCAAAACCAGAAAGATCAGTGTTTGCATTCCACCTTTTAGATAAATTGGCTGTGAGACCCTGAACTTAAACTCTCAGTATTTTAGGGAATTCTCTAAGTTTGTAAATAGCAAAGACATTGTTAACCAGTTTTAAAGCGTTTTTCTTTCCTGGAAGTTCTGTATAACAACAAAATCAGAGATCCATTTCATCACTATCCAATCATAACATTAATAATCATAAATTGCCATTTTCTTTATGCATTAATAGTGGGAAGATTGTATTAATTGAATTAATAAAATTCAATGGGATCTTGAGTTAAATAAAATGCAAAAGCATTCTCATTATAAGAAATATAATAATAAGATAGTGACTTTTTTCTTTTCAATTATATAAAATTATGATGACCATTTATTCAAAGGCAAGGAGGGGTGGTGATACTTATTAATGGATAAAGTACCTGAAATAGGAAAGTAAAGGTACTTAAAGCATTAGATTAGGTCAGTGAATCATATTGCAATGTTATATGATACTATTTATAATTGTTAATTTCTAGCAAGATGTGATTGAGGAGTTATGAATTTCTTTTACTTTGTTCTAGTTATAGGGTTCATCTCTGGTCTAGTAAAGGAATATTTTATTTTATGGATGAATTTGATTTTTATTTTGACCACTTAAAAAGCATTGTAAATAGGGAATTAAATGTCATTTGCTCACAGGAAAATATAAAAGAGCATTATTAAATTGGCCACTTATTTCTGGAATATATGTTCCTCTCTAGGGAAAAGAAGATGCTCATGATTTCTGTTTTTTGTTTGTTTGTTTTGGTTTCTCATTGTCGTTGTGTTTTTTTTTTCTTTTTTTGCAGGGCAGTGGGGGTTAAGTGACTTGCCCAGGGTCACACAGCTAGTAGTGTCAAGTGTCTGAGCGTGGATTTGAACTCAGGTCCTCCTGACTCCAGGGTTGGTGCTCTATCCACTGCACCACCTAGCTGCCCCATCATTTTTTTTTTAATTTGGAAATAAGATACAATAACAACAAATTAAACAAAGGACCCATTTGGAATATATTTTTGAGTATGATTAAATTGTGTTTGTTTCTTTTTGCCTTATAGCTTTTTTGCCCCCTACAACTTCAGATTTAACTGAGTGTCTAGATGGAATTTCAGTTACATTTTGATGTTAATGAAACACATCCCCTGTCTGTTTTTGCTTTATTACCTTCCATTCCTCTCCCCCAACAACATATGTTTACAAAATTTTCTTATGCATATTATAATTATAATTCCATATATTATTTGACAAAGGCATTACTTTAGCAATAATAAATAAGCAAAATATTTGGTTTTAAATCATATTCTTTACAGTACTAATTTAATGTATTTTCATTCACTCTTTTTTATTGCTCCAAGAAGAAAGTTTCAATGCTGTATTTTTTTAATAAAATATGGTATGGAATAATTATTAGCTGTAATACCAGTATATAAGCATCATTAAGAGTTTATACAAAAATAGCTTTTGATGTTATAAAAATAGATTTGGCAGATGAATCTTTTATACAAATATCTCTGCTTTCAAGTTTAAAGAAATTGATTTCTGTCATTTCTTGCTATGCTGATAAATGCTGCCTTTAATTCCACATACATATTTAGAAATACATGATTAAGATTTCATATTTTAATTGTCTTTTTTGTTAATATATAAATATAATTGTGGTTTTTAACTTGGAAATTTGTATAAATGTTATTTATGCTTCTGTACACAGAAAGGGAAATGAATTGTGGCAAAGAGTGAAGAAATAAACTGTTGTTTGTTTCTCTTTCCTAGAGATGGAATTTTCTTTCTGATATCAAGCAATTTAGGTAGGACTAAGGTGCTTTGTGAGGCATGGAGGAAAATAAGTTGATAGTATTATCATATTTTTATACCAAAAAAAAAAAATCTGGCATTAGCTTCCATGACTGTATATAGTGCTGTTAAGTCCTTAATGTGCAAGAAAACTGAATAAGTCTCAGGAATGGACAATTTAATTGCCTGAAGTAGTGGAGGGGCAAAAGTATTGCTTAAAATATAATGACAAAAAATAAAATCCTTTCACTTTAGAAATATGAAAGATGAGAGGGTTATTATTGAAGTTTCTAAAATGATGAACACCAGTGTATATAATTCTGAATGAAATCTGTAGAATACTAGAAATGGCTGTGAGGGGAAGGTTGTCATTGGGACTTGATAGAATGAGAGATAGCAATATGACAAAGGAAAGTTTTACTTTACAAAGTGGTCAGAAAACTGATAACATTCTCCACAAAGGAAGAAAAAACAGAAAATATATTTGGATAGATTGAAGGTTTAATGTCATGGAATAATAGATCCACGAAAAGTCATGAAAATAATTTAGGTACTTGTTATCTGAATGTATTTGGTATGAGTTTTTTTTTTCCTCTAAGAAGAATAGGATATTATACATAATCTGTAGAAATCTTATTTAAACTCCAAGCCTAAATAGTGCGGCATAGAAATAAGGTAGCAAAAATAAGTTTATCAAATTCAAGCTTAATTTGCTTGGTATTATAAATGTCTCAAAATAAGAGAGACTGCTGCTTGCTAATTAGAACAGGCATTGAAATAAGCAGTGCCCTATATTTCTGGGACCTAAAATAAAATAGTCTGCAGTAATAAAATTAATTTTCACTGTACCCCCTTTGTTAGTGTTTTTGTTAGGTAATAAATAGTTCTTGATTTATTGTTTTGATTTGGGCCCTGTTGCACTTTAGGTATACTTTATAAAGGTCAATGAAAATAACAGAAGGATGAATGTTTAATCCTTATACATCTGATCATTATTAAATTATTAATACATCAGTATAAATCTTTGACTTTGGAAGTCTTTGCAAAGTGACAGTATGTGCAGATAGATTATTTTTACTTATTAGGAATCCCAGTTTGTTCTTTTGGTCCTGCTATTTTGTGTTTTACTTTGAACTTCCTCCTGGTTTTGATGAGTCATTTCTTTTTACTTTTATTGGGATGGCTAAGATAGTGATGTGTGTGAAAGTTATTTTTTTAATACTGTTCCACTTCAAAGTTTTAGCATCATCCTCTTGCCTTCTTTTGCACTGCCTCTTCATGATTTAAAATTGTACACTTCTAATTCACAAATTCCCGTTGTAATACAGCCAAAAATTCACCATGTTCTTAATCTTTGGGACTATATGTCCACCTTTCTGTAAGTCTAAAGTTCCTACTATAATTTCTGTGCCGGTAAGAGTATCCCATTAACTAGTTATCAGGTTGAGAGAAAAAAAATTTGTACCATGATATACTAGAAAGAGTGTTTATTTTGGAATTAGATAAACTAAATTCAAATCCCACCTCTATCATTCCCTATTGGTCTAGTTTGTCCATTCAGCAATCTGGCCCTAGATTTTCTTATGTAAAATGAAGGGATGGTACTAGATGGAATCTAAAATCCCTTCTAGCTTTAACTCTCATATTATTTTCATGGTAACCCAATATGAAGTTAAGATATAATAACAGTTTGCATTGTTGTCCCTCCCAGGGGATATACCATTTTAATAGAGGTTAGCTCCTTACCACAAAAGACAATTAAATTAGTTGAGGTCTTACCCCAAATGAAATCCAGAATCCAGAACAGTACAGTAAATTGCCCCTGAATAGACATTTAGAATCATTTATAGGTGCCACCATTTAGGAAAGACATTGATATCCCAAAGAATATCCAGTGGATGGCAAGGGAGATGGTGAATGATGATCATTCCCATGGGTTGATTTTATCATATTAAGAAACTAAGAATATTTAATATAAATTCAAAAGTTTCAAAAGGATTGGGTATAATAATGGTGTCCAGTAGTTGTCATGGGTGGGGAAGTTGAATTAGAGTAATATTCTCTCTTCCCAGGAAAAAGAAAGAGAAGCAATATGTAGAAGCTGCAAACAGGAAAATTTAGGCTTGATACAAGGAAAAAAGTTTTTTTTTTCAATTTTAGTAATTCAATGAGAAATGTACTGTCTCAGAATGCATTTCCCCTTATTGAAGGACTTTAAGCAAAGACAGCATAACCATTCCTCAGTTAGATGGCAGGAGTGGGGGAGACAATATTTCTTCCAGCTCTGAATTTCACTGATTCTGTGATTTTCTGAACATCAGTCCTCAACCAAAGACTGAGAAGAGGATATTATTTGAAGATATCTCTCTGGCACCTTTACAATTATATAAGCAAGATTATTATAATTTCTACCTGTACATAAGGCTAGTCCTGATTTTTCCAATATGTGTACCTCATTTTTAATTCATATCCTTTTTCTTGGAGTATAAGTGATTCTGCCCAACTTGATGTAATTTGCAAACTCAATGAGGTCATTGATATGGATACTAAGTAATAATAAATTCAGGGACACTGAAAGGCCTCAGTAATCAACAGAGCATATTGAATTTTATTCACCACAACTTTGCTAGAGCAGGTAACTTAATGTTATATTTTTTTCCTTTTTAAATATTGGATGAAGCAGTGGCCTGAAAAATACTGATGTCATAATGTCTATCTCCATGAAAAATTTATGGGCTGAGTTCATCAATATTTTAGATATTCACATGTTTCTTTTCCTATAATACCTGTAATATGAATGATAGATCTGTTGGTCATTCATCAAGAATGGAATAACTACCACCTAGAAACAGTTTTGTGATATGTATAACCATAGGAATTTGACAGATGCCCCTGTGATTAGAAAAGGTCACTGTCTATGTTTCCATTTAAGATTCATTCCTTTCACCACATTCATCAGTTATATTATCCTAAATACCAATAAATGCCGAAGACTATGATGGTAAATAGCATTTTCAGCTTTGTGAAACAGATGATTGTTTGTATCTTTGGTAAAATTTTCATTTACTAAGGTGACTGATGTCAGTTTCTGGAATTTTATATAATCATAATATCCTAGAAATGTAAAGGATCATGTAAAATTATTTATTTTCTTCCCTTTTCCTCCAGGTATTACTGCATTTATACTGAATTTTTTTTTAATCTCTATCTTGCTTTTAAAGATTTCCAGTCTATTCATTAAGATTTCAAAAGACATTTCTTAAAGGCTCCAGAATCACTCATATTAGTGTTTAGCATTCACTATATTTTCAAGAAGTTCTAATTTATAGGTAGTCTAAATCTCCCCTCTAGACGTAAACCTTGTGAAAAAAGGGTAATTTGTGATTCCCTTTATTTGAAACATCATATACTTGTGGTCACTTGCTTAACTGTCTCTGTCTTCTCTAGTAATAACTTCTAAGATTCTTTTAGATTTTCTTGACTTTAATAATTCAAAGGGTTCAACATTATACTTTTACTTTTGTGATTTTTTATCAGAATTTAACACCTTTTTTCTTTCTAATAAGGTTATGAACATTTGAATATTTACATACAAAATAGGCACTTAATATGTGTCAAGACCTAAGGAGGGAAAAAAAGTTAAAAAGGACTGTTATCTTTTTTTGTTGTTGGTCCGTTCCCTTCTTTTTTATTCTTTTAAGCAGAGGTCACGGCTGAACCTTATGCATTAAAAATAATATGTTTGCAGTTATATAAATGATGGCTTAGAACAGAGGCTGGATGGGTGGGGGAAATGGAATATAATATCATTTACTTAGTATTATAATAGACTTTAGAGGACATCAAGTCTAACCCCATCATTTTATAGATTAGGGGAGTGAGGCTGAGAGATAAGAGGAAGGAATAGAGGATTATTAAATAATTAAGATGTGAGAAGATATGAGTCAAGAACTATGAACTTATTAAATCTGGAATATTTCAGAAAAGGAATAAGAGAAACTTAGAATTTGAATACATTGATATTTATGATAACAATAATAAAAAGTTAACATTTATAATGTACTTTAAGGTTATCAAAGTGATTTTCATAGGTTATATCATTTGACCCTCACTGCAAAACTATGAATTAGATATTATTAGTATCTTTCTCTTATAAATGAAAGTATTGTGGCTAATAAAGGTTAAGTAACTTTAATGCAATCACACAGCTAATAAGTATGTGAGATGCAATTTTAACCCAGATCTGGACTCTGACACTATTGTTCTTACACAGTATGACAAATCATTGCCTTTGTAAAAGGAGAAAAATGATAGCTGTGACCACAGAAAACAATTATTGCCTTTGGGGAGATAGAAAATGGATATGAGTACTCATAATGAAATTCAACAGGGAAATTATTTGTTTATTTTTTATTATTAATTTAATGAGTATCCAAAAAACACATGAACACATAACTTTAAAAAGGGCAACATTCTATGGTTCCTTCAAAAACTTCCCTTTTAATATGTTGCTTCCCTTTTTAATATATTTTTTCTTCACTTCAGAGCAATTTAATCAGCTATCATTGATAAATTAATAGCTGTCTTCCTACTTTGCTCAAGAATTAGTGACATCATATTCCCCTTCAACAAATGTGGCAATAGTGAGAGATGGAGGTAGAACAAATATTATTTTTAATGACAATTATTTAATTTTTAAAGTGCCCATTTTATGTCTTCATACTGCTAAGTGGAATAGCATCAAATTGAGAATTGGTAACCAAAACATTGATACTTTTTTTTAAGGAAAGAGTAAAATTGTTTTCAACTGTCTGACTGTTGTATCATGCTATTTTGAGTTAGGTTGAATTTGGTAAGATTTTTTTTTTAAGAGAATAATTTGTAAACTAAAGAATGCTTTTATTTTAAGCAATTTCCTATAATTTCTGTATTTGAGTCATATAGAGATTATAAGAAATATCTTTTAAAATAGAATATTGGATTATATATTTCTCCATTAAACTAGTGTGACAGATTCGGAAGATTGCTGAAGACACTAGCTATTCTATTCACAAAAGCTAGGGTAAAAGAAAGCTTTTTTCAGCTGATGAATAGAAACATTGACTAGCTTTGGAGGCAGTAATTGCTTAACTCCATATAAAAATCTCAGGCGAAGAAATACTCCTTTGAGCACTTCACAAATGCTGCATAGCACACATGTAAGGAGGTAAAGTACAACTTACCTTCATATTTCTCTTTTTCATTTAATTAATGTGTGGTCCATGTGCTTTCTGAAAATGATGACCAGGATGAAGCACTCCCATATATTTAAGCAAATGTTCCAAACCATTGTTTCAATTCTTTTCTTTATGTAAAGTTTATTTTTTCTTATTAATATTCACAGGGAAGGTACAAAGTATGAATTTTCACCATAATCTAAATATTGTCCATAATTTCAGTAAGTAAAAAGGAAATATACTCTTAAACATTGTTCCATATTATATATGGAGATATTACATTTTACATATGTGCTACTTATGTAGAAGACTGGTGCCATATTATGATATTAATATGACAGTAATGCTCATATCATGTGCATGTGGCATGACTATTGATATTGTAATTCCATGAACAATGTAGTGATTAGAAAATATTTTAGATTTCTGGTCACTTATGAGATCTGGATTTCTAAAATAGTGATTTTTTTTACATCCTTCCCTATAATTATACCTTCAAAGTAATAGTTTCCTTTTATGGGGAATATCTTTTATAATATTCCATCTTTCAAAATCATATATTTTAGTAAAATGAGAGAGTTGGATGACTGCGAAGGTTCCTTCGAGCTCCAAAGCTATGCTTCTGTGATGCTGTGTTCATTTACTATGTAATAGACAAAGTCATGTATCTCCTGGGTAATACTCTAAAATTAATTGATAATAGTCAAATGGAAAATAATTAATGTTATGGAAATAGTATATATTTCTGTTTCCTTTCCTAAGAACACTAGTTTTCTGTTTTTTAAAAGAAAAGTTATTTCCAGTTCATGATTTTTATAACTAAGCCAACACTACTGACAAAATAGAGATGCTTCCAGAGATATAACATAGGACTCAAAATCATAGTCTGTTTATTTTTCAATAATAATGCAAGGCTGGAGCATTGGTCTACATATAAAACAGTTGCATTATGATATTATCTATGCAGTCATAAATTCCTCCAGAGAATATCTCTTTGGACAGTCTTCACTATGAAAGATTTTTACCTGGGGTAAAGGTATGAAGATTAAAGAAGGAAGCAAAAGTAAATTGACAAATTTTTTAGAGTAAAAATGTGCTCATGGGGCAGCTAGGTGGAGCAGTGGATAAAGCACCAATCCTGGATTCAGGAGTACCTGAGTTCCAATCTGGCCTCAGACACTTGACACTTAGTAGCTGTGTGACCCTGGGCAAGTCACTTAACCCTCATTGCCCTGCAAAAACAAACAAACAAACAAACAAAAATGCATTCAGTATAAAGACCTGTTTTTATGAAGTACAAATAAATGATGGCCTTTTTTATCTGAATTTGGAAGCTGGAGATTTTACTAACCTAATGTTGAGCCACTTTTTTAAAAGTTGCATTTTGTCTCTGCCTCTCTGTCTCTTTCTCTGTTTCTGCCTGTCTCTGTCTTTCTGTGTCTGTCTATCTGTCTGTCTCTCTTCCTTTCTCTCTCTCTCTCTCTCTCTCTCTCTCTCTCTCTCTATATATATATATATATATATACATATATGTGTATATATATACACACACACACATATGATATTACTTATTTTTCTCAATTTTTGTTTTATAATTTTCTCTTCCCCACCTCATTGTAAATTCCTCAAAGGCATACGCACACAGAACCTGATTGTCAGTGCTCAATAAATACTTGTTTATATATAGATTTAAGGAATAGAGAAGTTGTGGAATTATAATTGTTGTCATTCTCATTTCTTGAGGACTGGATACTTTCAATGTCCCTTCATCATTATCATCTAGACCCTTAAATGATAATCTTGAGAAAAATGTATTTTTGTTTTTTTGTTTTGTTTTTGTTTTTGCAGGGCAATGGGGATTAAGTGACTTGCCCAGGGTCACATGGCTAGTAAATGTCAAGTGTCTGAGGCCAGTTTTGAACTCAGGTCTTCCTGAACCCAAAGCCACTACTTTATCCACTGCTCTACCTAGCTAGCTGCCCTTGAGAAAAATGTATATTTGCAGAAGGTGAAGAGGTGACAGTATGTAGGTGAGCCCCAGAAGGGACAACTTAACAACTTATATAATTGTGCCAAGAAAAGTTATCTTGGCATATTCTTCTTTTTCTAAAAAAGGTTTTAACTCTACCAATCCTTTTCTCTTGAGCATCACCTTTCCCATCACTTCTACGTCTTTTGTCACTCAGTCCTGTGATTTTTTAGATTCACTAAAACCTGTGAGTCATGAATCTTCAGAATGTTGCATAGAGAAATCATGCCTTACTTAGTCTGTTCTCTTGGTCAAATCCTTATTACTCCAATCTTAGTCTTGACTCTTGTCACAGCCAACCATCACATTTTTCTGTTGTTTCTCAAAACTTGTCAAAGAAATTTCTTATATCATTCATCCTCACAACAACCCAAAGATATATTTAAGACAGGTAATATGTTGATCTGACAGCTGATCAAGGAATTGAAATAATAAGTTTCTTCACATCACACATTAGTAAAGGAAGATTAAGAATTCATATCCCTTTCATCTTAGACTTTACCTTTTCTCTAGTAAAGAAAAGTGGTAAAAAAAAAAGTGGTAGATTAATTACCATATTACTACATACATTGTTCTGCTAGAGGAGTTAATTTTTATTATAACTTTCTGATTTGAAGGAGTCTGTAAAAATAAATTGAGTTTATAGTTGAAATCTTGAAATGAACCTTAAAGATGAGATTAATTAAACATTTTTTGCTTAAGACATTTTGTTTATATATTTTATATATATCATCATTGTTTTCCCTACTATCACTATCCTTAACCTACTATCGCATATAATAAATAGTATTTTTCTTTTCTTTTCTTTCTTTCTTTCTTTTTTTTTTTTGCAGGGCAATGAAGTTTCAGTGACTTGCCCAAGGTCACACAGCTAGTAAGTGTCAAGAGTCTGAGGCTGGTTTTGAGCTCAGGTCCTCCTAAATCCAGGGCTGGTATTTTATCCACTGTGCCACCCAGCTGCTCCCATATTTCTTTTTTAAATACAAATTTAAAAGAAAAGGAAAAATCATCACAAGCAAAAATACATTGAAAAAGTATTAAAACATGTTAATGGATAGCAGATGTGGACCTCCTGCCTTCATGAAAAAGTGGGTTTGGAGTGTTCTCTTATATTTCTTCTTTCAAATTATGTGATTAGATATTTGTTATTACTATTAAATATTAGTACTTTTGCAGGTCAGAATAGTTTTTGTCTGCAAAATGTCATAGTACAATTCTGATCAAACCTTACGCATAAAAAAGTACATTTTGGTTACACTTGTCTTTGTCTTTTGTAGGCTTATTATTCATTGTGTGGATTATTTTACTTTGACACTGAGAAGAATTAACTCAGAGAGCCAGAGAGCAGTAATTTACAACTTAATAAAGACATGATTTCATTACTTATGTCCAGAAGGGACAAGATCTTTCCACACAAAATAGAATTATGTGATGATGCTTCTCATATAACTCTTCCAGGGTGGCTCTCTTTATATTTTTAAAGGAGAAAAATGGTAATCATTTTAGGCAAGTTGGTATAGGTATATCAATTTAATAAGGTAATGGAGTAGGTAAAGTATCTGATATTAAACTTATATGACGGTGGCATATTGTTGGGGTATTTTGGGAAAATGTAAAACATTAATAGATTATTAGTTACAGTGGGTAGTATAAACACATTGTCCAGGAGGTTGTTTTATTGATCTAAGGAAAGCAAGTTTTCCAATGAAATATCCATATCCTTTGTTCTATTATGATAACAATAACTAATTTCCCCATTTGACTTGGAACCATATTGCATTGTCTTTAAGTAAAACAACAAAATTGAATTGCTTCATCTTTAATTAGTCCATGAGGATGTAGTATTGGATATATTATTTTGTATTTCTTTTTTCAGTAAGTCAATAAACATTTATTAATCACATATAATGTGCCATGCATTTTGTTAAGTACTGGGGATACAAAAAGAAACTAAACATAATATGTGTCATCTAGGAGCTTGTAATCTAATGGGGGAGACCAACTGATGGTTATAAAGTTAAAATAGCCAATGAGCAAGAGATATAAAGTTAAAAGACATAGCTTTTTTTGGAGTAGAGAATTCAAAGGTTAGGGATGTTATCAGGGTCAGAGAAACCCAAAGAATCTTTAGTAAAAGATTTAAATGGAAAAACATGGAGCCAAAGGAGGTTTAGAACAAAGGAAAGCCTGCTAACTCAATTAGTCAATATTTATTAAGCACATATCATGTGTCAGGCACTGTGTTAAATACTGGGGTTACAAAAAGGGACAATTACTTGAGAGGCGGATAAGCTCTGGACCCCAACATCCTCATAAACTAATGGGGGGAGGAAAAAAGGAAACAAATATGTATAAACAATCTATGCATGGGAAAAATGAATAAAATAAGAGACACAAGTTACTGGCATTAAGAAGAGTTGGAAGCTCTTTGGTGAAGGTATCATTTCCACTGCTGCTTGGAGTTGGCAGTTTCTGCCTCTCCTCCTCCTTACTCACCACTGTTCACTCTCACTGAGGAAGAAGTCAGTCTTGCCATGACATTCAAGGACAACTGTTGGAGCTTGAAGTGGCCATTCACCAGCTCCAGATCACTCTCACCAGCCACAATGTGAAGTCACTCCAGAAGCTGTATGCTGACCTAGAGGAGCCAAAGAAAAGAACTTTAAAGTGAAGGGACCTGTGCGAATGCCCACTAAGACACTTCAAATTGCAACTAGAAAAATGCCGTGTGGTGAAGGTTCTAAGACTTGGGATTGGTTCCAGATGAAAATCCACAAACATCTTATTGATTTGTACAGTCCTTATGAAATTGTGAAGCAGATCACTTCTATCAGCATTGAACCAGGTGTAGAAGTTGAAGTCACCATTGCAGATGCCTAATCAATCATAACTTTTAATAAATTAATTGCAACTATTAAAAAAAGAGTTGGAAAAGGCTTATTATAGAAAGGGATTTTAATTGGGAATTTAAAGAAACCAGTAGTTAGTGATCAAGAGGGAAAGCCTTCAAAGCATGGGAGAAAAACGAGAAAAAACAAAGCTGGGAGCCAAGAGATCAGCAAAGAAACTATTGTCAGTGGATGGGAGTGTTCTATAGGTAGAAATGGTATAAGAAACCAAGAAATTTGGGAGCAAAATAGGTTATAAAGAACTGTCAATGCCAAACAGAGAATTTTGTATTTCATACTGGAGAAAGGGAATCACTGGAGTTTATCAAGTAGAGAGGTGACATGCCTGAATCTATACTTTATAAAATCAATGGCGTTAGATTATGATGGGGAGATAATAGAGGAGCACAGATCCATTAGCAGACTGTTAGTTGGTTACATTTAAGAATAAGTTGATGAAGGCCTGTGGCAGTGTCAGAGAAGAGAAGAGAGTTTATATGAGAAATGCTTCAAAGGTGAAATCAACAGGACCTGGTAACAGATTAGATATAGTAGGGTGAGAAATAGGAAGAAGGAAAGGATGAGACCTAGGTTGCAAGCCTGTGGAACCAGGAGGATGATATGGCCCTTGACAGTTTTATGGAAGTTTGGTGGGAAATAGCAATTTCAGGGGAAATAAAACTAATTCAGGTTTTGACTTGGTGAAAGGCAGTTGGAGATATGGCAATAGTGATCAACAGAGATGTTAGGGCTAGTTATTTTTGAGAATTAGTAGCATAGAAATGGTAATTAAATCTATGATAACTGATGAGATCACCAAATGAAATCATATAGAGGGAGAGAGAAGGCTCAGAAGAGAATCTTATGGGAAACTTACAGTTAGTGGGCATGATGTGGATGGGTATCCTGAGGAGTACTCAAGTAAGTAGGGGGATATCTAGGAGAGAGTGGTGTCCTGAGAACCTATAGAGAAAAGAGCATTAAGGAGAAGAGAATGATAAACAGTATCAAAAGCTGAAGGTACCTATAGTAGATAGCCTTTTCAAGGAGTGTGGCCACAAAGATCAGAAGAGATACAGAAAAAAAACTATTTTGAAGGGAAGAATCAAGGATTTTTTTAAGGATGAGGGAGACACAGGAATGTTTTTAGTCAGTAAGAAAGACACTAGTAGACAGGAAAAGTATTAAGATAAGTGATGACAGAAAGGGCAATCTGTTGAGGAGCTGGGAAGGGATGGGATCTCTTATGCATGAGGAGAGGTACATCTTGATAAGGAGAATGTCTACCCTTTCATTTACAATATGGGTGCAGGAATAGTCATTTATATGATATGAGATGAGGAAGAAGAGGAAGAGGAAGCTCACAGCAAATTACATGATTTATTTTACTTATTTATTTTTATAAAATATAAAGCAGGGTTTTGAGCTGAGAGAATGGTAGAGGAGGAGCCATGGGAGGTTTGGAAGGGCTGCAAATGAAGATGAACAGAAGAGTAAAATATGTCAAGAGAAAAACGCTATAACCATGGTGATGAATAGATTTATGTTGGAATAGAAACCTTGGACAATGAGGTAGTTACAGTTATAAAGGGATATCTTAAAGTTGTAAATCTTAGAGTAGTTCATACATCTCCAAAATACAGGAAGATCTAAGCTGTGACCTTGTGTTTCAGTGGAAACTTGGAAAAAATTCATAAAATATTGAAGAGGTTAATTAATTGCTTTTTCATGCTGTCAGGGGTATTGTTTATACAAATATTAAAGTACAATGTCTACTGGAAGTGGATGATATGTAGAGTAAATACCATGAGCCAGGAATCAACATCACTGAAAGAATTTGGGACATTCATCTGAAGGTCCCTTTGTGACAACACCAAGAATGGGAAGAGCAAGGTTTAAGTGAATTGAATGGATCTCAGAAGAGGAAAGGACAATGAAGGATGATAGTAGAGGAATGGTCTAGAAGTAGTCAAGGAGAAGAATGTATATATCTCCTATTATTTTGAATAAGAGAAATTAGGAATGTTCATACCAGTCAAGAGAGTAACAAGCAATGTAGTACTCCCTATGACTAGCCAGATTTCAGTTCAAGAGAGGAAAGAGGAGAATTGTTTTAAAGGTTCAAATATAAGGTAGTTCATTGGAAGTCACTTAGCACAGTGGATAGAGAAACAGAAACAGGAAAACCAGGGTTTGAGTTCTACCTAGTAACTCCTAGTTCCATAAGGAAATTTGTTGAGAATAGGTATGAGTTCTAAAAGGACACACCTGAATTGCTAAATTTCATCTGGGCAGGAGTATCACAAATTAGAAAATTTGAATGGGGTGAATATTGAGTGAGAGGTTATAGGAACATGCTGCTATTGAGTGAGAGGAAGTAGGAGTGAGTGATTGGGACTTGGGAATACAATGGAAGAGAGCTAGATGGGCCATGCTATTTATATGGAAGACCTACTAAAATAATTAATTTCATATTTCCAAATAGAATTTAGAATATGTTTGTTTAGGTGTGCGCATTTACAACATATCTTCAGCTTTGGAATTTACAATGTGGGGTGTAATGGATAGAGTAAAAATTTTGTTGGAGGGGGGTATTAATGGTTTGGGGGGAAGATAAGCAATTAAACATTAATATTGACCACACTCTATTCTTACTATAAGCTTTGTTAGTGCAGTTGCCCAGGCTGGAGTCATAATTACAAAGTATCTCTGTGTTCCATTTATGATTCTGTTAGATAGGGGATTTTCTACATGTACTGGTGATCAGGGAATCTGGTTGATTGCTTCCAGGTGTTCGCTGGTTGGAAATTATTGAAAAGCAAATTAGGATAGCTTCCCTAGCAGCACAAATTAACTTACATGAGACTTATGGATGCAGATAAGCTGATGATTGACAACTATATTTTGGAATAATAATAGCAGCCAGCTGACTAATTGATAAAATTGTTTTAATGGGGATAAAATAATTGGAAGATCCTTTAATAAGTATTCATTACAAACATATTCTAAATTCTGTTTGGATATATGAAATTAATTCATTCAGTAGGTCCTCCGTAGAAGGAGCATGCCACACCTAGCTGTCTTTTATTTTATTCCCCAATCCCATTCATTCACTCCTATTGCCACGTAGAAAAGCAGCATGGTCATACAACCTCCCACTCAATGTTCTAATTAGCTATACTCCTCCCCAGATGAAATTTAGCAATTCGACTGTGTCCTTTTAGAACTCACATCTATTCTTAACAAATTTCTATATGTAGCCAGGGAGAAGTCTGTAACTACAATTTCAGTGGTGTAGGGAGCCCACAATGAAGAAAATCCCTTTAATATAATACAGATCATTATTGACTTCCAACTTCTACTCTTAGAGATGCCCCAGTTATGATGTGTTAGTAGATAGAACTTGAACCCAGGTTTTCCTGTCTCTGGCCCTCTATCCACTACACCAAGTTGGTTTCAACAAGCTACCTGATATTCTTTGGGCTTTTCAAACATGTTACGTATTCTGTTCAGAAGGATTCTGTTTAGAAGTTTTTTTTAAAGCTACCATGTTACGTACTGCAAAAGCCTTTGCATTTTATGCTATTGTCATTTTGACCAGAATGTCATCTATACTTGTGTGTGTATAAAATATCAACAAGTAAATGGTCATTAAATTATTCTATGTAATAATTCTTTGCAAATAAAATACTATGTCATAATTGACTATACTTTGGCTATGACACTTCACACATATCAATTCCATGTATTTTCCCTATACTTTAATCCATCTCTCTCTAACTTTTCCACAAACACAAAATGAGAGACACAGATCAAGTGCTACTTTCAGAAAGAAGCTTTTCTTGGTCACTTAGATGTTATTGTAATCTTCATAAAATATAATCTTTATTTCTCTCTCTACATATCATCAATATCTATCTATACATATGTATATATACATAAATATATTTATTAATTAAAATTAACTAAAAAGTAATTACATTCATGGATATATGTATGTATGTATGCATGCATGCATATTCTACTGATCTCTATACAATTCCCTCCCACAGTAGAATATGGATGATTTGAGGGTGAGTACTTTGCCACTTTTTTTAATCTTCATATCCCTAGCACCTAGAACAGTACCTGGTACATAATAGATATTTGTTTGATTCTTTATCATTAATTGGTTAGTTTCTGGTCAGGCCTGTGCTAAATTAAGTCTGAGGTTCCTTACTTACTTTTTTTCAATTATTGATCTTAGAGTTTACCATGAGTCTGAATAAAGGGCTTGAAGATAAGGGTTAGGAAACCTGAGATTTAATTAAGTTTCTTCTATTGACTAGTAAATGTACAGCAAAAGAAAACAAAATTGTGACCTTAGAGTTGTTGTTGTTGTTGTTGTTGTTGTTGTTGTTGGGGGGGGGTGTCAATGAGAGTTAAATGACTTGCCCAGGTTCACACAGCTAGTAAGTATCAAGTGTCAGGTCACATTTGAACTCAGGTCTTCTTGAATCCAGGGCTGGCACTTTCCCTACTGGGCCACCTAGCAGCCCTGACCTAAGAGTTTTTTTAAGGGAAAATCTATCATGTACTCAAATATTTATATTTCAAAGGAGATTTTGATAGGGGAAAAACCAAGAGTAGGCAATATTCTATTAGAAGTTTAGAAAGAGAGAGAGAGACAGACAGACAGACAGACAGACAGAGGTCACATTCATCCGAAGGTGAAAAGGAAGCAAAGTTTCATCAATAAGGTGGCTTCTGATTTGAACCTAAAAGAGTAAGGGATATAGTTCTATTCCAAGGATGAAGTATGGCATAAGATTAATAAAGAACAGGATTTTTGGATTATTTTAAGGACAGTCATGTATAGAGAGCCATGAATAAAGCCAAAAAGAATTGAATTCAAACTATACTGTCTATACATAGGATAGCTTCTCAGTGTCCTAGGAAATATCTAAGAATACAAATTGAAAAGGTGATGACCAACACTGAGTGAGGCAATATTTTCATCTGAGAGTTCAGTACACTAGTCAAATCAGGGATCAAGTCCTTATATCTCTCCCTAATCTTGATGGAATGAAAAATATGTGAAGAAAAGCAGGAAAAGACAGTTAATAAAAGAGAAAAGATAAGCCAGAGCTAGATTTTGGTGGGTTGTAAATGTTACAAGACAATTAGTCAAAAGAACTGCATTTGTTTAGCTTGAGGGAGTCTTGTGGGCCATAAATATTTTATTAAAGACTGCCATATGAAAAACTGGCTAGACTTCCTCTGCTTTGTTTTAGAACTGAGAGGAACTATTGTTAATTGAAAAGGGAAAGATTTAGGCTTCATGAAAGGGGGGAAAACAATAACAACATTTTCTAACTCTTCTATAGCTAAATGAGAAATACTCGACAAGGTGATCTATTTTGTGTTATTGGCCCATCTGTGAGTTTTTTTTTCCTCTTATAACCCTGGATAGAAATAGTCTCACTTGTGCTTTTGAAGCATTTATATTGAAAACTTTGGCAGGCTACAGATATAATGAATGTAAACCATCTTCTGATTGTGTCACATGGCAGAATAAATTGCTGAATTTGGAATCAGGTGACATGGGCTTCAATCTTGTTTCCTCACTGTGTCACTTTGGGTAAGTCACTTCACCTCAATGGGGCTCCGTTTTTTGAGAGTTGAACTCCAGGAATCTAAAGTCCTCCCAGGATTCCATGTATGATCAAGTATGAATAAGTAGAGCTATTCAGAAGGGGGATAGGCTACCTAACAATTCAACAATGTGTTCTTCAGTAGGGATTTTAAGCATGGTAGACTGATTTTAGGACACATTGTTCAAGATGTTCTCATCAGACATAGATTGAATTTGATATCATCTAAGGCCTCTTTCAACTGTAAGATTCCCTGATTCCACCATCATCTGGAATTTCAGTTTTATTTGACATGTTTTTGTTGAGTAAGATTCTCCATTCCTCCAGTCTCTCCCCCAAATCATTGAGAAGGAAAACAATTACACATGTGAAGTCATGCAAAACATGTCCATATTAACAATTTAACTAGCATTTTTAGGCACCTATCATGTTCTGGTGTTTAGAGTCAGTTTATTTTTAAAGACTTCTTATTCTTAATAGCAGGCAGAGCGGGTGGCTCTTCATAGGCCAGTTAATGTCCCCAAACCAACTTTCCATTTTGTAAAATGGAAATGATATTAGGTGTCTTGCTCATCTTAAAGAATGGCAAAGACAGGGTTGTATAAAAATTAAAATGGTATAAAATTTGTTGCTGTTGCTATTACTGTTGTTGTATCAATATCATTACATCCTTTTAAGGAAAAGTTATGAGCACTGCCCACTCCAAGCCCACAAACCTAAAAATGGTATCCATTTCAAAAACAATTTAAAATAGGTACCTTAAAATAATTAGTTAAATTGTTGATAGGGTGAAATAGATTCTGGGCTACTATAATAAAGTGACAGGTAATAGCATCTATGTGTGTCTGATTATATGTTTGTGTTGTGTAGTGTGTGTGTGTATGTATGTGTGAGAATGAGAGAGAGAAAGGGAGAGAGACGGACATTCAAAGAGATAGAGAGCAAGAATGAAAAACAAAGTGATGAATAGAAAGAGACAGAGATAGAGACAGGCCCATGTTTCAAAAATCTCTACCTTATACAGGGACATTAATTCCAAGTTTTCTTATTTGGAAATTTGTTAGCCATGCTTTTATATTCTTAATCAAAAGGGTAGGAAAAACACAAACTGAAAAATGCAAAGCCTTATTCGAATATATTGAGAAAAATATTCCAATTTAGTTTTCCACATCCATCTTGTCTCCTTGCCAATATCATGCATGCTGCCAAGGGAGAACATGCCATTACTCATTGATAGAGAAGCACTCATTTAATTTAGTGACTACACCCTGTTGATTTTTATGAGTGGTGGGGGAGTAGTTTGAAGGAAACTCTTCTGTTGCTAAATGAGAAATACTCGACAAGGTGGTCTATTTTGTGTTATTGGCCTGTCTATGAGGTTTTTTTCCTCTTATAACCCTGGATAGAAATAGTCTCACTTGTGCTTTTGAAGCATTTATATTGAAAACTTTGGCAGGCTACAGATAGAATGAATGCAAACCATCTTCTGATTGTGATGCATGCTAGAATAAATTGCTGAATTTGGAATCAGGTGACATGGGCTTCAATCTTGTTTCCTCACTTACTGTGTCACTTTGGGCAAGTCACTTCACCTCAATGGGGCTCTGTTTTTTGAGAGTTGAACTCCAGGAATCTAAATTCCTCCCAGGACTCCATGCATGATCAAATGATTTCTTTTATTCTGGTAATTATTTCAGAAGCCAGTCAGACAACTAGCATTTTTTAAAATAATTTAAATGAAATGAAATTTGTTGTTGCTGCTGCTGCTTTATTGTTCTCAAAGTCATTAAGTCCTCTTAGGGAAATTTTAGGGCCATTTCCCAATCCAAACCCATAAACCTAAAATAGTATCCATTTAAAAACAATTGAAAGTAGGTACCTTGAAAAAATTAACTAAACTATTGATAGGAGGGGGAGAAGGAGGAAGCATTATGATCAGTTCGCATACCACGATTGTATCAAATACTACATTTATAATTTTTTTCTTGGAATATGTGTAATCATGAAACTTTCTTTTGTTCAATTTCTGTAGGAGCTGGGGAGTAATAGCCCTCCACAAAGAAACTGGAAGGGAATTGCTATTGCCTTGTTGGTGATTCTTGTTGTGTGCTCACTCATCACTATGTCAGTCATCCTCTTAACCCCAGGTAATCTTTTTGTTTGTTTGTTTTAATTTCTCTTTCAATGATATTATTGAACATTAGCACTGTATATTCAGAATGACTACATTAGAATAACAATAAATAGTGAGTTAACATCTATCGGGGGCTAGAAATTGAACTATGATGGGGGCATTAATAAAAATGGTACAGTAGATTATATTGTTCAAATAATTCAAAAGCATCTTCATTACGCTCTATCTGTAAACTAGAAATGGAATTGGTCCAAGTAATCTTCTCTTGTTTTATCTGTGGTAGTAGAATAATATACTGAGAAGAGCTATAGATTTAAAATTAGAGGTTGTATTTTAGTCATTTTCAGTCATGTCTGACTTTTTGTCACCCCATTTGTGGTTTTCTTAGCAAAGATATTTTGATGGTTTGCCATTTCCTTCTCCAGTTCATTTTATAGATGGGGAAACTAAGACAAACAGAGCTGGGTGACATGCCCAGGGTCACAGAACTACTAAGTGTCTGAAGTCAGATTTGAATTCATGAAAGTACCTTCTTGATTCTAAGCCTGGCACTCTGTCCACTGAGCCACCTAGCTACCCTGAAGCCAGAGGACTAGGTTTTAAATCACAACTCTGCATTTATTGCTTATGTGACCTAAAGAGAACCTAGGAATAACTGAATAATTATACTTTATATTTTTAAATTTCTTGAATTTAAATATTTAAATACAATTAAGCACATTTATTTGGCGGTAATCATAATTAACCTTTTAATAAAAATGTTTTATTATAAAAAGAAACCTAGTCTCCAAAAGAGCAGAGTTCATGCCAGATTTTGTCAGATTTTACTCATTTATCCACAAGATATTCTAAAATGGAGTGGACACTTTACCATAAAACTTCTCATGTCTTCTATCTAATAACATAGCTTTTCCTTATTGGTAAGAATCTAATCCACAATAAAATTCCCTCTCATTATTGGTCATATAACTTTTTTTGTTAATGGTATTTTATTTTATTTTCAAATTACATTTAAAGATAGTTTTAAAATACCATTAACAAAAAACTCAGGTACTCCTGACTCCAAGGCCGGTGCTCTATCCACTGTGCCATCTAGCTGCACCATGCACAGGACATTTTCATTCATGAGTTTTAGTATTTTCTTGGATCTTTGTATAGCTGAGAAGAGCTAAGTCTATCACAGTTAATCATCAAACAATGTAGATGATACTGTGTACAATGTTCTCTTAGTTCTGATCACTTCACTCAATATTAATTCACATAAGTCTATAAGTCTTTCTAGGTTTTTTTCTGAAATCCACCTGCTCATCATTTCTTACAGCACAGCAGTATTCCATTATATTCATATACCACAACTAATTTAGTCATTCCCCAGTTGATAAAAATATTTTTTTTATTTTTCAGTTCCATGTAAAGATAGTTATCAATATTTGTTTTCAGAAGTTTTTAGTTCCAAATTTTTCTCCCTCCCTCCCTCTCTTCCCTCCTCTCCATGACAGAAGTGATCATCACACAATGTTGCTGTTACTGTGTAATATATTCTTCTCATTCTGCTTACTTCACTCAGCATCAAACCCATTAAGTCTTTCCAGGTTTTTATGAAATCTGCCTGCTTATCATTTTTTAAATTCAGAATTTTATTTTTCCCAAATTACATGTAAAATTAATTTTTAACATCAATTTTTATAACTTTGTGTTCCAAATTCTTTTCCTCCCTCCCTCCCCACATCCCCTCCAGAATATAAGCAATTCAATGTAATTTATATTTGTGTAGTCAGGCAAAACATTTCAACATTAGTCAGGTTGTGAAAGAAAAGACAAAAAACTCAAGAAAAAGGAACTAAAATATATTTTAATCTGTATTCAAACACCATCAGTTCTTTCTCTTGAGATGGACTACATTTGTCATACATCCTTCAGAGTTGTCTTGGATCACTGTGTTGCTGACAATAGCTAAGTCATTCACAGATGATCATCTTTTTTAAACTAAATGTAATTTTTTTATTATAAAATAATTTTATTATTTTCTAGTTATGTGTAAAAATAGTTTTCAACATTTGTTTTTATAAGATTTCTAGGTCCAAATTTTCCTCCCTCCTTCCCATCCCTTCCCCCATTCCCAAGACAGCAAGTAATCTGATATAGGTTATATATGTACAATAATATCAAACATAATTCTGCATTCATTATGTTATAAGAGAAGAATCAGAGCAAAAAGGAAAAACCTCAAAAAAGAAAAACAGCACCCAAAACAAGAGAAATAGTATGGTTCAATCTGCATCCATATTCCACAGTTCTTTTTTTTTTTTTTTTGCTTTCTGGTTTTGGAGAGCATTTTTCATCATGAGTTCTTTGGAACTATCTTGGACCATTGTATTGCTGAGAAGAATCAAGTCTGTCACAGTTGATCAACACATAATGTTGATGATACTGTATACAATGTTCTCCTGGTTCTGCTCATCTCACTCATCATCAATTCATGCAAGTCCTTCCAGGCTTCTCTAAGCTCCTCCTGTTTCTCACAGCACAATAGAATTCCATTACATTCATATACTAAAACTTGTTCAGCCATTCCCGAATGGATCAGCAGCCCCTCAATTTCTAATTCCTTGCCACCACAAAAAAGAACAGCTATAAATTTTTTTGTACATGTGGTTCCTTTTCCCTTTTTTATGATCTCTTTGGGAAAAAGACCCAAAAGTGATATTGATGGGTCAAAGGGTATGCACAGCATTATAGCCCTTTGGGTATAATTCCACATTGCTCTCCAGAATGGTTGGATCAGTTCACAGCTCCACCAACAATGCATTAGTGTTCCAATTTTTCCACAGCTTCTCCAACATTTATTATTTTCCTTTTTTTTTCATATTAGTCAATCTGATAGGTATCAGGTGGTACCTCAGAGTTGTTTTAATTTGCATCTCTCTAATCAATAGTGATTAAGAGCATTTTTTCATATGGCAATAGATGGCTTTGATTTCCTTATTAGAAAACTGCCTGTTCATATCCTTTGACCATTTCTCAATTGGGGAATGACTTGGATTCTTATAAATTTGATTTAGTTCCCTATATCTTTTAGAAATGAGGCCTTTGGGGCAGCTAGGTGGCGCAGTGGATGGAATGCTGGCCCTGGAGTCAGGAGTACCTGAGTTCAGGTCCAACCTCAGACACTTAACACTTACTGGCTGTGTGACCCTGGGCAAGTCACTTGACCCCAGTTGCCTCACTAAAAAAAAAAAAAAGAAAAAGAAAAATAAATGAGGCCTTTATCAGAAGTACTGTCTATAAAAATTGTTTTCCCAGCTTTCTGCTTCCCTTCTAATTTTGGATGCATTGCTTCTGTTTGTACAAAAATTTTTATTTAACATAATCAAAATCATCCACTTTGCATTTTATAATATTCTCTGTCTCTTATTTGGTCATAAACTATTCTCCTTTCCAAAGATCTGAGAGATAAACTATTCCTTCCTCTCCTAATTTACCCATGGTATCACCTTTTATGCCTAAATCATGTACCCTTTTGACCTTATTTTAGTATTAGGTATAAGATATTGGTCTATGCCTAATTTCTGCCATACTATGTTCCAGTTTTCCCAGCAGTTTTTGTCACAGCTGATCATCTTACATTATTTCTATTACTTTGTATATAGTACATTTTCTCTTTTTGTTTTTTTTGTTTTTAGTGAGGCAATTGGGGTTGATTGACTTGCCGAGGGTCACACAGCTATTAAGTGTTAAGTGTCTGAGGCCAGATTTGAACTCAGGTACTCCTGAATCCAGGGCCGGTCCTCTATCCACTGTGCCACCTAGCTGCCCCGTATAGAGTACATTTTAATTTGCATCAGCTCACATAATTCTTTACAGGTTTTTTGATAGCATCTTGCTCATCATTTCTTATAGCACAATAGTTTTCCATCATAATGTCATCTCACAATTTGTCCAGCCATTCCCCAAATGATAGACATCTCCTAAATTTCTAATTCAACTTTTTGTTTTTTATCTCCCCTTGGATAACAACCTCATGGTGGTATTACTAAATCAAATAGTATGCATGGTTTTGTAGCCCTTTGGCCATAGTTCCAAATTAGTCTACAAAATGTTTGAATCAGTTTACAACTTCACCAAGAGTGCATTAAGGTCTGATTTTGCCCATATCCCCTACAACATTTTTCATTTTCCTCAGCTGCTCTATTTCCATTCCAACAGGTATGAGGTAGTACCCTAGAATTGTGACCTGCATCTCTCCAATCATTAGTGAGTTAGCTGCTCATCATTCCTTATAGCACAATAGTATTCCATTACTTTCATATACCATAACTTGTTCAGCCATTCTCCAGTTGATGGGCATTCCCTTGACTTCTAATTCTTTGCTACAACAAAGAGCTGCTATAAATATTTTTGTACATGTGAGTCCTTTTCCATTTTTGTGTTACTTGGTCAAATCATATGCACAGTCCAATGACCCTTTGGGCATAGTTCCAAATTGCTCTCCAGAATTGTTACATTAGTTCACAACTGCACCAACAACTTTCCATGTTTCCTTTTACTTCACCAGTCAACAATTTATTCAAAAACTACTCTGTGCCAGGATACGTTGTTGTTGCCTTTTATCCTTCTTTCTCAAAGAGATCAGGAGTTGATGCCATGATTTAGTCACCAGCTTCACTCTCTCACCTAGAACAACCTTGGCCCTGTGGCAAGATATTCAGAATAATTGGCATTGGCCTAGATACTGTGGGAGAGTGGAATTTTTAAGCTAAGGTCTTTCCCAGGTCTCAGTTTGCCAGGATATGTGCTAACTACTAAAGAGAAAAATTACATGAATATTTTCTTTTTGCCAAGAGTTTATATTCTTATAAGAAAGAAAATGAGGAGGACATATATAAAGTTATATAAAGTAAGTGGTAATAGAATATTATCTTTGTATATATATACATACATACATATACTACATATATGAATAACTACAAAATAGTTAGATAAAAATATTTTACAAAGGAACATACTAGCAGTTGATGAACCAGGAAAGACTTTATGGAGCAAATTGTTATGTGAAGAGGAGAATTATATGAAGCAGAGGTCACAAGGTACTCTATTTCAGACTTCAAAATCAGTCAGTAACAATTGAAATAAAATCTTCCGGGTGGTAAATACGATATTTTATTGCATTATTGAATGTAAAAGGAGGAGTCATCTCCAATGAATTTGAAAATAAAGACCAGACCAGGTTGCAAAAATCCTTAAAAGCTAAGCAAAGGAGTTTATATTTTATCCATGAAGCAATGTACTGTTGAATAGGAAGTGACATGGTCAGATCTGGGCTTAATTATTTTGGTAAGTGTATAGCATGGATAAAATATGGAGAGAAACAAGACAGAGAGAACATTTAGGAGACTGTTGTGATAATCTTGTGGAGCAGCAATGAAAGTCTGAATGAAGGTCTCCTTGTTCTCCTGTCTTCTTTCATATTTACCTTTGTTTTAGAAAAAAAATGATTTTTCTTCTTTATGAAATGCCTCCAGCATAAAATTTACTTACATAGAAACACTTTACAAAAACCAAATGTGAATTCAGCAATTCTGGGCTAATAAAACAGTTTTGTTTTGTTTTGAGAATCACCCAGAGAATGAGTGGACATATACCAAACTTTTCTCTAGTCTAAATCACATAAAAGATATGGGACCTGAATAAGAAATCAATAATTTGCCTAATAATATACCAAACTATTATGCTTAATTCAACAAACTCCCTATATAATGCAAATCCCCTTTTTCAGAACCCAGGCAGGATTTTGTGTTCCCTTAATAACATTAGATTTTTGGTAAATTCCATCACCTGTGTTCATTTTTTTTCCCCATGGTATATTGGAACTCCAGTTAATTTAAATTAATTCTAATTAATGAATTCATTCATTTAAAATTAAATTAATTTAATTTTTTTAATTGTAAAAAGTTTTTGAAATGCATAAATTCCTAAATATTAATTTCTTAATGGCGGAAAATCTATGTAACCAGTTTTAATGTTTTTAAACATTTTCATTAATCTTCATGCAGAGCATGCAGTATTTTTCAGAAGTGATAAATATAATCAGAAGTACCACTGACAGTGATTTTCAGACTTTAGGTTCTGCAAATGATGGAGAAGTACTTAGAAAATGATGTTTGGGAAAAAGTTTGGTATGTTAGAACATCTTGAGCTGATGATAGCACTTGGTTAAAGCTCATATTCCCCATAAAGATTAGAGAAACAGGGGTAGCTAGGTGGCACAGTGGATAAGGCACTGGCCTTGGATTCAGGAGGACCTGAGTTCAAATCTGACCTCAGACACTTGACACTTACTAGCTGTGTGACCCTGGGCAAGTCACTTAACCCCAATTACCTCACCAAAAAAAAAAAAAAACAAACAACAACAACAACAGATTAGAGAAACTTAAATGTACTAGTAACAACAAACCATTTAAATTTATTCAAAGGAACTGAGAAACATGTAGACATACACACACACACATATATTTCTATGTTGTCTATTCCTTGCCTACTCCACTCCCAGCTGGTTCTTTTTTTTTTCCCAGTGTGAAAAAAGTTTGAGAAACTTATCTGAGTTATATGAAACAAATTTAGTGATGACTGTAGAGAAAAGAAATCAGGAATACTTTTGTCTCTCCCTCCTACCTACAATATACAAAGAAAGAAACATTTAGATATAAGGTCTCGACTTCCCACACTGGACATTTGCAAACATTCAAAATATTTTCTAATGACATTTCTCATGACTGTGATGGACATTCTCCACCATAATTTTCACCTGTTGAAATATTTCATAGCCTTCATGGACAAACTCAGGTATCATCTCTATCCTGTTGCCTGGTGTTTTGGTTTTTTTCCCCAAAGCAAAAATTCATCTCTGTATCTTCAAATTTCAAAGAACTCTTTGGACTTTTCCTCTGCACTTAATATATTTTGCCATTAATGTCCATGCCTTGCCCTTCAATACTCCTGTTTAGTCATATGCTTTATAATAACAAGATTTAAATTTTATTGCATTTTTGTATTCACAACACATAGTGCATTCAGTGCATTGTATAAATCAATGCCTGATATTTGCTTAATTGAGTCCAAGAGTGTGAAGGCAAGATGGAATAGCAGATAGATTATTGCATTAAAATCAAGCTCTTTGGTCAAATATTAGCACAGATATTTCTTAGTTCTCTGACTTTGGGAAAGTTATATTAGCTCTCTCTGCCTTCAGTTTCCTTATTTATAAAACGAGTCTGTAGACTCTATGGAAAATAATGACTGTGATCCTATAAATGAATAAACTAGGTTAAAAGTTTAGCTTTTTTGGTATCTTCTTAACTGAAATGTACCAGTTCTGTGTCGTCAAAATACAATGTTAATTCATTCACATAATTATGACTCTAAGATACAGAAAGAATCTAAAGTTCCAAAAAGATAAAATAATGTTCAGGAAATTTTAGTAATAAACATATTTTCTTATAGTTCAGTTATCTTATTGTAAGTATAAAATTATGATACTTTATTGCCTAAATCATTTTAATTATGAATCTCAATTCTTAATTTTATTCTCTGTACTTTTAAGTACATTAGAGATCCTAAAAGAATGATCAAAAAAGGAATTTTTAAAAAAGCAGCACTTGATTTCACAATTATTTCAATCTCTTTAATAGTTAAGAAATTTTATTTTCTTGTATTCATAAAATAATAGATAAAGTGTATTATTTCATGTTTACAATTCTGAGAACTTTTCATTTGTTCCCACTTACGATTGTTTTCCATATGTTTCATCCTATGACTGCATTTGTCTACTCTTAGCTCACTTTCAGTAATTGTATGATCTAAAGCAGGTATTGAATTGGAGGTGGAGAGCGATTGTAAGAAATACCTACTCATTGCCTGACCTCTTCTTTAGCCAAGTCCACTTTTTGTTTATTCATATCTGTATATCTCTTCATGTGGAGACTTCCACTGATGAATGTGTATCATCAAATAGTCTGCAATTTATAAATTTATGTTTACTTATGACAAGTGACTTATCTTAGTGTTTCAGGTGGCACTTGAACTCAGGTCTCTTTTTATTCTAATATCTATAGCCATAACATCATGATGCCTCTAAGAATAAAGATTAGGTCATTCAGTCAGTCTACAAGGAATTAATATCCTCTTATTATATTTCAGACTCTTTGTTAAAAACTGGGAACACAAAGGGAAATGACATTTTTTTTATTTCAAGTAACATAGACTGTAATCCAAAAAAGGCTATTAAAAATATATCTGATTTTAGGAAAGAAAAAGTTCAACAGGTAAAATATATTGTACATATGATTAGGCACGGTTGCTTTATTGGTATTTTTTTAATTTGAAAAAATCATCAGTGGAGAAATAAATATGTTGGGAAATGACAATAATATAAAAATGTTATTAGTTAATATATATTTTTTAAAATGAAGAAGTGGCAAAAAGACTGATGTTAAGGGGTTAACTCTCAGTGTAACTATAATTTTCTGTTCCATACAGAGGTATCTTGTTGAAATTATACATGCAGGAATGTGTGTATATATCTATATACACACACACATTGGTGAGTTTGTTCAGTGTCTCATTGTTTTATAATGCTAGGAATTATTCTTTTTCTTTTTCAATCTGGGTCCTAGTCATTGATCTCAGGGAGCTTTCATGCTACTAAAGAGGTAAAATAAGTACACACGTAAGTAAATATATGACCTTTCAATATAAATATACAGTTATTAAAGGCATGAGAATGAGTAACTATGTGAATCAGAAAAGACCTCTTGGGTGTAGATCCTTTTTTTTTTTTTTTTTTAGTGAGGCAATTGGGGTTAAGTGACTTGCCCAGGGTCACACAGCTAGTAAGTGTTAAGTGTCTGAGGCCGGATTTGAACTGAGGTACTACTGACTCCAGGCCTGGTGCTCTATCCACTGTGCCACCTAGCTGCCCCTGATGTAGCTCTTTAAATAGACATTGAAGAGAGCTATAGAGATTGGTTTGAAGTATCACTGCATTCTTCTCATGGGGGAATTTAGGCAAAGACATGGAGTTGAGAGACGAAATATTTTCTACTGAGAATAACAATTAAGAAAGTTTCCCAAGGATCCAATATGGTGAATGAGAGACAGCAAACCAGAAGAAATCTCCCAGCTTTCCCTACCAACCCACTTTAAAATAATGCTTCTAGTCAAATTTTGGATAATCAGAGCCAACAAAAATTTGAGGTGGGAGGTTTTTTTCAAACCTAAGAAAACTAATGAGGTCGGCAGAAGTCTGTGACACTGGGGTCTAATGTGACAGCATCACATGGGCTTGGAGGTTGCAGTAAGAGAAGTAAACTTGATCACCAAGAACTACTATGTTGGCAGCGAAGACCAAGAAGAAAGTTAGATGACAATAATGTGAAAAACAGCCACTAGCAAAAGCTCAAAAACAATTCTAATTGACCTAAGCTCAGTAAGAGCACCTGGAAGACTTAAAGAAAACTAAACTTGTAGTAGAGAAATTCCTTGAAAATTCATTAGAGTGATGCAAGAAAACTATGAAAAGAGGATTAACAGCTTAGTAGTAGGGGCATAAAAATACTGAAGATAACGTAAAAATTGAATTGACCTAATGGTAAAAGAGGAACAAAAATTTAATGAAGAATATAACTCCTTAAAAAGGCAGATTGGGTCAAATGATAAGGAGGTAACCAAATGTATACAAAATCATCCTCAGTCAACATCTATTAAGCTATTTCTTGAAGACCTTTAGTAATGGGGTAGTCATTTATTACTGAAACAATGCATTCTATTTTTAGATAGCCCTATTTGTTGAGCTTTTTCTTATATTGAGTCAAAATCTACATCCATAAGCCTATGTATTAATTTTTATTTTCTCTCTAGGATTATGTGGGGAAGTTCTGAAACTCCTGCTACATGAAAATCTTTCAAATATTTGAAACAAATACTGATGTCTTCTACAAATCTTTCCTTATCTGTACTAAACTTCCTCACATTCTTTACATACTTCTTTCTGAGATGGTTTTTAATACTCATTTCTCTATCTTGGTCACCTTCATCTAATTACAATCCCACATGTCAGTATTCAAAAGGTGATGAGAAGAACTACATCCAGAGATCTGTACTTTGTCTTTATCATAATTCATCTGTAGTACTATGTCTGATTCTGAGCATCAGATCTTTTAAGAGACATTGCCAAGCTGTCCTTGCTTAGAATTGAGCAGGGAATTAAAGTGGGAGACGGTAGGTTTTTTGTATTAGGAAAAAATTATGTATTACAAATTTTACTTTGGCTTCAAAAATAATGATGACGGTAGTTGATAGAGGTTTATTCCTTGAATTAATAACATATCACATTAATAATTAGAAATGAAATATAATACATATTTCCTATTATCATTTATTGAGTGCTCATTGTGTGCCTAAGTCTATATTAGGCTTTAGACCAAGTACAAAAAGAAGGAAAAGTGATTATTCTTCCTTACTGGAGCTTGCTGACTATGGACTGTGTTTCACAATATTGTGTAGGAGGCAGCAACAAAAATTCTAAAGAAAAAGAAGAACAAGAAAGTAAAAGGGATATCTGATATGGCTTTACAAAAGCTGAGGATGGCAGGTAGCTAGGTGGTGCAGTGAATAGAGCACCGGCCCTGGATTCAGGATGACCTGAGTTCAAATCTGACCTCAGACACTTAACACTAACTAGCTGTGTGACCCTGGGCAAGTCACTTAACCCCAATTGCCTCACCAAAGCAAACAAAAAAACCAAATAGCTCAGGAAGGAAAGGATGCAAAAGGTAAAGGAATAAAGGGAAGATATATCCTACTAAATGTAGAATTCCAGAGAGTAGCAAGAAGATATGTGAAAGGGTTTTTTTTCTTTAAAGAAAAATGCAAAGAAATGAAAGAAAAATAAAATGGAAAAGATAAGAGATCTCTTCAAGAAAATTAGAGATATCAAATGAATGTTTCATGCAAAAATGGGCATGATAAAAGACAGAAATGGTAGGGACTTAACAAAAGTAGATGGAAATAAGAAGATATAACAAGAATATACAAAAGAGCTATATAAGAAAGGTCTTAATTTCACTGAAATTTAGGGTGTTGTGGCTATTGACCTAGAGCCAGATGTCCTAGAGAATGAAGTCAAGTGTACCTTATGAAACATTGCTAACAATAAGACTAGTGGAGGTGATGAAATTCCACCTAAGCTATTTACAATTTCAAAATATCATGCTGTTAAAGTACTATACTCAATATGCCAACAAATTCAACATTGGCTACTGGATTGGAAATTATCAGTTTATGTCCCAATCCTAAAGAAAAGAAAAGTCAAGCGATGTTCAAATTACCCAAAAATTATGCTCATTTCACACCGGCATGATTGTATATAATATTCTCCAGGCTAGGCTTCAGTAATATGTGAACAGGTAATTACCAGAAGAGAAGGCTGCTTTTTGAAGAGGGAGTGGAACTAAAGACCAAGTTGCCAACATTCATGGGGTTACAGAAAAAGCAACGGCATTCCAGAAAAACAAATCTACTTCTGATTCATTGACTACACTGAAACTTTTGACTGCATGGATCACAACAAAATGTGACAAGTCTTCAAAGAGATGGGAGCAACAGATCATCTTACTTTTCTTCTGAGGACACTATATGCATACCAAGAAGCAACAGTTGGAGAAGAATATGAAACGACTCATTGGTTTAAGATTGGAAAAAGAATACAGCAAGGCAGTACATTGTCAAATTATTTATTTAACTTCTATGCAGATTACATCAGGGGAAATGACAGGCTATATAAATCAAAAGCTGGAATTCAGATCTCCAGAAGAAATGCTAATAATTTCAGATATGAAGGTGATACCAGTCTGATGGCCAAAAATGAAGAGGACTTAAGAAGGCCTCTTTATGAGTATGAAAAAAGGAGATTGTAAAAGTTAGCTTGAAGATTGATGTAAAAAATCCTAATGCCTTGTCAGTTTGTCCCATTACTCTCTGGCAAACGGAGAAGAAATGGAAATAGGGTCAGATCTATTCTTTGGCTCAAAGATCACTGCAGACATTGACTGTAGACAAAATTAAAATATACTTGCTTGTTGGAAGAAAAGCTGTAGCAAATCTGGAGTTTAAAACAAAACAAAACAATAATGACAACAACAAACAAACAAACAAAAAAAACCAGAAACATTACCTTGCTCACAAAGTCCATATGATCAAATCTATGGTCTTTCAAGTAGCAAATTTTGGCTTTGTGTCTTAGACTATAGGAAAAGCTGAGCATTGCAGAATTGGTACTTTGAAATTATTCGGTTGGAGGAGATTTTTAGAGTTCCTTGGACAGCAAGGAGACCAAATCAGTCAGTACATAAAGTAATTGATATAGGCTATTAACTGGAAGGTCTAATTCTGAAGCTGTAACTTAAATACTTTGACCACAGAATGAAAAGGAGAGACTCATTGGGAAGACCCTGATGTTCAGAAAGTGAAGGCAAAAGAGAAAGGGCACGACCAAGGATGAGTTGGATAGATAGTGTCATGGACACAGTGAACATGAACTCAGACAGACTTTGAGTGGAGCACAAAAGAGTCTGGAATTCCTTGGTCCATAAAGTCATAAAGTCAAACATTACTGAATGACTAAAGAGAAACAAGAAGAATGGGAGTAAAGGAAAAAAAATTGTTAGAATCAGGAATAGGAAAGACATACTTCCTTCATTTAATAGAACGTTTTCTTTAATTTTTGTTCGTTTTCACTTAATGAATCTAATGAGCATGTCAAACATTGAGCAAGGGGGCAGAATATTAATTCTTAAAAGCTAGTTAGAAAACTGTGGACCTTGACCTTACAGAATACTGTCTCAAACTGCTTATCCTGACACTATTCTTGGCTAATGAAGTATTTAATCACAAACAGTAGAACTAGGTCCTAAATTGAGATGACTTTATGTCTAGACCATCTTAGCTGATTGATAGCTTTTCTGTTTATGATTGCTTTGGTGTACTGGAAAGAATGCAAGTCTTGGAAGAAGAAGGCAATTAGGCTTTAAATCTTCCCTCTGCCAGAAACCAGTTTTGATTTGTCATTTAATGTCCCCATTCTATTTCCTTATCTCTCAGGCAAATGAATTGGATGAGATGACCTCTAAGAACTTTTCTAACTACAAATCTATTGTTCTAAGCTAAATATCCAACTCTTGGATAGCGTATCTCTTTCTGGCAGAATAACACTACTGCAGGGTGCTATGGTAAGAACAAAAAAGAGAGAGAACAAAAAAAATCCCCCTCTAGACAGATGGTGAGAATATCTCAAGGAATCAACGAGGAAACTAATTAAAATGACTAATAGCTTTAATAAAGTATTAGGTTATAAAATATCTACAAAATATGATGATTACACATAATACTGACAAAAGTAGCAAGAAATATCAGAAATTCATTTCAAAATAAGTATAAAATAAACAGCTATCTGGATGAATGAAAAAAGTATTTAGTTAGCACTAACTATATGCAAAGTACTGGGAATACAAATAGAAATATCAACTAATCTCAAAGACTGTACATGCTAATGTGAATTAGAATTCACCCCTATTAGATGGTTTCTGCTCCAAATCTAATGGAAGGGTTTCATGGTTCTTAGGCACAGAAGCAAAACTGCTACTGATGACAATTTTTCAATGGCATTTTCCCTGGTAAAAATAATATTAGTGTCTGATGTTGACTCATGTGGCACTGGGTGGGATGCTCAGAAAACCCAATTAGCAGAGATAGTTGAGAAGTTGGTGATGTTGTTGTGACCTAATGCACTGTCTCCTAGTTCTTTTTTAGAGTTCCTTGCTTCTGCAGCTAGGCTATTTAGCTTGCAATGTAAATAAAATTTGTAGGAAGATGGTGGAGATTACATGTCCCTTCTACACAGTGGCCACCCAACTAGATAATGACTATGAGGGCTGGACTGGAGGTAGTAATAGAAGTCAGGGGAGCATTGGATACTGCCACTCCAAAAGATATTGCCCCTATATGTCATCTATTGATATTAGGTGGTTCATGGTGATGATAAGTAAGGTGGGGCCCTTCTCTGCACTGATGCCTTACTTTAATAATGACTTTGAGGGTAGGTCTGGATATTTCCAAGAGTCTTGGGTTCAACATCTTAGGTGGTCTCCATCATGGTCTTAGTAGAGATAATATTCAAGGTGTTGGTTCAACCTGCCTGTGACATGCTGCCTCTTCCCTCCCCCTCAGGGGATCCTGATACTTTAATTTGGTAGGCTTGCCTGACCTGATTTAACTCTTGATCTGGGAGATAACCTACAAATGCACATTCAAGGTTTATATAAATATAGACTGTAATAATTGGATTAATAGTGCTTATGGTTTGCTATGCAAATATAATTAAAACAATCATAGTACCTATAGGCTGGGGGTTCTAAACATTTGTTTTTCATGGATCCCTTTAGTACTTATTTGATGCCTCTGGACTCCATTATAAGAATAATGGTTTTAAGTGTAAAAAAAAAAGAATACATAGGATTGCAAAAAAATATATACTGAAATAAAGCCCAAAGGGCTATAAAGCTGTGCATACCCTTTGAACCAGCAATACTACTTTGAGGTCTTTCCCCCAAAGAGATCATAAAAAAGGGGAAAGGACACACATATACAAAAATATTTATAGTTTTTCTTTTTGTGGTGGCAAGGAATTGGAAATTGAGGGGATGTGCATCAATTGGGGAATGGCTAAACAAGTTGTGTTATATGAATGCAATGGAATTCTATTGTGCTGTAAGAAAAGATGAGCAGGAGGAGTTCAGAGAAACCTGGAAGGACTTGCATGAACCGATGATGAGTGAGATGAGCAGAACCAGGAGAACATTGTCCCCAGTATCATTAACATTATTTTTTGATCAACTGTGATAGACTTTATTCTTCTCAGCAATACAATGGTACATGATAGTTCCAAAGGACTCATGATGGAAAAGGCTCTCCAAATCCAGAAAAAAAAACAACTGTGGAATATGGATGCAGATTGAATTATACTATTTCTTTTGTTTTTGGTGCTGTTGTTTTTCTTTTTTGAGGTTTTTCCTTTTTGCTCTACGTGACTAATGCAGAAATATTTTTAATGTTATTTTACATATATAACCTATATCAGATAACTTGATATCTTGGGGTTGAGGGGAGGGAGAAAAATTTGAAACTAGAAATCTTATAAAAACAGATGTTGAAAACTATCTCTACATGTAACTGGAAAATAATAAAACACTTTCATAATAAAAAAGAAAATTGGGGCAGCTAGGTGGCACAGTGGATAGAGCACCGGCCCTGGAGTCAGGAGTACCTGAGTTCAAATCCGGCCTCAGACACTTAACCCTCACTAAGCTGTGTAACCCTGGGCAAGTCACTTAACTCCAATTGCCTCACTAAAAAAAAATTTTTTTAATTGCCTTTTCATATCCTTTGACCATTTCTCAATTGGGGAATGACTTGAATTCTTATAAATTTGATTTAATTCCTGATATAATTTAGAAATTAGGCCTTTACCAGAAGTACTAGCTATAAAAATTATTTCCTAGTTTTCTACCTCCCTTCTAAGTTTGGTTACATTGCTTCTGTTTGTACAAAAACTTTTTAATTTAATGTAATCAAAGTCTTCCATCTTGCATTTCATAATATTCTCTATCTCTTGTTTGGACATAAATTCTTTTCCTCTCCATAGATCTGAGAGGTAAATTATTCTTTCCTCTCCTAATTTATCTATGGTATCACCCTTTATGTCTAAACCTTGAACTCATTTTGACCTTACTTTTGCATAAGGTGTAAGATGTTGGTGTATTCCTAGTTTCTGCCTTGCTATCAAGTTTTCCCAACAGTTTTTCTCAAATACTGAGTTCCTATCCCAGAAGCAGGAGTCTTTGGGTTTCTCAAACAGTAGATTACTATAGTCATTTACAACTGTGTCTCCTGTGCCTAACCTATTCCATTGATCCACCACTCTATATCTTAGCCAGTACCACATAGTTTTGATGTCTGGCACTTTACAATAGAGCTTCAAATTTGGTACAGCCAGCCCACCTTCCTGTGCATTTTTTCATTAATTCCTCTGATAATCTTGACTTTTTGTTTTTCCAGATGAATTATTTTTTCTAGCTCTATAAAATAATTTTAAGGTAGTTTAATTGGTATGGCACTGAATAGGTAAATGAATTTAAGTAGAATTCTCATCTTTATTATATTATTTCAGCCTATCCATGAACAATTTATATTTTTCCAATTACATAGATCTGATTTTATTTGTGTGAAAAGTGTTTTGTAATTGTGTTCATAGAGTTCCTGGGTTTGCCTTGGCAGCTAGAATCCCGAGTATTTTATATTGTCTACCATTACTTTAAATGAAATTTCTCTTTCTATCTCTTGCTGCTGAGCTTTGTTGGTCATGTTTAGAAATGCTGATGATTTATGTGGGTGTATTTTATATCCTGCAACTTTGTTAAAGTTGTCAATCGTTTCAAGCAATTTTTTAGTTGATTCTATAGGATTCTCTAAGTATACAATCATATCATCTGCAAAGAGTGAAAGTTTTGTTTCTTCCTTGCCTATTCTAATTCTTTTAATTCTGTTTACTTCTCTTATTGTTATAGCTAACATTTCTATTATGATATTAAATGATAAAGGTGATAATGGACATTCAAGTTTTACCCCTGATCTTATTGGGAATGTCTCTAACTTATCTCCATCACATATAATATTTGCTGATGGTTTTAGGTAGATACTCATTATTTTAAGGAAAGCTCCACCTACTCCTTTGCTCTCTTATTTTTTTTTTTTGTTTGTTTTCTTAGTGAGGCAGTTGGGGTCAAGTGACTTGCCCAGGGCCACACAGCGAGCAAGTGTTAAGTATCTGAGGCTGGATTTGAACTCAGGTACTCCTGACTCCAGGGCCAGTGCTCTATCCACTGTGCCACCTAGCTGCCCCTCTCTCGTGTTTTTAATAGGAATGAGTGTTGTATTTTGTCAAATGCTTTCTCTGTATCTATTGAGATAATCATATGATTTTTGGTTAGTTTTGTTATTGATGTGGTTGATTATATTAATAGTTTTCCTAATGCTGAAACAGCCTGGCATTCCTGGTATGAATCCTACTTGGTCATAGTGTATTATTCTGGTGATCACTTGCTGTAATCTTGCTAATATTTTATTTAAGATGTTTGCATTGATATTCATTACGGAACTTGGTCTGTAATTTTCTTTCTCTGTTTTGGCTCTCCCTGGTTTGGGTATCAACACCATATTTGTGTCATAAATGGAGTTTGGTAGAATTCCTTTTGCACCTATTTTTCCAAATTTTAAATAGTATTGGAATTAATTGTTCTTTAAATATTTGGTAGAATACACTTGTAAACCCATCTGTCCCTGGTGATTTTTTCTTAAGGAGTTCATTGATGACTTGTTAAATTTCTTTTTTCTAAAATGGGCCTATTTAAGGATTTTATTTCCTCTTTAGTTAACTTGGGCAATTAGTATTTTTGTAAATATTCATCCATTTCTTTTAGATTGACAAATTTATTGGAATGCAGGTAGGCAAAATAGCTCATTATTGCTTTAATTTCCACTTCATTGGTGGTGAAATCACCCTTTTCAATTTTGATACTGGTAATTTGGTTTTCTTCTTTCTTTTTTAAAATCAAATTAACCAGGGTTTTATCTATTTTATTGCTTATTTCATAGAACCAGATCTTAGTTTTATTGATTTGTTCTATAGATTTCTTGCTTTCAATTTTATTAATTTCTCCTTTGATTTTCAGGATTTATAATTTAGTATTTAGTTGGAGATTTTTAATTTGGTCTTTTTCTAGCCTTTTTAGTTGAATGCCCAATTCATTTATCTCTTTCTCTTTTTTATTCATGTCAGCATTTAGAGATATAGAATTTCCCCTAAGCACTGCTTTGGTTGCATCCCATAGATTTTGGTATGTTGTCTCATTGTCATTCTCTTGGATAAAGTTATTGATTGTTTCTATGATTTGTTGTTTGACCCACTCATTCCTTAGGATGAGATACTTTAGTTCCAGTGTATCTTTCCGTGGCTCTTTCTTAAATGTTATTTTTGTTGCATCATGATCTGAGAAGGATGCATTTACTATTTCTGCCTTTCTACATATGACTATGATTTTTTCTGTTGTTTTTTTTGTTTTGTTTTTTGATGAGGCAATTGGTGTTAAGTGACTTGCCCAGGGCCACACAGCTAGTAAGTGTGTAAAATATTTGAGGCCGGATTTGAACTCAGGTCCTCCTGAATCCATAGCCAGTGCTCTATCCACTGTGCCACCTAGCTGCCCCAGACTATGATGTTTTTATGCCCTAAGACATTGTCAATTATTGAGTATGTGCCATGTACTGCTGAGAAGATGGTATATTCCTTTCTATCCCCATTCAGTTTTCTCCAGATGTCTATCATATCTAACTTTTCTAATATTCTATTCACCTCTTTAACTTCTTATTTATTTTGCAGTTAGATTTATCTAATTCTGAGAGAAGTTTCAGATCCCCAACAAATATAGTTTTGCTGTCTATTTCCTCTCATAACTCATTTAACTTCTCCCCTAAGAATTTGGATGCTAAGCCACTTGGTGCATGCATTTTTCGTATTGATATTACTTCATTATCTATCATACCTTTTAGTAAGATGTAGTTTCCTGTCTTATCTCTTTTAATTAGATCTGTTTTTGCTAATGCTTTGTCTGAGATAACAATTGCTACCCCTGCTTTTTTGATGTTAGCTAAAACAAAATTTGCTCCAAACTTTTACATTTACTCTGTGTGTATCTCTCTGCTTCAAATGTGTTTCTTGTAAACAACATATTGTAGGATTCTGATTTTTGCTATTTGCTTCTGTTTTATGGAAGAGTTCATCCCATTCACATTCACAGTTTAGTTAAATGTATTAACTGTATATTTTCCTCCATCTTCTTTTCCCCTTTGTTTGCACTCTTTTTCCCCTTCTTTCACCCTATTCCACTTGACCAGTGTTTTGCTTCTGACCATTGCCTCCCTAATCTGCCCTCCTTTTTATCAGCTGCTCTTCTTTTTCTTGCCCCTTTTCCCCAACTTCTTCCCTCCCTTCTATTAATACCACCCTTTCCCCCTTTTCCTTGTTTCCTTAAAGAGTAAGGTAAATTTTTTTTATACAAATGGGAGTGTATTTTATTCCCTTCCTGAACCAAATCAAATGAGAGTAACATTGCAACAATGCCCACCCCTCCCTTCTTTCCCTCTATTATAATGGGTTCCTTTTGTACCTCTTCATATGATGTAATTAACCCCATTTCACCTCGCCCCTCCACTCCTCCCCCAGTCTGCTTTTATTCTGCCCCTTAAGTTTCTTTATATCACCACATCAAAATTTGTTTAATAACAATACCTTAACAGAGATACAGATCCCAAGAGTTAAAAGTGTTATCTTCAATGGGTGGAGCCAAGATGGCAGAGTGGAGTCAGCAAGGTGCCTGAACTCTCCCTCTGTTCCTTCAAAAAGAACATTAAATCAAGCTTCTGGATGGATTCTGAAACTACAGAACCTACAAAGAGACAGAGAGACACAGTCTTCCAACTAGAGATAATTTAGAAGACTTCAGGAAAGGTCAGTCTGACTTGGGCAAAAGGGAGGTGCAGCACAGGGTAGCAGCGCAGTTCTGAGAGGGTTGGGAAAGTCAACAAGAAGCTGTGGGCCACAGCCGAGAAACTGAGACCCCTGGATCCTGGCTCAAAAATCTGGTGGCACAGCAGGACAGTGGCAAAACCCACCTGCACCAGGCAGGAGGGCAGGTTGCCAGCTGGAGGGCCAAACACATGTGAGGCGCGACCAGGCCTACTGATCTCAGCATACTCTGACAGGAAGTCCAGGGCGGGGAAAAATCCACAAGCCATAGAGGCCTCAATGTAAAAAGCTGGTGACACAGCCCCTATGCCCCAGCACAAGAAACTTGAAACAGGGACCGTGGTGCCCCCAGATCACACCTCAACTTAATAAATAAATAAATAAGCTGCAGTATGAGTAAGAAACAAAAAAGAGTTCTCATCATTGAGAGCTTCTTTATCAACAGGGAAGAGACAAACACAAACTCAGATGAGGACAATACTCTCAAATTGCCTACATGTGAAGCTTCAAGGGGGAAAATGAATTGGTCTCAAGAACAAAAAGCCTTCTTGGAAGAGTTCAAAAAGGATTTTAAAAATCAATTGAGGGGCAGCTAGGTGGTGCAGTGGATAGAGCACTGGCCCTGGATTCAGGAGGACCTGAGTATAAATTCAGCCTCAGACACTTGACACTTACTAGCTGGGTGACCCTGGGCAAGTCACTTAACCCCAATTGCCTCACCAAAAAAAAAAAATCAATTGAGAGAGGTATGTATCTATATCTATCTATGTCTATATCTATATCTAAATCTCTCTTTGTGTGTGTACATTTATATGTGTGTGTGTATATATATATACACATATATATGTATATATATGTATATATATATATATGTATATATATATATATAGTGTAGATTAATTGTTACAAACAAAAATTGGATTTTATAGTTAATGAACCATACTTCCAAATACATTATGATTAAATGAGTTTTAGTGACTATCCAGGAACCTGTCAATCTTTCATAATATTGTTTCCTTTGTAGAATGAAAGCTAAGTTCCAAAAAATAGGGATAATACAAACTACTGAAATATATTTTGCTGGTATTTGGAGCTTGTGTCTTGTTCTTTGTAAAGAAATTTCTTTTTGTTTCTCTTAATGAGGCTGACAATGAATTTTACCTGTTATTTGAAGTCTCTTTAGCATGACTCAAAATATTCAACTGAATACACTCCACAGTGAATGTGAATACTGAAATGGATTTACAATACAGTAGCAATCAGAACCCTGTACATCTTTGGACAAAATCAGAGTTCATCAGATTATATTTCTAGAGATAAAAAGGACATGAGGGGCCATCTATCTTAACCCTTTCTTTCTATAAACTGAGGGTCATGGAGGTTAAATATCTAACTTGACCAAGGCTAAGAAAATGTGGAAATAACTACAGATAGTCAATAAGTACTTTAAGAATTCAATTCACGTGGGGTGGGGGGAGCCAAGATGGCAGAGAGAAACTAGGAATTTTCCTGAGTTTTCTCGTATTTCCCTCAAAAACAACATTAAATCAAGCATCTAAACAGGTTCTAGAACTACAGAACCTAGAAAAAGAGAGACAAAATCCTGCTACATGAGATAATTTAGAAGACTTCAGAAAAGGTTTGTCTCATCTGGGATAAAAGGGGAGGGCAGAACGCCTCAGCAAAGCTCAGCTCAGTGGGTAGCTCAATACTGTTGCAACTCACCACAGCTGAGAGCAGGGCAGCTGAGAGCAGTAAGAAGCTTGCAACCAGGAACCCTGTGCCCCAGGAGCAGACTTCAACTTGATAAGTTTAAAAATAGCCTACAACATGAGCAAGAAACATTGACAACTTCTTTGGTGAAAGGGTAGACCAAAATTCAAACACAGATGAGTTAGTCAAAACAGCCACAAGTGAAGACTCAAGAGGGAAGATGATCTTGTGTCAAGACCAAAAAGCCATCTTTGAAGAGCTCAAAAAGGCTTTTAAAAAATAAATAAGAGGGGCAGCTAGATGGCGCAGTGGACAGAGCACTGGCCCTGGAGTCAGGAGTACCTGAGTTCAAATCAGGCCTCAGACACTTAACACTTACTAGCTGTGTGACCCTGGGCAAGTCACTTAACCCCAATTGCCTCACAAAAAAAAAAGAAGAAATTATGAACTCAATATTCTTAGAAAAACATGGAAAAACTTGCACAAAATAATGGAGAGCAAAATGAGCAGAACCAATAAAACATTAAAAAATAAATAAGAGATGTAGAAGAAAAAATGGAAAGAGAAATAAGAGTTACACTGAAAAAAGAAGAACAAAAAATGACTGAGGAAAACAATTCCTTAAAAAATACAATTGGCCAAATGAGAGAAAAAAATTCATCAAACAGAAAAAGAAGTGCAAAAATTACTCTGGAAAATAAGGCCTTAAAATTAAAATTGAGCAGATGGAAGTGGATAACTCCATGAGACAATAAGAATCCGACGAGCAGAATCAAAAGGCTGAAAAAAATAGAAGAAAATGTGAAATACCTCACTGGAAAAACAACTGACCTAGAAAATAGGTCCAGGGGAGATAATCTGAGAATTATTGGACTACCTGAAAGCCATGATCAAGAAAAGAGTCTAGACACCATATTTCATGAAATTATTATGGAGAACTGCCCTGAAATTGTAGAATCAGAGGATAAAATCATCATTGAAAGAATCTACTGAACACCTCCTGAAAGAGACCCCAAAAGGAACACTTCAAGGAATACAGTAGTCAAACTCCAGAATTATCAGGTGAAGGAGAATATACTCCAAGCAGCCAGAAAGAAACCATTTAAATACCATGGAACCACAGTCAGGATTGCATAGGACCTGGCAGCTTTAACATTAAAGGATCAAAGGGCTTGTAATATGATATACAGGAAGGCAAAGGAGCTTGGATTACAACACAGTATCAATTACCCAGCAAAACTGATCATTCTCTTTCAGAGGAAAAGATGGATATTCAATGAACTAGGGGACTTCCAAGGCTTCCTGAGAAGAAGACCAGAAATTAACAGAAAATTTGATCTCCAGATACAAGACTCTAGAGAAATATAAAGAGGTAAACAAGGGGGAGAAAAGGGTTGTTCAATGATGTTAAACTGCTTGAGTCCATATGAGGGAGGAGAATACTTTTAACTCTTGAGATCTGTATCTCTGTAAAGGTATTGTTATTAAATCAACTTTGATGTGATGATATAAAGAAACTTAAGGGACAGAATAAAAGAAGACTAGGGGGAGGAGAGAAAGGGAGAGGTGGAATGGGGTTAATAATATCAAAGGAAGAGGCACAAAAAGAACCCATTACAACAGCGGGAAAGAAGGGAGGAGTGGGCATTGTTGCAACCTTACTCTCATCAGACTTGTTTCAGGGAGGGAATAAAATACACTCCGATTTGTATAAAGAAACTTATCTTACTCTTTCAGGAAATAAAAGGGGAAGGGGGAAAAGGGTGGTATTGATAGAAGGGAGGTCACAAGTGGGTAAAAAAGGGGCAAGAAAAAGAAGGGCAGCTGATAAAAGGGAGGGCAGATTGAGGGAGACAGTTGTCAGCAGCAAATCATGGGTAAATTGGAATAGGGGGAAAGAAGGGGGAAAAAGTACAAAGGGGAAAAGAAGATGGAGGGAAATAAACAGTTAATAATTTTAACTGTGAATATGAATGGGATCAACTCTCCCATAAAATGGACATGAATTGCAGATTAAAAACCAGAATCCTATAATATGTTGTTTACAAGAAACACATTTGAAGCATAGAGATACACACAGAGTAAAGGTAAAAGGCTGGAGCAGAATATATTATGGAGCAGCTAAAGTCAAAAAGCAGGGATAGCAAACCTTATCTCACACAAAGCAAGGGCAAAAATAGATCTAATTAAAAGAGATAAGGAAGGAATCTACATCTTGCTAAAAGGTACTATATATAATGAAGTAAGACCAATATTAAATATGTATGCGCCAAGTGTTATAGCATCCAAATTCTTAGAGGAGAAGTTAAATGAGTTACAAGAGGAATTAGACAGTAATACTATACTAGTGGGGTATCTGATTATTCCGGTCTTGGAATTAGATAAATCTAGCCACAAAATAAATAAGAAAGAAGTGGAAGAGGTGAATAGAATACTCAAAAAGTTAGACATGATAGATGTCTAGAGAAAATTGAAAGGGGATAGAAAGGAATATACCTTTTCTCAGCAGTATATGGCACATTTTCAAAAATTGACCATGTATTTTATTTGGGCACAAAAACATCATAGTCAAATGTAGAAAGGCAGAAATAGTAAATGCATCCTTCTCAGTTCATGATGCAATAAAAATTACATGTAAGAAAGAGCCAGGGAAAAGTAGAATGAAAATCAATTGGAAACTAAATAATTTCATTCTAAAGAATGAATGGGCCAAACAAGAAATCATAGAAACAATCAATAACTTTATCCAAGAGAATGATGATAATGAGACAACATACCAAAATCTATGGGATGCAGCCAAAACAGTATTTAGGGGAAAATTTATAGCTCTAACTGCTTATATGAATAAAAAACATAGAAAGAGGAGATCAATGAATTGGGCATGCAACTTAAAAAGCTAGAAAAAGAGAAAAATAGAAATCCCCAATTAGATACTAAACTAGAAATTCTGAAAATTTAAGGAGAAATTAATAAAATTGAAAGTGAGAAAACTATAGAATTAATCAATAAACCTAATAGCTGGTTTTATCAAAAAAAAACAAACAATAAAATAGATTGGTTAATTTGATTTTAAAAAATGAAAGAAGGAAACAAAATTACCAGTTATCAAAAATAAAAGGGGTGATTTTACCACCAATGAAGTGGAAATTAAAGCAATAATTAGGAACTACTATGCCCAACTATATCCCAATAAATTTGACAATCTAAATGAAATGGATAAATATTTACAAAAATGCAAACTGCCCAGGTTAACTGAAGAAGACATAAAATCCTTAAATAAACCCATATTAGAAAAAGAAAGTGAACAATCCATTAATGAACTTCTTAAGAAAAAATCTCCAGGGCCAGATGGATTTACAGGTGAATTCTACCAAACATTTAAAGAACAATTAATTCCAATATTATACAAATTATTTGGAAAAATAGCTGAGGAAGGAGTTCTACCAAATTCATTTTATGACACAAATATAGTGGTGATACCAAAACCGGGCAGAGCAAAAACAGAGAAAGAAAATTAGAGACCAATTTCCCTAATGAATATTGATGCTAAAATCTTAAATAACATATTGCCAAGGAGATTACAGCAAGTGATCACCAGGATAATACACTATGACCAGGTGGGATTTATAGCAGGAATGCAGGGCTGGTTCAACATTAGGAAAACTATCAACACAATCAACCACATCAGTAAGAAAACCAACCAAAATCATATGATTATCTCAATAGACGCAGAGAAAGCTTTTGACAAAATATAGCACCCATTGTTAATAAAAACACTAGAGAGCTTAGGAATAGGTGAAGCTTTACTTAAAATAATAAGCAGTATCTACCTAAAAGCATCAGCAAGCAACCAACCTGTTTAATCATGTTATATGGGGAAATGACTCAAATCACTTTAAAAAAATTCCTTATTAGATAAATGGTCAAAAACAGAGGTAATTTTTTTAAAATTTTGAAACAATAAAAAATATGTTCCAAATCACTAAGAAAAAAGCAAAGAAGTATGCTGGGGATTTATCTTATGCCCAAGAAGAAGGAAATTATAACAAAAATGAAAATATTCATTTATGAAAATGCTATTAGTAGTAGTAGTAATAGTAGTAGCAGTAGTAGTTGTAGTAGTAGTAGTAGTAGTAGTAGTAGTAGGCCTACACCAGTCATGGATGACCATGGATCAGCACCTTGAAGAGCCACAGGCCACAGTGTGGCTGTGCAGTCCAATACAGGAGCCTCAGCTCCTGAGTGACTTATAACTGGTAACTGCAGCATCCCATGAGGAGTAGCTGCAGTGTCCTCTCCAGGGCACTGGCCTGGGCGGATCAATATGGAAAACAAGCTGTTGCCCATGCAGCAGGTTTTCCCTCTCCATGACATTGGTGGATCCAAAGGAGAGGCAGGGCCAGTACAGTTTGGCACCAGTGCTGCTGCAGGAGTTGTCAGAGGGATGTGATGTCCAACATCCAACTGCCTAAGGGACTCAGGCTCCTGATTTTTCCTCGGGGTTAACTCCCAAAGCCTTTCCCATATATGGGTATATGGGTATAGCCACAAGGCAGCGAAGGTGAAAAATGCTATTAGAGGACAATTATACATTGTTGTGGTTGTCAATTTGTAATTTTTATAGAAGAGATAATATTACATTAAAAATTTTTAGACCTTTCAATAATAATATTAGGAATACAACTCAACTTTCCAGGGGAGAAAGATAAAGGACTCATATTGATGAGATTTTTAACACTGCAGATGTTACTGTACTTAGTACTTATGTTTACTTATTTTTCATTGTTACATAGATATAGGGTTCAATCTAGAGAAGTCTTCTTTTTAATTCCCCCAGAAATTATTGTCATTCATTCATTCATTTGTTTATATATTCATTCATTCATTCATTCATTCAGTGACTTGCCCAGGATCATGTATCGAGCGTCAAGTGTCTGAGTCTGGATTTGAACTCAGGTCCTCCTGAATCCAAGGCCAGTGCTTTATCCACTACATGACTTAGCTGTCCAATTTTTGTGATTTAAAGGCAAAAGTTACCAGCAAATGTATGAAAAAGAAAGAACAGAGAATTTATGTTAAATAAAGAATAGCAACCAAGATCTAGAGTTGTTATTTTTGTTTGTTTTTGTTCATTTTGTTTGTTTTGTTGTTGTTTTGGAACAGTGAGGGTTAAATGGCTTGTGCAGGGTCACACAGCAAGTAAGTCTCTAGTGGCTGGGGCCCTATTTGAACTTAGGTTCTCCTGATTCCAGGGCCAGTACTTTATCCCCGTGCCACCTAGCTGCCTCCTTGAATTGTTCATTTGAATGAAGTGAATTTAAAGAATGGATATTTGATGACTGATAACTGTGGCAGCAGAGTCTGTATGTAGCAGTGAGGAACAGTGAAGATGCTTAATACATTCCTGCCATTGGGGCAATGCTATTCAGTTATCCTAGGGACTCTGCCACTCCCCTCAAGTGAGCTTTGAGTATGTCTAGGGTACCTTGTCAAATGAAAATTTTATGCTACTTGTCCTGGGTACAAAAATTGCTAGTTTATGTTCTGCTTTGTGAGTATGACAAAGAAGATGAGATTGGTGACTAGAAAGGAATTTTTTTTTACTGCTTCAGTCTGGGATTCTGAGGGGGAAGAGGATACATTTGATCCACAAGTGTTAGTGAAGCATCTGCTAGCTGGTGGGAAGGAAAAGCCTAAATCCGATCCTCCTTTGTTTATGAAGGGACAAGTCATGATTTTTTCCATAGGGAGTTTTCAAAATGGTACAGCTTTTTTTTTTTCCTTCCTGAAATAAAGAATGGATTGACACTGTTCAAGATTTAGGTAAAGGTTCCATTGAGATTTCTTCTGTTATTACTGTTGTATTCAGTGACAGAGTATCTAAGAACGCATGACATGAATAAAACTGGACCCTCAAGATTGGAAATAAATAGCTTTGACCTTTTGGAACAGTTGTTGTTAACATAAGGTGCATAACATTTAAAAATAATAATTTCTAACAATGTAATAAATTTTTTGTTTAGTCTTAGGTATTTTATTTTATGCCTGTAAAACATTATTCTGAGATGGGATCAATAGGCTTCATCATACTACAACAATTTCCCATGAAACAAAAATGGTTAAGAACCCCTGCCTTAGAAAATAGTCTCAACATTGGAATTCATCCTTTCATAAAAAAGAAATAGATTATTTTGTAAAAGGCATTTGATAAACATCAAGGACCTTATTGCATTAGTGACATTTACTTTGTTGTTATTATAAGACAATTCAAAATGAATTTCTTTTAGTCACTATACTGTCCCAAAGAAATAATAGCTCCTGCTTACAGTCAGTTAATATGTCATGTTGAATTATGTTGCAGGCAATCTTATGCCAACTGAGAATTTAAAAGGTGTCATCTCAGTGCAAGACCTGAATTTGAAAATATCAGAACAAAAAGAGAACCTTTCTATTTTGCTTTTAAGAGAGGAAATTATATTTCACAGAATTGGAAATTTACATTAGTAGAATAAAGGGATCAAGATTAACCAAGACATAAATGGTGTGCTGGCTTTGTGGAATTGAAATAGTAGGTGGGTTAGAATAATAGAAAGAGTAAAATATGGCTCCCTTTGTTTTGTTTTGTTTTTCCATCTTTTCCCCAAGCCTATCACCAATGGACACCTTTAAATGTGACTAATGCCCAGTTATAATCAGACTGACAGGCAATTAAAGAGTTTAGCACTTCATAATAAATTAATTTTGGGAGTTTTCATATCTGCACTATTGTGGACAATTCTGAGTACCACATTCTAAGATGGATATTAATAATTTGGAGAGTGTGAAGGAAAAGGAAAACACATGGTGCTGGTCCTTGAGTCCACTTAAGAAAAGGATGATGTGGGGCAGCTAGATGGCACAGTGGTTAAAGCACTAGCCCTGGATTCAGAAGTACCTGATTTCAAATCAGGCCTCAGATACTTGACACTTACTAGCTGTGTGACCCTGGGCAAGTCACTTAACCCCCATTGCCTGCAAAAAAAAAAAAGAAAGAAAAGGATGATATGAAGTTAATGGGGTTATCATGAAGATGATATTTAGAGATAACTGATTTAATTCTTCAAGTCTATGTAGAGCTGTCATGTGGAAATGGGATTGCATTATTTCTGTTTGATTTCAGAGAAAAGAAGCAGGAATAATGGGTGGAAATGGAAAAATGTCCAGTTTAGGCTTTCCTTAAAAAAAGAATGGGATTGCTTAAGAAATGGGTATCATCCCTACTCTGGAGGATTTAAGAGATGGTTGCTAAATATTTGAGCATGTTATATAGGGAAAACTTTTCACATGTGACTTTGAGTAAATTGCTTCATGATCTGAAATGAAGTGATTCTGTGGGGAATTGTTTTTTAATAGATCTGTCTCCTAAGTGTATGAATAAATGTATTGGGGGTGGGTTTATGAATAAATGTATTTAGGTGGGGTATAAAATATTCAGATTAATTTTCATATTTTTATTCCATAGTTGAAAATTTATCAAATCTTTTATTTTCAATTCAATATAAATACATATTAGGTAATAATGTTTAAAGCACTATATGCATTTGAGGAGTTTAGTATCTAGTACTGGGATTTTATATATATATATATATATATATATATATATATATACATACATACATACATACATACACAAATACTATCAATATGCAAAATAGACTATGTTAAACATCCAATAATCAAAGGGGCAGCTTGAGATAGTCCTTATAGTGTTGAGTCTAGAAACAAGAAGCCCTTCTGATTCTTATTAGTTTTGTGATCCTGGGCAAGTCACACCGTCTGACTGCCTCAGTAAACTCTTTAAGAGATCATAAATGAGTAGTTCCCATTAGGGGTTCCCCACCACTGATGAAATCACTGCCCCTTCACACTTTTGCATAAATGTTTAAGAAACTGTAATTTATTTAAGAAGAAAAATTATTGCTGGCTATGGTAAATAAGGTAACTGACAGGAGATATTATAGAGAAGATAGATTTTGGCATAAACCATGAAAGATAGGTAGGATTTCAGTTCACTGAGGATTATATCTATTCACTTTGTCTAAAAACACATACACATATGTGTGTATAATATATGCATATATATGTATATATACATACTCATATATACTTTGTGTGTGTTATATATACACACATATATTTGTATATATGTATGTGTATACACACACACACATACATGTGTACTATGTAATCACCCACTATATGCCAAGTATTATGCTAAACACTTATGGTGTTTAAAATTATATGGTCACCTTATTTCTGTCCCTAATTTAGGGTAAATTACCTGGGCTATATATCATATATTTGTTACTTAGAAATTAGGGGCTACTGAACCAGTTTGGGGACATTAAGAATTTATTAAAATATATTTAATATTAATAAAGAGAGCACATGGCTTAGAAAATTAGGAAAGCCTAGGTAGGAAAAAGGAGAGATAGAACTCGACCTGGCTTCCTTCTTTCTCCATATCCTCCACCATTAGCATCTCTGAGAGCCTCTCCACCTCCTGTTCTCAAGGACAGCTGGCCATTCCATTTAGCTCCAAACTAATTAGCTACACCCTTCAAAATATACTGGTTTACTGGACTTGAGGATGGTCCATGAGCAGAACTTTCTGAGGTCAGAGTTCAGAGAACACATTCTCTGAGGCCAGGCTTTCAGGTAGGTATGGTTTTAATTAAGTTACCTTTAAGTGAGTTAATCAGCAAAGTCAGTCCAATCAGTCTTAATATTATCCCCTCCAACATGGGTCTCTTGGCAACTCAAAACCCGTTATTTTCTCAAACGCTGGAAAAACAAAAAGAGGCAAAAGACAGTCCCTGGCCACAAGAAGATTACAATTTAATGGGTGAGACAACATGCAAATAAACATATTCTCAAGCAATATATATACATCATAAATGAGAAATAATTAATAGAGGGAAGGTTGGGAAGATTTCCTGTAGAAGATGGGATTTTGTTTGGGATTCAAAGGAAGGCAAGGATGCCAAGGATACCAGTAGTTAAAGCAGCAAGAATGTAAATACCCTGAGCTGGGATCTGAATTGTCTTAATGTCTTGTTGTACATCAAAAATTAAGACCATACACACACATGCGCACAAAGACCTCAGTGTATGTATACATGTGTATATATGTATATATGCATGCAGATATACACACATACATATATATGCATATTTGTGGAGATTTTTTTGTTTTGGTTTGGTTTTGTGTATGCGTGTTTTGTTTTGTTTTGGGGGTTTTTTGGTAAAGCAATTGGGGTTAAGTGACTTGCCTAGGTTCATACAGCTAGTAAGTGTTAAGTGTCTGAGGTCATATTTGAACTCAGGTCCTCCTGACTCCAGGGCCGGTGCTCTATCCACTGCACCATCTAGCTGCCCCAGAGATTTTTTTTAAATACCCCTAAGGCGGGGCGGCTAGATGGCGCAGTGGATAGAGCACCGGCCCTGGAGTCAGGAGGACCTGAGTTCAAATCCGGCCTCAGACACTTAATACTTAACTAGCTGTGTGACCCTGGGCAAGTTACTTAACCCCAATTGCCTCACTAAAAAAAAAATACCCCTAAGGCTATATCTAACATGACATATTACAAATATGAAAGTCTTGCGATAATTATTGGTATCATTATTATTAATATTTTAGTTTAATCTCTACAAATTTAAAATAGAAGATACATGGCTATATGGGAAAATACACTGAAAAATACCTTTTTTAAAAGGACTTTGTAAACTCAAGTGTTTTTTTACATATGATGCGAAAGCCATACACACTAATGGGATCTTTGGCTTAATAGAATTGTTATCCACGATAAAAAATGTCAGATCAAGTCTGGATTATGACATTTACTTGTAATTGCCACTCGTTAATAGGAAACAAATTAAAGAGTGCTGAGCCTGTCCTAAATCCAAGAATATGATGATTGGTTAAAAAATAGAAATTATTCAGCATAGAAAAGGGAAGCCTTATGTTGGGGTGAAGACTTGGTGGCTTCATGAATTGTGTTGTTATTGTCTCTCATCTCATAGGGCAGGACAATGAAATTATAAAGAGGTAGATTTTACCTAAATATAAAAAAGAGAAAGACAAGCAAACGTGTTACGATGGTTAGAGAGGTGGCCTTGAAGTAAGGTAGATGTGGTTGAAAATTCTCTCTCTGACTCCTACAATCTCTTTGACCCTAGGTAAATTCACTTCACCCTTTAGTTTCCAAGATAAAATCTTTGATATTATACATTGTAAAGCATTATTTTATGTTATACATTGTAAAACAGAACTTCTTTATTGGCAATTCACCATATGAATGAAGTCAGAAATCTGACAACAAAATAATAAAAAAGAAAACATTCTAACTATTACTGCTTCCTAAAATGAGAATAGAATTCTTTATTTTTGAGTGCCCATAATAGTGATGTGCAACTAGATGCTAGATCTTCTTCCCTTATCTCTTATTATGCACTATAAGTAATTCTTAGACCTCAAACATATCTTCTTCTTCTAAACTTTTATGATTTTTTAAAATTTGATGACAGAAACACCCAACTTGAGAGCACGAAATTTAACTTCTTTCACTTTTGCTCATCTATGCCACTTGCCATCTAAAGTATCTGTGGGCACTGAAACTGGCCCTGGGCTCTCAGGTTTTTTTCTCTGTGTGAGATGGGCTGGTTTCCCTCCCCCTCTGCTTCAGCGGCAGAGAAGAGTAGCCCCGTGGGCCTTAGGGGGCAGCTGGCCAAGCTGGATAGCTGTGAAAATCCCAGCTCCCTCCACCCTGAGGGGATCAGCCCTGAAGATCCCAGGCTTGCCCTGCCAGGCCCTGGGAGGCTATGCAGAGGCCCTGGGTGTGTAGCAGGTGGCATAGCCCCCTCTAGCCCTGGGCATGGTACTCATAAGTCCCTGGAGACCTGGGACATGGCCTTAGGGTGGCTAACCAATTATCTTGATGTGTGAGGGAGCTTGGCCCCAGGGTTCCCAAGGAGAGAAGCCTTTTATATCCTGGTGGAAGTTAGACTGTGGTGGGGGGATGCTAGAAGAAGGTCAGTCAGTACAGAGGAGGCTCAGGAGATGCTGGGAGGACTAAGGAAATGGTATGGAGAAGAGGAGGACATTAAGGAGATGCAGGGAAGGATGCCAGAGAAATGGTATAGAAAGAGAGGGGGCTTGCAGTTAGATGGAGGAGGATGCTACAGAGATGCTGAGAGGTCGTATTTTACTTTTGTTGCCTTTATTCCTAAATTTATTCACCTAAATAAATCCTTTGCTGTTAAATGGAAGGAGCCTGTTTGCTTATCAATTTGGGAGAAGGGGTTGTGGGAATTTTTAAAGGGCCCTAACAGACTGGCTTAGGCAATTAATAGCAGTCACATAGCCAGCCAGTTAAAAGTCCACAGATTAGGCCCAGTAAGTTTAAAATATTTTTACATTTGAATGGCAACCACAAAGGGATTAATGATCCAAATATAATTTTTCAGTTATAGATCATTTTTCTTATAGTTATATTTTTTCAGCTATACACTAATTTTTCATATAAGTCCAGTTATAAATATATTTTTTTCAAATTAGGAATAGTTTTAGTTAATTATTTTTTTACACATCTGAGACTTTTACACCTATCTGTGATTTTGAGCATCACTGATATCTGTCTAACTTGAAGGAGAGCAAGGTCACTTGCAAATACATTTTCATATGGTTTACAACTCACTTTCTTGGTCCTACTCATTCCTGTCATCTAAGACCCATCTATCATCCTCTTTACCTCCTTTAGCCTCTAATGCTTATGTAAATGTCTGTGCACGACAGTTGTTATATATGACTGTGCTTATTTGTTTTCAACACATACATATTTGTGATAGACTTGTCTTCTGCATTATATTCTCTACCTTGTTAGGATGCAATATGTTTTTTTGCCCTTTGTAACTCCACATGACATCTTTTGTAAATAGTACTCTGCATAGTATGTGCACAGGAAACTCTGTTGCTGAATCATTGATTTACCCTAGTTATAATTTATTCTGTGAATACAAATTTTAGAATGGTTATATCATCTCTGTGAATGTCTGTTTAACTAACTCCATAAAATGCTTAACTTTGTGTTCCATGTGGAGAGGTACAAAGGAAATACACTACATGAGGTACAAATAAACAAAGAGCATATTCATTAAATTTTATAATAGGGCCAAATTGACTAGGATGGTTAGCATCTTAAAGGATTGGATTAAAATGGAAAGTGACCTTGGCAGTTTGAAGAGCTGGGTTGATATAAAAAGGAAGATAATTAACATTTGAATATCCAAGAAACAAAAGAGATAGGTTTCTAGTGGAAACAGCAAATCCAATGGAATCTAGTAAATAACCTTCCACCAGATAATGAAAATTATAAGATTGATGATGAGAAAGTAAATATTATATACCAAGGCATATCAATATTATTCAATATACACATTAATATGTTGAATATATATATACATATATATATATATTTCTTATATGGTAGGACTGTATTGAAAATATTTCTCAGAATTTTAAATGAGAAAAAAATTGATGTCATTTTAAGAGACAAATATACCATAATGTTTAACATTTTTTGACAAATAACAAATTTTAATAATTGATTCTATTGGGGAAAGTATTTGAAATTTCCTTTATTTATTCTATCAATGTTGAGTCTGAGGAAAAACTTGGTAGTATTTCTTAGGATCTAAAAATAGAACAACTAGGTTTATGTAAGTAGCCATTTATTTTATCCATGGGAAAAAAAGGAAAGAGAAATTCAGCATAAAATATATGAAAAGCATGTAGATTACACATTAGTGAGAATTCATTGACTACTACTGTTATAAAACTCTATAACTTATTGCCCTCAATGTCCTTTGTAGCTCTATAATTCTGGAATTCGACTATGTAGCTTTTAAAAAATAACAGTAAGCATACTTATTTTATTATCAAGATGCTGTCTTACAGAAATTAAGCTTTTTTTTTTTGTCTAGAGATCTTTTTTGGTGTTGATATGAATTTCACCTAGAAAGTCCAGGTTGTGTAATATTCTTTTCTAATAACTTACTACTAGTGATTACAATGATCTAGATTCTGGAGTCTTTGAATTAATGACATTCACATATTACTGAATCTTCCATATTTATTAATAACATTCTTTTCAATTGAATGAATTATTTTATTTGATAAATACATGTGATCTAACTTAATAAATGCTTATTATTTTATTAAGTAGCTTCTTATACATTCCCACATTGATAGAATCCTCTATTCTCTTTCCAAATTTCAACTATTGATATGAATTTTGCCTAGAAAGTCCTGATTTTATACTGTTCTTTTCTAACACCTTACTACAAATGATCTAGGAGCTAAGAGTATTTCTAATAATGTTGAAGTTCATAATTTCTTCCAAGTTTATTATTTTATAATTGTAATTTTAGCAAGAATGAGCAAGATGGCCTTTCCCCATCTCTGTGAAAGTGTAACATATTTCACTTTGAGCAACAGAAATTTATTGGTGGGTTTTTGGTTGTTTGTTTTCTGCTTTATAAGAGCCCAATAATTATCTTCTACTTTCAAGTTCAGACTCAGGTTTTAAACCACACCAATTTTAAGGGAGACATAAAACAGGTAATATAGCATCCAGAAGAGCATAATTTTTATTAAGGAGGTTGTTATATATTTCTACATTAAAACAATTTTCCTTTTTTTTAAAAACAGATTTCAAGTATTGATTTTATTTTTAGCTAGGAAGTCATGATTGTCTAGTGTTCTTTTATAATAGCTTATCACAAATGATTATAAATGATCTAGCAATGGCAGCCTTTCAAATAATGTCAGGCATATGTTCGTGAATCTTCCATACTTGTTAATAACATTCTTTCCAATTGAAGTAATAACTTTAGTTAAAAACTATGGGTAATATATTTTTTACATAAAATGGACACATTAAACATTTTTTAATTAAGAACTTTGTTCTTAAGTTCTACATTCAAAGCCAGTTCACCATTAGTAAGGATACATTTCATTCAATGTCTTATTTGGAAAATACAGCTCTCTTAGTAGTAAACAACTTTTAAGTTGTTATATTTTTGTTAAATCTTCTTATTTTAAGAATTTAATTTACATGTAATTGGAAAATAATAAAATACATTTGTAAGATTAAAAAAAGAATTTAACAAGGGTCATATATATATACTCCTGTTTTCTTTGATGTTTTTCTTGAAAATATGTCTCAATTTTCCTCAGTATTTTTTTAAATATAAAATCCTCCCTGAGAAAAGGAAATAATTAAATCATCCTCTTAAAACCACGTCTTATCTCATGATTCTATGTATAAACCATTATCTTTCATGAAGACCAATTTAAGTAAGAAAAATTTGTGGTAAATAACAGCAGTAAGGTAATATACATTATTAGATTTATCAGTGAGGGTCAGGTAGGTGGAACAGTGGATAGAACACCAGTCCTGGAGACAGGAGGCCCTGAGTTCCAATCTGACCTCCGACACTTGACTATTTGTGTGACCCTGGGCAAATCACTTAACTCCAATTGCCACACACACACACACACACACACACACACACACACACACACACAATTTATCACTTTAGGGCACTAGGCCTAATCTCCCATATTGAAGTAATGTAGGGGCCAAATTTAATATGGGGAGAATTAATTGGGTGACTCACCATAATATTGGGGTTCAGAAAATAATGAGGGACCTAGAGGTCCAAAGCTTCCTCCTTTCTGAACTGCCATTTTTAGTTATTTCTCCCAGGCCAATAAGAAAGGAGTTTAACAATCTCTTTTCCACAAAAGAATCAGGTTTTTATTGAAAGTCAAGGACAAAGGAATAGAGAAAGAGGAAAATGGATAATGTCCCTGGCTTTAGCAAAGGCTGTCTCAAAACTCAAACTCGCTTTCAGCTCAGCTAATTCAAAGAGCTAGATTTTATTAACTCACCACCAGGGTTCTGTAATTTCTACGGCAGCCAGTCTCCAGTCTGTTCCAAAGGCTTCTTTAAGGCCAGAGAGAGTGCTACTTCCTGTTGGGGTCCCTTTTATACATTTTTCTCCCTCCCCCAAAAGGGGAGGTCTTTCAAGTTGTGTGGCTGAGACTAGTTTTCTGTTGATGACACAGTTCACAGCCTCTGAGGACACTCCTTCTCAGGGTTGGCCAGGTTAAACTAGGTTTAACAGGGCAGGCCAGGTGTTGATCAAAATCTAATCATCTTAAGTGGGTACTTAGTAGTTTCTCATTCATACCCAATTCGAACACTACTAAATCAATCAAGTGCGACTCCTGGGAGTCTGCCAAATTCCATTATTTTACCACAGTAAGAAGAATATGCAGCCATGTGTGTTATACTTAAATACTTACAATCTAATCTAAATTGTAACTCTCTGACCCACAGATTACTTACTAAATTTATATCCTACAGTAGTAAATGACTGAAAAAAAAGGATGGATATGTACAAAGATATTCATAGTACCTTTACTTGTAATAACAAAGTAGGGGAAAATGTGTCCAACAATTGAGGTATACATTATTAAATTATGGTCTGTTAAAGAAATGAACTATTGTTGTGATGTATGATGGATATGAGTAATTAAGATTAACTTGAGAATAATTGTATGAAATAAAATATTTGGAAACTATAGTTGCACATATATACAGAATTATCAGACCTATATAATTATAAATACCTACATATGCATGCATGTTCTTATATGTGTGTATGCATATATACTGATACCTATATTTGGATATGTACATGCTATCATATATGTATATGTTTACATTTATGTGTTTGTTTCTTTGAAAATGTAAATTGAATCAAGGCTGAGCTAAGGGAACCTTGGTTACTTTCAATGAAACATATTAGTACATACATAGTGCAAAAGGACATAAGCCTCTTTTCTATTAACAATCAGACAGCAACTGTTTATTTTTCCTCAGGGAATGTACTGTGTATGTGTTTGTTTAAGTGTTTGGTGGGAAGCTTCTTGGATTTCAAAACAAACTGTATTAATAGAACTATTTATTGTTTGTTTGTTTGTTTTTTGGTGAGGCAGTTGGGGTTAAGTGACTTGCCCAGGGTCACACAGCCAGTAAATGTGTCAAGTATCTGAGGCTGGATTTGAACTCAGGTCCTCCTGAATCCAGGGCCAGTGCTCTATCCACTGCGCCACCTAGCTGCCCCCTTAATAGAACTATTTAAAAGAAAAAGCAGCATGTATGTTACTTGAATGCTGACATTCAAGTAAAATCTGAAGATAATTTGATTAAGGAAAATAAATAAATGATCGCTGTAAATATTCCCAGACTTTGAAAGGTGGAGGATTAATTTGATCCAGAAAAATACTTTAAGTATTAGAATTTTTGTTGGATTGGCTGTCCTTCTTATGACATATCGAAATCTTTACTATCTTTTTTTTTTCTATAAAAGGGGCAAGGAAAGTCTGAAAAGGCAAAGAATGGTCCTGACAAATATTATGGAAAAATGATAACATATCATTGAGAACAATGGAAATGCCTGGAGCTGTGATAAAACAATGGAATTTAGCAGATGCCAGGGGCCCTACCTGATTGATTTAGTATTGTTTGAATTGGGTGAGAATGAGAAACCTACTAAGTACCTACTTGGGGATGATTAGAGATAGGCCACACCTGGCCTTCCCTGAATTATGTGTTAGTGTACTGCTGATGTCACGAGGGGGGACTACTCTCAGCCAAGCAACTTGAAGGACTTCCTTTTTGGGGAGGGAGAGTAAAAGTAGAAAAAGGGAATGTTCACTGAGAGGAGCTATCTTTCATGTTGGTGACCTTCCGAGAGCACACTGGAGAGGGACTGCACAACTGACTCCCATAGAAACTACGGATGCCAGGTGGTGAGTTAATAGAAACAAGGCCAGCTCTTCGAATTAGCTGAGTTGGAAGCAAGTTTGGGGATTGAGAAGGTCTTTGATAGAGCCAGGGAGCTTTTCCATTTTTCTCTTCCCCTATACTCTTGTCCCTGGCTTTATTAACTTCATCTTTGTTGTATATTTTATCCCCATTAATAAAACCTGGTTTGTTGGTGGTAAAGAGGCTGTTAATCTCCTTTCTTATTAGCCTGGGAGAAATAACTAAAAAAGGCAATTTGGAAGACAGGAAACTTTAGACCTACAGGTTCCTCATTATTTTCTGAACCCCAATATTACAGCGAGCCACCCAATTAACTCTTCCATAATAAATTTGGCCCTTACAGGTTGTAACTGAAACTTGAAGCAATCTCTCATTTTCCTTTTGCCCTTGTTTAAATATGCAAATCAGAGTTCACTATAGTTCCAAAACATAAGATACTTGTCTTTTCTTTAGCTGACATGCAACACTTCCAGACTAACCTTTCTGTGTTCCTTGTATACTTTTTACTTAGGGATTTCCAATTACACATAGCAAAATTATTTTGAAGTATGAGTACTGGAAGCATTTCAATATGATATCTACTGATATAGTATGCATTTTAGTTGGTTTGTTTTAAAAAACCTTTGGTTTTAATGGAATAGGGAACTAGTGTGGGGGAAAATTTTACCTAGCAATACAGATTTACCACTATACTGCAACTTAGAGAGCGGCTTTAAACCCAGAGAAGTTTGTTTGACAAGTATTATATATCAAATATATATTCAAGATTTGTTTTGAATCTGAATCTTCCTAAATTGTATCCAAGCTTATCATATACAATACCTCAGGTGACTAACAGTATATTTTTAAAGAAATTTTTGTGGAAAAGAATTTAAAATTAACCTATGTATGGGTATATATTGGTTCTTATAATTCAAATTGCATTGTTTTAAATTCTAGAACCTGAGTTTTGCATTTCATAATGCTGTCTATCTCTTATTTGGTCAAAAATTCTTCCCTTCTCTGTTAATCTGACAGGTAAACTATTCCTTGCCCTTTTAATTTGCAAAAGGTATCACCCTTAATGTCTCAATCATATGACCCGTTTGGACCTATCTTGGTATATAGTGTTACAAGATTGGTCTTTACCTGGATTCTGCCATACTACTTTCCAGGTGTTCCAGCAGTTTTTGTCACATAATGAGTTCTTACCCCAAAGATTGAGTTTGAATTTATAAAACAAACAAAAAAAAACATAGATTACAATAATCACTTGCTACAGTGTCTTTTGTACCTAATCTTTTCCACTGATATGCCACTCTATTTCTTAGCCAGTACCAGATACTTTTGATGATCATTGCTTTACAATATAGTTTTAGATCTAGTATGGCGAGGCTACCTTAATTTGCATTATTTTTTTTGTTAATTCCCTTGATGTTTTTGACTTTTTGTTCCCCTGGATGAATTTTATTTTTTTTCCAACCCTGTAAAACCCTTTTTTGGTAGTTTGATTGGTCTGATGCTGAAAAAAGAAACTAATTTAGGTATAATTGTTCATTTTTTATTTTATCAGTTTGACCTAACGATGTGCAATTGATATTTTCCCAATTATTTAGATCTTGTATAGCATCATATCATTTGCAAAGAGTGATAGTTTTGTATCCTCATTGTATAGTACAATTCCACTAATTTCTTTTTCTTCTCTTATTGCTTAAGCTAACATTTCTTGTACTAATATTGAATAATAGTAGTGATAATGGGCATCTTTGCTTTAACCCTAAACTTATTGGGATCTCTTTCAGGAGGTGATCAATGGATTCTTTCAATTTCTATTTTATTTCTGCTTCTAGAATATCAGGGTGATTTTCCCTGTCAATCTACTGGAAGATGATGTCTAAGCTCTTTTTTTGATGATGGTTTTCAGATAGTCCAATAATTTTCAAGTTATCTCACCTGGATCTATTTTCTAGGTCAGCAGTTTTTTCAAGGAGATATTTCACATTGCCCAACAGAGGGAAATTTTCATCAATTTGGATTTGCTTTATTGAGTTTTGATTTCTCATAAAGTTTTTACCTTCCATTTCTTCAATCCTAATTCTTAAGCAATTATTTTCTTCAGAGAACTTTTTTACCTTCTTTTCCATTTGGACAATTTGGCTTTTAAAGCTTCTGACTTTATTTTTTTTTCCTGCATCACTCTCATTTCTCCTTCCATTTTTCCTCTACCTCTCTTACTTTATAATCAAAGTCCATTTTGTCCACTTACATGGCCTGAGACCAATTCATCTTTTTCTTGGAAACTTTGTATGTAAGAGCTTTAATTTTTTTATCTTCTTCTGAGGGTATATTTTGAACTTCCTTGTCACCAAAGAAACTTTCAGTGGTCTGCATTTTTTCTCTCTGTTCATTTTGCTAGCCTGCTTCTTGACTTTTAACTCCTGCTTGAAGTGGGGAACTGTTTCCAGGATGCTTTGTCCCAAGCTTCAGGGGGTCCCAGGTAGGTTCTCCACTCACCCGGCATATTTTCTGGTCTGTAAATTACCCCAGGCCTACTTGTTCTTTAATCTGGAAACAAAAATCTGGGTTTGCTAGCTCCAGTGAGCTTGTTCCCCTATCCCTCCTTGGCTGATACCATTCAAGACTCCTTACTGTTTCCCACCACAGGAAAAACAACTGAGTTCTTCCTCAGGGCCAGCAGAGACTGCTGTAATCTTCCACTGGCAAACTGCTTGATCCTCTCACCAGATGGTGAGCTGAGTTCCAGAAGAACCTGCTGCTGCAGTTGTTTCAGGGGCTCTGAAGGTCTCTTTCTCTGCCATGGTTGGCCTAGGACTAGATCAGTGTCAGCATGGCCCAGGTCTGGGCTCTAATCTCACCCTGGTAAAAGAATTCCCTGCTGTCCTTCTCAGCCATCCTTGGCTGGAAAATGATCGCACAGCATCTTTTTGTGGGTTCTGCTGCTCTAGAAATTGTCTTATGGCATTATTTGGAGGTTTTTGGAGTGATTGTGTAGGGAGCTCTGAGAGGTTACTGCCTTTCCTCTGCTTTCTTGGCTCTCTCCCAAATCTAAAATTATTGGGAGGGCTACTAGCTTATCCTAATTTCAGATGATGATTGTTGATGGGTTTAGATAGATATTACTTAGCATTTTAAGGAAAAATCCATTGATTCCTATTTTGTACAGTATATTTTAACAAAAAATGTTCTGTATTTTGTCAAAATACATTTTTTGGTATTTGTTGACATAATAATATGATTTCTGTTGGTTTTCCATTTGATATGATCCCTTTTGTTAAGTTTTCCTAATATTGAACCAGCCCTGCATTCCTGATATATTTTCCTAGAGATAAATTGCTGTAATCTCTTTGCTTATAATTTATTTAAAATGTATACATCAATATTCATCAAAGAAATGGGTCTATAATTCTTTTGTTTTAATCTTAAAAAGTATTTTATTATTTTCCAGTTACATGTAAACATAGTTTTAAACATTCGTTTTTATAAGATTTTAAGTTTCAAGGTTTTTTCCCTTCCTCCCTTCCTTCCTCCCCAATACAGAATGCAATATGGTATGGGTTATATATGTGCAAACATATTAAACATATTTCTACATTAGTTACGTTGTGAAAGAAGAATCAGAACAAAAGGGAAAAACATAAAAAACAAAAAAATGGAAAAAGGAGAAACAGTATGGTTCAATCTTCGTTAAGATTCCACATTTCTTTTTTCTGGATGTGGAGAGCATTTTCCATCATGAGTCCTTTGGAACTATTTTGAACCATTATATTGCTGAGAAGAACTAAATCTATCACACCTGCTCATCACACAGTGTGGTGTTACTGTGTACTATAATCTCCTGCTTCTGCCCATTTCACTCAGCATCAGGCATCAGTCCACTTAAATCTTTCTAGGTTTTTCTGAAATCTGCCTGCTCTTCATTTCTTACAGCACAGTAGTATTCCATTACATTCATATACCACAAATTATTCAGCCATTCCCCAATTGATGGGCAACCCCTAAATTTCCAATTCCTTGTCACCACAAAAAGAGCTGCTATAAATATTGTGTGTGTGGGTCCTTTTCACTTTTTTATGATCTCGTTGGGATACATACATAATAGTGGTATTACTGGGTCAAAGGATATGCACAACCCATGGCCCTTTGGACAGTTTCAAATTGCTCTTCAAAATGATTGGTTCAGGGGGCGGCTAGGTGGCAAAGTAGATAAAGCACCAGCCCTGGATTCAGGAGTACCTGAGTTCAAATCCAGCCTCAGACACTTGACACTTACTAGCTGTGTGACCCTGGGCAAGTCACTTAACCCCCATTGCCCTGCCAAAAACCAAAAAACCAAAAACAAAACAAAAAAAATGATTGGTTCAATTCATAACTCCACCAAAAATGCATGTGTTCCAATTTTTCCACAGCTTCTCCAACATTTATTATTTTCCTTTTTTGGTCATATTAGCTAATCTGATAGGTATGAGGTGATAACTCAGAGTTGTCTTTTTCTTTTTTTTTGTTTTTTTTTGTTTGTTTTTGCATTTCTCTAATGAATAGTGATTTATAGCATTTCTTCATATGGAAACAGAGAGCTTTGATTACTCCATCTGAAAATTGCCTGTTCATATCCTTTGACCATTTTTCAATTGGGGAATGACTTACATTCTTATAAATTTTATTTAGTTCCCCATGTATTTTAGAAATGAGGCCATTATAAGTAACAGTGACTGTAAAAATTGTTTCCCAGTTTTCTGCTAATTTTGGCTGCATTTCTTTTGTTCAAAATAATTTTAATTTAATATAAACAAAATGATGCATTTTTTATTTAGCAATATTATCTATCTCTTCTTTATTCATAAATTCTTCTCCTCTTGATAGATCTCAGAAGTTCAACTATTTCTTTCTTTCCCAATTTACTGGCGATTTCACCCTTCATGTCTAAGTCATGTAATTATTTTAGCCTTATTTTGCTATATATATAAGATGCTGGTCTATGCCTAGTTTCTGCCATATCATTTTCCAGTTTTCCCAGTAGTTTTTGTCAAATTGTTAGTTTTTATCCCAGAAACTGAAGTCTTTTGGTTTATCAAACAGTAGATTACTGTAGTCATTTACTATTATGTCTCCTCTGCCTAACCTATTCCACTGATCCACCACTCTATTTCTTAGTCAATACAAATAGTTTTGATGACTGCTGCTTTATAATAAAGCTTCAGATTTGGTATGGTTAGCCCACTTTCTGGTGATTTTTTTTCATTACTTCCTCTGATATTTTTGAATTTTTTTCTTCCAGAAGAATTTTGTTATTATTGTTTCTAGATGTATAAGAAAATTTTAGATGGTCTTATTGGTATGGCACTGAATAAGTAAATTAATTAAGGTAAAATTCTCATTTTTGTCACATTAGCTTGACCTGTCCATGAGCAATTGATAATTTTCCAATTTTTTAGCTCTGATGTTATTTTTGTGAAAAGTGTTTTATAATTGTGTTTATAGAGTTGAATTCCTGGTATAGATCCCACTTGGTCATAGTTTATTATCCTTGTGATACTTTTCTGTAGTCTCCTTACTAATATTTTATTTAAACTTTTTGAATCAATATTAACTAGAGAAATTGGCCTACAATTTTCTTCCTGTTTTGGCTCTGCATGGTTTTGGTATCAACACAAAATTTATGTCATAAAAAGAATTTGGTAGATCTCCTTCTTCACAAATTTTCAAAATAATTTATATAGTTCTGTAATTAATTTTTCTTTAGATGTTTGGTAGAATTCACTTGTAAACCCATCTGGCTCTGGAGAATTTTTCTTAGGGACTTCATTGATGGCTTGCTCAAATTATTTTTTTTCCTGAAATAGGGCTATTCAAGTCTTTTATGTCCTCTTCTGTTAATCTGGGAAATATATATTTTTGTAAATATTATCCATTTCCTTTAGGTTGTCAAATTTATTTGTGTACAGTTGGGCAAAATAGATACTAATTATTGGTTTAATTTTACTTCATTGGTGGTAAATTCACCCCTTTCATTTTTGATACTGGTAATTTGGTTTTATTCTTTTTTTTTTTTTTTAAGTGAGTCAATTGGGGTTAAGTGACTTGCCCAGGGTCACACAGCAAGTGTTAAGTGTCTGAGGTCAGATTTGAACTCAGGTACTCCTGACTCCAGGGCCGGTGCTCTATCTACTGCACCACCTAGCTGCCCCTATTCTTTCTTTTTTAAAAAATCAAATTAGCCCAACATTTTTTCATAAAACCAGCTCTTAGGTTTTTTTTTTTATTTCCATAGTTTTCTTCCTTTCCATTGTGTTAATCTCTCCTTTGATTTTTAGAATGTCTAATTTAGTATTTAATTGGGCATTTTTAGTTCTTTTTCTAGCATTTTTAGTTGCGTGCCCAATTCATTGATTTCCTCTTTCTCTATTTTATGCATATACATTTTTAGAGATATACAATTTCCTCTAAGAACTTCCTTGGCTACATCCCATAAGTTTTGCTATATTGTTTCATTATTTTCATTCTCTTGGATGAAGTTACTGATTGTTTATATAATTTGTTTTTTGACCCATTCATTCTTTAGAATGAGATTATATAGTTTCTAATTAATTTTCAGTCTATCTTTCCATGGCTCTTTTTTACATGTAATTTTTATAGCATCATGATATGAAAAAGATGCATTTATTTCTGACTTTATATATCTGACTGTAATATTTTTGTGTCTTAATGCATGTTTAATTTTTGTGTATATGTCATGTACCAATGAGAAAAAGGTATATTCCTTTCTTTCCCAATTTAATTTTCTCCACTGGTCAATCATATATAACTTGTTTAAAATTCTATTCACCTCTTTAACTTCTTTCTTATTTATCTTGTGGTTAGATTTATCTATTTCGGAGAGGGGGAAGATTCCCCACTTATTTAATTTTCCTGCAAATTTCTTGTTGTAACTCATTTAACTTTTCTAAGAATTTGGATGCTATACCACTTGGTACATATAGTTTCCTTCCTTATGTCCTTTAACTAAATCTATTTTTCCTTTTACTTTGTCTGAGATAAGGATGGCTTCCCCTGCTTTTTTTTTTTTAACTTCAGCTGAAGCATATTTTCTTTTTACCGTTACTCAATGTGTATCTCTCTGCTTCAAATGTGTTTCTTAGAAACATGTTGTTGCATTCTGAATTTTTAATTCACTCTGATTTTCAATTCTATTATATGAGAGAGTTCATCTCATTCACATTCACAGTTATGATTATTGACATGTAATTCTCTTCATCCTATTTTCCCCTTTGTACTTTTTCCCCTTATTTCACCCTATTTCTTCTCATCAGTATTTTGTTTCTGACTAATGCTTTCCTCAATATGTCCTCCATTTTAATTTCCCCCTCCTTTTTTCTTTCCCATTTCCTCCCTTCCTCTGCCCTCCCTTCTATCAATGCCCCCCTTTTCCCCCCTTCCTTTCTACTTCCCTTAAATGGTAAGCTTTATTTCTTTATCCTAATGAGTGTATATGTTATTCTCTCTTTGAGCCAAATCTGATGAGAGTAATGTTAGAAAAATGCTTACCCCTCTATTTTAATATGGCTTTTTGTGATTATTAATGTGATGTAATTTCCCCATTCCACCTCCCCTTTCCTCTTCTCCCTGAATACTCCTTTTTTCACCCCTTTATTTTCTTTATATCATCAAATCAAAGACAATTTACCTATACTCTCTATGTATACTCCTTCTATCTGCCCAAATATAGATACACTTCTCAAGAGTTACAAGTATTATCTTCCTGTGTAGGGATGTAAACACTTTAAACTTATTGAATACCCTTTTCCCCCTGTTTACCTTTTTATACTTCCCTTGAGTCTTGTATTTGAAGAACAAATTTTCTGTTCAGTTCTGATCTTTTCATAACGAAACCTTGAAAGTACCCTATTTCATTGAATGTCCATCTTTTCCCCTGAAAGATAATGATCAGTTTTGCTGGCTAGTTGATTCTTGATTGCAATCCAATTTCCTTTGCCTTATAGACTATATTTCAAGCCTTCTGATCCTTTAATGTTGAAACTGCCAGGTCTTGTTTAATCCTCACTGTGGCTCCATGGTATTTACGTTATTCCTTTTTGGCTGCTTATAGTATTTTCTCCTTCACCTGATAATTCTGGAATGTGGCTACAAAATCCCTTGGAGTTTTCCTTCTAGGGTCTTTTTCAGGAGGTGATTAATGAATTATTTCAATGAATTTTTTATCTTCTGATTCTAGAATACCAAGGCAGTTCTCATTGATAATTTCTTGGAAGATGGATAGTAGAGTCGTTCTTTGATCATGGCTTTCAGATAGTCCAATCCAATAATTCTTAAATTATTTCTCTGGGATGTATTTTCTAGGTCGGTTGTCTTTCTGATGAGGTATTTCACATTTTCATCTATTTTTCTTTTCATTATTTTGATTCTATTTGAGGGATTCTTGGTGTCTCATAGTCATTAGCTTCTATCTGTCCAATTCTGATTTTTAAGGTATTTTTTCAGTAAGCTTTTGAACCTCTTTTTCCAATGCGACAAATTTACTTTTGAAAGAGTGGATTTTTTTTTTCAGTTTGCCATTTGTATTTGTTTTTTTTGTTTGTTTGTTTTTTTTTTGTTTTTTTTTTTTAGTGAAGGCAATTGGGGTTAAGTGACTTGCCCAGGGTCACACAGCTAGTAAGTGTTAAGTGTCTAAGGTTGGATTTGAACTCGGGTACCCCTGAATTCAGGGCTGGTGCCCTATCCACTGTGCCACCTACCTGCCCCCATTTGTATTTGTTTTTAATGAATTGTTTCCTTCAATTTTTGTGATTCCTTTTCCAAGCCGTTGACTCATTTTTCAAAATTATCTTGTGTAACTCTCTCTCCCCATTTTTCTTCTTCCTCTCTTATTTGATTTTTAAATACTTTTTAAGTTCTTCCAAGAAGGCTTTTTGGTCTTGAGACCAATTTATCTTCCCCTTTGAGACTTCACATGTAGACATTTTGACAGTATAGCCCTCATTTGAGTTTGTGTTTCAGGTCTTCCCTATTGCTAAAGAAACTCTGAATGGTAAGGGTGCTTTTCTGTTTCTTGAGCATATTTTAAACTATTTTTGACTTTTTAAGTTGAAGTCTGCTTCTAGGCCACAGGGGCCACTGTTATAAGGTTCTTATGCTGAGAGATTAGGGCATGGTAACTGGCTTTCTTCTCTGAGACCTCTGTGGCTTGTGGATTACTCACCATACTAGACTTGCTCCCTTATGCTGGTATTGCTTGGTTTAGGCATGCCTTTCCTGTGGGTGGTTCTCTAGTTGGCATTTTACCTTTTCAGCTGGGTTTGGTGGGTCTCACAACTGGCCTGCTGCACCACCAACTTGATAAGCCAGGACAAAAGGACCTGTGCTGCTAATCTGTGCAGTAGCCAAGAGCCTTCTGCTTTACTTGCCCAGAACCCCTCCACGTTGAGCTGACGTGTGCTGTGCTCCCCTTTTGCCCAAGTAAGACTGATCTTTTATAAATTATCTCAAGTGGAAGACTGTGTCTCTCACTCTTTTTCTAGGTTCTGCAGCTTCAGAATCCATTTAGAAGCTTGATTTAATATTGTTTCTGACAGAAAATCAGGAAAGCTTAGGAAACTTCTTGTCTTCTGCCATTTTAGCTGTAACCCTTTAAATTTCTTTCTTTATTTTGGCTTTTCATGGTTTAGATATCAGAACCATATTTTTGTCAGAAAAGGTATTTGGAAGAACTCCTTCTTCACCTATTTTAAAAATTGTTTTGTAGTATCAGAATTAAATGTGCTTTAAATGTTTTATAGAATTAACTTTTTTAATGAGGCAATTGGGGGTTAAATGACTTTCCCAGGGTCACACAGCTAGTAAGTCTTAAGTGTCAGGCTAGATTTGAACTCAGTTCCTCCTGACTCCAGGGCCAGTGCTCTATCCAGTGTGCCACCTAGCTGCCCCCTAGAATGAACTTTTTAATCCATCTGTCCCTGGAGATGAATTCTTAGAAAATTCATGGATGGATAGTTCATCTTATTTTTTTTCTAAAATGGGATATTTTATGTATTTGATTATAACTTCTGTTGAACTCTGCAATTTGTATTTTTGTAAATATTCATGCATTTCACTTAGATTGTCAGATTTTTGGCATACAGTTGGGCAAAATAACTCCTAATTATATTTTCCTCCTCATTCATGGTGAATTTGCTCTTTTAACTTTTGATATGAGTAATTTGTTTTTCTTCTTTATTTTTTTAAATCAAATTAGCCAACATTTTATGTATTTCAATATTTTATTTTTCATAAAACCAGCTCTAAGTTTTATTTTTTAGTTCAATAGATTTCTTTCATTTTTTTTGTTTGTTTTACTTTTTATTTTGTTTTTTGCAGGGCTGAGAAAAGATATATTCCTTTCTATCCCCATTCAATTTTTTCCAGAGATCTATCATGTCTAACTTTTTCTAAAATTCTATTCACCTCTTTAACTTCTTTATTTTATGGTTATATATGTCTAGTTCTGAGACTGGGATGTTGAGGTCCCCCACTAGTATAGTTTTGCTTCCTATTTTTTCTAGTCACTCAATTAAATTGCCTTCTAAGGATTTGGATTCTATGCCACATGGTGCATATATGTTTAGTATTATATTACTTCATCGTCTATAGTACCTTTTAGTAATACATAATTTCCTTCCTTATATCTTTTATATTAGGTCTATTTTTATTTTAATATTTCTGGTATCATGATTGCTACCCCTACTTTTCTTTTTTGGTTTTACTATAGCTGAAATATAATTTATTCTGTTCCAACCTTTTACTTCTACCATGTGTGTGTCTCTCTGATTCAAATGTGTTTCTCATAAACAACATATCATAGGATTCTGTGTTTTAATCCACTCTGCTATTCACTTTCATTTTATTGGAGAGTTCATTCCATTTACATTGACAGTTACAATTACTAATTGAGGATTTCCTTCATTGTATTTCCCCCTTTTACATTTTTCTCTCTCATTGTACCTTGTCCCTTCTCACCAAGGTTTTGCTTCTGACCACTATTTCCCTCAATCTACCCTCCCTTCTCTCAGCACCCCCTCCCTTCTATTTCTCCTTTCCCCTCCTACTTCCCTTTTTGAGCAAAATCTGATGAGAGTGAGGTTCGAATAATATTCACCTCTTTTCTTCTTTCTCTATCCTGTAAGACATTTTTTTTGCCTCTTCATGTTATATAATTTAATGCATTCTGCCTTCCATTTCCTCTTCTCTCAGTATAATCCTTTTTTCATGCCTTCTTTATTTATTATTATTTTTATCACATCAAAGTTAACTTAGAACCATTCACTTTATTTAAGTATGTGCCATCTAACTGCCCTAATACAGATACAGTTCTTTAAAATTACAAGTATAATCTTCCCATGTAGGGATGCAAATAGTTTAGTCGTATTACATGCCATGTTTTTTTTTTTCTTTCCTGCTTACATTTTTATGCTTCTCTTGATTCCTTTATTTAGAGATTTAGTTTGCTGTTCAGCTCTGGTCTCTTCACCAGGAAAGTTTGAAAGTCCCTTATTACTATTAATGTTCATCTTTTCCCTGATTTTACACAATTTTTCAGGGTATTTGATTCAGTGTTGTAATCCAAGCTCTTTTGCCTTTCAGTGTAGAAGCTTCTGAATCCTGTGTAATCCTGGCTGTGGCTTCTGGACATTTGAATTGTTTCTATTTGCTTGCAGTGTTTTTCGTTGACATGATAATTTTGGAATTTGGCTACAATTCCTTGGAGTTTACATTTTGGGATCACTTTTAGGAGGTGATCAGTAGGTTCTTTCCCATCATCACCACCACCACCATCATCACTACCACTACTTTCTGGTTCTAGACTATCAGGACAATTCTCCTTGATAATTTCTTGAAAGAAGCTGTCCAGGGACATTGCTTTATCCACTGTACCACCTAGCTGGCCCAAGGAATGTTGATTTCTTTTTTGTTTGTTTTTGTTTTGGGGTTTTTTTGTGGGGCAATGAGGGTTAAATGACTTGCTTAGGGTCACACAGTAAGTAAGTGTCGTGTCTGAGGTCAGATTTGAATTCAGGTCCTCTTGAATCCTGGGCTGTTTCTTTATCCACTGTGCCACCTAGCTGCCCCAACCTTTGTATTTCAAAATCAGGTCTCCATGATCCAAAGTCAGCAGTATCCAGTAGGTTTTATGTCACTTAAGAAAAAACTTGAAATATATCCGTAAAGACCCTGAATTTGAAAACTGAATGCAGTTATTCAAAATATCATTGGATCATAGATTCAGATCTAATATATACCTAAAATTAATTCAGTCTAATCCCCTCATTTTGCAGGTGTAAAATAGATATGCTAGTCAGCTAAATTACCATAGGTAGTAAATGCCAGGATCCGGATTTCTTATTGAAATTGATTTGACTGTAAATAATTTACTCTTTTTGTTATAAAATGATTATATATTTCCTGTGAGATTCTCTAAATATTTTTTGCACTGGGGCTACTATATGGGGAGGAAAGCAGGATCCTTTTGACACACAAGAAAAATCAAGTCATTTTAAAGCCAAATGACTATCAAATAGAGGGATCTTATACTTGATCACTATTTGTATCTATATTTTCTTTTCTTTTGAGAATCTGTCTATTGCTTCCTATTTTTTGACTTACTGATACATCTGTGATCTTAATTCGAACATCACCACAACTTAACACACTTCCATCATGTTGTGCTGGGATCAAACCACTAGAAATTACAAAATAGTTATTTTAATTTGTTTAGAATAGCATTTTGATCTCTGATTCATATTCATTCACTCACGTTTCATTTCACCAGAATGTATTGAACTACAAATGCAATGAAAATTTTAGGTTCATATTCATAAAAATTAAAAAACAATGTTTTTCCTATTAAAGATTAGAATATTATAAAGTTTGAGTTGAAATGATGAAAATTCTATTCAACTCGTTAAAACAATCATTTTAACCTAAAATATTGTCACTTATAAAGGCAAAAAAGGGTTTACAATTTCACTATTGAGAAGAGCCTGCATATCTAACCAAAATTTCTTCTTTATTTCAGATGAAATTACAAATTCATCAGAAACCAGATTGTCTTTAGAAGATCTCTTCAGAAAGGAATTTGTGGTTCATAATCCTGAGGCCAGGTGGATCAATGGTTAGTTTATGATTTTTATATCTCTCAGATATTTTGTATTGCAGTAATTGATTGATTTGTTAGTAAATATATGTGACTAATGCTATGATTGTATGATTTAGAATTCATACATAATATTGTACCATGAGCCTTGTGTGCTTAGTAGGAAAAGGATAGGAAGCTTTCAGAGTCTGTCTGGATTATTATCCTGAATTTTTTCCTTGAAAATTATTCTAATATTTATACTGCTAGGAAACAATATGGTGATATGAAGCCAAACACTAAGAACAGACTAAATATCAACTAGTTTTATTTGCACAGGTTATGAGGAAACTAGAAATAGATAAGTTTGGATACATTACATGTATGTGTTATAACATTAGAGAGGACTCATTTGGATATATTGTGATATCCATAAATGTCTAGGTATATAAGTGTATAATTTTATATAGGTTATAGGCATATGCACACCTCAGTTGCAATGTTATGATTGGGTTACATTTTTGTAATTTGTTTTATAATAAATGTGGCAAATCATTAAGAATTACTACTGGTAACTATAATTATTTGGAATTATGGACAAAATGATTGAAAGTTACATCACTTTTACCCCAAAAAAGGATCATTCCAATGCTTTCTTTAAGTGACCTTGAAAAAAACAAATACATTTTACATTTAAATGAGTCTTGAGAAAAAATAAAAACACAAACACACTTGAGTGTCAATAGACACATAGACTCACCTCCCCAATCTATACAGTGATAGTAAAGGAAATAATTTAAGGCAATTCAGATTTAACAGCTGAAGAAAAAGGGGAAATATGTCTGTAGCATGATTTCTATTATTTACCTCTCTACACAAAATATGATCATCTCCTGAATTATCCTCCATATGACAATTGGTTTATAAATAATTATCAATATGCTAGGACAAAATGGGAACAACGCAATGTTTCTATATTAATCAATAACATTCCTTTATTGAGACTTCATTCTTGCAATTCTAAATGTAGGATTCAGGGTTTATTATGCTTTTAAAATAATATTCATGGTAGGTAAAGGGTGAATGCTCCTTTCCCAAGAATTTTAAAAATTAAATAATTAATATATTGTTTCTTTCGTAAATTATATTTACTTTCCTAGGGCAAGAAAGTAATTGAGGGAGAAAGATAAGAAGAAATAAAATGGTATATTTTAGAAAAAAATGGCCTTTATGTGAGAGAGGGAGGGAGGGAAGAAGGGAGAGAATCTAAGGAGCATGAAGGCAGAAATAGAATTAGATTAGGATTGAAGGAGCAGTGTTTCAGTTTCATATCTCCAAAAGTTCTGCATTTTGGATATATATAATAATTAAGACAAGTCAGGTAGTACTGAGATTTTTCAGACCATCTCTTCTGGATTTTTCCTTGAGTGTTTTTGGAATTGTCCCAGAACTGATTGAGAGATTTTTTTTTTTGGGGGGGGTATGGAAAGTGACCAATCACTGTAAGAATATAACAGCAAAATGATCTCTGTGTTTGCCTTAAATAACACAAGCAATATGATGTTAGGCAGCAGAGAAATGTTGATAACATAATCAGAGTCCTTGAATTTAATGACTTATTCCCCATTTCTTCAAATGAATTATGAAACCAAGAGAAAGAAGAATGGTTCTCTATCCATTTAGCACCTTTGGCTTGAAGAGTGTGGGTTATCTTTCTATGTCTAATCATCTATATAAAAATATTTGATACCATTCTTTCTGCCATTTTACTCTTCAGGAAATGCCTTATAATTACATTCAATTTCATCTCTGATGCCCCATATCATATCTTCCATTGTACAGAAAAACTGACAGATCTATACAAAGTTTCCATAGACAATGTGGTATTTTGTAAGGAAGACAAATATCTACGTCTGAAAATGCCAGCTATGTGACTCTAGGAAAACCATTGAACAGTCAGTATCCCAAGCAAATCTTTAATTTTAAAAGTTGGAGAATTATTCCCCACACCTATTGTTAAACATGTATGTATGTATATTTAAATAGGCAGTTCCCTTCAGTGATGATGAAGAAATAAACCCTAATCTTCACCCTACTTTCTTAAAATTCAAATTATCTTTCTCCCTTTTTGTTCCTTTATCCCTCTGCATGCAATTATTATAAATGTGTTTCATAGAAAAATTATTATGTTATTGATAGATTTATCCCTCGTTCATTTTATCTATAAGCACTATTTAAAATATTTCTACATTTCATTGTGGTTAAATGAAAATTTACTTGAAACTTATATAGAACTGTAGGGAAGCTTTTGGGGGTGTGATGGTTTAGAATAATTTCTTCCATTTTTGCAAAACAGATTATGAATATTATTTTCAGAAATTATATAAACCATTTGGGCTTATGTTTCAATGATCTATCAGGGATATAGTTGTACTTTGTGTACAAGTAATAGTAGCTTCTCCTATAAACCACACCAGATTGTGACTCTAAGCATGATGTCACTTGGAAGTTTAGTGGAATGGATTTTTCTGAATAGATATATGAATTTAAAGCAGAATAAAAGAAGGAAAGATATATTTAATAATTCCCACTGTGTGCAAGGCACTGTGCTACGTTTTTTATAAGTATCAACTCATTTGATCTTTTAACAACCTTTGAAGGAAGGGATTATTATTATTCCTGTTTTACAGTTGGGAAAAAAAAAACCTAGGGCAGGCAAAAGGTTAGGGATTAGATTAAGGAGACAGATCATTTCATTTTTCAATATCCAAGTACTGTGATATATCATTGCTATCAATCCCATAAAGACAATAATGTCAATAAGAAATCAATTAACTCTCTGCTCTTAGAAATTCCCATGAACAAACAGGACTTTCAGCATGCTGCACCAACAACAGAGCTTTGCAACATAGTTTTGCTAATTATTCTAGGGGTTTCAGAAAATTTTGGCATCTTTTTTCAGATGCTAGAAAAAAATTCCAGTGAGACTTAAATTGTTTTTATTAATCAATAAAGATATTATTGAACTTTCACAGTAAGAAAATCACTTTAGTGGCAGAATGGATGATGAATTGGAATGTGGATAGACTTCAGGCAGGAATACCAGCAGGCTATTGTAATAATCAAGGCATGAAGTGATGTGTGCCTATACCAGAGTGGTGGCAGAGTCAAAGAACAAAAGGGGGTGAATTTGAGAAATTATATAAAGATAAAGTTGATGGGCCTGTGCAACAGATTTGATTTTGGGGGAAGGTAAAAGATAATAAGAAGTCCAGGTTGACTCCTAGGTCATGAACCTAAGGACCTGGAAGGTTACTGTTCCTCTCTAAACATTAAGGAAGGTGGAGGAAGGGAAAGATTTTGAGTTTTATTTTTGCATATGTTGACTTTAAGATATCCTCTGGACAGTGCGTTAGAGATGTCTCAGAAGCATTTGGAGATGCATAATTGCAGGTCAGCACCATAACTAGGGGAAAGCAAGTAGAATTATGGCAATAAGAGGGTGTTCAAAATCAAAATTGAGGTTTTATATGAGTATTTTTCGAAGGAAGTCCTATTTAGAATACTATTATCGTGACAGGATATGGAATGGACATGTGATTTCAACAACATAGGGAACTCATAGATGAGGAAGCTCACTCTACCAATACATGTCTGGAACATGTCTGGAATTTGTAGTTTTGCAAAGTTTCTTAAAAAAGTGAGAGATTAAGTGGCTTGCTGGGGATCCATATGCAATAGGTTTCAGTGACGTGTTCCTGGCTCTGAAGCCAGCATGCTATAAAATATGTTCACAGCCACCTTTCCCACTAATTGTTACAATGTATTCATACTATTGTCAACATTTTATTGACTGATGTACGTAAAAACTATTAGAAAAATTGAATATATGAAAACCTATATAATTTCCCTATATAACATTTAACACTATATGTTTATATTTTCCCAAAAATCCAACATAATACATTACTTTCCTCATATTCTATTGTTCTATTCCTTAATTTTTGACATGAACTATTTATTAATTTATTATGAAATCATAAAGTATTTATATTCAAATTATATCTGTCAAAAGTTCAGTTGATGATAATATCTGGGTAAAGTAGGCTTTAAAAATCTTCTAAAAATACATGCTGATTGTAAAACTATGTTTTAGTGGGACAGATTTTTAAGTTGAATTTTGATGAATCCTGTTATCAACATTTTTATGGAAATTTAGGAGAGTGAAGAAAAACTTTATTTACACCAGGAAAAAAATCTGCTTCCTGAATAAATGTTTTTAGATTCTTCAAGAGAAATTATTCAAAAGTGTGGAACTATAATTAATACCTTGGGGAATTTAAAGGGAATTTAAACAAATACATAAAATTTAGACTTTGTGAACCTCATATCTTTACTTCCCCTTGTAGCTATTCATTTTGGTGACTATGATTTGGATTTGAAAATGAAAATTAAGAGAACTATCTTATTGTAATTTTGATATTAAGATATACATGAAATTGTTAAGGGAATGTATGATATAGCATCAAAAAGATCAACCAAGAAAGCAATAAATGATAACTGAGTGCTAGCTATATGCTGTGTAAAAAGTGAGGCAAAAAAGCAATATGAGGTATGCTTCCGACTCTTTAAGGAGCCTACAATCTAGAAAGGAAGAATAACTGAACCTGGGAGATTTATTAAGTGTTAAAGAGTGTGGTACTATCAGTACAACAGAACTTCAAAAGAGAGAGAGATCAATTTGAGCAAAAGCATTTTCCAAACACACCATGAAGAAGATAAGTGCTTAAGCTGGTGCTTCACATATGAATTGGATTTAGCAAAATAGATGAGAGGAGGGAGGGCATTTTGGGGAGAGTTCTTTAGAAATGGCATGGATCTAGAAATAAAGTGTAATGTGTATTAGGATATCAGTGAGAAGAGTGGCCTGCTTGGAGAAGAGAAAGTCTTTTGGCCTGGGGAAATTGAATTGGATATGTTAAGTGAATGAATAAGTGAATAAATGAGCAAATGAATAAAAACAAATTTATGAGGCATGTCCTATGTGCCAGGTGCTTTGCTAAACTTGGAGGATAAAAATGCAAGTGTTACAGCCCATGGACTTAAGGAATTTATATTCAAAAAAGGAAAGATAACTCATTATCAGCATGGTGGATGGGAAAGGGATTGTCTAGGGATTCAAAGAATCAGAAGTTGAACTAGAGAGCATTCAATTTAACAATTCCTTCTCAGAAGCAATGTTAATATTGTCATGATTACCATGTAATTAGCAAGAGGTAAATGAGGAAAAAGTGACATTTCAGTACAGATGACAGGGTAAATGGCAATATCTCCAGGGCATTGGCTACACGGAATAAGAATCATGGTTTAATGGTTTATTCTGGGACTTGTGGATCATTCATCATCCTTTGCACGTTAATCTTCCAGATAGCTACCAATAAAGGCAGTTTAACCTCAGGACAAGAGATCGAAAGCTAAGCTCTCTTGGACTGGGCAAAGGGTATGTTTTCTGATTGGTTAGTTTCAGGATGATCCTTAAAGTGATAAAAAAATAAGGCAGTGGCAGTGTGGATAAAAAGACAGCTGGATGTGATGTGATCCAGGCAATGATGGTCAAGCATGGAGCCTGGAAACAGCTAGATTGATTAGAACAGTTGAATTTGTACTAAGGTACAAAAGAATATGTGGCAGTGGCACTGGTTCAATAATTAATAGAAATGATTTGAACAGTGCTTCAAAGGAAGCTTTCATTGTTCAGATTTAGCAAATCACAAAATTAACTTTTTTTTTTTTTGCAGGGCAATGAGGGTTAAGTGACTTACCTAGGGTCACACAGCTAGTAAGTGTCAAGTGTCTAAGGCCGGATTTGAACTCAGGTCCTCCTGAATCCAGGGCCAGTGCTTTATATATTGCACCACTTAGCTGCCCCACAAAATTTACTTTTAATGTAGGTATGATTTGAAGACTTGAATGAATTTAAATGATGTAAAATATAATTATATAAAAATATACACAATGACCTCAGCAATATGAATGAAAGCAATATTAAAAAGCTGATAAACTTAGATGATTTTTAATGACCAATTATGGTCATTGATGAAAAAGTCTTTTTCCCTATAGAAATAAAGGAGGCAAATTCTGAGGGAAGATGATGATGTTGTTTTAATTGTTATTATTTCACAAATGTCAAGGCTAATGGCAAATGACTTTGATAAAAAATCATCAGTAAAAATGTTTTTGAGGGTAGATTTTTTTTCTTGTAATAGCAATCACTTTCCTACCTTTATACTCTCTTATTTATACTTTAGTATGTGTTCCATGTACTATCAATTAACCCCTCCCCCATTCCCCAACCCCTGAGAATCAAATGTCCATTGGGAGGAAGTAGAAGTTAATCTATTTTTATCACTTTCTTTTTTTTAGTAGAAGTTAATTTTTAAAAAGGAGGCTATTGTTGACAGTTTCATTTAATGGCCTTTGGATCTTTTTCTTTTCTCTGTAAATGTATATGTATATTAGAATTCATTATGGAAGATATAAATAAATAAATACATATATATATATATATATATATATATATATACACACACACACCGGTGAACATTAATTTGTCAACACACTATCCTTTTTTTTTTTAAGTGACTTACCCAGGGTCACAAAGCTATTAAGTATCAAGTGTCTGAGGCAGGATTTGAACTCGGGTCCTCCTGAATCCAGGGCTGGTACTTTATCCCCTGGTCCACCTAGATGCCCACATCACATTGTACTTTTAATAAGCCTCTGAAATAGTCAACTTAAAACTTTCTGTATTCTAATGATATATATTTTATAAAAGGGGAAAATAGATAAAACAGGATAATCAGTTGTGTTTCACTATATCCATGTTCATTCCCAGGGGAATGTGTATGAATTTGGTCTTTTCTTGTTCATCAGTTGTGAAATTGCTAGGGATACTTTTTCTTTTTTGTGTTGTTGTTGTTGTTGTTGTTTTGTGTTGTTTTTGTTTTTGGTAGGTCACTGTTAATTTTATTTGTATTGACTTTTAAAATTTATCTTTACTTTTATTTTGTTGTTTTTAATTTCATTTAATTTTCCTTTCCAAATCCTCTACTTCCCTTCCTTCACTTCTTACTTTACACATTCATAAGGCAAAAAATATGATACCCTTTCTACATATAAATATATCTACAACATATTTCCACATTTGTCATTCCAACAAAATAAGAAAAATAAGAGTAAATTACTTTAATATGAAACCCAATACCATTAGTTTTCTATCTCGAGATACATAGCATTTGAAATCATGGGTCACTTGGAATAGTGGTATATTATTGTATTGATCAGAGTTATTAAGTCTTCCATAGTAAATTATGGCCTCCTTGTTCTTCTTACTTGACTTTGAATGAGTTTATGTAAGTTTTCTTTAGTTTTTTTTTCTCCTGAAACCATCCACTTTATAATTTTTATAACAATTACATTCTTCCACAATCATATGTTATAACTTATTTAGTTCTTCCTCTACTAATAGCTATTTCCTCAGTTTCCAATTTTTTACCTTCACAAAAAAGACCTATTAAACATTTATCAATTGGGAAGTGTCTTTTTTAATTTAAAATTTTAGGGGCAGATAGGTGGCGCAGTGGATAGAGGACCGGCCCTGGAGTCAGGAGCACCAGAGTTCAAATCCGGCCTCAGACACTTAACACTTACTGGCTGTGTGACCCTGGGCAAGTCACTTAACCCCAATTGCCTCACTAAAAAAAAAATAGCTTAGTTCTCTTTATACTTGAGAAATGAGATTTTTATTAGAGAAATTTGTTGCATTTTCATAGTTCCCTGTTTTTCTTCTAAATTTGGCAAAATTGTTTTTTTCTTATTCAAAAGCTTATTTTTTTACAAATTTAATGGAAAAAATATCACATGAATTGCTCTCTCTTCTTCACTCATTTTCCCTCTATCCATAGATATGATAGGTAATTTCTTCCATGCTATCCTAATTTTCTTATACCAGCATTTATGATTAAATCATGTACAACGTTAAATTTATCTTTTTTTTTTTTTTTTTTGCTGGGCAATGAGGAGGGTTAAGTGACTTGCCCAAGGTCATATACATAGTAAATCTAGTAAGTGTCAAATGTCCGAGGCCAGATTTGAACTCATGTCCTCCTGAATCCAGGGCCGGTGCTCTATCCACTGTGCCACCTAGCTACCCCCATCCTGGGATATTTTTGCTGGGCCTGGAACACTGGAGGAGGCAGACACTCAGCCCCCACTCTCTCTCTCTTTTCCATCTAGGTATGATTCCATTGATAGTATTGACCTTTTCTTCTTCCAAATGAAGTTTATTATCATTTTTCTAGCTCTCTAAAGTAATATTTGTTTATGAGTTTGACAGGGTAATGAATGAATAAATTAATTTATGCAATATTGTCATTTTAGCCTACCCATGAGCAATTAAAAATTGCTAATTATTTAAATGATTTTTATTTATGTTGTGTTTTGTAATTGTGTTCATATACTACATTTATGTCCAATAAAGTACATTCCCAAGTGTTTTATACGTGGAAATGTCTCTTTCTCACTGCTCCATTTTGGTAATAATAGCAAGATTATAATGATTTATGTGGGTATACATCTCTATATCTATCTACTACTTTTGCTAAATTTATTGATGGCTAATACTGCTAATATTTTTGTACAATATTAAATAATATTTTTTTCTTTAAATGTTTGGTAGAATTTTCTTATAAATACCTCTGGTACTGGTGTTTGTTTGTTTTCCTGTTAGAGAGTTCATTTATGACCTGACCAATTTGTTTATCTCTAACATAGATTATTTAAGTATTCTGTATTTTCTTTTAACCTGGGAAATTTATATTTTTTTATAAATCTTCATTTCATTTAGATTGTCAATTATATTGGCATATAGTTAGGTGAAGTCTTCATACTATTTTATTTGATTTCTTCTTCATTCATTGTTTACTCATACTTTTAATTTTTTAAACTGATAATTGGTTTTGTTTTGTTTTAAAGAGATTCAGTCAATGGTTTATCTATTTTATGAAAATGCTCATACTTTAATTTATTAGATCACTTTTTTACTTTTTATTTTCAATTTCATTCTTTTTTTGTTTTTGTTTTTTTTTGGGGGGGGGGTTTGCGGGGCAATGGGGGTTAAGTGACTTGCCCAGGGTCACACAGCTAGTAAGTGTCAAGTGTCTGAGGCCAGATTTATACTCAGGTACTCCTGAATCCAGGGCCAGTGCTTTATCCACTGCGCCACCTAGCCACCCCCTCATTCTTTTTTTAATATTTAGGATTCCTATTCAGGGATTTAAGTTCGGTTATTAACAATTGCTTTGTCATACACTCTTGATTGTATTTTTAAAACTGTGTAATGGTCCAAAAAGGGTCCACTTTCTATTTCTCCTTTTCTGAATTTTTGTAAGGTTTTCTTTCTAAATTTCCAGTTTGTTTTGCCCTAACATATTACTTCTATTCTTTTCTTTTCTCTTCAATTCTTTTTGTTCTTTCTTTTATTCCTTTCTTTCTCTTCCTTCTTTAATTACATGGTCATTTTTTGTAAAGGTGTCAGCTAAAGCTTAAAAAATGTATCTACCTCTCAATTTCCATTCAGTATTATATATATATATATTAATATAAATATACACACATATATACATACGCATACACACACACACACACACATATATATATATATATATATAATTTCCCCTAAAATTATATCTAATTCTTTCATTTGTATCTTGCTTAAGTAGTCATTATATTATCAAGGTATGAGAGGAATACATTGAGATCCCCCACTGGTGCAATTTTACTATTTTCTCCTTTCACTAATTTCAATTTTCCTATAATAGTTTAGATGCTATGCCATTTGGTGTAAATATGTTTGGTACTTGTACTAATTCATAGTATATGGAACCTTTAACAAAATGTAGTTTTCTTAACTATTTTAATTAGATATATCTTTGCTATTGATCTTCCTGAAATCATGATAGCTATTTAAATTTTTTATATTCCTGCATTTTTTAAACTTCAGATGACTGATAATAGGTTCTCCTCCAGTCTTTTATTTGAATTTAGTGTATTTGAATGTCAATTCTCACCCCTGGCCAGCTCTGGTCTTTTCATCACTGATGATTGAAAGTCATCTATTTCATGAAATTTCCATTCCTTCCCCCATAGGGTTATATTAGTTTTGCTGGGAAGGTTTTCTTGCATGTAATCCTATATCCTTTGCCTTCTGGAATGTGATATTCTTAGCCTTCCATTCTTTTATAGTAGTAGCTCCCAAATCTTGTGTGATTTGAAATATGATGTCTAGGTTCTTTTTTATCATAATTTTAGGTAACTTAATGTTCTTAGATTATCTCTCCTTTATATATTTTCATGTTCAGTTATTTTTCTCATAACATTTTATATTTAATTTTAATCAATTTTCTTAGACTTTTTTTATTGATTTGTGATATTCTATGGAGATATTGGATTCCACTTTCAATAATTTTTTTAAGTTTTTCATGTCTCTTTGAAATAATCTATTTTCTTATATTATGGCAAATAGTTCCTTCCTATATTAGAAAATGCTAAAATACAGTCAGAGAAAGAAAAAAAAGAGAAAAAAGAAATTAAAGAAGGAAGAGAAAGAAAGGAATAAAAGAAAGAACAAAAAGAATTGAAGAGAAAAGAAAAGAATAGAAGTAATATGTTAGGGCAAAACAAACTGGAAATTTAGAAAGAAAACCAGCATTTTAAAGTAAAGTAATTATTTTAAGGGATACAAAGGAGAGAGTGCTTTCTAAACATTATAAATTGGCATTGATGATGCATAGCAATGAAAGTTTGAGAGGTATAAGTCACAAAGTCTGAGTAGTCTGTTGATATTTTCTAGGTGTCTGGTCAGGTAACAACATGATAAATCAAAGTTAGAAAGTACAGATGCCACATGGCAAGATGACTAGGAAAACTCGTGATAGTAGTGGTGAGTGTCAAAGCTGAGAAAGGGAGAACTCGAAGCCAGGAAGACTTCAGATGCTACACCACCTTTTACACTACTGACCCTAAGGTAGTTAGTTAAGTAATGGGTAGTACTGGACAAAAATGTAAGTTTCTAAAAAGTATAAAAATAATGAGTTTTGGGGGCAGCTAGGTGGTACAGTAGATAAAGCACCAGCCCTGGATTCATGAAGACCCAGTTCCAATCTGGCCTCAGACACTTGGCACTAGCTGTGTGACCCTCAGCAAGTCATTTAACCCTCAATGCTCCACCAAAAAATAAAAAAACAATGTTGAGTTTCTGGGGATGTAATCAAGATGGCAATAACTCTTCCGAGCTCTCTGGTAAAATAATTTTCCATCTGAAGACAACTTAGAAGATCAGCATGAAAGGTCTATCCCACCCTGGAAAGAGTAGGCCAAACCAGAACTAACACAGCCCAGACAAACCAGGAGCAGTGCTTGGGACCCACTGAATCAGCAGTAGCAACTTCTTCTGGAATTCATCACAGAGAAGGTAAGAGGGTTCAACAATTGGGCAGAAGGAAATTACAGGGATTATTTTGCTAGCACTGAGGCAGGAATCTGTTGTTTTGACCATATTCAGATGCAGGTCACAGGTTGCAATCCCTGGGCATTGAGGAGCACAGATACAACAGAGCTTTTAGCCACAGTGGCACAGGATGTTCTTCATACTGCTGGGGCAGAAAAGTAGGCTTATGGTTGTATGAAGACTGGAGTAGAGGCCAGGAGAGTAGTAAACATACCTCTCCTTAAATCATACCACCATTGAAAGAACAGGAAACTAGGGCAGCTAAGTTGCACAGTGGATAAAGCATCAGCCCTTGATTTAGGAGGACCTGAGTTCAAATTTGACCTCAGTCACTTGACACTAGCTGTGTAACCTTGGCAAGTAACTTAGCCCTCATACACCCCCCCAAAAAAAAAAAAAAAACTGGGGGCAGCCAGGTAGCACAGTGGATAGAGCACTGGTCCTGGATTTAGGAGGACCTGAGTTCAAATCTGGCCTCAGACACTTAAAACTTACTAGCTGTGTGACCCTGGGCAAGTCACTTAACCCCAATTGCCTCACCAAAAAGAAAGAAAGAAAGAACATGAAACTTACAAATCCCTAGAAGTATCTCTGAAAACAGCTAAACAAACCACTGAAGCATGGAACAGTGCACCCTCCACCCTGGAAGAAGAGACCCACTTTAACAAAGACCCCACAATTGTGCCAACATAGTCTCCAGGCAGAATATGCCAGAGAAACTTACCCCCGAGCCTCCAATATCAGATGAAGCACAAGTGTCTTCTGGAACAAAGCTTAAAGTTGGGCAAGAGGATTGAACAGCTTGGTGGGGCGGGAAGGAGGATGTGGAAAATACAGGGGTGTCTGTAGGACCCAAGGAAGAATTCAGCTATCTCAACCCAACAGGGAACCAGGAAGAAATCTTGAGTGGCAGGAGGCCCAGGTCGGGGAGGGGCACAAGCTCATTACTGCTAAGAACCACAGCACACAAAGTTTTGTTGGCTGGTTAATTAGCAATTTGGCTTGAGGTTATCTTTGGACCAGAGAACAGGCCAGGCAAGAGAAAAACCTGGCCTTCCTGGAAGCAAAATATCTGGGACCTTCTGAAGCTTGGAACAGTATAGCTTGGCAGTAGGACCCCACTGTAAGAGGGAGTTAAAAGTCAAGTAAAAGATGGCAAGATGAGCAAGCAAAGAAAGTTGAGAATCACAGTTCCTTTAAAGACAAGGAAGTTGTATATTTAAAAATAAAATAAAAAATAAATAAATAAATAAAATTAAGGGGTGAGAGAGGAATTCACTGGGAGAAAGGGAAAGGGAGAGGTGGAATGGGATATATTATATAAAAAAAGCAAGAAAAAGGTTTTACAGTGAAATGAAAGTTGGGGGATGTACTGGGGAATGAGTGGACATTACTCTCATCAGAATTGGCTTGAAGGAGGAATAACATACACACACAGTTTAGAATAGAAATCTATATTACCCAGCATGAAAGAAAGAGTAGAAGTGGATAAGGTGTGGTTTGACAGAAGGGAAGACAGATTGGGAGAGGGGGCAATCAGAAGCAAACCAGTTTTGGAGAGGGATAAAGTGAAAGGAGAAAGAGAATAGAGTAAATGTCATGGGAAGGGAATAGAATGGAGGGAAATATATTTAGTAATATTAACTAAAAAAAATTGAGGCAAGTTTGTCTCATAAAACCTCATTTCTCAAATATATAGAGAATTGAGTTAAATTTATTAAAATAAGAAATATTCCCCAATTGATAAGTGATCAAAATTTATGAACAGCCTTCAGATTAAAAAATCAAAGCTATCTATTGCCATATTAAAGATTCTCTTTTTCATTATTGATTAGAAAGATGAAAGGCAAAATAATTCTGGGGTACTACATCATACCTATTAGATCAGATAATAGGACAGTAAAAGGAAATGACAAATATTGTAGGGGATATGGGGGAAATGAGACATTAATGCATTATTGGTGGAGTTGTAAACTGTTTCAATCATTCTGTAGAGCAATTTGGAACTATGGTAAAAGGTCTATGAAACCATGCATACTCTTTGACCTAGGAATACCACTACTAGGAAAGTAGCCAAAAAGAGATATAAAAAAATGAAAAGGAACTGGTTGTAAAATATATATATATCAATAGCTGCTTTTTTCTGGTGGCAAAGAACTTGAAATTGAAAGGATTCCCATCAATTGGGGAATTGTTGAACAAATTGTGGTATGTGTTTATGATGGACTACTATTGTGCTATAAGAAATGATCAGCCAGATGCTCTCAGAAAAACCTGGCATGACTTATATGAGCTGATGCAAAGTGAAACATACTGTGTACAAAGTAACAGCAATATTGTAAGATGATCAGCTGTGAATGACTTGGCTATTCTGAACAATATAATTATCCAAGGTAACTCTAAAGGACTTAAAAATGCTATCCATTCCCAGAGAAAGAAATGATGGTGTATGTATACAGATTGAAACATATTTTTAAAATTTGTTTTCTAAAGCATTTTTTGTCTGTTTTCTTTCACAACCTGACTAATATGGAGATGTTTTGCATGATTACACATGTATAACATTGAATTACTTGCCTTCTTAAGTGGGGGAGGCAGGAAAGAAGAAATTTTGGAACACAAAGTTCTTTAAATAGATGCTAAACTTGTTTTTATATGTAATGGGGGAAAATAAATGCTAAACAAAAAATGTTCAAAAAAAAGGAGTTTCATTATGTAGGTGTTTCTTATACCTGTAAAACAGTTTCCCCCAGGCTTTCTGCCATGTTTGTGTCCAATGAAACCCCTACTTTTCTTTCCTTTTCAATGCAATTTGTTTTCCCCTTCCTGTTTCCTACTCCCACCTTCTTACTTTAAAAAACAACAACCACCCTCTAAGTACAGCTTTGGGTGGGGGGAGGGTGCACTGATTGTAGGAGTCTAGAATGTGTCCTATCTCAACAGTCCCTTCAGATTCCTATTAAATATGTTTAGCCCCAGAGATAATCACCCTAAAAGGTTCTATTTAAATATGGGCTATTGTTAGTATCTGGTCCCAGTCAGCCTGTCCTGGTTCTTAAGCTTCAGTTAACAGAATGCCCTTCCACAGTCTTGAATGAGAGTGAGAGTGTGTGTGTGTGTGTGTGTGTGTGTGTGTGTTAAAACATTAAAGAAGGATTCAGGTTGCCCTTATTACCCTATTTTCTTAGGCTCTTTGGCTTGGAAAGAAGTCTCCCTCACTTTTCTTCTTTCACTGTGTTCTTTTGATCTGTTCTCAGTGCTTTAATATCTGATGTCTTTTGTGCTCATGAGCATAGCATCTTTCTCACTAGTTTCTCACCCCTAATCTTTCTTTCTCTTTTTTTCCCCTTCCTTCCATAATCTTTTCTCCATTTCTTTAATGCCTTTTGGTGGCTTTTTTTTCTTGCCTTACTTCTTAAAATTGTCACTGTATAATCACTGATATTGTCAATGAACATAGTCAAGGAATACTTAAATCTTTTCCATAAAAAATATGTCTACATATGTGTGTGTGTGTGTGTGTGTGTGTGTGTGTGTGTGTGTGTGTGTAGACAGAGACAGAAGCAGATAGACTAACCAAACAACGGAAGAACAGGCAGGCAAGCAGCATTAATTACCCTCTAATAAACTCTTTAGCTAATGAATGGCATTGAATTTATATTCCTCCAAAATCTGTTGTCACCCTGTCTTTATCCATGTATGTGCTCTTTTCTCCTACCAAAATTATTTATTTGCTCTTACCCCAAACAAGTCTCACATTTTTCTGTTTCTGTGTTATTGTGCCACATTATCCAATATTTCCTGCCTTTCTCCCAGTCTTCACCTATTTTAAAAATATTATTTTAATATTTTTTGTTTAAATTTAGAGATCTAAATTCTCTCCCTTTCTCCATCCCCACAACCTGCATGGAGAAGGCAAACAATCTGACAGAGATTACACATGTAGAGTTATACAAAACATATTTCCTTATTAGCCATGATGTAAAAGAAAACGGAGACAAACTGAAAGACAAATAAAATACAAACTAGAAGAAAAAATTCTTGTAGTTACAAGAAATATCAAGTGTTTTTAGGTATGCTTAATCTTCATTGAGATTCCATCATTTCTTTCTTTGGAGGTAGATAGCAATTTCCACTATAAGTTCTTCAGAATTATCTTAGATAATTGTATTATTGAGAAAACCTAAATCATTCAGAATTGATTCTTATATAATATTTCTGGTCCTAGGAAAAAAACTTCTTCTGCTTCTCATTTCACTTTGCATCAGTTCATTTATCACATGTTCAGCTATTCTAAAAGTGATGAGCATTTCCTCAATTTCCAGTTCTTTGCCACCACAAAAATACTGCTATAAATATTTATTTTATAGCTAGGTCTCTCTTTGTTTGTTTTTCTTTTGTTTCTTGTCATTTCACTTCGCTTCTTTTCACTTCTCTTCTCTCTCTCACTCTCAGAAAAACAAAAACAACAACAAAAAACCCAGTACGGGTTTTCTTTGGTGAAAGGGCATTCAGAGTTTGAAAGCTTTTTGATCATAGTTCCAAACTGCTCTGCAGAATGGTTGGATCATGTCACAACTCTACCAACAGAACATTAGAGTCCCAATTTTCCCACATCCCAACTAACATTTTCCTCTTCTGTCATATTAGCCAATATGATGTTTTTTAGGTGGTACCTCATAATTGTTTTAATTTCCTTTTCTCTAATCAATAATGATTTAGAACATTTTTATGTGACTATCAATAGCTTTGATTTATTTGCTGGAAACTACCTGTTCTCATATATATATATATATATATATATATATATATATATATATATATATATATATATATATATATATACCATTTATCTATTGGGGAATTACTCAAGTTCATACAAATTTGGCTGATTTCTCTCTATATATTTGTGAAATAAAGCCTTTATCAAAGAAACTTGATGTAATTTGTCCCACAAGCTTTCTTTCATTCCTTCCAATCTTGGCAGCATTGGTACAAAGACTTTGTGGAAAGATTTATTAAGTCAATTTATTCAAAATTATGTACTCTAAAACTCATTATCTATTTTCCTTTTTTCAAAAAACAGATCCTAGTGTGTTTTTCATTGGTTCAATGGATTTCTTTAATTTTATTATTCTCTCCCTTGTTTTTCAGGATGTTCCCTTTGGTGCTTATTTGGGAATTTTAATTTGTGCTTTTATTATTTTTTTTTAGTTGCATGCCCAATTTATTTATCTGCTTTTTCTCTAATTTGTTTATATTAACATTTAGAGATATAAATTTTCCCTTCAATATTGCTTTGGTTGCATCTTTAGTTTTTAATATATTGTCCCATTGTTGTCATTTCTTTTAGTGAATTCTTTACTGTGTTTATGACTTGTTCTTTAACCCACTCATGCTTTAGGATTAGATTATTGTTTCTGATAAATTTTAAATCAATATTTACCCAGTCCTAAACTGAATCTAATTTTATTGCATTATAATCTGAAAAGGATCGATTTAATATTTCTGCTTTTGTGCTTGGTTTTGAGAGTTTTATGCCATAATACATGATCAGTTTTTGTGTTGGTGCCATGTACTGCTGACAAAAGGTATATACCTTTCTTTTCCTATTCATTTTTTTCCAGAAGGCTATCATGTCTAAGACTAAAGTTCAATTAATTTCTTTAACTCATGCATTGTTATTTCCTTGGTTACATTTATCTGGTTGTGAGAGGGGAAAGTTTAGGTTACCCAGCAATAATGTCTTTACTGTCTACATCCTCCTGTTACTTTTATTTTCTTTTTTTTTTAAATTTCTTTCAGGTGGATTCATTCAAGTTCTCTTTTATCTTCTCATCCTAGGATATCAGGAAAATTTTATTTAACAATTTAACGAAATATGATGACTATACTCCTTTTGAAAAAACAACTATGGCTTTCAGGTAGTCCAATAATTTGTATATTATCTCACTTTAATTTATTTTCTAGGTCAGTTTTTTCTCAAGGGAAATATTTCAGACTTTCTTATATTTTCCTTTTTTTTTTTTTTACTTTGCTTTATTGTTAATTGCTATCTAACAAAGTCATTAGCTTCTGCTTACCCAGTTCTATTTTTTTAAGAAATTAATTTTCTTCAGTGAGGTTTTATATATCCTTTTCCATTTGTCCAATCCTGATTTTTAAGGAATTCACATTTTCAATGAATTTTTTTATGTTTTTTAACATTTGGCCTATTCTTTTCTTAAGGTGTTATTTTCTTGTCTTTTTTATTCCTCCTTTAAAAAGCTGTTAGGGTTTTAAAAAATATTTTCTTGCATCTCTTTCTTTTCCCATTTTCCCACATCTCTCCGTTATTTAACTAGTAAAAAGCCTTCTGAAGTCTTTATAATATTTGGGGGTGACGAGGCCAATTCACATTATTCTTTGTGGATTTACACGTAGTTGTTTTTACATTATTATATCCTGAGTTTATATTTTGATCTGCCCTGTTACCATCATAACTTTCTGTGGCCAGGTTATCTTGTTATTATTGTTTGTACATTTTCCCAGTCTATTTCTTGAATTTTATCTCTTTGTTAAAGTTGGGTTCTGCTCTCAGTGTGGAGGGCCCACAGTCCCAAGCTTCAGGTTTTTATACTTTTCAGAGTAAGTTCTATAAGTTTTTAGTTTTTCTAAAGTGGTTTGATCTAAGGATAGGTGTGATCACTGCTCTTCTTACCTGTGCTCTGTTTTATGAATGAACACAATAACTTTTTTTTTCCCAGGGCAATGAGGGTTAAGTGACTTGCCCAGGGTCACACAGCTAGTTAAGTGTCAAGTATCTGAGGCTGGATTTGAACTCAGGTCCTCCTGAATCCAAGGCCAGTGCTTTATCCACTGAACCACCTAGCTGCTCCACAAAAAATTTTTGTTTTGTTTGCTTTTTTGTTTTTTGTAGGGCAATGACGGTTAGGTGACTTGACCAGGGTTACACAGCTAGTAAGGGTTAAGTATCTGAGGCCATATTTGAACTCAGTTAATCCTGAATTCAGGACTGGCACTTTATCCACTGTGCCACCTAGCTGCCCCCACCCACAATTACTTTGTAAAATCCCTGGAACTACAACCAGGATCCTAGATCTCCTGTGGCTATATGTTCTAATTTGCTATTGTTCTCCCTGACCCCAAAACGATGTACTAGAACAGTGCATTGGCAGTGTAACAAAGCATTACGTCCAATTCCTTAGCAAGAATCCCCTGAAATCTTTGTAGCAATTTTTTGATCCCCTTGCCATATGTGGAGGGTGTAATTTAAAATTCTAAATGTGGGTCCTGATCTGTTCCCCCAGTTTTGGGGGAAACTGACTAAAATCACTGATAAAACGAATTTAGGTTTTTAAGGGTTTATTGAAAGATAGTAACAGGAGAGAAAGATTGAGAACAGAATTCCTACAGCCTGGCAATCCTATCTTTCCTCAACTCCTCTGTCTCATCCTCTGCCTCCACCACGGTGAAGTCAGGAACCCAAAGAGACAGTGCTCTCTGCGCAGGCTCTCCTTCCTTCTTCCTGTCCCCTCCCAGAAATGGGAGGTTCTTCCAGCTGGATGGTTGACTGGGCTGGAAGTTCAGTTTTTTAAGATTCTGAGAACCATGCTTTCTTAAGTACTCTCAAATACCAGCCAGATGTGCTTAGAATCTAGTCAACTACTAATCCAGTCAAATCAGCCAGTAATCCATTCAGGTGGGCTCCCGGAGTATCTGCCAAATCTCATCTATCACATTCCATTATCTTGACAGGAGTGAGAATTTTTAAGGACATCTCTCCTGATTTGGTAACTTCCAAAGCTGGATGCTGGCTTACTAGGGCATGGCATGCACTGGACTTCATACTACTCTTACTCCAGTGAAATAGACCTTTTCTGAAAATCTTCTAACTTTTCTTAGGCTGGATTTTTATTTTCATTCCATCATTTGTTGGTTCTCCTACTCCAGAATTTTTTTGAGGTATATTTTTAAAGTTGTTTGCGGGAAAATTTGGGAGAGTGGAGATTAGTCCATGGTTTTAATTTTCACCTACTGAATTCCTACCCATCCTTTAAAGCCTAGTTCAATTGTCATTTCTATAAAAGTTTTCATGATTGACCTCACTTCATGAAATGCTTCTTAGGCAGCATTAGTTTGTTTTTTTTAACCTCTCATATTCATGTACCTATCAAATAATTATAATTTGCTTTGTATTTTAGTTGTGTTTGTTTTATTCCTTCCTCCATTAGCTAATGGATCTTTCCTGGAGTTTGGTGTCATGGGTTGCATACTATTGCCATTTTTCTATTTCTTTGATGTGATTATATCCATATTGTTATATGTTCAATAAAGTGGATAGGTTTTCTCTAAAAGTAAAGAACAGATTTTTAAAACTAACACCATTTCAGAAAGTAAAATGACTGTTATATGCAAGTTCTCAGAGAAACTTCAAAAAACCAAGTGTATTCTCCTTTGATGATTTTTGTATTTACATGAATTTTTGAATTGTATCTGAGCAATTTAAATCTGTGGACTTAGGCAAGCCTTGATTAGCATCTAATAGGCTCTTCAAGGAGCATGGTTTCTGTGCCAGGTGGAACAGAACAATATATATATATATATTTGCAGGGCAATGAGGGTTAAGTGACCTGCCCAGGGTCACACAGCTAGTATCAAGTGTCTGAGACCAGATTTAAACTCAGGTCCTCCTGAATCCAAGGCCAGTGGTCTATCCACTATGCCACCTAGCTGCCCTGGAACAATATTGTTTTTTCAGTAGGTGTCTGTGTTTCAAACTTCAGCCACAGTTTGGAGGAGAAAATACAGAATTAAAAAATGTTATCCTTTTGGATACTATAGGCAGAATATTTTCTATTTTTGTGTTAGCTTAAATTTTAATTGATGTGACAGAATAGCAGAGCTAAAGGAACATACACACACATCATCATTTCCTTTTTAAAGCCTTGTAGAAATCAGGTTAATATCTATCATTCCAGTATCATTGCCATAAAACTCAATTAAAATCATACAAGATAAACAGAAATATCAGCAAGGAAAATATTTTATAACATAAGGGAAGATCTCCACCAAGACTTCTAAATGAATATAAAAACCTCTAAGAAACATAGAGCAAAGATAATTGAATAAAAGCCTGATAAAACAGCAAACTGTGGTGATTCCCAGGAGAGCACAAGTTGCCTAATTATAATGATATCAAATAACTTATGGCCAAGGAAAAATGTAGACTACTACAAAAACCAAACAAAATTCTCTTAGAACATTTTGGACCTGCTTTTAAAAAGAACAAGCTCTTGAATTATTCTTTCCACAAACATATTTTTTATGTGCCAGGCATATTACTACACAGGAATGATGCAAAGACAAATAGAAAAACATCCTTGTTCTAAAGAAGCATATATTCTATTAGTGGAAAGAAATGAGTATATCTAAGTATATAAAAATTACAGGATAAGTATATTGTCATTTACAATTTCATATATTCAGAGCAGGAAGGTACTCGAGAAACCATGTACCCTAATCCTCTCATTTTTGAGATGAGAAAATAGAGGCCCAAAGATTTTGAATCACCTATCCAGAGTCGCAACTCCCTTTTCCAATGCTCCCTTTTCATTTTAATCTCATTTAATATAAGAGAAAGGGGGACTCTATAAAATCATAGTCCTTTCTTTCCCTCTCCAGCTCTTCATTGGAATTGGTAAAAGAAAAGGATAGGAATATAAAGCTACATGAAGAGCAAAGATAACTGATAGTTTTTAGATCCACCATGAAAACTGAGGAGAAATCCACTCTTAGAAATAAATGGAGTCCAAAGGGGTAATCCATAGGATGAGTTAAATCTGCAATTAGAATTTCTTGAAAACATTAAATAAAAAGAACCAAGCAAGAATATCAAATCTGAGTCATTTCTATGTGGCTGGCATTATTTACATCCATTCTTTTTCAGGGTGATGAAGGTTTCTCTTCTCTCTAAAATCTGAATCCTTTCTCTCATTAAACCTTACTGAACCACTCCTCCAGTGAAATCTCACTCTATATAGATTATTCATAAAATGTTTCTATAAGCATTTAGATACTATGTTTATTCTTGCCCTCATGTTGCCAGTTATGGTGTCCTTTTTTTTATCTCTTCACCCTTGGAATGTCTTGATCTTGATCTAACCAAGAATTACCCTTCAGGTCTAATTCAAAGTTTAACTCCATTATATGGAGCCCCCTAAATTCTTGATGTCCACAGTGGTCTCTCCTTCCAACAAAATTCCTGCATCCACTTCTTTTAGAACTTGCTTTTATAAACTTCTTTGGATAATTCCTTAGTTTGAATCCTATTTATTGCTATGATAGGAATAATGTTTCCCTGACACTGATTTATTCTTCCTATCTGCAATAGGGGGAGGTTTTATCTAAAATTTACACAAAATTGTCCCAAGTACCCAAATAGCTCCAGCTTCCTTGGCACAGGTTCCTGTACATTTATTGTTATAAAAAGTGCTAGTGAGATGCTATATTTGTGGGCTTTGTGGACTTCTGCAGATAATGTAAGTCATTATGTCATTCACCAAATCCTACTGTGATGACCAGATATGTTTCCATATATATATATATCAGAGGTACCATGTGCAAAGAAACTAAAGGATATTGTATCCTTGTATATCCTTGCTATATTTAAAAACAAACAAAAAACCTGAATGCCTTATCTTCTTCCAACATGAAACCTGAACTAGGAGAACACTGATATTACAGCTGCTAAAGCCATTAGAATTCTCTCCCCAACCAAATGGTGAACTCTTCTGGTCAGGTTTTATGTTTCATGTTAATTTTATATTCTGTTTATATCTAGTGCAGTGGTTATCACATAGTAGGTACTTAACAAATTCTTGCTAAATTGAAACTCAAAGTAAATAATTTGTAGTCAGTGCATTCTGTCTTTGTTCCATGATCCTTTCCTGTGACAACCTTGAATCACAGTGGATATAATAAACATAATGCCTATCTGCCATTCACTTTAATAGGATTTAAGATTTTACTCATCAATATCCTTTACCTATTTTTTTTCTCTTTGGGAAAAATCCACAGCTTTTTTTTTCTCATTGTACTGAAAATCTATAAGAAATAGCAAATATAAAGGATTCTGGCACTTATATTTAAATAATGGCTTGAATAGTTCTTAAATTTTCTAGGAATCAGAATCCAAGTGATTTCCCTCATAACAAATGAGAAATTAGTATGATTCAGTTTAGTATCACAAAACCTTTGTCTACTATTGGTAAAAACAGTAAAGAATGGAAGCAATCATTTGGTCCATTTTAATGAAAAGTCAATTTGATGTCAGTTGTCAGTATTAAAGCTGAAACATATTAAAGCATATTTTATTCAAACATATCTCATGAATTCTTCTGATTTCTATTTCATAGGGTAAAAAAGAAAAGCAAATAAAAGTAACAGTTTAGTCTAAAAATGTATTCAAATTGAGTATTTGTCAATGGGAATATTAAGTAACCAAAGTGTTGACTTATTTTCATGAACTGAGAATCCTTAATAATTTTGTGACTATTGATTTCAATCTACTTAACCTTTACCTTAATCTCAGACAGATGAAAATGATTTTCTGAATAAATTTCTTTGTGTTAAAGGAATACAAAAATGAATCTTTACACCTTGGAGAAAAGGCACAATTACAGTTTATATTACTGTATCAAGCTAGAGGCAAAATCGTTTTCAATAAGAATAGATAGGGCTATTGATATTTTAGATAAAGATAGGGGAGTTGTGGCTTGTATTTTCTCATGTCTTTTATTGAAATCTTTAGAAGACTGAAAATAATTCATAAAATGACAACCTTTTCATGGAAAGCAGTTTGTTATCCAGCATTGTTTTTGACAGGACTTGTGTTTTAAGCTTTTCAAGCAATATAAGAACATGTTTTTTGATGACAAGTTTTCTGAATGTTAAAACTTTAAAAAGTTTTCAGGTGATTTTTTTTTACTCAACTTTGACTTTGAAGGCAAATTGCTATATTCAAATAATTCATATTTGTATAAATTTGCTTGATGTGTCACATCCCCACTATTGTCACTGGGAATCATATAAATGTCTGTCCATAATAGCTCACTTCAAATGAAGCTGTAGGATGGAATGTTAATGTTAATGTAATAAGAAGTAGAAGTGGGTAAAATTATTTTAAAAGACCCAGTCTCAATTCCTAGTTTTGCTGTATACTACTTATGTGACTAATGAAGAGATACTTTGTATGTCAGTTGCCTTATTAACTCATTTTCTTATAATAAAATATGTAACTTAGAGTAGATGATACCTAATGTTTTTTCCAGCTTTAAATTCAATGATCCTATCATTAGTTTTTTAAAAAATTCATTCGCTGCTATTTTCATTTAGTCATTTATATGATTTACATATATATGATTTATAATATATAAATATATGGTATTAGTAAAATATACTTTTGTGAGTAATGTTCAATGAAGTAAATTTGAATATAGTTCTTTCTGAGATTTCTAACTATCCTGCCAAATGTCTGATTTTGTTGCATGAAATTTCTGCTGAGAATGTAATGTGTTCCTTTCAAATTAGTAGTTACTTGTCTTGAACTAAAAGATGGGTTTGGTACAAAGGAAGCATATTAATAGAGAGGTGTTTTAGCTTTAGACTTCATGGATGCATTCTACTAGGGTAGATTGCATATCTGTCAGAAACCACTTTGAAGCATAACTGGAAATTCATGTTTCAGTGCAATTTAGTCAGCTGTTAATGGTCAGCCCGTTTCTCAGACAATATGATCCTGCTTGGAAAAAATTCATTTTGAAAAAAAAAACACAACAGACAGAGAAAATAGGGAGGATGGACACAGGGACCTTGATAGGCTTATTTTCTTACAATATAATACTATAGCTATTATATTCAAAATGCTGAGGAAAATTAAACATACTTTTAAAATGTGTCCCCAAAGATTTCCCTCTTAAATTTCCAGATATTTAAGTGGATGAGGGTTTTGTTTTTCTATTTTAATTTAAGTTTATAGAAAGTTGATTAAAAAAAATCTGTTAGATATTCAATGCCCTACATAAACTTTTTTTCTCATATCTTACTCCTCAAGACTTACTCTTTGATCCAATAATACTAGACTCCTGAATGTTTGACAAACAAGATACCCTGTGTCTCATCTCTTGGCTTTTTCTCTATAAGCCATGCCTGAAATGCTCCCATCTGTGCTCTACTACTGATCTACCTGGGTTTCTTTTAAATTCCGAGTATGAAAATCAGACTTCTAATGGACCCTTCCACAATTTCTCTTTATTCAAATACTTTCCCTGTCCTCTGTTAATTGTATCCTATTTCTCCTGCATATAACTGGCTTTGTATAAATTAATTTACATGTTGTCTCCTCCATTATATCATAAGCTCCTTGATGGCAAGAACTTTCTTTAGCCTCTTTTTGTATTCCCCGGGAATAGCAGAGGTACACCCTGGAAACAATATGTGCATAATAAATGTTTATTTCTTAATCACTTCATTTAATTAATTCAATTATTTCATATATTCCAAAACATAGACTAAATCCCACTTTTCCAAAATGTTTCTCAAACCTCTATAAATATAGATTTTGCTCCCAAATAATTACTGTTTTCATAGTAACTTATTTATATAAAATAATATGGAAGCATATTTAATGGAAGTGTCTACCATTTGAAATTTGTCTACTAAATTACAGCAATCATTTTTCTTACAAATAAAATTTAAACAAGTTAGTATTTTCAAAGTAAAAGTGTTTGTAGTGGAATGGAGTATAGTGAAAATATGAACTTTGAGTTATGTCTCTTACCTATAGAGATGTAAGGAAAAATCAATTACTTCTCCATAGCTGATTTTTGTCTGGACTGTGAAGAATCATACTCCACAAAACTCTCTTGCCTGTGTCCAAGACTGAAAATCAGATTTATATAGACCCCAAGACATGAAGCCAGTCTTTAGTCAACCGTTGGCAATTTGCCTGTCCAATTTCATCAGGGAAACTTAACCACACTTTATATAGAGATGTGTGCATTTCTTCACACTTTGTTTAATACATTAATGACTCATTATAACAGGGATCTACTTCCCTTCCATCATTTTATCAACCAGGCTGAAAGTAAGGCAGTCATTTGCTTAGAGAAAATCTCATTGCCCCTCCTTGTTTTTTTGTTATGGAAAATTTTCAGATTTATTTTTTTTCTGGCAGAAATCTATGGGTTAGCTCAATTAGTACTCTTTATTCAAATGTTATTATTGGTTTGCTTTTATTATAACTTGTAAGATTGTATTATACATATGCATAGACAGAAATAAATATATATATATACATACATATACAAGGAAAATGTATGTAAATATATACATATCTACCTACATAAATGTATACACACATGTGTATGTAAGTGTATGTGTGTATGTGTGTATGTGTACAACTATATACACATGTATGTATACACACACACACGTGTGTGTGTGTGTGTCACCCTCTGGGAGATTTGTGATAATTTAATTCTTCACCCTGTCAATATTGGGACTTTGATCTATAAAAACACATTTTTCTTAAGTTATTGCTTTTGTTTCTCTTCTGTCAATATCACTTACATTTCTCTGTGTTCTGATTCTACAACCATTTGTTTTCTTTTTCTGTATCTGTTCTTTGGAAGAATTCACTATCATGAGGTCAAAGCTGGGTACTCTTTGGTTTATCTTAAAGAATTCTAGCTAAAAAAATCTATATGAAGAGCTATAGTTTCTGACCTAAATTTCCAAACTAATATATTCTTGAGTTACTAGCTATTTTACCTTGACTTTTGACATATAAATAGAATTATCTTTTTTTCCTTGAAAAAGCTCATTCATTTTCCTGCCCAGTATAATGTTTTATGGATGTCTTCTCTAAAATATACTTCTTTTTTTTTTCCTCTGTGAGTTTCACTTTAAGTCATCATCTTAGGTATAATCATCACCTCTCACCTGTCCTATTGCAATAGTCTCCTTATCTGTTTCCCTCCCTGAGTTTATTTCCTCTCCCATCCAACTTTCTTAAAGCTGTCAAAGTGACATTCCAAAAGCAGAGGTCTTACAATGTCACCCCCATTTTCATTAAGATTCATTAGTTTCTTTTTGTGTTGAGGACTAAATATAAACTTTTTGGAACTGAAAGTCTTTTAATTATTGCTTATTAAACATTTGCTCCCTATATTCACTCTTAGTCTACAACCAAATTGGCCTTTTTCATATTCCTCACATAAAACATGCATTTTTTCATCTCTAATTCTTTGGAAAGTTATCCTCAATGCTCAATATCTAGAAGGTATCTCCTTTTCATCTTCCTCTATTATAATCCACAGTTGCCTCCAAATTATATGCACAATCCTTCCTGATACCCCAAATAGATATATATGTATATGTGTTTATGTATATAAAAGTGAATATATGGGGCAGCTGCATGGCACAGTGGTTAAAGTGCTGGCCCTGGATTCAGGAGTATCCGAGTTCAAATCCAGCCTCAGACATTTAACACTTACTAGCTGTGTGACCCTGGGCAAGTCACTTAACCTCACAATTGGATAATTATGAAAAAAATTAGGATTAAGAAAATGCAATGTAAAAAGACATTGAATTAAAAAATCAAATCAGAAGTTTTTTTAAAAAAGAAAAACAAATTAGATAAATAATTGGTTAATATTATTAAAAATAGAGGAAAACCAAATTACTAGTATTAAAAATGAAAAGGGTGAATATATAATTAATGAAGATGAAATCAAAACTATTAATAGGAGTTATTTGCCCAAATATATGACAATATATTTAACAATTTAAGAGACATGGCATATATTAAAATGACAATTCTACCTAACTTAATGTATTTATGCAATGACTTCTCACTTGAATTACTAAAAAAATACTTTTAAAGTAGAAAATAGAATTTAAAATTCATTTAGAGTAACAAAAGATCAAGATTATCAAAGGAATTAATGAAAAATATAAAGGAAGTAGGTTTAGCAGTACCAGATGGTAAAGTATATTATAAGCCAATATTCATCAGAACTCAATCATATTGGCTTAGAAATAGAAAAAGTGGGACAAAGTAGACATGTAATACACAGTAGTAAATGATTATAATAACGTTGGATTTGACAAACATAAAGATTTGAACTTTTGAAATAAGAATATACCATTCAGTAACATTCGTTGGGAAAAACTAGAAAACAGTCTGGCATATGCATATTTTAGACCATTTACAAAGGTAAGGTCAAAATAGATACATAATCCAGGTTTAAAGGGAGTCATCATAAGAAAACTAGAACATGGAACATATAGCAGTCTTATGGATAGAAGATTAATTTATGAATAGACAATAGAGATAGAGACTATTGTTACATGTGGAAATGGAAAATTTGGATTACATTAAATTAAAAAGGGTTTGTAAAAATGAAACCAACATAGCCCATATAAGGAAACCAAAAACTGTGTGTGTGTGTGTGTGTGGGGGTGAAATAAACCTTTAGAGACACTTTCTCACATAAAGCTCTCATAATCTCAAATACATAGAAAACTGTCAAATTTATAAGAAGATGAGTCATCTCCCAACTGTTAAGTGGTCAGTGGATAAGGATATGATCAGTGTTTTCCATGAAGAATTTAAAACTAAATATAGTAATGTGAAAATGCTCTAAATAAGTTTTGATTAGAGACAAAGTTTTTTTTTTAAAAAACTTTGAGATATCATCTTATACTTCTTAGATTGGTTAAAATAATTGAAGGGGAAAGTCAGAAATGTTGAAGGGGATATGGAAAAATTAGGACTGGTTTATTTTAGAAAAGAAAAACATGGAAAGATTTGTATAACATACTCAAAAGTGAAATGAGCAAAACTAATTGAATGTTGTATACAGTTAATAGCAATACTGTTAGGAGAATAATTGTAAACAATCAGGTTATTTTGAATACTATAAATTCTTAAGTCAACTACAAAGAATCTGGGAAAGAAGAAGCTTCTACACTTCCAGAGAGAGAGAACTGATAAAAAGAACTATACATAGTGTAGTTTCCCATATATTTATGAATCTGTACAAAATTGTTGCCTCTAGTTTGGCATGGGGAGGGAGAGAGGGAGACACTTTGGAACTTAAAATATAAAAAAATTACATAAAACTATTTTTTAAAAAGATAACATAAAATCAAGAAAATTTGCATTATGGAGAGAATTCAGGGAAGTGGAATTATGAAAAGAAATATTTTCAACATGTGGCAGGGGTGGATTGTTGTTCTTCTCTTGAAATTTTATTTTAGTTTCTTCTGCAGATAGTATAATAATGCAAGTAATTAAATATTTTTGTACTTTTTAAAATTTTTCATTTAATTCTGGTTTTGAATAAAATGCTTCAGTCAATGAAGACCCAGTTTCCCCTTCATAATAACTATCTCAATAAATTTCCTAGAAATAAATCAATTTATTCCTTGGATCAAGAAAGTGAATATGAGAAATGGTTTTAGGAAATATATTAAATCTGGAGTATAGGTGTCTTAGAAAAGGTCTGTTAGTTTTGAATATTTGAAGCATTATCAGGTCAAATCAAGAATTACTTTCTAATAATAAGACATATACCCAAATCAGACATTTCAATATGAATATCCAAAAAAAGTAGTTTCCTTATGAAATGAAGTATAAAAAATTGGGAGAATTACAATATTAACTGGTCATATGTCAGGAATATAATATTGGGCATTTATACATTGGGAGGAAGGCTGGACCAGATATTTTCAAAGATATCTTTTTTTTTTTTTTTTTTTTTTTTTTTTTTTTTTAGTGAGGCAATTGGGGTTAAGTGACTTGCCCAGGGCCACACAGCTAGTAAGTGTTAAGTGTCTGAGGTCGGATCTGAACTCAGGTACTCCTGACTCCAGGGCCAGTGCTCTATCCTCTGCGCCACCTAGCTGCCCCAACAAAGATATCTTTTTAGTTGACAATTCTATGATACATAATTTTGAGTATACTTTAGTAGAGTTCCCATTCTGAATTTTTTTAAATGTTGGTTTGAAATCTGTAATGCATAAGTGAGTGGGACCATACAAATTTTTTAGGAATGTCTAATCAAGGGACTTCTTTAACTTATTTAAATTCCTGCTTTATACATTTAATGGAAACATTTTAGTCTAATTGATTAAAGGATTAGAACACATTCTTATCTCTCAAAAATTGTCAGACAAGAAGGAAGACATTAAATGCACAGAGCTCCTGAGACAATTACCCCCCAAACAGCCATAAAATAACCCCAAGAGCAGCAAAACCCACAAAAAATGAGCTGAGATTATTTTCCAGTGAAAGACTGCTTAGAGGAGACTGTGCTGGGCTGTGAGAAGAGTCTGACCCTACAATTGTGCCAACACAGTCCCCAGGCAGGTTCTGCCAGAGAAACTTGCCCCCAAGCCTCAAATATCAGTTGCAGAACCAGCATCTTCTGGAACAAAATTTATGGTTGGGTGAGAGGGCTGAATGGCTGGACGGGGTGAGGGGGGATGGAAATACAGGGGTGTCTGTGGAACCTATTGAAGAATTCAGCTATCTCAACCCAACAGGGAACCAGGAAGAAATCTTGAGTGGCAAGAGGTCCAGGTGGGGGAGGGGCACAAGCTCATTAGAGCTAAGAACCACAGCACACAAAGTTTTGCTGGCTGGTTAATTAGCAATTTGGCTTGAGGTTATCTTTAGATCAGAGAACAGGGCAGGCAAGAGAAAAACCTGGCCTTCTTCAAGCCAAAACATCTCGGACCCTTTGAAACTTGGAACAGAGGGAGTTAAAAGTCAAGTAAAAGATGGCAAGATGAGCAATCAAAGAAAGTTGAGAATCATAGTTTCTTTAAAGACAAGGAAGTTCGAGGCACACCCTCAGAAGAGGATAGCAACCTCAGGGCCCCTATATCCAAAGCTTCCAAGAAAAATATGAATTTGACTCAGGCCATGGAAGCATTGAAAAGGGAATTTGAAGAGAAAGTAGGAGAGAGAGAAGGAAGATTTAGAGATATGGAGGAAAGAATGGAAAGAGAAATGAGAATGATGCAGGAGAGTCATGAGAAAAAAGTCAACAGCTTGAAAGGCCCAGTGGAAAAGGAGATAAATAAGCTCTCTGAAGAAAATTATTTCCAAAGAATTAGGATTGAACAAATGGAAGCTAGTGACTTTATGAGAAACCAAGACACAGTAAAGCAAATCCAAATGAATAAAAAAATAGAAGGCAATATGAAATATCTCCTTGGAAAAACAGCTGACCTAGAAAACAGATATAGGAGAGATAATTTGAAAATCATTGGACTACCTGAAAACCAGGACCAAAATAAGAGCTTAGAAACCATCCTCCAAGAGATTGTCAGGGAAAATTGCCCTGATATTCTAGAAGCCTAAGGTAAAATAGGCATTGAAAGAATCTACTGGACACATCTGGAAAGAGATTCCAAAAGGAAAAACTCAAGGAATATTATAGTCAAATTCCAGAACTCCCAGGTCAAGGAGAAAATATTGCATGCAGCTAGAAGGAAGCATCTACATTAAAGGACCAGAGGGCATGAAATATGATATTCCAGAGGGTAAAGGAACTGGGACCACAGCCAAAAATCACCTACCCATCAAAACTTATTATAATCTTTCTGGGGGAAAATTGGGACTTCAATGAAAAAGAAGACTTTCAGGAATTTGTGATGAAAGGACCTGAACTGAAAAGAAAATTTGACTTTCAAATACAAACCCTAGTGAAGCATAAAAAGGCAAAAAGGCAAAAGAAATCATGAGGGTTATTAAAATATTAAACTGTTTGCATTCCTACATGGGAAGATAATACTCCTATCTCATAAGAACTTTCTCAGTATTAGAGAAGCTGAAAGAAATACACTTAGAGGACACAGATGTGAACTGAATATCAAGGGATGATATCTGTAAAGCATTTATTTTTTGTTTATCCTTGTTTTATGAGGGTCAGGCAGGGTTGGGTGGCTTATGTCTGCCTCAAAATTTGGGTTCAGGCTCTTCTGGGTCCAGGGCTAGTGCTTTGTCCAGTGTGCCACCTACCTAATCCACAATGACATGTCTAAAATAAAGTTAAGGAGTAACAGGAATTTACTGGAAGAAAGGGAAAAGGAGAGGTGGACTGGGGAAAATTAGCTCATAAATTAGAAATAAGAAAAAGCTTATGGAGGGTAGAGGAAGAGGGGGAAGGAGTGGGGGAGTGAGTGAACTTTACTATCATGAGAATTGGTTCAAAGAGGAAATAACATAAATATTCAAGTGGGTCTAGTAATATATTTTTCCCTGAGGGAAAGTGGGAGAGGAAGGAGATAAGAGGGCTGGGGAGAGGAGAATGAAAGAAGGGCAGATTCGGGGAGGAAACAGTAAAACACAAAACACTTTCAAGGAAGGATGAAGATGTTCTACATAACTGCACATGTATGCCTTGTATTGAATTGCTTGATTTTATGGGGAGGTTTGAAGAGGGAGGGAAGAAGAAAATTCGGAACACAGAATTAGCTCTCATCAGAGTTGACTCTAGGAGAGAATAACATACACACCCAATTGGGAGGAGTAATCTATCTAACCCTGCAGGAAAGTAGGAGGGGAAGAGGACAAAGAGGCATGGGTGAAAGAAGGGAGGGCAGAGTGGGGCAGAGGGAAGTCAGAAGCAAAACTATTTTGAGGTGGAATAGGGCAAAAGAAGATAGAAAACATGGTAAATTTCATGGGAAGGGAATATGATGGAGGGAAACATTTATGATGATTGATTATAATAGCAAAATCTATGGTACCTACTTTGGCAGCCTATTGTGAAGAAAATTCTTTGTCAAGTTTAAAGTACTTTATAAAAGTTATGATGAATAAGATGCTATCAGAAAGACCTGGAAAGACCTACTTGAACTAAAATGGAATGAAATGTATTGTATACAAAAGAACAGCAATAGTGTAAGATGATCTGCTGGGAAGGATGTAGTTATTTTCAGCAATATAATGATCCAATATAACTCTGAAGGACTTATATTGAATTCGTTGAGTTCTTGGAGGTAGGGGGTGGGAAGGGAAGGAGGAACACAAGTTGGAACACAAAGTTTTTAAAAATTTATGTCAAAATTTGCTTTTACATGTAATTTGTATAATAAAATTCTGAACAGAAAAAAAGAAACGAAGGAAGACACAGAGAGGGATGTAATGTCTATAATGGGTTGTTTTCATAGTTCAGCAGATGAGAACATACAGTTTTCAATGTTTTCAGTATCTTATCTCAATTTGTTCCCCGAAAACTAGAGTTTCATTTGAAATATAAGATAAAAGGGTGCTTCATTTCTTTTCAGAAAGGGAAATAAATATCTGTATGTTTCATAGGGCATAATTTATTTCTGTAGGAAATTTTATACATATAGGAAATTTTTTCTGAGCTCAGGATATGCTATAGAACCAGGGTTGGTCATGCTTAATTGACAGTGGGTATGAAAGACACTTTTAACTGGCTTATATAATTTTCACTGGGAATATCACACAGCCAGAAGTCATTAAAGAGAGAGGCTTTCCCTTACAAGTGGTAACTAGCATTGACTCAAAAAAGAAAAGTTGGAGACTATTGGTAAATGCACAGCTAAAATCAGTCTGGCTGAGCAGTCTCTTTGAAGTGTGTGAATATCACTCATTTAATGGGCGTATGAGGAATCATACAGACATTGATATAGTAGACAGGTACCTTGATAGGCCTTGATCCTTAGGTTAAAATGTTAGTTATAAAATTTTGACCAAGTAGTTTTAATGATATATTTAAGATATAGAGGAAACCTAAGAGTAATTAATAATGAGCCTATCAGTCAGGAAAACCTAAGTTAAGTTCCATAGGGTATGTATGTACCTGGGAATGCTATTTAAACTCTCAGTACTCCAGATAAACCTCTAAGACTTTGAAGTAAATATATATATATATATATGTGTGTGTGTGTGTGTGTGTGTGTGTGTATATATATGTGTGTGTGTGTGTGTGTGTATATATGTATATATATATATATATATACACACACACACATATATATATGCACATATATATGAACTGTATTGGTAGGTGAAATGTCCTCAACTGGTAGTTCCAAATGCCAAGGACATCACAGATCATATACCCTATCTCTACAAATTATACCTGTTCACTTGAGAAAGCCTGATTATTCTCTCCTAAAAACTTTATATAAAATGTTATGAACTCATATGTGATTGAATATTATAATGTATTTTTTGTATTGGAGATTAGGCTTATAATCAAATGGTTATTTTTGTTCTTAAATCAACTCTTTGTGGTATTAATACAAACCAAATTTTTCCATGTCTTTAATGTACTCTCCTCCAGATATACTGTGTATCAGTCCTTTAATATCATGCAAAGTGTAATCTTCAAAATTAATCTTTTTATAGACTTCATCCCGTCAAGTTGCTTTTCTTCCATTTATTCTTTTTAGTGCTATCTCTTTCCACAGTGGTATTAAGATCCAAGTGTGGTGGAGTCTTTTTATCTTGGCAGAAGTGTGTATGTGTATGTGTGTATACATGTATGTATAAACATACAAATACATATAGTATGTATATATATATATATATATGGACACAATATTGTACATAGTATTTACAATTGTGTAAACAATATTGTGTGTATACATATTGTATTTATATATATGTATATATATATATATATATATATATATATATATATATATATATATATATATATATATATAATACATAGAGGGATGGAGGAGAATGATTTTGCCTAGCTTTTGCAAATTGGAAACATCCTTTATTGAACATATTTCCTATAAAAGTTAAAACTAATCTTTAATGTCAAACTTATATTCATGATTCTCTTTGGTAGGGGCATATAGAATACACTTATCTTTGAAGAATTAGAGATTGTTTTTACCAAGAAACCAATGGAGAGTTGCATGGTGACCACAAGAAGGTTGGAAATATGATTAAAGAATAATGGGATGGGGGCAGCTATGTGGCACAGTAGATAAAGCACCGGCCCTGGATTCTGGAGGACCTAAATTCAAATCTGGCCTCAGACATTTGACACTAGCTGTGTGACCCTGGGAAAGTCACTTAATCTTCATTACCCTGCAAAAAATTAACAACAACAGCAACAATAATAATAATAGCAGCAAAAAATAGCTATACAATGGTGTTGTGATGACAGTGATGGATGACAGCTGTACTTTTGGAGTGCCTCCCTCTGATTTTCTTTCAGTTTTAAGGAAAAGGAAGGGAGGTTTCTAGGATATTGGATAGATATTAGTGTTGAAATAATGGTAAGCATATCAGAAAGATTCATTCAGGTCAGACAGGACAGGATCAAATGAAACCTATATCACTGAGAGGAAATTCTAAATCAACAAAATTTCATATTAATTTGATTATGTATAGTTATGACTCTCTATATAAATATGAATACACTGTGTGAATATGTATGATATGTTGATGTTAATATATCTATTTTTAGTTTTGTATACTTTTGACCCAAATCATATAAGGGGAATAAAAATATTTTAATATGCTAGTTTACAATTTTCTTCAAAGATATACAAAGTTTCTTGTTTGTAATTTTTGGCATTCTTGACTATTCTGTCTCATGTATAGCATTATTCGTTAGATTCCACCAATTCTGCTTTTTAAAAATATCCCTTTTCCCAAAGAGATCATAAAAAAGGGAAAAGGACTGACATATCCAAAATATTTATAGCTGCTCTTTTTTTGATGGCAAGGAATTAGAAATTGAGGGGCTACCCATCAATTGGGGAATGGCTGAACAAGTTGTGGTATATGAATGTAATGGAATTCGACTGTGCTGTAAGAAACAATGAGCAGGAGGAGTTCAGAGAAACCTGGAAGGACTTGCATAAACTGATGATGAGTGAGATGAGCAGAACCAGAAGAACATTATACACAGTATCATGAACCTTATGTGTTGATCAACTGTGATAAACTAGATTCTTTTCACCAATACAACAGTACAAGAAAGTTCCAAAGGACTCATGATGGAAAAGGCTCTCCAAATCCAGAAAAAAAAAAAAACAACTATGGAATATGGATGCTGATTGAACCATACTATTTCTTTTGGTTTTGGTGCTGTTGTTTTTCTTTTTTGAGGTTTTCTTTTTTGCTCTGATTCTTCTCTTATAACATGTGTAATGCAGAAATATGTTTAATGTTATACACATACATATACATATATGTGTGTGTGTGTGTATGTATGTGTGTGTGTGTGTATAACCTATATCAGATTACCTTCTGTCTAGCGGAGGGTGAGAGGGAGGGGAGGGAGGGAGAAAAATTTGAAATTGGAAATCTTATAAAAACAAATGTTGAAAACTATCTCTACATGTAACTGAAAAATAATAAAAATACTTTTATTTAAAAAAATAAAATAAATTAAAAAAATAAAAAATATCCCTGGGGCAGCTAGGTGGCACAGTAGATAGAGCACTGGCACTGGATTCAGGAGGATCTGAGTTCAAATCTGGTCTCCAACACTTAACAATTACTAGCTGTGTAACCCTGGGCAAGTCACTTAAACCCAATTGCCTCACCAAAAAAAAAAAAAAAGAAATATCCCTCACTAAACTCAGCTTGTGTATGCAAAATGGATTCACATTTCTAATTTCTGGTGCTTTGTCACAATTTCCAAGCTGTGTTTTTTCTGTACTTAGACTCTTTAATTAGTTTTTCTCATTATTCATACATGCACACACTTGTATGCATACATATATACAATACATATACACATATATGATCAAGTATATATTTGCTTATATGTGTATATACATACACACACACATACATACATAAAATCCTGGATACAGCACAGGTCAAAATTAACTTTCTAGCCAAAGCTCACTGGATTTAAATTTAAATGATTTAGTGTAAATTTGTCCCTAATGGCTTGAAAGATAAAAAAGCAAATTTGTAAGAAATATATATTAATCTTATCAAATTATTTAAATTTATAAATAGGGTATAGTATCAGTAATTAAGATATAAAAACAAGTAGATTTAGCCTATGAAGAGAGGAAATGCTAAAATATAGACAACATTTTACTTTCAATGACTAAAATGAGATGACAACATTTTTCTATAAGTGTTTTCATGATGTTACCTATGGAAGACAGTGAAAAATTCATTAGTATTTTTTTTTGGTAATAAAAAACAACAATAACAAATTGTGAGATTTTTTGAATGACAGCGAGGCAATGTATGGTAGTCTCTTAAACTGAGTTTTAAACAGGGAATTTTAAGGATTTTCAAATTTTAATTATACTTTTAACATTCATTTAATTTTTTTAAATTTCCAAATTATCTGCCTCTCTTTAGCCCTCCCCCAACCATTGATCAGGCAAGCAATCTGACACCCATTATTTATGCAAAGTCATAAAAACATGATTCTATGTTAACCATGTTTTTTTTAAAAAAAGAAAAATAAAGAAATGTCTAAAGCTATGTTTCAGTCTTCACTCAGATTTCAGCAGTTATATCTCTGCAGGCAGATAGGATTTTTCATCATGAGTCCTTTGAAAATTTTGTGGATCATTGTATTTATCAGAGTAGCAGGAAAGGATATTAGAAGCCATTTAATACAAACTTCTAATTTTACAGAAAAAGGAAAGTAAAGGCCAAGGAAATTATATTACTTGATCAAGGTCTTATAAGTTTTACATGCCAGAGGTTGGATATTACTTTCAGCCCATCTTATTCCAGCATGTGTGCTCTTTCTACTAACTTTCACTACTAATGTTTCTGCCACTTGAACTTTTCAACAAAAATGATAAAAAGAAGGGTTTGGTTTTATTTATATTTTTGTTTTGAATTTGTTATTCCATTATGTTGGAAAATAATTTTTATAAAACTAATAGAAAGGCATATCTGTCAGATTCATATTGTGTTTTTATCTATTTTATCTTAATGTCCAAATTAATTTTAATTTGGACAGAAATGGGGTGTTTTTGCCCTCTTTTGTTTGGATAGCTTGAGTTTGATACCTCTGTTGTAGGGAAATTCTTATAAAGAAACTCCCTACTTTGATTCAGATTGGCAGCTTCTCTGTCATTTTAGACAGTTTTCTCTGGAACTGAGAGATTAAATGACTTCAACATGATCATACTGCCAGTATGTGTCAGAGGAAGGATTTAAATTTACATATTTCTGACTCTACTATCCACCTGCCCAGTGTTCTGGATTAGGGAGGAAAATAAATAGCAGTGTCCTCACATTGATTTGGGGTATCAAGGCCCATGAGAAATTTTAGGAGAGACACAAGAAGCATCAGAAACATTAACATTAAACTGTAGTAATGTAGTTGTACGAAGTAGTTTTAATTTTATAGACATATAATATGAATGATAATTCAGGAATTCTCAGATATGATGGAACTCCAGACAAATTTAAATTGGAATATTAAGGAAAATCCTTTTTTAAAGCATAGAAACCTCAAAACCAAATGAATAAAACCAGAAATACTAAATCCATCCTTTTCAGATATTAAAAAATAAAATACATTCAATAAACAAACTAAAACATAGGTTAAGATTAATTGGAAACTAGAAAAATCTAATTACAAAGAATAAATGGACCAAAACATCTTAGAGATGATAAATAATTTCACTGAAGAGAATGAAAACAATGAGATAACATACCAAAATTGATGGGACTCAGCCAAATCAGTACTTGGGGGGAAGATAGAGGAAAAACCTATCAGTAAATGCAGAATGCAACTAGAAAAGGGAAAATAGAAAATTTTAAATTTTAATTTAATTAATTTTAATTTAATCCCTAATTATGCACTAATTTGGAAATCCTGAAAATGAAAGGAAAGATGAATAAAATTGAAAGTAAGAAATCAGTTGAACTAATATAACTAGAAGGTGGATTTAGGTAAAAACAATAAAGTCGACAAAATATTGGTCAATTTAATTAAAAAGAAAAAGAAGGGAAGCAAATCATGAGTATCAAAAATGTAAGGGGTGAAATTATGACCAACAAAATAAAATTAAAGCAATTATTAGGACCTATATTGCCCAATTAAATGCTGAAAAATTCTATCAATCTAAGTAAAATGGATGAATATATACAAAAATATAAATTGCCAAGAGTAACAAAGGAGACAATAGAATACATAAATAACCCTATATTTTGAAAAAAGAAATTGAGCAAGTGATAAATGAACTCCCTAAAAAAAAACAAAAGCAACAACAACAATAACCCTAGCACAAGATGGATAAACAAATTAATTCTACCAATTACTTAGAGAACAACTAATTCAAATGTTGTATAAACTATTTGGGGAAAATAGTTAAAGGGGTCCTATCAAATACTCTTCATGATACAAATATGCTGCTGTGACCTAAACCAGGAAAAGCAAATGCAGAGAAAGAAAATTGTGGACCAATTTCCCTAATGTATATTGATGTGAACTTTTAAAATTAAAATACTATGCTGCAGTGATATATCACAAAGACCATACGCTATCCCAGATGGGATTTATACTAGAAATGTTGGGTTTGTTCAATATTAGGAAAATTATCAGCATAATTGATCATATCCATAACAAAACTAAGTGAAGTAATAATATTACCTCAATAGATACAGAAAAGGTGATATAATACTCATTGTAATTTTTTTTAAAAGCAGGAGAAAGCACAGGAATAAATAAACCTTTTCTTAAAATGATAAGTATTTTATATCAAAAACCATTAGCAAGCATTATCTATAATGGAGAAAGGCTAACAATATTCCCAATAATATCAGGTGTGAAGCAACCATGTGTATTATCATGATTTTTATTCAATATTGCACTAGAAATATTGGCTATAGAAATTTGAGAAGAGAAATATATTCAAAAAATAGAATGAGCAATGAGGATGGTGTATTAGATAAGCCTAAAAAAATCAAATTAAAAAAATAGTTGAAATAATCAACAGCTTTAGTGATTGGCAGGATATAAAAGAAACCCACATCAATCATCAACATTTCCATTTATGACCACAAAGTCCATCAGCAAGACATAGAACCAGAAATTTCCAGGATATACAAGCAAAAGCTACCATTGCAATGGCAAAACACTGGTTTCTTTAAAAGATCTCATTGTTCATCTGGCATTACAGAAAATAACCCACAGAACTAATTAAACTGTGACTGGAAAGCCAGAAAACCAAAATAGAAATTTCATTTAAAATATATGTAGGCAATGTAAAATATTCAAAAGTCTAGCTGCTATGGCAAAACAGGAACTAAATAAACAGAGTTGCAAAATACTTGTCACACAAATAAAAACATATAAACAACTGGAAAATTGCTTATGGGTAGACTGAGCCAAATAAGAAAAATGATAATTATCCCCAATTAATTTACTGATTTAGTGCCATCTCAATCAAACTACAAATACATTTTATGTAGAACCAGAAAAAAATCATAACAGAATTCATCTGTAAGAACAAAAGGTTAAGAACATTAAGGTAATTGGTGGAAAAAATGGGAAGGAAGGGAAATTGGTTGTACCAGATCTCAAACTGTATTGTAAAGTGGTTGTCATCAAACCAGTCTGGTAATAGCTAAGAAATAGAGTGGTGCACCGTTGGAATACATTAGGTACACAAGTAACAGTAGCAAATGGCCATCCTAATCTAGTGTTTGATAAACCCAAAGACTCAAGCTTTTGGGACAAGAACTCACTTTTTTTTTTAAGTGAGGCAATTGGGGTTAAGTGACTTGCCCAGGGTCACACAACTAGTAAGTGTTAAGTGTCTGAGGTCGGATTTGAACTTGGCTACTCCTGAATCCAGAGCCGGTGCTCTATCCACTGTGCCACCTAGCTGTCCCAAGAACTCACTTTTTGACAAAAACTGCTGGGATACCTGGAAAATAATATGGCAAAGATGAAATAGGTCAATATATTTCACTGTATAGTAAGGTAAGGTCAAAATATTTAGATTTAGAGATACCATAAAAAAATTAAGGGAGCATGCAATAGTTTGCCTATAAGATTTATGGATAGGGGCAGAATTTATGGCCAAATAAGAGATAGAAAGCACTATGATATATAAATTGATAACTTTGATTATATTAAGTTAACAAAGAAAACTAATGCAACCGTGAGTGTAAGGAAAAGAAATAGGTAAGAAAAAGTGCATCAAGGTTCTCTGAAAAAGTTATCATTTCTAAAAAAATACATATATATATGCATACACACATATACAATATATATATGCACACACATATACATATACATATGTGTGCATATGTATATATACAACTGATTCAAATTTATAAGAATATAAATATTCACCAGTTGATAAATGGTCAAATGATATGAACAGGCAGTTTTCAGATTAAGAAATCAAGACCATCTATAGTCATATTAAAAATGCTCTAAATCATTATTGATTAGAGAAATGTTAATTAAAACAAGTCTGAGGTATCACTCATACCTATTAGATTAGCTAACATGACAGAAAAGGAAAATGATAAATATTGGAGGAGATGTGGAAGAATTGGGACACTAATGAACTTCCTGTGGTTTTGAACTAGTTCAATCACTTTGGAGAACAAAATGAAACTAGGCTCAAAGGGGTATAAAACTGTGTATACACACCAATGTTACTACCAGATTTTCATTCCAAAGAATTTTTAAAAGGTAAAAGGACATAGATATACAAAAAATATTTATAGAGGTTCTTTTTTGGTAGCAAAGAATTAGAAATTGAAGAATTGTCCATCAGGGAGTGGTTGAGGAAGTTGTGGTATATGATTGTTATCAAATACTATAAGAAATGATAAGCACTCTAATTTCAAGAAGCTCAAGACTTACATAAACTGAGGGAAAGTGAAGTGGACAGAATGAGGAGAACATGTAAACAGTAATAGCAATATCATATGATGATTAACTGTGATGATTTAGCTGTTCACCATACAATGATCCAAGACAAATCTTGAGGACGGATGGTGAAAAATGCTCTCTATCACCAGAGAAATAACTTAGCAATTCTTCATGTAGCTGGAAGCATACTATTTTTCAGTTTTTTCATTTTTTTTATTTTCTTTCACACCATGATTTATATGCAGATATGTTTTTTTCTTGATTGCACATACATAACCTATATCAAATTGTTTACTATATTGGGAAGGGAGGAGAAGAAGAAAGGAGGGAGAAAATTTGCAAAACAAATTTTTTTTAAAATGTTAAAATTGTTTTTCCATATAATTGAGAAAAAATAAAATACTATGTAACAGCAATAACACCAACAAAAACTTGAGGTAACAGAGGTTAATGGACTTGTCCACTGTCATACCTCTAATAAGTGTGGATTATTAATAATTTACATCTTAAATATTAATCATAATCTCAAATCATTTGAATGCAGGTCTTCTTCACTTCAAGCCCAGTGCTCTATCAATTAGGCCACCTAGATTCCATTAAGAAAGAAGATTTCTTTGACACGGTCAGTTCTCAATGAAGCCATAATGGCTCTTAGTCATCATGAAAACACTTTCTTAATTAATTGTTCAGGAAAGAAAACTCACTTCTCTCCTCATGCTCTGGACAGAAGGCCAAGTCTATATTACTTTCTGAATTGGGGTGGAAAGTAATAATACATTTGCTTTAAAAGTTCAGATACATGCAAAGGGATTACTATAGTTTGGGAATCCCATAGGTTTATTTTCTAGTTATCTCAAGGCATTCATCTGAGTAGCTGGAAATTGGTTTTATCCCTTGAAATTACTAAATGTTGATACTATAGGAAAAGAAGTTATACTTAGGGAAATAATTTTTTTAAATCATACTTTTATCGGCATGTTGATACATAGATTGAGAATCGTGAACCTTTGATCTTTCATCAGTATACTCAGAGGATTTGATTATTGATTAAAATCCTTCCTGAAAAAAATGTAAAGGGGATTGGAGTGTTGGCTCTCCTACATCTCCTTTCATTGATGGATCATTGTGAAGCATCGGGAGGTACTAATGTTCCTGAAATTGTGTTTGTCCTGACTATAACATTATGTACTACTCATCCCTACTGATTTCTTTTCATTTTATATCTAATTTTTAGACTATACTCTTGTAGTAAAATGATTGTTACCAGGCATCTCACATTACAAAACTTCTTGAAAGTAGTAGTGCTGTTTAGCACGCATGTTCTATATAGTCAAGGCTTTCTATTATTCTGTTATTGATTTTTAAACTCCTGGATTCCTTCCAAGATTTCAGTGTTTACTTCAACCATTTGTCAAGAAGTAGTTGTGACTGACAATTGATATTCTATAAAATTACTGCTTCTTTTTTCTTTGATTTTTTGTTGAGTGCATTTTGATAATGGTGTCCCTTCTTTCATACTGTATACTGGCACATTTATATCATTATTTTCAGATAAGATGCCATTCTTTTAACCTTGGTAAGCAGAATAGAAATAACCATGGCAGAAGGAACTAATAGTAGAAAATGTAACATGGAATTTTAAAAATAATATCTAGGAGTGAATATGACTGATAATATATGAGTGGGATGGGAAGTACACCCACTGACCCCTGTAATAGAGACTCGAGGAGAAAGGAGGCCGAAGCATTGATTTTATTTCTTTCGAAAGAAAGGTGTACCACACTCACTGGGACAACCAGGAGGTGTGACACACCGGGATTAGAAATCAAGCAGTTTTTATACTTTTTACAGACATCTAATTTGAGCAAAAATGCGGTAATTGGGTTCAGCAATAAATCTTTCTCCTGGGATGTTCAGTGATAAGTCCCTCTCTCCTGGGTCAGAGTGCCCCAACCTCAGGGGTTCAGCCATAGGTTATTTTGCAAAATTTCATGTTTCAGCAACAATTTATCATATCTACATAATGTCTCGGTGCAGACCCTATGAAGCAATTTTAAAGTTGATGTGCCTATATTTAGAAAGGGGGATAGTAGCTTCCCGTTATTGCCTCTCTCTAGAGAAAAAAAACAGAGAGAGAGAAATAGGGGGCTTTAAGGGGCTTTAAGACTTTGAGATCAGATCACTAGGCCGAAGGGGGGGCACTTTCCATCTCAGTGGAGGGTCATATCCATATGTCCCTCTCACATAGAACCTTGGATTATCTTTAAATAAAGGTGAGAAATTTTGAAGAATAATAATGAAGGTTTATGCAGATAGTTCAGGAGATTAATCAGTGGCACAATCAAGGTTTATGGAGGCCCTATATTTTAGTACTCAATGCTCCTGAAAATCCTATGTTGTCATATCATTTTATCAAAAGAAATCTTGGAAATTTCCATAATTCCTCCCCAAAGTAAGATAATTATTTTTCAATTCTAAGAGAAAGGGGGGGGGTATACAGGAATCATAATCTTGGAAGGAATCCAGGAGTTTAAAAATCAATAACAGAATATTAGAAATCCTTGATTATATAGAACATGGGTCCTAAACAGCACAACTACTTTCAAGAAGGTTTGTAATGTGAGATGCCTGGTAACAATTACTTTCTAAAGATTCCTAGAGATGTTTCTTTCTAGTCTACTTCCTTTGGCTCAAAGGTATTCCTTAAATAGTTGAAATATTGAAGTAGGTGATAATAGCTAATATTTATACAGTGGTATAGATTTTTGTTTGTTTTATTTTTAAATATGTTATTTTCCCCAGTTGCATGTAAATATTTTTAGCATTTGTTTATTTTTTTTATTTTGAGTCCCAAATCACCTCCTTCCTCCCACCCCAAGATTGTAAACATTTTTAAATAGGTTATACATGGGAAATGATCCAAAATATGTTTTCATATTAGTTATGTTGTGAAAGAAAACAAACAAAAAATCCCCAAAGAAATACAGTGAAAAATAACATGCTTTGATATGCAGTCAAACTCTAAAAATTTTTCATCTGAGGGTGGATATCATCTGTTTTTTTTTTTCATTGTAAGTCATTTGTAATTGTCTTGGATCTGTTAAGAATAGTTGTCATTCATAGTTGATGATGATATGATATTGCTGTTACTGTATACAATGGTCTTCTCCTTCTGCTCTCTTCACTTTGTGTTAGTTCATGTCTTTCCAGGTTTTTTGGAAACTATCGTGCTTATCATTTCTTATAATACAATAATGTTCCATTGCAGTCATATACCACCTATATTCAGCCCTTCCCTAATTGTTGAGCATCCCCATAATTCCTAATTCTTTATATGTATGCATACACACTTACACGCACAGAGTACATAAAGTCCCTTTTCCCTTTCTTTCCATCTCTTTGGGATACAGACCTGATATTGGTGTTATTGGGTCAAAGGTTATATACAGTTTTATGAACCTTTGGGCATAGTGGCGATATAAGTTTTGCAAAATGATTTACTGATGTCATTTTCTTTAATCCTCACAATAACCCTAAGCAATCGGTGCCATTATTACCCCCCCCCCTTTTAAAGATGATGAAAGTAAGGTTGACAGAGAGGATAATCGAGATAGTGTTTTAGATAGTATCTGAACTTATCTCTTCTAAACTCAGAAGCAAACATTGTATCCAATGTACTATCTAGCTATTGATATGTAAGGTTCCTGCATAATCTAACAGTCTAATTTTTTATGTGATATCTAACACAAACCTGACTGGTTTTATAATGCTGTATCATAAATTCTGATTTCAAATGATATTTTTCAACAATTGCTACTGCAGCCACATGCCATGTGTTTATATCATACATACTTTTCACTGATTTAGTGCAAAACTTTTGTGGGTAGGTACTAGCTTAATTACACTATAGATAAATGATAATTAGACAAGTGGAGAGAGAGAGACAGAGACAGAGACAGAGATAGAGAAAGACAGAGAGAGATAATGGATGGAAGGAAGAAGGAAAGGATAAGAAAGAAAGGGAGGGAAGAAGGAAGGAAAAAGGTGTTTACTATATCCTAGTCATTGTAGATAAAATTACAAACAAAAAAACCCAATGCAGTCCCTACCCTCAAGGATGTTAAATTCTAATGGAGGACTATAAAGAGTAGCTAGAAAGGAAGGTGACAAACCAGATAATAAGAAAATGAGTCCAGGGAGTAAGAAGCAAATTTGGGAATAAAGTGAATGTGGTCAGAGTGCTTTATGAAATGGTACGCCTTTCAAATCTCTGTTGTACCTACCATATACTAGTTACTGAACAAATCCTTGTTGATTAATTAATTTTGTTTGTATCATCCTTGATCATTGGTTGACTGCTGTCTTTCATTTTTAAAGAGGCCCAAAATGTTATCACTGTGTTGCAATAGAGGTACAGTATATACAACTGTGGAAAATGAGACCAATGCAAGCTCAAAAGACTCTACCACATGTCAGGTATAAATAGTCCATGTGAACATTTGGAGTGATTATATCTCTAAATTTGTGCCTCTCATATTTCATTTGTACTATTGAAATTCTGCATTACTTATAGAGCACAGCACCTTCTTTGAGGTGGGAATATGCTGGCCACTCCTGTGCCAATGCCTCACGTGTCTCATAATTAATTCCAAAGTTCTTCAGAGAGATCTTTAGAGTGTCTTTTTATTGCTTCTTCTGCCCTCTTGTGAGTGTTTGTTTTGCGTGCATTCTCCATAAAATAGCCTTTTAGGCAAAGCTACTTTGACCATTTGAACAACACAGCCAGCTCATTAGCTGTGTGTTCTCTAGTAAAATTTGAATACTTGGCAGTTCGCCTAGAAAAAAAGAACCTCAGTGTCTTTTACCCTATCTTGCCAGGTGATCTTAACAGTTAGGGGAAGGGAGGGAAATGTTTTTAGCTTGGGATAGTTCCTAACTCTCCTTACTCTATCACCCTGCTTTGATGAAATGTCCACACCTACCCCATACTCTAACTCTTCTCAAGACTGGTTTCTAGTCATGATTGAACAGTCATACTGGAAAATTGTATAACACCATTCAAAATGGAGTATAAGGAAGTTCATCTTGAAATTCATGTAAGTTGGCCAAAAGGGAAGGTTGTTGGTTTTTTTGTTTTGGTTTTTGTTTTGGTTTTTTGCAGGGCAATGAGGGTTAAGTGACTTGCCCAGGGTCACACAGCTAGTAAGTGTCAAGTGTCTCAGGCCAAAATTGAACTCAGGTCCTTCTGAATCCATGGCTGGTGCTTTATCCACTGTGCTACCTAGCTGCTCCTGACCAAAAGGGTGTTATAGAAATTTGATTTCAAAACTATTTTGTTTTAAAATTCTCTCTAGTGAGTTATTAATGGTTTTGTTCATCTTTAAATAGAATATTAAATTACATAAAATAACACAAAAATATACCACCATACCTTAAGAGACCATTATGTCAATACCACCATGAATTTCTCTCCCTCCTTCCCCTGGCCTTTTCCCCCAACTTTTCCCACAGACAGGACATTTGAATACAGATGGATTGTCAGTGGATGATCAGTCAATCATTAAGCACTGTGATGTTTAAAAATCTAACTTTGATATCTAAAAATCCAATGTATGGTCACCTTAAATTAGAAGCTTTAGCACCAGTCTTTGGGCATTAAGCATTTAGTAAAGTATATTAGGTGTTAGTAAAGAGAAACATATGGAGAAATAAAGAGGTCTGTCTACTCTCTCTACTCTCACTGCCAATAGTCAGTTCCCAAATGAAAAAGGCTGATTCTCCCATGTTTCTAATGGAAGTTCTCTGTGGGACTAGAAGAGGGGTGGTCCCCACACACAGTTCCAAGTTAATTGGCTGGTCCATTGATTGACATGATTTACAGGAGGTTCTATAGATGTAAATTCCAGAAACCAGGCAACTTCTGGTTGCCAAGCTGCATGCTTTTTCCTCAGGGTGGAACTGCCCTGGTTCTCACAATGTCTTTCTCAGCAGGGGGTGGCACCCTGATTCTCACAACACCTACATGTCTCAGACCCTGTGCTAAATTGTGGGGATACAGAAAGAAATGGAAAGAGTTCCTGGATTCAGCTCTACTATCTTTCTGGTTTTCTCAGTTTAAAAAAAAATTAAATTAAAAAGCAAGTACAAGGTTTCAAAGAGGAGAAATACTAGTTGAAAGTATTTTTGCTTAAAGTTCCAAAGAGGCTTATTGTCTGTGCACAAACATACTGAAATACACTTGCATGAGGAAGCAAAGTTAATCTGGCACACACTAAAACAAAGTATTTTTAGTTTAGTAATAAATACATGTTAACTATATGTTGTTTTCTGCCAAAGAGGCACTGACAGTTCAGCTGATGATAAGTTGTGTATGATTTACTCATTCTGCAGCTGCTTCTCTGGGGCACAACAGGCACCAATCCATCTATGGGTGATGGGATTAAACATTGCAAATGCTTTTCCCTTTTGTCATTCCTCTTTTTTGTATCCTATTTACACTCACTACACCATACAAAAGGGACTGAGAATTGATTATTTGAAGGTATTTTAATATATTTCCTCAAATACACCATTTGTTCACTTATGACACTCTTGTTTGGTACTGGGAGAGGAATTTAATGTAGTTATTGGTAAATATCAAAGCATTCATTCTTTTATTAAAGAAGGTGAATACTTAATTTTTTTCAAAAATATATAAGTGAAATATAAACTTCATAATGCCATATCATATGTTTTCATAAATTACTACATTTCTGGGGTTACAATTCAACATTATTTAGGAGAAACAGACTTGAATTTCCAATCAAAAGACTTGAATTTGATTCCTACCTCAGATATTTCCTAGCTATATGAGCACAGGCAACTCAGGTATCTTGTCAAAGTCTCAGGATTATGGTGTTGACTTGATTATGGGGGAAAATATATTAAACTTTTGATGCTTGGGATCATAGATCTCATCTACAAGTAAATATGTCAGAAGCTAATTGGCCAGAAGTTGGATCAGTGAGCAGAGGAGGTGACATCAGCAGAAAGAGTAGCACCAACAACCGCAGCAGCTGGAGGACCCACAACTGAGGAGATGCAGAGGCAGAGAGTGGGGCAGGAAGCAGGACCTAATTCCCTCATCTCTCCAAGCTCAGGGGGCAGAACACCAGAGCCCAACCCTCCCCCCTCCCATCTCTCAACAATGAACCTGGCCAGTCAGAGCCAAGGAGGAAGGATGGCTCCAACCAGCTGCTCTTTGCCAACTTCAACCAGGACAACATGTTCTTAACTGTAGGTAGTAAATCTGGTTACAAATTCTTCTTCCTTTCCTCTGTGGATAAGCTGGAACAGATTTCTTGATGCACCTGATATAGAAGATGTGTGTAGTTCTGGAAAGATTGTTTTCAAGTAGCCTGGTGACCCTTGTAAGCCTCAAAGGTCTATGGAAGCTTTATATCTGCCACTTTAAAGAGGGTACTGAAATACAAAATTATAGATATTTCAATACCATATGCAATATTCATGATTAAATCCCCCTTAACTCTGAAGGCTTTTGTGTGCTGTCAATAAACAATGACAATGTTATCTGGCTTATCCTGAGAGTGCCACTATTGGGGAAGTACAGATCTTCAAAACCATTAATTGGAGGGCCCCTAATATGATACCAGCTAATGATAGTCCCCTAGAAACCTTGGCTTTTGATTCAAATGGTACAAAATTTGCAATTTCTTCTGAGAAGAGTAATGTGATAAGGGTATGTGTCAAGATAATGGAACTTGGGTTCACCTGGAGATTTATGTGGGCTGATTGAGTTGGGGAAGAGGGACTGACTTTTGCATGTCTGGCTGGTACTTAAGGGTACTTAATGAATTTGAATGACACTAGCAAATCAGCTTGAGGAACCTCCCATTTCTGGAAGGGGAGCAAGAAGCAGGAAGCAGATGCTGGAGGAAGGTTCTTCCTCTTTGGCTGCAAGACATCAAGACATTGGTGTGATGGCAGTGAACTTCAGAAAGGGGAGATTAGGAAGGCTAGATTTGCCAAGTTACAGGAAATCTCTTCTCAATCTCTCTTTCTTTTACTATTTTTTTCAATAAACCCTTAAAAAAGCCTAAACTCATTTATCAGTGATTTTAGTCAGTTTCCCCCCAAAACTGGGGGGACAGATTAGAATCCACATTTAGAATTTTAAATTACACAGGTATTTTTCTATCTCAGAAGAAAAGAAAATCTTTGAGTTCTGGATAGGAGTGAAGAGGTATGTAAGCATCTGCCTTTTGGCCTTGACATGAGGGGAATATTCTTCTCTGCATTCAGTAACTCTGAAACATTACACATCTTCAAACTTGAGGCTGTGAAAGAGAAACCTCTGTTGGAACTCACTACCTGGACTGGTTACTTTGGGAAAGGGCTTATGGCCTCTACCAGCTATTTTTCCTCTAATGTAACAGCAATGTTTAACCAGGGTAGAGCATTTACTACTGTCTGACTACCATTTTGCAGTCATAAAAATATGTTTGCTTGCCACAATTTAGAAGATTCTTTCATTACTAATGAGAATTTATAATGGAGACTTATATATGTACAACCTGGATCTTCAGGAAGGAGGAAATTGCACTCTGATGAAATAACAAAAATACTCATTCATGAATGAAAGAGTGTGAAGTAGAATTAGAGCCCAGATGATGGGGACGTAACAAGCAATACAATGACCTACCAAATAAACTTCTTTAAACACATGTAACCTGGAGAATGAGTAAATGACCAACCATAAAAAAAAATATTATGGTAGCAAGAATGCTTGACACAAATACAGAAAAAGAGAATGACCCTAATATTCTATAGGTCTTAGAAAAAGCGTAAGTTGGGCACAAACAACTAGAAAGCTCGGAAGAAGTGAAGCAAAGTAAGTGAATACATGAAAGAAAAACGAATTGGAAAAATAATTAACAAGTTGCCCCAGGAGGTAAAATGCCTTGCCCCAGCAATAAACTCCCTGAAAATTAAAAAGGACTAAATATAAGCTAATGACTCCATGAGATGATAAAAAATAAAAACAAAGTAAAAATATTGAAAAAAATGTAAGGTATCTCATTGCAAAACAATTGATTTGGAACAGAACTTGAGGGGAAAAAATATAATCATTGGAACAATCTGAATGTTAGCACCAAAAAAAAAGGAGTTTAGACAAAAAAAAATCTGTCTAGATTTCTTAGAACCAGTGGAAAAAATGGAAACAAAGAAACTACTATTCACTTTCTAAAAGAAGCTCCAAAATGAAAACTTCCAGGCCAAAGTTCGAAGTTTCTGAGTCAAAAAATGCAAACAGTCAGAAGTAAATAGTTCAGATACCAAGGATCCACAGCTAGGATCACATAAAATTTAGTAGGCACAGTTGTAAAGGAGCAGAGAACTTGAAATATGTTCCAGAAGGCAAAGACTTAAGCAAAGGTGAATATAATGCTACTGAAGTAAAATAAACCTTGAATGGCAATAGAATTCCTGATGAAGGTGATAGCTGCATGAAAACATAGGAAAGAAAGGAAACATTAAAAGGTAAATATGAATGAACACTAAAAACAAGGATAAACTGCCTACCTTCAAATATCAGGAGATGGCATAAGTTCTCTCTGAACCCTATCATCAGAGGTCATAAAAAAGTCTAATTTTTCACAACGCCTGGAAGTTGTTCTTTTTTGTCTTAATGATCTTAGAAGAAGAATGGGAAAAGGGGGAAGAAGAATATACTCAAAGGGAAGGGTAGAGAAAATTAAGGAAAATGATTCCATTAGAGTGGGATAGTAGACCTCTATACAAATGAAGGGTATAGTGAGAGCAGTTGATATTTTATCCTCAAAGGAAAGAAGAATACAGACACATATGTACAATTGGGTACTGGAGTACATTTTACTCAATAGTGAAATTGGAGGAAATGAGAAAGGTAAAATAGAAACAAAGATTAGTCCTAAGGAAAACAAACCTAAAGATGTACACCTGGTTTTGAAGTGGCAAATAATGGGAATCTGAGAAAGTTTCAATAAATTGGAGAAGTAAGAAGTTATGATATATAAATGTGATAAAACTTCTCTTACTACTGTGCTATAAAAATGATGGAGGGAATGTTTTCAGTGAAAGCTGGAACATTTGTATGAACTGATGTGGAGCAGAGTGATATTAGCAGAACCAAGAGAACAATTTATACAGTGATCAACGATGTGGTAAAACAACTTTGGAAGAATTTGGAACTCTAATTCTTTATTTGATCATTACATTGTTTAATGTTTCAGCATTTATCTGAGACATGGTACCTCTTGATAAGGCAAAGAGCTCCAGAATAAGACAAATGTATTTGCTTGTTTGTTTTTTGAAATAACTAACAGGAAAATGTTTTGCTTGACCATGTTTATAATAGTTTTCTTTTTCCTCAGTGGTGGGGTTCACCTAGAAAAAAAGAAGCCATTTGACCCAGCACCCTAATTTTACAGATATAAAGACTAATATCAGAGAATCTATCACTTACCTTAACCTACACAGGTATAATGAAAAAGGCAGAATTTGAACCTAGGGATTTGTATTTTATTAAAAAGGGGGAACTTGAGTTATTCTATTTATCACAATTATCTTCCCCTCCCATTTATTGATACAGTTTTCTAAAAATTAATTGGCAGATAATATTATATAGTGCCTAATCCTAACAATAATGATCTGGTGGTTGTGATCTGGTGGCAATCTTTCCTTACCCCCATGCTTTACTTAAATAATTTCCTCCCCTGTAGTTGCACAGAAAGAAAAATGGGTGAATTAATTTCACTCCAAGCTAATAGAATGACCTTTAAAAATACCTTGTATGCCTAAAACTAAGAAACTGTGGGGACCAATTTTTAATTGGGGATTGCTAATTAAGTGGCTCGCTGAAATATTGGGGCAAGGAAGGAGACTGGCAGCCTCCCTCAAAACAGAACAAGATTTATTTTAACAAGAACGAACTTAAAAAGAAAACGCAAACAGGATCAATAGGATCAAGGGAAAAGAAATAAAATGGGGAAAGGGAAATTATAATACCTGAAAAAACACCACCGCCCAGGAATCAGCTGAAAATACGCAGCAGAATGCCCGTGGCTTTTCAAGCTTCCACCTAGAATACCCAATTCTCCTCCCCAAACCTAGAAACACCCCACACAGCCCCAGCCAATGGGATGGCCGCTCTGACAGTCACATGACTGCCCTCACTAGGCTTCCAATCACTATAATTTTGCCAGGCCTATGTAGGCGTCTGTGAGTAGTGATGACATGAAGTGCCAGAGCCCTGGCAATGGCTATAACCAGTGGGTGGAGCACCGTGCGGTTTGCGGAGCCCCAAGCCAGGGCGCACCGAGGCATAAAACCCTCAAATAACAATTAATTCTTTACAAAACACAATTCCATTGTATGATACATTTTATACATTTATACAATTATATGTTGCTAATGTAAGTTAGGCAAGAATAAGATAAAGATGAAATTTTTGATCCTTAAGCAAATATATACAGATATAAGTGTATAGATGGTATAGATAAAGAGATTAATTAGGATTTGCTAGATAAGGAAGTCATAATCAGAACTAAACTTTAGGAAAATCATTTTGGCAGCTGGGTAATGAATGGATTCGAATTGAAAGAATTAAATCAGTGAAATCAGTTATGGGAATATTGTTAGTCTAAGCCAGAGATAGTGAGAACCTGCAATAAGGTGGTGGCCCTGTGAATAGAAATAAGGAGAAATATGTGATAATGTGCATGAAGAAACCATAAGATCTGGCAGTTGATTGAATGAGTGGCATGAAGGAGAATGATTTATGGAACCTAATATATAGATTGGGATCCTGTGAGACTAGAAGTCTTATGGTGTCCTTGACAGTAATACTAACCTTTAGGGGGGAAAGATAATATGAGATCAGTAATGAGTCATACTTATTCATATTATGTCTCACAACATCCCATCCAAAATGAAAAAAAAAAAAAGGATATCTCAATCACTGGTTATTGCCTAAGCACAGAGTCTGCCCATTGAGTGACACCAGATGTAATGATTAGATGTCCTTAGGGGAACTGGATTAGTTGGCTAGGTAAGGGTGGCAGAGGGATACACACAATCTCATGTATGCAACTGCTGCATAAATGCATAAGCACTTGGATTATAGTACTTCAATTACAACAGTCCTAAAAGGCTGACAGTGATTTCTGAGGAAAGTTAAGAGAATGGGGAATGTGAGTTGATGTATTTGTGTTGTAGATAAACACAATGATTTGTTATGGAGAGGAAGATGCAGCTTAGTTTTTACCTTCCAATTGGTTGATCATATACTTCTTGAGTTGAAGGCATGATCTACAATTTGGAGATGATTGCTTTAGATCATAGAATCATAGATTTTGATCTAGAATGGATCACAAAGTTTGTGCCTTCTAATATATTTCTTTTCCCCAATGCAAGCAATGACAACATTTTACAGTGGAATAAGAACTGGACTTCAGTGTGGGATTAAAAAGCTTGTCCTTTTTCTGTCATTTGTTAATGGTGCAACCTTCAATAAGTTGTTTGACCTCTATGAACCCAAGAGGTTTTTTTCCCTTACTTTTTTTGGGAGGGGGATCAGGACAATGAGGGTTAAGTGACTTACCCAGGGTCACACAGCTAGTAAGTATCAAATGTCTGAGGCCAAATTTCAACTCAGATCCTCCTGAATCCAGGGCTGGTACTTTATCTACTGCACCACCTAACTGCCCCCCTTTTATCACTTCTAAAATGGATTTGTTGGACTAGATATACCTTACAGTGTTAAATCATACAATCCTATTATTTTAAGCATCCTGGTTTTAAGTAAAACTGCTGAAACATTCTTAAATTCTTAAAAAATTGTGGTGTAACTTAGTAGTAGTAGTAGTTCTGTTATGAACTGGGATGTGGATAACTAGACACAGGGGTGTATGCCAGTTATAAAGGTGAGCTAGTTCTTAAGGCCTCATCTGAATGTTAAATTTTCAGTATAAGTATTCATACCTTGTAAATTGGAAAACACAACAAATCAGGGCTTAATACATTGAGTTATTGATTTCCTAGACTTAAGAAAGTGATGAAGAAAATATTAGTAACAACAAATGAAGTTAAAAATGTGCCATGCATACATTTGTTTTTCCCTGAGGGCTAGTTGTTGAACATTTATCAAGCACATATCAAATATGCTGCTTCTATAGTACTGATTTATGGATGAAATGGCTTTCTTTCCAAAACTCATTGTCATCTTTCAGTGTTTTAGTGTTTAACCTTAAACGGAAACTGTTATATAGATTTTGGATTTCTTCATATATTCCTTTAACTCTCCCTGCTTTGTTCCATTCACATAGTCCCATCATCATTTTGGAAAGATAATCAATAGGATACACCCTGTATATAGACTTCATCAACATATACACACAATGACATTTTATTTCATAGATATATCCACATAATAAATTTCATGCTTTTCTGCACTGGTTCTGATTTACCTTTGAAAATGTGTACACAAAGATTTCAAAAATGGAAATTCTCACCTTTATTTGGATCTTCAGCGAGGCAAACAGGTTGGGGTGTCTTGTGTCTGGGGCTGGATTTGGGCTTTGGGCCTCCTTGGTCCAGGGCTGGTGCTTTGTCCACTATGCCACCTAGCTAATCCATGATGACATATTTAAAATAGGTTTAAGGTGTAGGAGGAATAGACTGGGGAAAGAGGAAGGGGAGAGATAGTCTGGGGAGAGGTAGTTCACATGAAGGAAACAAGAAAAAAGCTTATAGAAGGGAGGGGAAGAGGGGGAAGGAGTGGGGGAGTGAGTGAACCTTAATATCATCAGAATTGGCTCAAAGAAGGAATAATATACATATTCAGGTAGCTATAGTAATATATTTTTGCCATGAGGGAGGGGAGGGAGATAAGGGGGTAGGGAGAAGGGGGGAAGGATTGAAGGGCAGAATGGGGGAGAGAGCAGTAAAAAGCAAAACACTTTTGAGTAAGGTGAAGATGTTCTGTGTTACTGCATTAGTATGACATATTGAATTGCTTGGTTTCATAGGGATCAAGGAAGAAAAATTTAGAACACAGAATTAGCTCAAAGACCTTAATCTCATCAGAGTGGACTCAAGGAGGGAATAACTTTCACACCCAATTGGGAGGAGTAATTTATTTAACCCTACAGGAAAATAGGAGGGAAAGCAGATAAAGAGGAAAGGGTGAAAAAAGGGAGTGCAGAGCAGGAGAGGGGACAGTCATAAGTAAAACACTTTTGAGGAGTAAGAGGTTAAAAGAAGATAGAAAATGAAGTAAATATCATTGAAAGGGAATAGGATGGAGGGAAATAGTTATGATCATTGATTATAATGGCAAAACATATGGTACCTACTTTGCTGGGCTAATATGAAGAAAATTGTTTGTCAAGTTAAAGGTATTATATGCAGGTTATGATGAACAGGATACTCTCAGAAAAACCTGGAAAGACCTACAAGAACTGAAGCAGAATGAAATGTCCTGTATACAAAATAACAGCAATAGTGTAAGATGATCTGCTGGGATGTGTGATGTTTAAAATCTAAATATGTGGGGGGCAGCTAGATGGTGCAGTGGATAGAGCACAGACCCTGGAGTCAGGAGTACCTGAGTTCAGATCCGACCTCAGACACTTAACACTTACTAGCTGTGTGACCCTGGGCAAGTCACTTAACCCCAATTGCCTCACTAAAAAAAAAAAAATCTAAATGTGTGATGTCTAAAAAATCTAATGTGTGCTCACCTTAATTTAGAAGCTTTAGCACAAGTCTTTGGGCATTAAACATTTATTAAAGCATACGAGGTATTAGAAAAAAAAGAACACATGGAGTTTAGAAAGTTAAGAAAAGACCTATCTAGCATAGAGTTCCAACTTGGTCTGGTTCTTCCTCAAAGTCCGGTTCCATAAGCCTGCTTCAACCACGTACTCAGCTCAAACTGAGTGTGGAACCTTTTTTTTTTTTTTTTTGGTGCAGGCAATGAGGGTTAAGTGACTTGCCCAGGGTCACACAGCTAGTCAGTTGTCAAGTGTCTGAGGCCGGATTTGAACTCAGGTCCTTCTGAATCCATGGCCGGTGCTTTAATCCACTGCGCCACCTAGCTGCCCCCGAGTGTGGAAGCTTTTAATAGGTCTGGAGCAGAGGCAATCCTTATACACTGCTTCAAGCTGATTGGTTAGCATCATCTAAATCCATTGGTTCAGTAGACTTAAAGGTAGTCTCTAGTTGAGTTCAACATCCTTAACTTCTAAGAACAATAACTTCTTAAGGGCCTACCAGGTGTGGTTACAATCTAATTAATTTGAAGTAGGCTAATCAGCAAAGTCAATCACTCTCACTTAATGAAATCAGTTTAGATTAATCTCCAGGTGGGCCTTTGAGTATCTCCCATATCCCATTATTTTCTCAGAGAAGCATGTGGTTATTTTCAGCAAGGTTGTGAGACAATAAAACCCTGAAGGACTTATGAAAACTGCCATCCATTACAGAGAAAGAACTGATAGTATCTGAAAACAGATGGAAACAAATTAAATTTTTGTTTGTTTGTTTTTGACAATTCCTTAATCTGAAGTTTTGGGTTTTTTTACTGTTTTCTCTCACAATTTAGATAATGTGGGAATGTTTTCCATGTCTACTCATGTATAACTTATTTTGAATTGCTTGAGTTCTTGTGGGTGGGGGTGGGAAGGGAGGGAGGAAGAGAAGTTGGAACACAAAGTTTTAAAAAATTGACGTCAAAATTTGTTTTTATACATATTTTGGAAAATAAAATTCTATTCAGAAAAAACTTAAATGGACACAAAACAAAAAAAAAGATAACTAGTGAATTCATACATAAAACTAAGAGCTGGTTTTAGGATGAAGACAGTAAAATAGATAAACTTTTGTTTAATTTTATTTTAAAAAAGGAGAAAATGAAATTACCTCTATGGAAAGTGAAAAGGTACAATTCACCAGCAATGAAGGAGAAAGTAAAACAATAATTAGGAGCTATTTTGCCCAACTGTATGCCAGTAAATCTGATAATGGAAGTGAAATGGGTGAATATTTACAAAGATCTAAATTGCCCAGATTAAGAGAAGAGGCAATTAAATACTTAAATAAGCCAATTTTGGGAAAAAAGAAAGCAAATAGACTATCAGTGAACTCCTTAAGAAAAAAAAAATTCTCCAGGACTAGATAGGTTTACAAATGAATTCTACCAAACATTAGAAAAGAGAGACAATTAATTCCAATATTATATAAATTATTTTGGAAAAAAAAATATATGAAGGAATTCTATTAAATTTCTTTTATGACATAAAAATGGTCCTGATATCAAAACCAGGAATATCCAAAACAGAGAAATAAAATTACGTACCAATTTCTCTAAAGAATATTGATATAATCAAAATAAAATATTACCAAAGTGATTGTAGTAATTTATTACCAGGAACATGCATGTTGACCTGGCAGGATTTATACCAGGAATGCAGGGTTGATTCAATATCAGTAAATCTATTAGAATAATTGATCATATATATAATGGAACCATCAGAAATCATATGATTATTTCAATAAATGCAGCAAAAAGCTTTTGACAAAATACAGAACACATTCCTATTAAAAGCCCGAAAGAACTCAGTAATAAATGGAGCTTTTCTTAAAATGATAAGAAGTACCTATCTTAAATCATCAGCAAGCACTCTCTGAAATTGGGATTACCTAGAAACCTTCCCAATAATATCAGGGGTGAAGGAAAGGTACACATATCACCACTATTATTCAATATTCTATGAGAAATTTTAGCTGTAGCAAAAAGAGAACAAAGAAATTGAAAGACAGAATAGGCAATAAGATATAAAACTATCACTTTTTGCAGATGATATGATGGTATGCTTAGAGAATCATAGAGAATCAACTTAAACAACTATTTGAAATAATTAACAACTTTAGAAAAGTTGTAGAATATAAAATGAATCCAAATAAATCATTATTATGTCTATATATGGTCGACAAAATCTAGCAGTAATAGATAGAGAGACAAATTCCATTCAAAATAACTGTAAGCAATATAAAATATTTGGGAGTCTACTTCCCAAGAGAAACCCAGTAATTATGAGAACACAATTACAAAACACTTTTTACACAAGTAAAATCAGATCTAAACAATTGGAAATATATCTGAACTAATATAATAAAAAATGACAATTATTCCTGAATTAATTTACTTAGCCAATACCATACAAATCAAACTAATAATAAAATTATTTTATAGACCTAAAAAAATAACAATATTCATCTGGAAAAACAAGATCAAGAGTATTAAGGGAATTAAATTTTTAAAATGGAAGGCAAGGTGGCCTAGCCATATCAGACCTGAAACTATACACGACAGTTATGATCAAAAACTACATTGTGGGGGCAGGTAGGTGGCACAGTGGATAAAGCACTGGCCCTGGATTCATAAGGACCTGAGTTCAAATCTGACCTCAAACACTTGATACTTACTAACTGTGTGGTCAAGTCACTTAACCCTCATTGCCCTGAAAAAAAACAAACTATATTGTAGTGGATAAGCAATAAAGTGGTTGATTAGTGGAATAGTGATTAGGTACACAAGACACAGTAATAAATGAATATGATCGTCTACTCTTTGAAAAATCCAAAGGAAATAGTACTGAATCATGAAAATTCTTAGCTTTCTAATTCCTTTTTATGAGTGGGAAAAGGGTATTTGCTGATGCTGCCTTGAAACGGAGAATCTTCATGCTTGATGCCCTCCTATTCAATTTATGTACTGATGATTTTGATAGTTAAAAACCAACAAAGTTTCATTATTTTAATTAAGTCCACAGTTTTTTTCTTGTAGAAATTTCTTATACTGCCTGAGCATTTACATTATTAAGAACCATGTGAACCTCAAAGGTTTTGGTAGTACCAAAGTTATATGTTGATATTTAAGTTTTTACAAAGAAACATCATTGAACTTCAATTGGTTCTTGCCACACCTACACACTCAACCTACTCCTCCCATTTCATGTAACCTGTTTGTTTAGTCAAAACATTGTTATAATTCAATAGCAGTATTTAGTTAGTATTATGTTTAAGACTTTCTAATTACCCTGATGTTCCCCTCAGATTCTTTCTTATTTTCATTTCTTCACTAAATATCCACCGTTTTTGTTTGTTCTTTTTTCTTTTTTTTTTTGTTTTTAGTGAGGCAATTGGGGTTAAATGACTTGCCCAGGGTCACACAGCTAGTAAGTATTAAGTGTCTAAGGCCAGATTTGAACTCAGGTACTCCTGACTCCAGGGCCGGTGCTCTATCCACTGCGCCACCTAGCTGCCCTAATATCCACCGTTTTAACACTGAAATTTAGCTTCTATCTCCATTACTCTAATACAACTTCTCTTTTGTGGCTACTAATGACCTTTTAATTTGATATGATGATTTTTCTCAATTTACATCTTCCTTGACTATTCATCAATGTATAATACTGAGATTATACCTCTCCTACTTGATAACTTCTTTTATCTTGACTTCAGAGAAGCCAAACTTCTGTTTCTCCTTTCTCTACACCTGATTTGTTCCTCCATAAGTATAAATAACACCTCCTCTAAAGGCTTTATTTTTAACACTCTTCTGATACATAGTTATTATTTTTCTTGGTGACATAGTGCACTGATTTCAAATGTCACCTTTATGTGGCTAGTTTTCATCCCTCATTCACCAGCTCTGATTTAGGCTTACATTTTCAACTTCTGGCTTTATCTGACCAAATTTGATGTCTCATAGCCATCTCAAATTCAACATAGGCAAAAAGGAATTCTTTGTATTGTTTCTAAACTCCAATGAGTCCCTTGATTTCTCTATTTCTGATAATGGCACCAAGGCTCTCTCACTTCCTCAACCTAAAAACTGCATCAATTTTGTTCATTGTCCTTTCTAATCCCCCATATTTATAATCAGTTGCCAAAGCCTGAGAATTCTGTCTCTATGATAGCTTTCAAATCTACTTCCTTTTTTCTATTCTCACTGTAATCTTTCAACTTCAGAATTTATCACTTTTATGTAAACTATCCCTGCTTCTAGTCACTATCCTATCCAACCTATCCTTCATACAGACATTATAATCTTATTAATGCACCACTAAGGTGGTGTCTTGTCTTAGTTAAAAAGAGTTAGTTTTCATCTATTGTCTATCAATTGAAATAAAAGTGTATTTTTTTTTATCTTAGGACTTTCACAATCTGGCTTCAACTTGTATCTTTAGCATTCTTGTACTATACTCCTTCATGGACCATATGTTGGAATCAAACTGCATTCTTCATCATCATTGGCTAATCTGCCCTTTCACTTTTACTTGTATTTATTAAGGCTATCTACCAAGAATATAATGGACTCTCCTCCCTATCACTTCTATATGTTAATCATAATAATTTTAAATATTCAATACTGTATGGTACACAAAATACATTCATGCTTTGAAGAAAAAGGAAATTTTATTTCCATATTTAAAGTACATATACCATTCTGAGTTTTTACAGCTAAGAAAATTGGAGGCTTAGTTGTTACATAACTAGTGTCAAGACTAACATTTGAATCCAGGTCTTTCAACTAAATTATAATTATTTTTAATGTACTATTGCTATTCTCTTTGAAATTCTTTTCATCTTTTGAGACCTAGCTCAAGGATCACATACTCCATGAAACACCATCTTATATCAACACCTAGAAGTGATACTAACCCTCCTCAATTTCATACAACAAATTTGAAAACACAAATGAAATTACCCCGTATTCTAATTCATATATAATAATGGTTTGTATACATGTTTCCTCTGCCATTTAATCTCTTCCAGGATGTGCTGTTATTTCTTATGTTAGAATCTTGATACACCCCAGAGTTTATTTCATATTCTATGTGGTTAATTTAAAAAATGTTTATTGAATTGAATTGACAGATACAAACTTTATGTAATTAAATGAGCATTAGTTATGGAGTCAAACAAAAATAATTAAGTGGCGACTATCTTGTTAGGAATTGCAACATGAGTCCACCATGCATTCCTAGAAAAGAGGAGCGTCAGAATAAAAGGCATGAGGTAGGGAGGGAGGGAGGGAGGGAGGGAGGGAGAGAGAGAGAGAGAGAGAGAGAGAGAGAGAGAGAGAGAGAGAGAGAGAGAGAGAGAGAGAATTCTATGATTAGAAAAAAATAATGGACGAGTAAATAGTTTCTAAAACTACTTTCTACCCATGGATCTAGAATGCATTAACTGTGACTTAAATATCTCTGCTTTTTAAGTTTCTTCACCTAAAAATGAATTGGTTAGAGTAATTGATCTCTGAAGCCCTGCCAACTCTTACACTTCATGATAATCCACATTCTTACTTCTTTATATAATGAGATGTATTCATCTCTCCTTGGTCATATGGGAAATCACATTGAGGTCTAGCATTTTAAAGGCAATTGCATTTTTTTTTCTATTTTCTATTTTCTGTGAAAGGCTACATAGTAAATTCAGTGCAATAATGATTTTTATCTTTGTTAAACTTTTAGAAGCATTTCTAAGTTTTGTCATGTCACTTTTAGTATTTAAAGTGGCAAAGATATTGGAATGGATTGCCCCTTTTTTCTGCAGCTTATTTCACAGATGAGGAAACTGAGGCAAACAGAGTTAAGTGACTTACCCAAGGTTTCACAGGTAGTAAATGACTGAAGCTGGATTTGGACTCAGGTTTTCCTGATTCCAGAAAGAACACTCTTTCCACTGAGTCAACCAGCTACAAATGCATTCTAGCATACACATATGCACACATACACAAGAGATACATTCATATGCACAAATATTTAATAATTATAATAATAATATATGTATATGTAAATATATAAAAAGAATTTGGGTGTACAAAGCCTCTTTCTCTCAAAATTCTTAGCTTCCATTAAGGCTTAGCTCAATTAACAAATTTTACATGAAACATTTACAAATTCCCCCCACCTAGGAGTACCTTTATTCCAAAATTTCATAGTATCTGTTTTGTATAAACCAAGATATCTGCATGTCTTCCTTTTGCTTCAGGCAGGATCTGGTGGACAGGGACAGTTTGCAGATTTTTCTTTGCATCCCCATTGCAAAGTATAATCAACGGAATATATGTATGCTCAATAATTGTTTGTTGATAAATTGTTTGAGCTAATGGAGGTTTTTGAACAGGGAAGGGACATAATGTGGTCTAGCTTTCAGAAATATGACTTTGTAAGCTATATGAATGGTTTCCTAATAATGTTTTTTCTTGTGTTGCTGAGTTTATTGTTCTTTTTTAAAAGTCAGTTTATTTAATGTAGTCTATCTAAGTATAAATTTAATTGAAGATATAATCCAGCAAAGCAGAATTATAGAAACCAAGCAATAAGACCAAGAAGAGGTAAAGTTTAGAAATTAATAAAAAGTTGATAAAGTTGGTAGAGAAGGTAGAAAATATGATTTGAAGAAACTAAATTTTACTTCTACCAACCTGTGAGGAACCCCTCCCCCAACTAATTTTTCAATGCCATAAAATTCCTTCATAGTAAGACTAAGGTAAGATTAAAAATAAATTCCTCAACCTAAATACTAGCAAAATTATAGTGGGAAGTAAGTATTAATCAGTTAATAATGTTTTACACTCCTAAATAGCATCTCTTATTTTATCAAAGGTTTCTCAAACAAAGGCATGATCTTTGGGGTATGAATTTCAGACATTATGCCAGGGTGATTCCTTAGTGCCTTAAAAATCAAATCAAAGAGAAAGAGAAATGCTCATTTCTACGGCTGAGGTGCCTTCAATCTCTGATCAATGTATTTCTACTAAGTAAGTAGCTGCACACAGGGGCATAGCTAAGCAAGAGGAAACACTATGTTTATGGTGTAAAATCAGATAACTGGCTGCTTTTTCCCTCCTTTATACTTTCCTCCAAATGACATGGTTGTAGATGATGGTAAGGAGCTCATTCTTAGACCTATTGGTTATTAGCATAGTTGAACTGCAGTCAGAGGAGGAGACTGAGAAAGAAATAAGCCCAGTAACTATCAAATGAGTATTATGGGTTTATTTTTTTAATTTTATAAAGGAACATGTAATCAAAAAATGTTAGGACCAGAAAGGCCTTACAAAGCTAGGTTATAATGAATAGTTGTTTTAGGGGATGTTTTTATTACTTCTTTTCCTTAGAGATGTACCCTGGTAGAAAAAAACAAAAACAAAAACAAATTCTAAAGTTTGAAAGCTTTATTTTTTAATAAGAATGGTTTCTTGTTATGTTTCAAATTTAATTGAGAAACATTTATTAAGTATCTTTTTTGTAATACATTGTGTAATATACTTGTAATACATTGTGGAAACAACAAATATAATACCAGGCCCCTATTATAGGGTCCCTTCCATGAAGGAGCTTTCAGTCTAATGGGGAGAAAGACAAGTACATAAAAATGATTATAAGTATGCTAAGGTGTATGATAAGAATAAATGACTTCTGTGAAAAAAATGGAATGAAAGATTATATTCACAGGTCTCAAGTAGAAATCAGGATATGCTTCATTGAGGAAGTGGAATTTGGACATAGGACTTGAAGAGGTTAACTGCAAGAGATTTAGAAATGATGTCAATCGAGGCATGAAAGATAAGAGTAAATATAGAGTAAACAAAGAAATTGAAATAGGAGGAAAATTCACGTTTCAAAATTATGTAGTTATCTAGAAATGTAGAAAATATGAATGGAAAGAATATGAAATATGACTAGAATTATCCTTTAAAGTCATGTTGGAAATGTCCTTGAAATTTTGCAATTTATACTTTATTGAATATGCAATGTGGAAACTAAAACAATTTCTCAGTAGAGGTGTGACATAGTAATAATGTTAAAGGAAGAAAAATAGGAATGTGAGAAATGGATTTGAGACTTCATAGACTGAGAGGAGAAAGACCAGTTGGTTGGCAATTACAATAGTTTAGGTGAGAAAAGGATAATAACTGAAACTAACCTGGTGACAATATGAAGAAGAGGTAGAGTTGAAAGAAAGATAGCATCATAGGACCATAGATTGAAATCGAGAAGAGACCTCAGAGTTCCCATCATCCAATCCCCTCATTTGAGAGGATTTTGATCTTGGTCCTCATAGACTTGAGCCAGTCTTTTTTCCACTTCATTACAGATGTATAAATGATTGGGTATAGCAACAGATTAATTCATATGGATTGAGTGGGATTGGTAAAAAATATGACATCAGGATTTGGAACACCATAAGAATGGTGTTAATATACCTGCAATATATTATATTCCTGGATATAAGAGAAGTAACAATACTCTTTACTTATAAAAGTACACATATAACCATATATTGCATTTCTATATTGATGGTCAGGTACACGCTCAGTTTACAATGTTAAACTTTTGTGAAAACTGAGCATAGAATGTGTTTGGATGCAATCTAACTAAAGTCACAGCTGGAAGGTTTCCAATATCTGATTTCATTAGGATTTAACATTTTTTTTCCTTTTGTTAATCTATTCTCTCTTAAACTATGTAACTACTTACATCACAATTTGAATTTTCCATACAATCCCACAAAATTAAGATATCCCAAACCTATCACATTATTTTTATTCCCTATTCTCTTTCTTCTTTTTTCACCTTTTCGTTTCTCTGGTATCAGTGCTGACTCAATCTCTCAATGTGGATTTTTTTCTTCTCTCTAATCTCTACATTTTATCTGTTAAGAGGAATGTGGATTTAAAACCAGACAAATTATTCAAATGCTACTTTGCCCATGAACTTTTTGTTGGCCTAGTCTTCTCCACTCTCACAATTTTGGTAATAGATTTCCCCCCCTTCTAGAATATTTTGGATCACTCTACTTATGCCACTCAAATATTTTAGGGTCATACATTTCAGAAGTTTGGAGCAGGGGCTTAGCAATAAATTTAATCTGATGCCCTCTTTTGGTGGATGAGGAAACTGACTTCCAGAAAGTTCAAGTGATTTGCTCAGTTATATAGGTAATGAGATAACAGAGCCAGAAATTGATTTAAATTGTTTGATTGTAGCTAAATCAGTTGTGGTAAAGCAAATTTATGGAATATTATTGTCTTCTAAGAAATTATGGACGTGATGAATATAGAAAAGCATGAAAAATCACATGAACATATGCAGAGGGAAATGAGAAGTTACAGGAAAATTGTATAAAATGACACATTAGAAATGGAAAGAATACCAACCACTAACATTTGAAAAAGTTACAATAATATAAAGAACATGTTTGGTCTCATGGAAGGGATAAAGATGGTAAGGCATCTCTCTATTCTTTTGTAGAGATATGGCACTTAGGCTTGTGGAACATAATATATAATGACAATTTTTAATGTATTGATGCATATCAGGGAAGCTAGGTGGCTCAGTAGATAGAGTGGTAGGCTGAAAATTAAGAGAACTCATCTTGCTGAGTTCAAATCTGCCCTTAGACACTTACTAGCCGTGTAGTGTTAGGAAAGTCACTTAACTCTGTTTACCTCAGTTCTTCATCTATAAAATGAGCTGGAAAAAGGAATGGTAAACCACTTCAGTATCTTTGCCAAGAAAAACCCCAAATGGAGTAAAAGAAGAGTCAGACATGACTGAAATGATTGAATATTATTGATCAGTGTTTCTAATATCTATTTTTATTTATCTTTTTAAACAATCTTTGTTACAAAGTATGAAACTCTAAGAAAGGATTAAGGGGAGAAAATTGGCAATGTAAAAACAAAACATATCAATGAACAGTCAGTATTTTTTTCTTTGTAACATTTCCTCCCTCACACACAAATAGGATGCATACCTTATTATTCCCAAGATTTTGTCTAATTGACTCACACCATCTTAATGGAAAATTATATATTCCTTTTAGATCCAGGATATTGTTCACAAATTACATCAGCCACAAGTTAGTAGTTAAAAAAATTAATTTCACTAGTACAAGACTGGTAGAACCTAACACTTCTATCAGTATCCAGCACTTTTATCATCCATTGGCCAAGCAAGTCAGCTATTTTTTTTCCACAAACTTCTAAAGTAGAAGATTATGGGTCCTAGTTCTCTCTTACACAATTTCCTGCTACTTTTGCTGGAAGGCTGTAGGGTGGAGTAAAAATAAACTTCCCCAAAATTTTTACTTTACAGAAGACTAAGAACCTTCTAAACTTTCCAGGCAGTTGTTAAAGAAATCAAAGATATCTATCTATAGTCATATTAAAAATGATCAAGATCACTATTGATCAGAGAAATGCAAATTAAAACAACTCTGAAGTATCACCTCACACTTATTAGAGTGGCAAATATTACAAAAAAGGAAAATGTAGATGTTGGAGGGGATGTGGGAAAAGTGGGACATTAATCCACTCTTGTTAGAGTTGTGAAGGGATCTAACCATTCTGGAGAGGAATTTGAAACTATGCCTAAAGGGTTATAAATTTGTGCATACCCTCTGTTCCATCAATACAACTATTAGGTTTATGCCCCAAATACATCCCCCTAAAAGAGAGAAAGACCTATTCATACAAAAATATTTATAATAGCTGTTTTTATGGGGGCTTAGGATTGGAAATCAATGAAATTCCCTTCTATTGGGGAATGATTATATAAGCTGTGGTATATGCTGGTGATGGAATATTATTTGCTATAAGAAATGACAGGCAGAATGATTTCAGAAAGGCTTAGAAAACTTTTTATGAACTAATGTATGGTGAAATAAGTAGAACCAGGAGAACCTTGTGCACAGTGACAGCAATATTGTTCAGTGAAGAACTATGAATGACAACTTTTCTCAGAAATACAATGATCCAAGAAAATCCTAAGGGACTAATGATGAAGCATATTGTCTACCTCCAAAAAAAAATGCCTGATATTGATTGAACACATACTGAAACATGCTATTTTTCACTTTAATTTTTTTCTTTTATTGAAGTTTTCTTATATAAATTAATATGGTAATGTTTTACATAATTACATGTGTATAACCTATATCTGATCACTTACTGCCTCAGGGAGGGGCAAAGGGATGAAAGGAATGAGGGATAAAATTTGAAACTCAAAATGTTAGATAAAAATATTTATTATTTTTAAAATATATATGCATATATGTGTATGCATATATATATATATGCACACACACATACACATGTTTATTAGCAATGTTCCGAGGAAAATTATATCTGTAGAAAATCCATCATTAATCTGTTCCCCTAAATCTAAGTGATTAGCAGGTGCCACTTCCCAGATTCATTTTCTCTGCACTGCTCCCTCTCCTGTTTTTCTGGTATCGCGTTCCAATACTAGCATTTCTTACCTTCTGGTGACAACTCCTTTTAGTTTCTGTGTACATTGTTTTGTTCTTCCTCTTACTAAAAATATAAATACTTTTCTATTTGCCCTTTTTCGAACCCTACCTGTGTTATAAATTACAAGTTTAATCTACTTCCTTTATAATGCTTTCTCTAACTCTCAGCTGTCTCCCTCAACCTTCTGCTTCTCCTGGGAAATTCCAGGGTTGATATAATTTAAATCACTAGGGAAAATCCATAAACATAGACACATATAAGCACACATACCCTTGAACTCTACTCTCAGCTTTAATGCTCACTGGTTGTATTGTATTTAGTAAATCATTAACTTCTCTGAATCTTAGTGTCTTCATCTGTAAAACAGTTAATATCTGTACCACTCACTTCACAACGTTATTATGCAAATAAATGAGAGAGCAGCCATGGCATCAATTATCACACATGCATAGATAGGGAGACACAGAAAGATAGACAGAAACAGATACATAGACAGACATGGAGGTATCAAATGGTGCGTAAAGGAGAAAAAGGCATATATATATATATATATATATATATATATGAATATGTATTCCTTCATATACATGCATATGGTATATATTAATACATACATATATACCCATATATGTATATGTAAGCAGATGTGTATGTGTGTGTGTGTATATACACAGAGCTTGTCCACACCATAGAATTTAATATTTTAATACAAGTTCTCTGCTGATATTATGCCTAATTATTTTATAAATATTAGTCCCTATTAATAATGATAATAACAGATATGACAATAAAAATGACTAACATTTTTTCAGGGATTCCTATTTTCCAGTCATTGTGCTAAGTGATTATGTACTTTGATTCTCATAACAGCTTTGAGATATAGGTGCAATTATTATGCCCATTTTACAGATGAAGAAACTAAGTGCAAGAAAGGCTAACTGATTTGCCCAGATTAACACAGCTGATAAGTATGTAAGGCCAGATTTGAATTCAGATATTCCTGACTTCAGGTCCAGTCCTCTATGCTCTAGATTATAAATCCAAAGAAGACTAGGATAGTATGATCATGTTTTTCTACTTCTGTAGCCCAATATTACCTACCAAAGTAGTGATCATATAAAAACATATATATTTAGAAAGTACTCATTGAATCACTTGAAGCCATGAATTAGAATGCCACATACAAACACACATACACATAAACACACACACACACACACACACACACACACACATTTTCTTGACTGCTGCCTCAGGTTAAAGATACCTTGTGATTGTGTCTTATTGACTCATAAACATAGTTCGTGAGGCTCCCTGATGAGGATTTTTGTCAGCCAACCAGAGGAAACATCAGTTCAAGGCTCTTTTACTGGGACAAGAGAAAACTGAGGGGGACTTGGGAGTTATTCTTATATATTTCAAGGGCTGTGAAATGGGTAAAGATTAGACTTTTTCTGTTTGAAGCAGTAACTCCAAGTTGTTAAAAAGCAGTTTTAATCATGATATAAGGAAAAATTTAATACCAATTTGAGTTCTGCCTGTGTGGAGCATGAACTGCTGTTCTGTACAATCATATTCTGATTTTCTATTGCTTATGTAACCTTGGAGACAAGAGGTCTTTGAATGATTTAGTTTAGAGATTCTTTAATTAATGTACATCAACTTAAGAAAAAATACTTTTGTTATGTGTATTTAAATATAATTGCTTTCCTTTCTACAATAGTTTATGCATTTAAACATTCTAGGAGGGGAATTCATAAACTTTAAAAGACCACTAAAGGGTCCCATGGCACAATGAAAGTTAAAAATCTTTGCTTTATTTATATAGCCCCCAAAGTTATCCTTAGATCTTTTGAGTAAACACATTAAGCCAAACATACTTGGCTAGGTAGGCAAAGAATCTCCTAGGCATATTCAAGACAGTATTAGATATCTCCTTTTCCTGTTCTTAAAATACCTTAGTCTAAATTATTATGTGAGCTATAGTCCTTTTAACTAATATAGTGATCCTGGATTACTAGCTTTGGCATAATTCAAATCATCCCAGAGGCATCACTTTGGAAAACTGGAAAGGTGCTGTCTAGAAATGTGGTAAACATATTTCTTTGAACCCTATCCATTCCCTGGTTGTTATGAAGAACAATTCAGAAAGAAGAAACAGGGAAAAACTAGGGACATTTGTTCTAAATATTGACCTTCATAATGAATTTCTTATAGCAATAAAATCATTGGTTCCCCTACATAGATACTATTTGTCTTGAATGTATGGGGGGAGGGCACAATGGGAGGCTTAATTTCCCATATGATCTATCAACACAACCTATACTTTACCATATGATTTTTCAAAACTCTGCACTATTTGGGCCAGCACTTACATAATGTTTAAGTAGACCGTATTAGAATATATAGCTATGTTTGATGAAGCAAGTTGTAGTTTGTTCGTTCATTTTAAGTAAGCTTTGTAAATAATTATCCCTTGCTTTAATGACATTCATTGAAAGACTAGTTGTGAATGAATTATTAGAAGATACAAACATGTAAAAGTTATGAAAGCATGTTCTTATGATGCTTACTTTAAATGGGAGTCCTCTGAGTTGATTCACTTGCTATCAGATATCTATACCTATATCTATATCCATATCTATATCTATATAGATAGATAGATATACATAGATAAATAGATAGATAGATAAATACAATGTCTAAATGGGGGAAAGTTCCTTGGTAGATGTTAATCCTTTATTTTTTGTGCTAACTTTGTAACTTAGAGAGAAAAAAATAGCATTCAGCATTAATAGGTCCCATTGTGTTAGCTTTTGAACTGCTCTGTCTTATCTCCTGGAGTTTAAAAAGCACTAAAAGATTACAATGTCCAAAACCATTAGCACTGGATTGTTGTATTCATTCACCAATAAAAGTCAGATCCACTTCATATTTTTCTTCCTTCCTTCCTTTCTTCCCTCCCCATCGTCTCTCAATCAAGTCTAAGCATTATGATCATATTGCCCTGCAGAAAGTGAACCAAGAAAACTCAATGATTGAAAATATAATTTTAAGAAGAGACTTTTCAGTGTTTGCTTTTGCCTTGTATTATTAATAGAGGGTGACTTGTATGTTTGGAAAAACACTTATCCATGAAAGAAATATAGTGATTTTCTTAAACATTCAGTAAAACATACAACAACAAATTGAATTTATCAATATAAATTCTTTTTATATTTTTTGTGAACACTAAATTATAGAACTGAATAAAATAATTAGATGGATTGTGTCATACTCCATTTTTCCTTCAAATAACCTAGCAGACAGAGCCCTTTACTCAAAGTCAGGAGTCTAATTACAGCTTACTGGTATTGTAAACTATCCAAATGTTATTTTATCACGTTGGTGATTACAAGATTGGAGCAACCTGTCTCATAGGACTATGCATATTTGATGAAATAATAGAGATGAAAGTATTATACAGGTTGAATGATAGGACATAGACCTGTGATTTCAATTGTATATGAAATTCCTAGGACTAGACACTTCCTCTTTCAATGATGATCAATATTTTCACCTTAATTTATAGTCTCAGTAATTTACCTAGAACACTGAAGGTTTTATTGTCTTTCTCAAGATCATATGCTCAGTAACTGGCAGTCATAAGCAGGACTTGAACTCAGGTATTCCTGATTACAAAATCAACTTTCTAACTACTACTCTAGCATGCCACCTTTTGTAAAAACAAAGTACAATATACATAGAAATTATGATTGAATTGCTTTTATTGTTGAGATGATGATGACGTATATTTGTATAAGTTTTGACATTTAGAAACAATGTCACAGGAATGTTTCAGAGTAAATATTTGCCACTTAAAAAATAATAAACATTTTTATTTAAAGTTTTGAGTTCCAAATTCCATCTTTTTTTCCTTCCATTCCCCACTCCCTGAGGTGGTAAGCAATCATGTGCAATTATATAAAATATTAACATTAGTACTTTTTTAAAAGAAAACTGGATGAAAAGAAAAATAAATGAAAGAAATACAATGGGGGGTGGCTAGGTGGTGTAGTGGATAAAGCACCGGCCCTGGATTCAGGAGTACCTGAGTTCAAATCCAGCCTCAGACACTTAACACTTACTAGCTCTGTGACCCTGGGCAAGTCACTTAACCCCCATTGCCCCACAGAAAACAAAACAAACAAACAAACAAAAAAAGAAATACAATGGATAGTCTGTGTTCAACCAATATCAGTTCTTTCTTTGGAATTGTCCTAGATCATTGTATTACTGAGAATAGTTGTCATTTTAATGGATCTCTGATTTCACCAATGTGGGTTCTGTCTCTAATTTTATAGACCACCTTCCTGCTTTCTAATCCTATGAAACTCTTCTGTGTTCTCTTGCATAGCCATCCAATGGGATGTGAGCTTTGCACTTAATCCCTTGCCATTGAATTATTGTCAGTGGATTAAGCTGGATTTTAAAAATGTATTCCTTCCTCTATGACCAGTTCTCCCTCTTTACTGAGCAAATATCCCTCTGAAAACATTTTTCAGGCTGCTTTTTTTGAAACAATATTACATTTAATCTGCTTAGTTAACACTTAAATCTAGCCAAGCAACACCACAATAAATCAAGCCTTGTTGCCATTTGGAGGTATAGATGAAAATTTTAACTATCTGATTAGAGCCAGTGTCAGAACAACTATGAGCATGGCTAAAGGCATGGACACCAATGTGGAAAGCCAAGGCCCCTTACTAAGTACTTACTACATGTTAAGCATCAGAGACAAATAGAAAATCCTGGTCTTTAGGAGCTTACATTTTATATTCAAGTATGTTGGAGGTGATGGGTAAATATAATAAGACTTAAGGGAGGAGGGGGTAAGTAACAGGTGAAATGGGTGGTAGCACAGGGGCCTGGGAGTAGGCAGGATATTCCCAGGCTACCTTTCCCTTGCTCTATCCTTCTCCCACCTCCCTCACTTCTCCCTACTATCCTTCTTTAAAGGAGAAATTCTTTCTCCCTACTCTCTAACTGTCCCTGCCCAAACTGGCTTTCAAGTCATTTATATTTTCATTTCATTTTAGTGTAAATCCATTTCTATATTACCCAAAAGTGTATTTTAAGACTCCTCTATAGTGTGGAATTGTAATGCTTTTTTGTATTTTTGTAGTAGGAAGGACTTAGGCAAGATATAAGTCAATTTCTCATCAGGAATATGAGAAGTTGAAGTAAGCTAGAAATCTATTTGGATTATCATAGGATTTTTTTGGGGGGGTATTTTTTTGATTGATTGACTGCATAGCCAGAAAGTGTATATTTTTCCACATTGATTTTTTAAAACTTTGTTTTCTAAATTTTCTTCCTCCTTCCCTCCTCAACCCTTCATATGAAATCAAGCAATTCAATATAAGTCATACAGGTGCAGTTATACAAAACATCTTCACATTAGTCAGGTTGTGAAAGAAAATAGACAAAATAACTTTAGAAAGAAGAGGAGACAAGTAAAATTATACTTCAATCTGTATTCAGATACCATCAGTTCTTCCTCTGTTGATGGTTTGTATTTTTCATATGTCCTTCTGATAGCATCCTGCTCATCATTTTTTTCTCAGTTACTATTGCTTACTGTATTATCCCCCATCCTATTCCCTCCCCTTTATGAAAAGACATGAACTGAAAAGAAAATTTAAATTTCAAATACAAGAACCTAGAGAAGCATAAAAATGTAAATAGGAAAAAGAAATCATGGGGATATTAAAAGGTTAAACTTTTTTCATTCCTACATGGGAAGATAATACTTCCATCTCATAAGGCAAAATATATTACTATACCCACTTGAGTGTGTATGTTATTCCCTCTTTCAGCCAATTGTCATGAGAGTAAGGTTCGCTCACTGCCCCATTCCTTCCCCATCTTTCCCTCCACTCCATAAGGTTTTTCTTTCATGTGAACTACTTTTCCCCAGTCCACCTCTCCATTTCCCTTTCTTCCAGTGCATTCCTCTTACCCCTTAACTTTATTTTTAAAATGTCATCACGGTGGGGCAGCTAGATGGCACAGTGGATAGAGCACCGGCCCAGGAGTCAGGAGTACCTGAGTTCAAATCCACCCTCAGACACTTAACACGTACTAGCTGTGTGACCCTAGGCAAGTCACTTAACCCCAATTGCCTCACTAAGAAAAAAAAAGAAAAAAATGTCATCATGGGTTAGCTAGGTGGCACAGTGGACAAAGTACCATCCCTGGACCCAGGAGGGCCTGAGCCCAAATCCAGGCCTAGACATTAACCACCCCACCCTTCTTGCCCCACAAAGAATAAGGTTAAACAAAAAATAAATTATTTAGAGATATCATCCCTTCATATTCAAGTCATACCTGTGCCTTCTAAGTATATTCGTTTCAGCTGCCCTAATACTGAGAAAGTTCTTATGAGATAGAAGTATTATCTTCCCATGTAGGAATGCAAACAGTTTAAACTTTTAATATCCCTCATGATTTCTTTTTCTTGTTTACCTTTTTTATGTTTCTCAAGGGTCTTGTATTTGAAAGTAAAATTTTCTATTTACTTTGTGTCTTTTCATCATGAATACCCGAAAGTCCTTTTTTTCACTGAAGTCCCATTTTTCCCCCAGTTTTGCTGGGAAGGTGAATTTTGGTTGTAGTCCAAGATCCTTTGCCCTCTGGAATATAATATTCTATGACCTCTGGTCCTTTAATGTAGATGCTACTAGACCTTGTGTTATCCTTACTGTAGCTCCACAGTATTTGAATTCCCTTTTTCAAGCTGCTTGCAATATTTTCTCCATGACCTGGAAGATCTGGAATTTGGCTATAATATTCCTGGAGGTTTTCCTTTTGGAATCTCTTTCAGGAGGTGATCAGTGGATTCTTTCAATATCTATTGTACCTTCTGATTCTAGAATATCAGGGCAATTTTTCCTGGCAATTCCCTAGAAGATGATGTCTAAACTTTTTCTGATCATGGTTTTCAGGTAGTTCAATGATTTTAAAATTATCTCTCCTGGATCTATTTTCCAGGTGAGCTGTTTTTCCAAGAAAATATTTCATATTGCCCTCTATTTTTTATTCATTTGGATTTGCTTTATTTTATCTTGGTTTCTCATGAAGTCACTAGCTTCCATTTCTTCAATCAGAATTTTAAAGCAATTATTTTCTTCAGAGAGCTTTTGTATCTCCTTTTCCATTTGGCTTTTCAAGCTGCTGACTTTTTTTCTCATAACTCTCCTGCATCACTATCATTTCTCTTTCCATTCTTTTCTCCACCTTCCTAAACCTTCCTTCTATCTCTCCTACTTTCTCTTCAAAATCCCTTTTGAGTGCTTCCAAGGCCTGAGAACAATTCATCTTTTTCTTGGAAGCTTTGGATGTTGGAGCTTTGAATTTGTTATTATCTTCTTCTGAGGGTGTATTCTTGACTACCTTTCCCCTAAAGAAGCTTTCTATGGTCTGCTGCTTTCTCTGCATACTCATCTCATCCTGGAAACAGAAGTCTGATTGATCTCCTTTTTTCAATCTTGATAATGTGCTATACTGTACTCCTGTTTACCATACACATTTCCATTGCCCCTTGGGTAAACCAACATTTTAATTCTTCAGAATCTGTGGTATTATTTCACAACACAGCAATAAAGAATCACCCTTAATATATAATGAAGGAGAGGGGCCTTATTTCTAGGAGCAGTTTGGGAGCTCAATTACACTATACATTTTTCTTTTTTTTGTTTGTTTTTTTTTTGGGGAAAGGTTGACACTGTACATTTTTTAAAAAATAATGCAGTCTTTTTTCCATTATTTTGTTTATTGCACTACCCAGTCTTAATCTCTGCTCTAAGGTCTGTTCTTCCGGATGCATATAATATCAGAAATGGGGATGATAACATATACATAAGTCTTCCTTCCAATATCTGTAACTTTTTTTTTTCAGGGCAGTGAGGGTTAAGTGACTTGCCCAGGGTCACACAGCTAGTAAGTGTCAAGTGTCTGAAGCTGGATTTGAACTCAGGTACTCCTGAATCTAGGGCCGGTGCTTTACCACTGCACCATCTAGCTGCCCCAATCTATAATTTTTAAAAACAATAAATGACTAGTAGTTAGTTTTTTGCATATAGTATTAATACTGGAATCAGGACACCTACATTCAAATCTGGCCTGACATTTACTAGCTGTATGACCCTGGACTAATCACTTAAGCTGTCTGCCTCAGTTCCCTCAACTGAAAAATAGAATAATAGCATCTACCTCCCACAGGTTTTATAAATATTGAATGAGATAATTATAAAGTATTTAGTGTAGTATCTGACAAATAATAGGTGATTAATTAAATACTTAAATTTTTCCTCTCTTCTTTCTTTCCTTTCTCCCTCTTCCTGTCTCTCCTTGAGAAAAGTATAAGAAGAGAACAAGCAGCCTTTTTTCACAAAATGTACTTTATAAAAGTCTTCATCTATTTGCAGTTTTTGTCAGCCTCTTTTGAGACACGTTTTATCCCAGTTAGGACACTCTGCAATATAAACTTCTAGGCCTTGATACGAACAACATGGTATCATTTGGTAAAAACAAAATTGTGACAACCTAATCATCTACAGATAATTTCTCTTTCATTTAGGCTTTGTGCCTGGTGTTATCTAATGGCATATTTCCTTCTTAATACCATAGGGGTCATACAGCAATTATCTGTGGCTACATTATTCTATGATTTATATCATATTGACAGATGCAAGGGGGGCATCTTGTTTTAAGAAAGTCTTTAAAGTGAAGATATATCACTTCCTTGAATCTAATGAATTTTTATAGTCAATAAACAATAAGTTTTGTTGAATGTTGTTTATAGCTTTTACTCAATTGAGTAACTATAAAGATGGTACATATACCACACACATGCATATATGTGTATATATTGTATAAATAAAGAACACATAATATACATGTGTGTTCATGTACATATGTATGTATTAGATACATGCCTGTGTTATTTCTATTTTACAAGTAATGAAATTGAGGATCTTAGAAGTTAACTTATTGTGATGTAACTAGAAAGAGTTTAAGTCAGGTTTGGAATCAGTGTCTATTTTAGCTCCCAATCCATGCTAGATATATTATCTCTCTTTTTAAATAATTTATTTATTTTACTCTAAACTTGAGACATGAAATAAATATTTTCATAACAAAGTGAAATAGAAAAGTAGAGGTTTGTACCTAAATTTGTGCATCCATTATGTACAAATTACTATTCCTTTCAAATATACAACAAAGTTATCATGTAACTTTCCTTCTTTTTCCTACCCCTTTCCCCCCAAAAACCCAAACATCTTCAAGATGGCTATCATTAGACACAAATATATATGGTTTTTTTTGTGTGTTTACATATATATATATATATATATATATATATATATATATATATATATATATATATATATATGTGTGTGTTATTTTTCTGGATATAAACACCATAGTCATATGATCTTTGCAGCTCATTTGGATATTTAAAGCAGAATGACTTGGTCACTCAAAGTTGTTCTTAAAACGATACTGCTGTTACTGTATATAGTATTTTATTGGTTCTGCTCAATTCACTCTTCATTACTCCATGGAGGTCTCTCCATGTGTTTCTTTCTTTTTAATATTATTTTTCTTTTTAATTTTTCTCAATTACATGTAAAGATATGTGTTGAATTCAAATTTTTTCTCACACCCTTCCTTGCCTCCCCCCTCCTGAGACCAACACACAATTCGATAAGGTTACAAATCATCTTAAACATTTTTCCACTATAATCAGAACAAAATTAAAAAAAAAACGCAAGAAAGGATAAACAAGAACAATAACAAAAAAAGCAACAACAAAAGTGAAGCTAGTATGCTTCAATCTTCATTGACACTCCATAGTTCTTTTTCTGAATGTGGACAGCATTTTCAACCATAAGTTTTTTTGGCATTGTCTTGGATCACTTCGTTGCTGAGAAGAGTTAAGTATATTACAGCTGATCATCACAAAATGTTGTTGATATTGTGTACAATGTTCTCTTGGTTTTGCTCATTTCATTCAGCATCAATTCATGTAAGTCTTTCCAGGTTTTTCTGAAATCCCTCTGCTTATTTTTTTCTTACTGCACAGTAGTATACCATTACATGCATATGCCACACCTTGTTTAGACATTCCTAATTGATGAGCATGCCCTCAATTTCTAATTATTTGCTAGCAGAAAAGGAAGAGCTATAAATATTTTTGTACAGGGAGGTCCTTTTCCCTTTTTTATGATTTCTTTGGGATATACCCCTAGTAGTGCTATTGCTGGGTCAAAGGGTATGCACAGTTTTAAAGCCTTTTGGGCATAGTTCCAAACTGCACTCCAGAATGGTTGAAGCAATTCACAGCTCTACTAAAAGTTCATTAGTGTTCCAAATTTCCCCCATCTTCTCCAACATTTATCATTTTACTTTTTTTGTCAAATTAGTCAATTGGAGAGGTTTGATATGATACCTCAGAGTAGTTTAAATTTGCACTTATCTAAATGGTTGTGATTGATAACTTTTTTTCATATGGATAAAGATATTTTTAATTTCATCATCTGAAAACTCCATCTTCATACCCTTTGTCCGCTTCTCAACTGGGGAATGGATTGTATTATTATATATTTGATTCAGTTCTCTACATATTTCAGATATAAGTCCTTTATCAGAAATACTGTCCGTAAAAATTGTTTCCCGGATTTTTGCTTTCCTTCTAATCTTGTTTGCATTGGTCTTATTTGTGCAAAACTGTTTAATTTGATGTAGTCAAAATAATCCACTCTGCATTTCATAATGTTCTCTATCTCATCGTTTGTCATAAATTCTTCTGCTCTCCACAGTTCTGACAAGTAAACTATTCCTTCCTTTTCTAATTTGCCTATGGTATCATCCTTTTTGTCTAAATCTTGTACCCATTTACTTGTTGGTCTAGGTCTAGTTTCTGCTATACTATTTTCCAGTTTTCCATCAGTGTTTTTCAAATATTGAGTTCCTATCCCAGAAGCTGGAGTCTTTGGGGTTATAAAACAGGAGGTGACTATATTCATTTATTATTGTGTTTTGTGTGCTTAACCTATTCCACTGATCCTCCTCTATATTTCTTAGCCAGTACCAAGTAGTTTTGATGATTGCTGCTTTATAACATAGCTTTATATCTGGTATAGATAGGCCACTTTCCTTTGCATTTTTTCATTAATTACCTTGATATTCTCAGCCTTTTGTTCTTCCATATGAATTTTGTTCCTGTTTTTTTTCTAGCTTTATGGAATACTTTTTTTGGTAATTTGAATGATATGGCATTGAATAAATAAATTAATTTGGGTAGAATTGTCATTTTTATTATATTAACATGGCTTGCCTATGTGTAATTTATATTTTTCCATTTGTTTAGATTTGATTTTATTTGTGTGAAAAGTTTTTTTTTTTAATTATGTTCATATAGTCCCTGGGTTTGCCTTGGCAAGTAGACTCCCAAGTATTTTATATTATCTAGAGTTATTTTAAATGGAATTTTCCTTTCTATCTCTTGCTGTTGGAAATTTTGATCATGTATAGAAATGTTGATGTGGGTTTATTTTATATTGTGAAACATTACTAAAGTTGTTAATTTTTTAAGTAGTTTTTAGTTGTTTTTTTATACTATAAAGAGTAATATTTTTTTTTTCTCCTTGCCTATTTTAATTCCTTCAATTTATTTTTCTTCTCTTATTGAAAAGGCTAATATTTCTAGTACAGTATTGAATAATGATGATGGTAATGGACATCCTTGTTTCACCCCTGTTCTTATTGAGAATACCTCTATCTTATACTCATTTCATTTAATGCTTGCAGATGGTTTAAGATCGAGAATGTTTATCATCTTAATGAAAACTCCATTTATTCCTTTGTTCTTTAGTATTTTGGGGGGGTGGGGCAATGAGGATTAAGTGTCTTGTTCAGGGTCACAAAGCTAGTAAGTATCAAGTGTCAAAGGTCAGATTTGAACTCAGGTCCTCCTGAATCCCGGACTGGTGCTTTTTCCACTGTGCCACCTAGATTCCCCTTGTTATCTAGTGTTTTAAATAGAAATGTATGCTGTATTTTGTCAAAAGCTTTCTCTGCATCTATTGAGATAACCATTTGATTTTGGTTAATTTTATTATTGATGTGCTATCTTATGTTGTTGAGTCCATCATTTCTTATAGCAGGTTAATATTCCATCATGAACATATACCACAATTTTTTAGCCATTCTCTAGTTGACAGGTATGCCCACAATTTCCAGTTTTGTTGCCAATGGAAAGATACCTACTATAAATATTTTAGATCATACAAATTATTTTCCTTTTACCATAATAACCTAGGAAAGAGAACTAATAGTGGTACTGCTGCATCAAAAGGTATAGGCAGTTTAATAACTCTTTGTACATAATCCCAAATATTTCTCCAAAATGGTTGGATCAGCTCACAGATCAAACAACAATGAATTAAGTTCCTGATTTTTCCACATCCTCTCCAACATTTGTCACTTTCCCCTTCTATCATTTTAACCAATCTGATATCTGTAGAATCTCCATTGTTTTAATTTGCATTTTTCTAATCAATAATGATTTAGAGCATTTTCCATAGGATTATAAATTGCTTTGATTTCTTCATTGAAAAACTTCCTATTCCTATATTTCACCATTTATCAATTGGGGAATGACTCACATTCTTATAAATTTTGACAGAGTTCTTTATATATTCAAGATATGAGACTTTATTTGAGGAATCGTCTATATTTTCCCCATTTTTTTCTGCTTTCCTTCTACTTGTGGCTACATTTATTTGTATAAAGCCTTTTTAACTGAATGTAATAAACAGTATCCATTTCACATCTCACAATACTCTGTCTCTTGTTTATTCATAAATTGTCCACATATCTATAAGTCTGATAAGTACTATGTTCCATGTTATTTAAACTTTCCTGAAATATCTCCCTTTTTATCTAGGTCATATATCCATTTTGAAATTATCTTAGTAAATGGTATAGGATAATGATCTATATTCAATTTCTCCCATATTACTTTTCAGCTTTTCCAACATTTTTTTTTGCCAAGTAAGGAATTCTTATCCCCAAAATTTAAGTCTTTACTCTTGACAAGTTCTAAGCTACTATATGCATTTGCTACTGAAGATTCTATGTCTACTCTGTTCCACTGATCTACCTTTCTAGTTCTTAGCCATTACCAAATAGTTACGATAATTACTGCCCCATGATATACTTTAAGATATGGTATTGCTAAACCTTTTTCTTTTTCTTTTGTTCCATTATTTTCTTTGATATTCTTAACATTTTTTTCTTCTAATATATTATCTCATAATAATTAGCATTAATAAGGAAATATACACTCTCCCCCACAATTCTATTTACTTTTTGTTTTGTTTTTAATGTTTCGAGGTCAACTACTTTTGTCTGGTATTAGAAATTTCCTTGTTTGTTTCCTTGCTCTTCTTTTTAATACAATATGGTTCTTTGTTTCCTCTGAAAATTCATACTCATACCATTTCTGAGTTTAAACTATATGTGTATTGTTTTCATCTAGTTCAAACGTTCTTTATATAGTTTTCAAGCTAAATTATGACAATGTTCTGGCTTCCTTAAGGGATCTGACCTTTATAAAATATTATCTCTTTTATTGAATTTTCAGTTCCTGCCCTAATTTTATTTGATCAATTGACCTATTGGTTAGCTCTGTATTATTGTTGTTGTATGTATTTTTAATTTGCATTGACCTTGGGGACCCAGATTCCAGACATTTTTGTAAGGACTAATGGGCTAATCTGCTTTCATGACAGATTTTATCCTTATCTTGGTTCTACTACCTCACTGCAGGTTCCTTGTCTTTGGCCATGGCAACTTTAACTCTGATTCTAGAAATGGAAGTAGGATTTGAATGACCCTGAATCAATCTACTTTATAAATGTATTTAAAAAAAACCCATCCTGAATATTTTTTCATTTATCAGTTAAAAAAGCCCACAATTGTACATTTTTCCCTATTCTTAAACCTTTCACTGATTCTTATGGAAAAATTTATTTAAAATAAATACATAGTAAGATTTATAACTAACTACTCCATATGATTTGTTATGCTGATTCACCCCTGAAGCAAATGCATTATTAAGTAGTTTAAAAATTCATGCTATGTCCTTAACACAGTGGGAGTGCCTCAGAGGAGCTTCTCCATCTGATAAATATATATTTAACAAAATTGTTTCAAATGAATCTCTTTTATTCATTGTGGTAATTATCGTTCTTATTTAAGACTTGCATATATTTAGCATAAACAACAGATTTCATTTACACAAGATTACATTTTGTTCTTGGAGGCAAATGGAGTCTCAGTCCTCCCTTTAAAATCATTGTTTAAGTTACAAAATGTCTTATATTACTGTGCTATTTTGCATTAGGTCATTTTTTTCCAAAATTCCAAGGGGCAAAATGGACATCAGTTTCCACAAGCTTGCAGCCACAATAAAATAAAATAAAATTAGGGTTTTTTATTATAAGATTATTATGTAAATGGACTTTAACCTAGATTGTACCAGAAATTAAAACACTCCACCAATAAAAGAGTAAGGTCTGTCCCATGCATGCTCACTGGCAGGAAGTCATCCATTTTAGTTTCAAAAAAGAACACTCAGGCCTCTGGCTTAGACTTGAACAAAAAAGATGCTAATGCCTTCTCAAACTAAAGTGTATCCTGAAATTGAAGTGAATTGAATTCTTAAAGTACTTATTGACTATATGTAGTTATTTCCACATTTTCTTATCCTCGGCCACATTAGATATTTAACCTCCATGACCCTCAGTTTATAGAAAGAAGGGGTTAAATTAGATGGCCCCTCATGTCCTTTTTATCTCTAGAAATATAAACCAATGAGCTCTGATTTTGTCCAATACTGCACAGGGTTCTGATTGCTACTGCACTGTAAATCGCTTTCAGTATTCACATTCAGAGTGTGGAGTGTATTCAGTTAAACATTTTGAGTTATGCTAAAGAGACTTCAAATAACAGGTAAAATTAATTGTGAGCCACATTAAGAAAAATAAAAAGAAATTTCTTTACAAAGAGCAAGAAACAAGCTCCAAATACTAGCAAAATATATTTTAATCATTTGCATTTTCCTTATTTTTTGGAACTTAGCTTACATTCTCCAATGGAAACAATATTATGAATGATAAACAGGCTCCTGTATAGTTACTAAAACTCATTTAATCATAATGTATTTATAAGTATGGTTAATTAACTATAAAATCTAATTTTTGTTTTTAACAATTGATCTACACACATTATATATATATATATAGAGAGAGAGAGATTTAGATATAGATATAGACATAGATAGATATGTAAATATGTGAGTATACACAAATTCAACTTCCTCCTTTTATCTAACTGTTCCTAAATCATCAGATAAGATTATAAGACTGTTTCATATAACATTCACTTACTGAACCTAACAATCTAACCATATGCCCTGTTACATATTTTCTACCTCTCCCCTTCTAACCCTATTAATTTCTTTTTATTAATATTCTTATATAAAGTTTTGAATTTCAAATTATATCCCTCCCTCCTTCCCCTACCGCACTCCCCGTGGCAGCAAAGAAAAAAAATATATATATAATACATATACAATTATATAAAATATTTCCATATTAGTCAAATTGTATAAGAAGACTCAATTAAAAGAAAAAAAAACAAAGTGAATAGCACGTTTCAATCATTCACAACAATATTGCTGTTATTGTGTATAATGTTCTACTGGTTGTTTATTTCACTATGCATCAGTTCATGTAAGTCTTTGCAGGTTTTTTTTTCCCTGAAATCATCCTGCTCATAATTTCTTATAGCACAATAATATTCCATAAAAAATTATTTACCACAGCTTTTTTTTAGCCATTTCTCAATTGATGGGCATCCCTTTTATTTCCAATTCTTAACCACCAAAGAAAGAGTTGCTATAAATGTTTTTTTTTTTATTTTGCTTTTTTTTAATGGGTATTTTTCTCTTTTTTGGGGGGGAGGGGAGGAATGTCTTTGGGATATAAACCTAATCTAAAATCACTCACTGCCTTCAGTTGTGATAATTGCTACTTTCTCCTCTGTTGTGCTGATGTTGGCTGCCATCTTCTGGTTTCCCACTGCGCTGCTCTCTACTGGCTCTCTCCTGAACTGAAGCACAGGAGAGAATTTTTAGGTCCTTTAGATAAGAAACTCAGGTTCTATTTCATCTCTTCTGTGAATCATACCCAGAACCATTTTCTTGCATATAGTGATAGTCCTACATTGAGATTCAGTTTTTATTTGAAAATCAGTTTCTTCCTCTAGCTACTATTCCTGGAACTGTTTGCTATTTGGGGCAAGTACATTCCTTTAATTCCCATCCTGTCTCATGCAAATCACCCAGAGATATAGGGTAGAACAGTGTCCAAATCTTGTTGTCCCTTTTGGTTTAAATCACTAGTTTTCTTGAATCAGTATAGACACTGGATGTATAATTTCAATGTAAAAGGAAACTGTCTATATTGATTAATGTAAGCACCTTTTCTGAAATTTATAATCTTTCAGATTTATGTAGAAATAATTAAGAAGTGAAGTGACTTTTCCAAGGTCACATAGGTAGGGCTGTAAGCCAGAGGGAGGTCTTCTGCTCAAGTTTTGTGACTTTTAGACCAATTCTACATCCACTATTCTGAGCCCATCATTCTTGCCTAAATTACTGTGATCTAAATTACTGCACTCTGTATCTTTGTTCTTCAGAAGACTATGCTCATATAATTAAATGTTTACTTGAACTAAAGGACAGACAAAGAGCTCTATAATATAGCATGGGAGAAAACATTTTGTAGCTGTGGGTTAAAGATTACTTACTGCCTTTTATCTTGCAGAAAACTGATTTTTTACTAAGATGTTACTGATAGAATGCTAGATCTATGTGAGGTCTCCTTTTCTCCTTCTCTGGAGTCCTACTACAAGTATGGGAAGGGAAAGACTTTCCCAGCCTTCTGCAACTCAAAAAATATTTAATAATGAGAGTTTTAGGTATAAGTAAAAAGCTGGACATTCATAAGTAGGAGACAGCCTGTATTTATTAAATTGTCATTTGCTACAGAATTCACTATAACACAGACAAATGTTAAAATCTAACATGATATAATATTTATGTAAATTATAATGCCATCCATTTAAATAGAATATTAATTCCAAGTTTTTGGAAAATATACCACTACCATTTTGGCTTATAAAAGGTAGAATTTGAGGGGGGAAAAAAGTACTTTTGTAATGACAGGTGTATACTTGTCATTCCATTGAAATTTAAATTAGTTCTTAAATACTTCACATGGAAATTTGCATGACATTTCCATCAGACTCACTTGGAATATTATTAGTTTATAGGTGTAATAGAGTTATACATAGTGTTCTTTGTTGCCATTATTTTGAATGAAAGAGAATAAAAGTATTTTCTCCATATACCATTAAATTAGTTTCATCAAAGTAACGCATTGATTACGTTTGGGAATACTCATTTTCAAGGCATTTTTTGTGAGCCAACATGGCATTAACTTGGCTCCAGTGTGACTGATCATTTGCTCCTACTTTTTAGGG